>NW_026623173.1:3083937-3700725 GCF_028827545.1 Penicillium diatomitis
GACGTTGCCTTTTTAGGGTTAATTCTCGACCCCGTCAAGGCCTATCAATTGCTCTACCGAACAACCGCCATTGATGGCTCGGCCATTGCGGCGGTGACCACTGTGTTCGTGCCATTCCTGGCCAAAAAGGACCGGTTCATCTCACTGCACACGGCCTACGACAGCTCAGCCACTATCTGCGATCCGAGCTACAACTATCGCCTCGCTGCCGCACAAACTGACCTCATTTCTTCAGCCGAGCAGTTGATCATTCAGACATACCTGGCGCTAGGCAACATTGTCAGCTCGCCAGACTATGAAGGTCCCGATGCAGCCTTTTCGCCCGGCCATCTGGAAGGTATGGGAGTGCTGGATAGCATGCGTGCCGTTTCCAATTTCAAGAGTCTTGGATTGACCGCGGCCAATCCCATGATCGTCGGCACGGGATACTCGGGGGGTGCTATTGCGACAGGCTGGGCCGCTTCCTTGCAACCCACCTATGCTCCCGAGTTGAACATCAAGGGCTGGGCTCAGGGCGGCACACCGGCCAATCTCACCGGCACTTTGCTCTTTCTTGACGATACCCTCTTCAGCGGGTTTCTTCCCGCTGCAGTGGCTGGTCTTTCCATGCCCAGCGCGTATGGTGCCGAGTTGAAGCCCGTGATCGATAGCATCGTGACTCCCACAGGAGCACAGGCACTCGCTTCTGCCCGTCAGAACTGCGCACCGGTTGATCTGCTCACCTTCCCGGACATGTCGATCCTGTCGACTGAGTTCCAAAGCCTCGGCCGAGAGCTGTTGTACGAGCCGACGATCCAAAAGGTTCTCGCTCAGAATACATTGGGCGTCAACAAGACCGAAACGCCCACTGCCCCTGTGTTCGTATATCATGCGACACAAGATGAGATCATCCCGTACTCGAACGCATCTGCTTTGGTCAGCTCGTGGTGCGAAAACGGGGTCAGCGTCAAATTCACCACGTTCGCCACTGGTGGGCACTTGACAACGGAGATTGTTGCTTTACCACGGACAATCTCCTTTATTGAGAATGCGTTTCGTGGTCAGGCTCCGAGTGGCTGTTCAAGTGAGACTGTTCTGAGCAGCATTTTGGATCCCATTGCGCTTGGTACCGAGCTTGAGCCTGTGTTGCTCAAGCTGGTTGAAGTAATCCTTCGTCTGGGCTCGAATGACTCCAACTTGAAGCAGGATCCCACTATACTGACGAAGCCAATCACTTGGTGAATCTGTATGCTGGAGCAGTGCGCAAGAAAACATTGCGCCTCAATTTGGGTATGTATGATGAATACTGCCTCGCAGCTCGACTAAGACTCGTTTGCCTGTATGGAAAGACAGTTAGGAGTTTATTTCCATTACTATTCCTTGCATTCAATTCGTCCCGCAAATACCTCGGCACAGCTCCACTGGTCAGGTTGACGTTATGCTCGGATCTCCCTTAGATTGCGCATACATGAGAGGAGAACCTAGGTCTCAGCCATGGAAGAGAAGAGGATTACATTGACTTAAGTCAGTCAATGTTACATTAATGTTGATAGTCCACTTCAACCTTCATTCACCATTCAAAACGGTGCTACCTTGTGCAAGCCCTCGAGGCTTCCATACTTATTCATGCCTTGCTGTTTCCAGACCATTCTCCGTATACGTTCTCCTTGGCCAAGTTTTCGTTCTTACCTTCGGAAGATTCGGGAACAGTAGTGGAAACCTAAACATGAAACAGACGTGGCCTTGCTGTCCCGCTCCTCATTCCCCAAGGCTCGTGCACTCGAAGGTTACAACCCGACCCGGCGGGAGGAGTGTGCCGTACACATTACTGTTGGTACTCTTACACCTATTCTTTTTTGTAAATCTCGACGCAAATTTTACATCAAACGCGCTCAACTATGTAGAGGTATATCTATTCAAATAATCCTCGACGTTATACTACGATTCTACGAATGCTGCTCGCTGAGCGCAGCTTCGAACTCCCAGAGACCGGTTGCACATTAGCCGCGTCTTGACCTCACACACTAGCATGGGTTGCTCCCAATTCCCGTGTTTGTGATAGGTGCGAGTTATATGCGATGCGGGGGTATCATGGACGCCGGTCAGGGATCAGTTCCCGATCCATTCTACATTGCTTTGAACATATATTTGTGTCTTCGAGGAGGTGAGTTTGAAACTTTTCTGGTCAATTGACTGACAATTGCCACACTGCCCTGATCAAGGTCTTGGGACGTCAGAATCGTCACGGTCGCAGTCTACGGTCACAAACCGCATGGAAATGACTACTCCTCAAGGCGCTACACCGCCGATCATCCAGATCCCCAGTCATGTGAGACGATCTCCGCAGGTCAACGAGGCCTATAGCAGAGCTCTGGACGAGTTTGGACCTGTGATCATCGTGCCTCGACATGGCCGACATGAATACATTATTGATCATCGATACGCCAAAGATGTCCTGACGGATAACGAAAACTTCACCTTTGAGAAGGCGGCCCTGGACCTGCTGCATTTCGGCTTCATTGCGCTGTTTGATGGCGGTCGCTTTGTCCATGACTTGGACAATGTCGTGGAGCGTAATGTGCAACCACGCATGAACGCTATCATTGACAACCTCTATCCAGTCTTTGATTCTTACTTTGATGAATTGGCGAGGACGCTGCCGAGCCCAGCCGATGACAAAACTGCCGTGGAGTTCACCGACCTCTTCAAGTTCATACAGAAAGCCATTGGCCATGCGATGGTCGTTCTTATCCTAGGCCCCCAACATGCCTCTTCAGAAACAGCCGACCGATTTGTATCTGTTGCTGTGGCCATGGCTCACATGACAGGCATGCACGAAAACACCAACGGATGGGCCTGGTTCCCCTTTCTGTGGGTGATTGTGAATGGAGCATGGGCGGTCCTCTTCTGTATCATGCCTGCCTTTTTCTTCTGTGTGATGCCCGCGCTATGGAAGACCAGACACGAGCATCTTCGGAATGGGCTCTCGGCCCGTCACGGCGCCTTCGTGCCTATGTTCGATGTCCTCTTGGCCAAGAATTACCATGGCAAAACGGGTTTCGGGGCGATTTTCGGATTTGTCTGGTCTGCTATCATCTGTGTGGGCATGATCTTTGCCTCGATTCACCAAACCGCCGTGGCTGGGTTCTGGATGCTCATCCGCCTGGCTGAGAAGCAGGACGAGTACCTTCCGGAGATCCAAAAACAGTGGGCATCGCTCATCTCCGAGACTGGCTCTCTAGATGTCAAGACGCTCAATCAAATGACGCTACTAGACTCCTTCATGAGAGAAGTCCTCCGCACAAAGGGCGACTCATGGGGTCCAATCCGCTCCACGCGCAAACCCGTCCAAATCGGACGCTACATGCTTCCCAAGGATGCCATGTGCATGATTCTCGTGAACCGTGCCCATACGCATCCCGATAATTATGGAGCGGACGGAGAGGTGTTTGATGGGTTTCAATGGGAGAGAAAGGGCAGGGCGGCCGTTCAAGCCGGGCCGGAGTTCCTCTCCTTTGGAATGGGGAGATGGGCCTGTCCAGGTCGTCAACTGGCGGTTAACGAAATCAAGATTATGCTGTATTTGTTTTTCACCAAGTTTGATATCCATGTGAAAGAGGGCAGTGTGAAAGTGTTGAACACGATCAACACGACTTCGGTGCCTCCAAATGCCACGATCTCGTTGAGGAGGAAGTTGTGAGATGGGACGTTGACCTGAACATTTGTTTGATTCGGTAGCCCCCCGGTCGTTTTGTGTTGGAAAATTTTCAAGCCAAAATGTTTCCTGGTATATTTTTGTTCGTTTGTTTTATTTTTTTTTATTGTTGTTGCGTGGTAAGTTCAGGTACATCAAAACGTCTTTTGAAATAAACTTCCATCATCTTTTTCTTAACCCTGTAATACAATTGGTAGTGGGCTTTTCAATCGACATGGGCATATCCGCACCTTTGGCACTGCAATTTGTTGCCACCTCACCTTATTACTGCAGGCGATCGAGATCCAGTCCAGAGACAAGTACTTGTTCTAGATCGATGTGCCTATCTTCGTTTCACTCGACTAACAAGACCTATGATGTACATAGTCCCAGAAATCCAGACAATTTCTTGCTCTCCAACACTCGTTCGCCTACCTAACTTTAGTACCTGAAAAGCAGGTGGCGTTATCTTGGCTACAGAGTGATACTAAAGAAGTTATCCTATTACGTGGCAGGCAAAGAATGTGAAGCAATGTCTATAGCCCCTGCTCACTAGGTAGTACCTACTTACAAGTACGACCGTAGGTTAATAGTACCTTCTTATTCCTAAGGACCGGTGAAGTCGGGCCATAGAGGGCTTGGAAGGCTGTCCCCTAGATTGAGTGGAAGGTCACTTTAGCTAGACTCGCGACTGACCGGGTAATTCCTAAATTCAATGTCGGGCGTAATCAACTGGAAGTTCTAATCTTATCAACTGAGTCGTACTTTGCTACCGCTTACAAGAGTACTCACGAATTATCCTCGTACCTATGAAAAAGCACTCAGCAGCACTGAGATCATTTCTCTCGGACCACTACCTGGTCATGGAGATCGTCTAGTATTTGGAGTAGATACCCGCTTTCCGTCAATGCACCGTAGACGTGATATATCATATCCAGTCTAGTGTGATGAGATGGCGTCACACGGCTGTAGACTTTTGGGAGGCGTAATACCGAGACTGGTATCCATATTTTGAAAGGCTGTTCCTGGGGTGACATAAATCAAGGGACGAAAAGGAGTTTGATATCTGCTCATGATGGTTGTTGAGCAGACAAGCGAATAAATGCGCTTGAATGTAATACACAGTATCTTAGTGCACGTGTATGCGGCCTGGATGAGGAGAGACTCATCAAATTATGATAGATGTGTACAGGTACCTACTGCACTCATAATGACCTCCGAATGGACTGAGATGATGACTGCTTGGGGAACTGACATGGGCAATCAGGTAGACAGTGGAGCGTGGACATGCTAGACGGACAGGGTACTACCTAGGTACTGGGGACCGCGCCCATCGGCACCTGATGCTGATCTGCTTCGTTGACTGGGTTGAAATGGTATGCAAAATTGGGTATGGATCCGGGGTCATAACACCTAAATGAGCTGAAAGGTGATACCTTATGAGATCACAAGAGCACGTGGTCGTCAGTAGTAGTAGTAGACACTAAACAGAAGGGTTGTCAGGCCGTTCCCCTATATGGTACAAGGTAGTACACACTACACACTACACACTACACACTACACAGTATATGAGGTACTGGAGAATAGAGATATTCTCTGTTCGGTAGGTGCGTCTATGTGCTTGAGCCACATGATTTCAGTACTTGCTGTCGCTATATACACCTTCAAATATAATTCATTTATATGCATATACGACCGGTGCATCAATCAGTCTCACAAGGGGCTAACCCATGCCTATATACTCGTTGTATTCCGGTACGATTTTAAGGTCTGGAAGGATGGGAGGAGGGACCTTGAACTGATCATCAAACGCGCGATCAGGATTAGCACTATCTCAATCCTATGATACACACCCATCAGTAGTCTGAGAGCCATCATTGATCACATGTTATGTAAAGCACATCTTAGATGACACGTTCGTTTCGAAGGGCAGGCTCGAGGATAGGTGCCTAAGCACCTCATGCAGTTCACGCCCATTGATTGATCTCTCGAGTCTCTACTGTAGACGCCCCCCCGTTCCTTGGCATACGCCTGATAGTCACGGTAGGTGAATCTTCCTCCTTATCTCTCCAACGGTTAGGGAGAATACTCTTTGACCAGGAGGCAGCGAGATGAGGGCTCTGATTCTGGCAGGTAGATCACCTGCGACCAGGCACGGAATGACATGGTCGTACTACTATAGCCGTATAGTGTGCCCTTGAGTAGTAGTCATCCTTCAAAAAAGGAGATCTTCCTGTCCCGCACCAGATTTGACTATTGAGGCTGTGTCCACTTTGCGCCCGGGGGAATGTGCAGTGGTGCCCTGATAAGAGAGCATCGGCATACTTTGTGACGAATTCCATGATATGATGACATCTTCCCTATCTATCGCACGAGTCGATGGACCTGCCGAGTTACACATGACTCTCCCTCTTCCTCTCTCTCCATAGAATGAAAATAATCTTTGATCAGCTAGAGAATCTCCCAAGAAACTGACATCCAGCGTACATTCTTTCCAGCAGACACTCGCTTGAATCAGCTGGTTGGTGGCGTTCCAGGCTGACTTGAACTTTGTCGACCAGTCGAGTCACCAGGTATGCGTCACAGACAAGACGGAATCAAAGCCTCGACCCTATGCTTCTCCACCCCCTTCTGCAACTGACTAGTCCTCCATCTATCATCTATCGTCTCACATCTTAGTTCTGTTTCGCACGCTTGGCGCTGCTTTTCTTCCCTTTTCAAGGCTTTCCCCCCCGGTGCATGTCCCTTGCCGAGTGTTGGAAACGACGGCCCCGATGATTGCATAGATAGCAAATATCGTGCTTGTGCTGTGCCGAGTCGTCAACCCTCCTTATCCGACAACGAGCTCCCGCCGGTCCATGCGGAGAAGCTCCATTGCAGACTCCGAGGGTCCGCAAAGCTCTCCAGCGTTCCGCTTCTTGCTCCAGACTTCATTCAACGTCCATCCACTGATGCGCAGTTGCCTGCACTCACACATCTGGTCGCGGCCACATCCTTTCATCCACTTCCCCCCTTCGTATCGTCATACTTTCTCTGCTCCAAGCATCTAAGCCTTCTTCGTCGGCTCGTTTGTTAGCATGCCTGCGGCTCTAGCTCCATCGAACCCTCCTCGCCTTCCTGATAACACACTCCGCCACAACTGATAGTGCTCGCCCCTCCGATCTTGTCAGTTGGGGGTCGAGGTCTGCAGCATTGCATCCTTGATCCCGCTCTCCATCAAGACTGATCATCTCCGGCCAAAGTTTCAAGATGCATCAGCACCCACGGTCGCCCGCCATTCCGCCTCCGCCCAAGATTACCTCTCAGTCTGCTGCCGCCCGGGACGACTTGAGGGAGTCCGAGTCGGCGCCACAGTCTCCGGCGACAGAGGGGCGGTCACATCAGACCAGGGGTCCCAGCATCGATGCAAATCCAGAATCAGCCCCGGGGCCCTCGTCAAAAGACTCGGAATCACCAGGCAAAGAAGCCCTCGCGAAGTTGAGTCAAATCATTGCGGTAAGCATGGAGTCAACGATGCTGAATTTCAGATAAGGATAGGACGTCTCTGACAAGTGCGGTTCGTCTTGCCCTAGAATTACCATACCAAAGCAGCTCTCATCATTCTTCAATCACGTATTGACTTGCCGCTGGCATATACAAAAGACTCGAAAACACCCAAGATCAATCGCTGGGTAGGTCACGGTGTTGTTGTCTGCATAGAGGTTCCCTGTTTGTTCCAAAAGGCAAGCGCTAACGGAGTGATATTTGGGGATATGACAGTTCAATGTCGAAATTGAAGATACCGATGCTCTTCGAGAACAATTGTGGACATGGCGGACCTGCGATGCTACCACAAACCGACCCCCGCCGCTGATCATCGAAACCTATCTAGACCCTGCCGGGCTCTCGAATAAACAGAGTCTGGTGATTTTGGATGAGCATGGGAAACGCTGGGATGTGCAGGACTCGATTGCAGGGTTTCGAGATACTGGGCTGAATCCCAGTCGCCAGGACTCGGACGACGTGATACTCGAACGATGGCGGATAGAGCTGGGAGATGCGACCAGCAAGCCATCGGCCGACCTGGGGTCGATGCTGCCGACAGTGTACAAAAAGAGTATCGTTCTCTTCAGGTCATTGTTCACGTATTGCAAACTACTTCCAGCCTGGAAGTTGTCCCGACTGTCCTCGACAGCGCGGCAAAGCCCTGCTCTGCAGGTCAAATACCGTATCGTTGATCCCACGGTGGCTCCGCATGATGCATGGCCCAAAGTGAATCGGGACCATCTAACTCTGCCTCTCTATGAGGGTCATGAAAAAACCGTGGAGACCTATCGGTTTGGTCCAACTGACTCTCCTGCCGGGCCCTTCGGAGTAGAGGTCACATTTCGGACAAATTGCGATTTTCGTGTCGATGATTCCGAAGCGATCCTGAGCTCACGATTCATGGGAGCTGACGACGACATCTTTCTTCCGTCCTTGCCTTCCACCGACGTCGCTCGCCCCAATCTGGAGATCGGATCCATGCCTGTCAAGCGATGGTCGACCGACAACCCAGACTGCTCGCGTGCCTACGGTAGTTTGTCCACGTATCACCAGGTTGGAGCGAACAGTGGGACTAGTCCAATATCTGCGTTACGCGCCGTCAGGGACTCGGCAGGCGAAGCCTCCTCGTCCCCCTCTACTTCTCACTCAAAGCGACCCTTGGCCGTGCCAGCCGCACGAATTCTACCCCCTGGCCGTGCCGCGCAAATTGCCAGTGAAAGCTTGCCCAGTTCCCCTCGACGGCCCTCCGTCTCTTTCCCAGCGTTCAAAGCCCCACCTCTTTCTGCATCGCCATCGTTGACAGACACTCCTCTCGGAGCTTCCCCGCGGACTACCTCCTCTCGATTTGCAGGTGCAACGTCAGCTGACTCTCGTCCTATGCCGCCTCCCTCCTCTGCGGCCTCTGCTCGCAAGTCTGCTTCTCTCGCATCAGAACCTGCCTTCTCCTCCTCTACGTCAGCCTCCCCACGACCCGTCCCAATCTCTCGTTACACCAGCTCGTTCAGCAATCGACGAGGCCGGCCATCCTCGGCAGGCACTATGAAGCTGGAAGATGATAACTCCAGTGGCAAGGCTAGTGCAGCCTCATCCAATGTTCAACCGGGATCTGGTCTCCTCTCAGAGCTCACTGGAACGAGTGCCGAGTCACTCCATGCAGACGACGAAAACATCTCCGAATTTTTGAAGATGTTGGACTCGTCGAAGGATCTGATGCGTAAGAGTACGCTGAGAAGCGCCGACAACACGCAGAGACGTATCGTACCAAACCTTGCACGCTTTCAGCAGATGCGAGACTCCAACGCGGCCCTCTACGAATCCATCTCCTCATCCGTGCACTTGCAACGTTCCTCGTTGTCCTCCAGCAAACAGCTCTCCGGAGTTCCACCAATGATCTCCGGTACCTCTATTTCGACGGCTTCCTCCCCTGGAAAACCAATCTCCCCCCACACGCCACATACGCCTGCAATTCGGTCACGCCTAAGCTCAAACAGTGTAGCGGATGATCTCATCACCGAACAGACTCGTCGAGGTCCTCGTCAGGATCACGAATCAACTGTTGAGGAGAACCCTCATCTAGAAGCCACCCAACCCAACACATCGGCTGCAGGCGCAATCGATATCCCAACATCGCCCCGTGTCTTCTTGCCAGCATACCGTCGATCGAGCTCAGCTGCTCAGCATCGCCGTCCTAACTCGGGTGATGATGAGGATATCTTCAACCTAGTCATCCGCAGCATGAGTCTCGGCGCAGAGACGCCCGCGGTTCCACAGCAGCGGCCCCAAGATGACAACCCCGATTCCGAGGCTCTGACCGGGAGACGACCATCGGAAGGCCCGTCGAGTGTGACAAGCGGTACTGCCGGCCGCGGCCCGAACGCGGCGCGAGCCTCAGCAACGTCTCACTCGCCCAGCTTGTATCAGCCACGCTTTGCCAGTTCTCGTGGACGAGGCTTCTCTGGTGGACATTCTCTCAGTTCTGCATCCAGCAGTCTTGCCCGCGGGGCCACTGTTCCGTCTCACCTCGTCGAGCGTGATGACCATGACGGCAATGCCAGTGGCAGCAACAGCGGGAACTCGGCAAGTGAAACTCGTCGCGGGTCCATCCACCGTCCTGGCGCAAGCAGAGCGCCTCCTCCACAGGCGATGTTCGAGGATGACGAGCCGCTGCTCTTCGCCATGAGCGACTTTGGTGTCTCGCGTCGCAGCCTGGAGGAGAATCGCCATGCCACCCACGGCGCGGACACCAGTGGTGCGTCAAGACGAGGTAGCACACGCCGTGGAGCTGGCTGGTAAGACTGAGGTGTCGACCGAAGCGATTCTCCTTTTGTGAGTCCTTTAAGCCCTTTTCCCAGCTTCAACCTTCAATCTTCTTTTCCTACCGATTTTGCTCAAATTTTGACGTACATTGCCAATACCCCCACAATTTGCCTGTTATTTATTTTTTTTATTTTTTTTCCCTGAGATATGATATCGACCCTTCGATTCAAAATGGTATCGGTCACCGTTTCTTTCTCCATAGATTCATTCTAACATTGGACACGTTTCCCATTTTCTCTCTGAGTCCTGTACGCACGTCTGCAATTATTTTCATAGACTTGGGGGCTTGTTGTACCTGTCTAGTTCTTACCTTTCTTGCCTTTGGTTCCATTTGCGCACATAGCTTCGTCGCGAAACATATGGACCAATTCAATTGACTGTAATGGGTTGTTCATTCGTTGCCCCGCTCTCCTCTTAATACATGAACCTGGGCTTGCCTTCCGACTAGAAGAGGACAGGTCCTTGAATCTGAAGAGCGTGATGATTCTGCTCTCCGACCTTCCACATGGTCTTATTGCAACCATCTACGTAGCACTGAACGAAAAGCAATAGATATGATTCCGCAGACGACAATCAATAAGGAGAGACATGCTGCCCCATGTCAAGAGAGTTACACATGGCCAAATACCAAGCCGCCTACCTCATTTAACAGGACCCGTACTCGTCCTACCTTTCATCAACCCGATCAGTCCAATTTTCCAACCCCCAACATTCATAGGCGAAGACCGGTTCCGAATTCGCCTCTACCCTGTTGGATGAGGTTGTGGAATTGTAAAATTGCTGATTTCTGGGGAATGATGGGAGGCGATAATCCTGTCGATTCCATCTGACGAAATATGTTCAAGATTCGTTAGGACTCTATTGTGCAGTTCCGAGAAACCCACTATTGATATAAAAGGGTTTCCAGTCCCACGTCACTAAAGTGGTTATACTCGTCTTCGGATAGGCTTCAAGGTGTTATAAGTAGCAGAAGCATTTGAACTTTCAAGATAGAAGATTTCTCAAATACTTTTAGGTGCTGATTGAGGTATATAACAAAAGGAAGGCTCTAAATGCTGAAGGCGACACCGTCATGCAACATAAGAATAGATATCGTGGAAGCTTCGAACCACGTGAGAAAAACAAAAAACACACCCAGTTCTGTCAAGCCGACTGAGAGAACAGACCAAACTCCTTCCAAACGCCATTGATAGTGCCAAATGCAGCGCTCGATAATATACGCTGCCTCACATTTTACGGAATGTGTTGTTCGAGGCGCTGCGGCGTTCTTTCCGCTTGAATTCAGTCTTGTCGTACTGGACTTCGGGCTTCTGCTTCTTTGACTTGGAGGCGGGCATGAAGCTCACCTCGCGCTCACCGGTTACGCCATTCTGACGGACTGGTCTTTGTTTGGTCTTCATGTTCTGCGCGCGGGACCCGAAGGATCGATCCCGTGTGGATGTTGTATTGGAGGAAGATGAGACTTGCATGCGTGGCGGAGGACGCTTGGTGCGCTTGTAGTCCGCGGTAGAAATCTTGTTAGATGCCTTCTCCCGAACGGGTCTCTGGGCTTCGGCATCGGAATCTGAGTCGTCGTCGTCGTCGCTGGAGTCGGGGACATCGTCGATCGCCTCTTGCTCGACGGCAGTCAATCCGCGTTCCTTCTTAGGAGGAGCGTCAGGAATAGTGCTAGGGTTGATGAGCTTGAATTCGAACGAATTCTCGTCGACAGCAAAGTCCTCATCTTCGAACAGTTTGTTGAAACGACTGTCACCCAGCACACCCTTCTTCTTCTCCTTCTTGTCGGTGGCCTCAGCCTCGGCATCAGCAGTCTCTGCAGCTGGGGCGGGAGCATCGACCATGTCGACATCACCACCGCGCTCAAGGACCTTCTTGGCTCTGCGACGCTCGGCCTTCTCTTCGGCATCAAGCAGTCTCTCAGCCAGCTTCTTGTTGACCTTGACAGCGGCCTTCCTCTTGCCACGGATGCGGCTCTCGCGCTCCTGATCGATCTTCTCCTTGACGCGCTTAGCGCGTTCTTCTTCCCAGACGAACGGATTGGTGATCAGGCGAGCTTCCTCATACAGGCGCTGAGCAACGAAGTAACCGTGCATGTACGGGCGGAGGAGGTTGGTACGACCGATAAGGTGCTCCAAATTGAGGCTGCGGAGCTGAGGAACGGTCAAGAACTTGAAGTTGTCGTACACAGAGCCAGCCTGTGCACTGGTGAAAGCGTTGGGGTCGTTGGGGTCCTCGGCCATCTCCTCGACCAGATTGTCCAGGAAAGAGCACCACTTGGGCGCAGGACCAAGTTGAGGGATGAAGAAGGAATGCTGCTGGCGGCCCTCGTTGGCAGTCAAAAGCATTCCACTGTCCTTGCACCACGCCACGTCGTTGATATCCACAGCTGGCTCCACAGACGTCCAAGGAGCACCGTCGCGGGGATCCCAAATCTTAATGATTCGTCTATCGGCAGACATGATCTTGGGATCCATGGTGGCTTCCCGGGTTTCTGTAGATGGCAGAAGGAACTTGAGTGTGTGAATAGGGAAGCCATAACCTTGATCCTTCTTCAGCAAAGGAACAGGTGATCGAAGATCGTAAAGATGGATCAATCCATTAGAGGCACCTGTTCCGAGGGTCAAACCGTTCCGGTGGAACTCAAGAGCAGTAATCTCAGAGCGTGTCTCATCGCCTACAGAATGAGTAGGTGGCATGAGAATGCCGGCTCGACCTTTCGCACGGGGATCCCACAACTCCACCGTGCCAATCGATGTACCGAACGCGAGAAGATTGTGGCTCTCCTCCGCAATGGCACCAGTGTTGACCGAGCCTGTATTGATGCCGCCTTGCAAGGCACCTCCGCCTGCGGATGTGAAATCATCGCCCCCAACTTCGATTTCGAAAGATCGCATATACCTTCCAAGCTCCAGATTCATGCGGAAAACCTCACCTAGACCGTTTTCATTGACACCAACCGAAGGAATCAATGCCTCTGTTGATTGCCGGTCGTAAACGATGTCTCGTCCGTAACGCGGAAGCCGAGTGGTGTAATGGCAGCCCTGAGGCGTGTGGAATTCGAGTGACCGATCGCCTTGAAGGTGAAGGGACTTAGAATAGTCGGAGGAGAGAAGGATGAATTTTGTGTTAAGCGCGACAGTGTGGCGGGCCCAGGAAAGAGAAAGCTGCGAGAGTTGGTGGACATGGATCTGAGGTTTGTATGTGCCTAGGAGCAAACTGTGTCAATATCGCGCGCTGCGAAGAGCAGAGCAATCACCCAAACATACCTGTACTCATGACCCATTCTCCATCTTCGCTAACTTGGACACACTGGCTGGCTTCCTCAAACTCAAAATCTTGCAACAGCTCAATGCGGTTTGCGTATTCGGGATCATCTTTCAAACTGCGTTTGCGGCGCCGGGCGAGCCATTCGGGCAAGGGACGAGCGGTGTTTGAGCCCGAGATGGTGTACACCGGAACCTCTGACTGATTTGTCAACTTCATGGCGCAGAAGTCTGCAGATATAACACTTCACTCGTCGCTGTCACAGCTTCCCGAGTTGGAAAAAAAATGCGCGGCGACCAAAAAAAAATCCCGATAGCGATAGCAGCCACGTGATGTGCCGGTGCGGATCTCGGTGATTGGCCCGAGCGCCCCTTTGAACTTCCCCCGGACTCGCTCAGGTCGAAGCTGTTTTGAGAGCTAGCGACAAAGAGTTCAGCACTGGAAGTTTGCTTGATTTCCCTACGACGATTGTTGACGTTGAATGGGGTGCTTTGGCTTGCTTGAAATTCCGGATCGTTGCAGTGGCGCGTCTCATCTTTGGAGATGACTCCTCGCAAACGCCTCGGTCACCCTGTCCCCATCTGTGCCTGCTTCCCGGGCCCGTCCGCAAACATTGAATAATAATGGACTTTCCCGGAGGCGCAACGACCAATGTTCACTTAATTGTAAGTTATTATAATCTCGGCTTCGCAACTGCCAGCTGATCATAAGTACTCAATGCTTACAGGGTGGTTTCTCCACCATTTACTGGAGGATCTATACTGAGGAGTCTGGCATTACCAGTAATCCACAAGAGGGACCGACAAACGGCTATACTATTTTAAAACACCTCGGTCGTCTTAAGCACCTCGAGGCACTTTTGAGAAACATAGGCTGCTTGGCGTCTTGTCCTCGGCGACTTGGTCTCTGGGTGTTTTCCCCTACTCCAGTATTTGGAAATCTGTCTCCTGTATACATCAAAGAGGGCGACTTGCAGACAACAAAGATCTCCGTCGACACGACGACTCTCAAAGGTCAGCGATTCTGTTTTTGTCCGATATCCTTGATTGTGTGGTCAGCTAAACCTCGTCGCAGTTTCGGCATCTGGGAGCATCAAATGCTCGGAGCTGATCAAAGGTCTATCAGCGGAAGGTCAATCCCAACAGACCTCGCAGTCCGCTCCACAGCGGACACCGCAGGGTCAGAGCTCTGCCCGTCGGCCTGATGGATATAGTAGCTCTGTTGCTATATACGCTGCATTCATTGCAGCCGTCACTGGGGCATTAAGTCTACATCTTGTTCACAAGCATGGTGCCCTGCCTATCGGCTCACGCACACTCTTCACACCCGTCAGTCATTTCGGATACGAGGATGCCAGGATTGATAGCGAGGGGTTATTCTCATCCTCAAACTTGACCACCCTGAACGTGCAGCTGAACGGTCCGGGAACAGTGACTGTATCCTTACAAACAACTGACCAACCTGGCATCGCACGTCTGTTCGGTCCTGGCGACGACATAAAAGATCTATCACGGGTATCACCTGGTACTGACATTTGGCTTTGTCCAAACGGCGCTATTGCGAGGCTTGCTGCCACAGATGAGAAACCGCCGAATCTTCCCTCGCCTGGGCTCAACATATCAGGCGAGTCTGTCGCCAAAAGAAGGCAATGGAAACTAGATGTCATCCAATGGCTGAAGAATTTTGGTCTTCATGTCGGGACGACTGAGGACGAGCAGTGGGTGGAAGTCGAGGTTTGGGAGCCCTTTTTTGCCAGACTTGCAGGAGAGACCGCACGCCAAGGAGATGAAGGCCAGGCCGCGCTTCCTTTGAAAAGGATGTTTTGGCCGGCTCGATTTTGCTTCCGGAGGCGTATCTCGACAGATGAATCTTTCAACTCCGAGGCTTCTCTGGCAGATCCTTTGGAATTTGCGGAGACTTGGCTATCCACCGCAGCTGGTTTAACGAGTCAAATCACCAGCCAGGACGTACCGGCAATCGAGCCTCCTTCGAAGAATGAAGAGATATCCCCTCGAATTGACGCTGGCGATAATTTCGAGAGCTTATCTCGCATGACCCAGTATCCCGAATTTTCCAGTGCTAATCTCGTCTACCCAACGCCCCCTGAAGGTGGCCCTGGACATGCAGTGCCCAATACTGCAGCTCATGGGGTTTCTCCGAACGATGTGAATCTCCTCTCTCCAGAATTACCTGCCGAATCGAAAGCTCAGAAAGTCCCCGAACTTCCACCAAAGAGTGCCGTTGGCAGCGGTCGTTATGATGCCATCGACAATGACGATCTTTTCGGCGAGATGAATGACAAAGACTTCGGATCAAAGGGCGTCACCGACGCGGATTTCAGCTTTTTCGATGAACCTGAAGCTGAAGACATGATTGATACAATGGTCGTCAATCAGCCTCAGAACTTGGCCCAAGTGCCTACCACTTTGTCCCCAAGTCACGACAAGGGGGGTTTAAATGTCGTTTCTCCCGCGCCCGTGCCCAACGACGTCTCGGTTCCGGATGAGGTGAAACCAGACCCTCAGCCGATTACCTCAACTGTGACAGAAAACAAAGCCTCGTCCAAGGATCAAATTGGGCAAGGAGCATCGTCCTCAGCATCCCCACGTCCATCCTGTCAGACGATCAGCCCTCCTTTGAGTCCCGTGGATATCAGGAAAATCCTGTTTTCTGGATCGCGACCAAATCCAGAAAAAGGGAACGAGCACACATCACCGCAGAAAGGTAACTACCAGGCCGTGGACTTCGAAAAGAAATTGGGTAGCCGGGATCAAAAGTATGGAAACATGGGAAAGTTTTGGTTTTCGGCGGGAAAGTCAGGGAATCTTGCGGCCGAAAACACCTCTATGATCCCCACTGTTGGCGTCCCTAATGCTCCTCGAAACGACTCTGCTGCCAAATATGGTCAATACCGCGAAAGCAAGGTCGCCAAAACGGTTGGAGGGGATTCTTCGGACTCCACAGATGAAGGCAGTGACGATGATGAAAATAATGATGTGAAAAAATTGGACTTCTTGCCCGCCTTGGAGAACCACCAGCAACTGAAGCGAAAACGTGTTTCGTCAGATGCGGACATGCAATCTGTGGGCTCTCCAGCATCAACAGCCATCCTTCCAAACGCCGGCGTCGGGCACAAGGGTGAGAACACCACATTTTTGGGAAATTTCCTGTCCAATTTCTCCGATTGGAATTACACCGGGTACTTCTCTATTTCACAAAGTCGTCAGTTGCCAGTCCTTCTGAGACGCGAGGAGCAGATCCCAATTGCCCAGCTACTTGCGGACCAAATAACACAATCATCTTTGAGACACACGCTCTGTGAACAAGCGGATTTGTTCACTCTTGGGGGCGCAGGCCCTTCATTATCTGAGTATCTCGAGGATGTGTCCTTCCTGGGAGATATCCAAAGACTGAATTTAAAGGGGTACAGCTCTTTACACGAAGACGTAATGCAGGGATCGTCCTATGCCCAGATGACTGCGAAGGACCCGGGCAGGGGTTCGATATTCAAATTATCAGCTCCGCATCTTCGCGTACGCCGTGGAAAAGGCTGGCTGGAAGCTCTACCTCCTGCCATGTCCTTTTGGGATACTTTCGGACTAGCACCGGCACATGGTTCTAAGGACGTCACTGCTTACTGTGTATTTCCTGGCGTCGTGCGTCAAGCGGCCGATGTCTTCCTGGAACGACTAGGTCAGTCGTATGAAAATTGTCACTTTGGAGCCCATTCTCGTGGCGACAGCTCTCTGGGCGACGATCATGGCCTCAAGGCATGGGGCAATGGATCTTCAGATTATTCTGCCATGATGCAGTCTCTTCTTGCAATTTGCGACAACATGGCTTCCGAACTCACGAAAGGTACTGTCTCGATTAATTCAAATATCGTGCTCTACATTGTCAATCCATTCTCCTGTGCGGCAGCTCTCGCGGACATCTGCGCGGCCTTCTGGAATCTCTTTCAACAGATCGCTGCTAGTGTAGGGCGATCGCACGAGAGGCGAGTCAATGAAGTGGTACTCCAGATTGTCCCAATCGACTTCATTACCCAACGTGACTCCATGGCCGTGGCAACCCAAAGTGACTACGTGAATCTCGCTCTCGAAATTTATAACCGATGTCGTCCTCCGAACGCCGAGTCCTGCCCGTTTCAATTTTCCCCAGCGATTTTGCTTACAGAAAACCTACCCAAGTCGATCAATTTTCGGCTGGCGTCTGACAAAGTCTCGCCATTACAAGATGGCCGCAGTCTCCACATTGCGTACTCCAAGAGCTGTGATCAGCGATGGGTGTCCGTTGCGTGGTGTGATGGGACAGGTTCTCTCCAGACGACTATGGCTTACTGTTTGCGATATCGTACTCGAGGCTCTGCCCGCGCCACGTCAGAAGTACGAAACGAAGTTTGGGCCACCACCAAGCACGTGCTGGATAAATTCCAGGGACGATGGAAGGTAGTACTAGCCAGTACCGACCCGATGGAGTCGGAAGAGATTGAGGGTATGCTTCTCGAGCTTTCTGTTTCAATCTACTCATTCCGCTAACATTCTATCTTTCACAGCTTGGGCGAACTTGGCGGATCAGCAAAACAAAATGCGACCACATTCCCTCGATTTCACCATTGTGTCCGTCAATACTATGCCCGACCTCTCTCTTGACATTCCATTCTCTGGCATGACCGCGGGTCTTCTGAATAGCCAATTCTCCTCGACTCCCGTTTCGACACCGAACCTGAACACTAGCATGGCCTCACCTGACCAGGTGTGGAATGCGCCGACGCCTCATGCCGCGTTCAATCCGTCCACGCCTACAGATCCTTCACTTGAGCCCGAATCTGATGTCGTCCTTGCAGACGTATGCGACGATTCCTGGGCCGTCATCTTATCTCACCGTTTAAATATCTCCCCTCACATCACAGAACTCCGTCCCGCACTGGCCAGCGGATATCTCCTACGACGTAAGGGTGTATCTGACAGCGATGGAGTTTTCTCTTTAACGGTCAATATCCTCTTCTCTCAACGGCCCGCCGGCTCGCACGAGGCCCTGCTTGGCGATGTTCTCGCCATGTACCGTGACCTGGCGTCCTTAGCCCGTGCTCGCGGCATGCGAAGTGTACGGGAAAACACGCTTCCATGGCATATCGCCACTGCTTTTCGGTCGCAAGAGCTACTCAGCTACATATTCTGAGTGTCACGATTCCAGCTTTATTCCGGATTGTTTGTTGTTCCCTGCGATGATAATTCACCCTCGGCGTTTTGAAACCCGGCATGGATTTGGAGTGGACGGGGGGGCATTGCATTACCAGAATTTTCATTTTTACTCTCTGTTGGGTTAGATACCATTCAAAGCTTTTTCTCTTTCTATGCGTGCATGACGAGGGACTTTGCATTCGTCATTCATGGGCGTATTTTTCTGCCTGTACTTCGGAGTCAATGAATGTATAGCATGACTTGAGGTACTTGATTAGCGCCTGGCGCAGGAACGGGCATTGTTGAGTATGTTTTACGAATTGATTCGTCCACCTTGATCTATCATATTAGTGACTATCAACAGAGCCATCATGTTGTGCACGACTGCATGTTCCAGGCAACTCGGGGTATCCATGCGACGAGTTTCCGGTGGACGAATTGGGCAGCAATGGGTGTATAGGATCGCGAGTGGCTTCACGTGCCATGTTCCAACCTGAAGAGGTGTTGCTGCTTGAGAGAAGTTGTCTATGAAGAAGTTGGCGCCCTGTGGAATTTCAAATCAACATCGTTGGTAAACGTCACCTAGTCATCGCATCACTTCTCTGGTGTATCAACTGATCAAGATAGTTTTTGGGGTGTCATTGCGATGTTGCTTAAGATCATCTCGATGTTTACCAGTGGGCTTGGTTCACAGCTTGATCGGCTTGTCACTTTGGAGAATCCTTTTCACTGATGAAACCGCTTCAATCTGAAAGTCCCAAACTTGAACTACGAAAAATCAGTGTTCTAGGCATCTCTGCATGGATGTCATCGACGATCGCGTCCCAAATTGGCTGTGTCCCACCCAAAGCAGTTAGCGCTTCCCCCAGCCACCTCACTTTAATCGCCTGCATGGCTCCCCCAAGATGAGCAGAACCAAAACAGAAAGGGAAACCAAAAAAATCACATGGCTGGGGACGGTCGCACTTTTGATAAAACCCCAGATCTCACATTCCTGTCGATGGAGCTTTTCTTCTGTCTTCATCTCACTACTCCTACGCAGCTCCACCCGTGCTGCGAGGAGATCTGAATCCAAACTTCTGAGAGCTTGAGTTTTGATTGCTGGGTAGTACCCTTTTGCACTGCTTCACGACTACCTATACTTATACTACATCAGTCCTTGGTTATTTTCTATCAGTGCACTGTCCGACAACTCCCTCTGATCCACCGGCCAGCTTTACTCATTGAAAGTGAACTCTCTCTCTCACTCGATCATCAGCATCTCATCGTCAAGTCTGACCAGGCTCACTGCAATCTTTTCTTTCTCTCAATCCAATCACCCATCTCCGCAAGTTCAACTCATCACATAGTCATCGCATCACGCATTTGAGAGTCACCCGGCACCGTTTGAGACTCTCCCTAATCCGCCACTATGCAACGAAACATCACCATCGTTGTCATTCTCATTCTCATCTTCATCCTGATCTTCATCGGCGCTCTGATTGCCTACGCCATGAAACATCAGCTGGGGCCGTTCGCAGGCAAGCGAGTCTCCGACGAGGAAAGCGAGGGCGATGCAGCATAAGCCAGTCCTCGGACAATGTCAATCATGCCGGCAATGGAGTCGTGTTGCCCGCTTTGGGGAGGGGGGCTACAATTTGCCTCTTGTGACCCATGTCGCGGTACATTGCATCTGGCTTTCAGTTTCATCTCTTCGACCCTCGCATCTTACGTCCGATCCGCGTTTGCACGACCATTTCATACCCTTAGTAAACGATACCCCCTTCATACAAAAAGCGACTTGTGTTAATCGCCGCTTACGATGACCTGCATTATGAATGATGTCTTGGCGTGTGACATTTGGTTGTTGGCTTCATCAATCTCTGTATTTATTATGACCTTTTATGTTGTTATGTTGTGTATGAGATGGGCCAATGCTCTCAAAAGCATACTTTCCCGATCTTGAAATTGGATACTCTTTCGTTATACAATCACCAGTACAAGGCCTGGATGTCCACAAGACCTTGTTCCTTCTTGCTTTCGGTAGACTGGATGTCGCTCGGGGTCAGGTTGATAATGATAAGGCTCCGGTGCATTATTGTGTTGCTGACATCCAATAAGACATGCAAAGAACTGGAAAGACGAAGGCGAGGAGATCATAGTGACCGTTTCCGCGAGATCGCTGTACTGGAAGTGTCTTCCATCTTTTGATATGGTTGATCAGTTTTGACGCTCGCTACTTGGAGGGCATTATACGCGTCTTCCGCGCAATGTGAATACTTGATAACAGAAGCTGACAAGGGATCAAATCCACGAGATCCACTTGCATTGCTGTCTGTCCAGTCTAGTATCCTATCCAAGGATGGTGTCTGGTCAAATGGGGGGGGAGGGACTTCCCGTCCACGTGGTGCTATATTCTGGTCAACTTCTTCCATCAACCTGCCATGGACAGAAACGGAATGCTAGGCGCTCCACGAGATAGATCTGCAGATCGTGGGTCTTGAGGCGATCTCACCTGACCACAAGCCCTTTAAATAATCGGATCGTGTACCCCTCGAATGCTCTCTCCTCGGTCAAAAGTCGGACATTTCTGGCGCGGTAGGTCCTACCATGGCGATGGTCAAGAACTTCCCGTTGACTTCCCAGTAACCTACTACATAGGTCTTTCAATAGTTTCCAACAAGGGCTCCACTCCGGGATGGAGATCGCCCGTCCAGCTCAGTATGCAGTGCACGCACTACGCAGCAATCGATGATCTTCCAATTCTGATCCAAACAGGTAAGAATTTCTTGATCCTCCGACGGCTGCAGATCACAATTCTCAAGCGCAGTACCGCGATGGGTGGACCTTGGAACCCATTCTTTGAACCCCGTCCTACTATCGACGACGATCTTGTCCGTGTCATGGGAGCCGATCGTGTCACTTGCTATCAATGTGCACCGGCAGATCCACGAGTTTGGCATCGCTCACTTTGGCTCACAATCGACGGGTCTTTTTTTTCCTCTTCTTGAGTACTGACGTGGGGTGGAATTGCCCCCATAAACTGTCATCTTACTTGGTAGGTAGGAGCTATTGCGTTGGATAATCCAATGGTCACTGGCGCCATGCGAATGCCGATCGATTAAAATCACCGAAGGAGTGCAGGGACTTGGTGTGCTTCACCTGGATAGGAGGAGGGTCTGCTCCGGTCTTCGGTCACGTGTGCAGGTGCTAGATTCACTGGCCTGCCAGAGTATTGTTGCAATTCTTTGATGCACGCACCATCTCCACATGCGATTCATCTCCGACGAAGCCGTTCCCAATCCAGTAGTGTCGGTGCTTTGGGTGCTTGAGGGCCCCCGTTGACTCTCGCGAATCCACTCGGGACCAGATTCGCACCTCGCCGGGGCCGTGGCTTCGGAACGGGCTGAGCCTAGCCCTAGAGACTCGTATAGGAAGCGCCATCTGGCTCTTCCGTTTATGATCGAATTGCCACATGACTGAGCCGACTGCTGTGAGGAGAGAGTTCTTCACTGAGCTATGCATCATACGCTTGACTGCTTCGCTACAGTATCGATCTCGTCCCTGATTTCTTCCTGTTTAGAAACAAGGCTCTCGGCAAGGCGTCAACGGTATAGATCAGCCAGGCTGGAAACCCACTTCAGACTCGGTCCTGTCAAGACGTTGGAGAAACCATGGGTCGATATGTTCCAGGTTCAGGGGAGACGGGAAGCATTCTCGCAGCCGACATAGTAACCTTGTTGGTGTTGCGCATTTCATCACTTAGCCGATCGGCCCTATTGTATTGGTATACGTAATGCACTTTAGCCGGGGCTACAGAAGCGTATATGAGGTCCGTTGGGAAGCGAAGGCTATTGCCCCCGCGTCTCCAGATTGGCAAATAGTCCTCGTGAGGCCTCTGTTCTCCTGGATGATGATCGGCAAGCACATGCATGTCTACAGTCTGTAGTCTCCAGTCTAACCAACAAATTGATATGTTGAAGGCGTGTACAATTCGGACAGCACACCTCAGTCTTACACTCCCCCCGTTCGACAACATGCGTGATGGTGGCCTTCACCGGTCGGCAACACCTTCCAGGCATCTCCAATCGATCCATGATCCATCTTCTCGGTTGTAATGACCCTGTCGCAGTGAACCACAAATTGTTCATCCGTGGTCTCGGGACGGCAAAGCAGAGGGGGAGATGAGCACCCTTAGGCGGCCCATTTGTTTGGAAGCAAAGACACGAGAAACCTCCATCCAGCGGTGCTGATCCCTTGCGTGCCCAACCCGAGCTGTCTGATGCACCGTCATGGATCATGATGGCACAAATGATGCCCGTAGAAACCCTATTTATGTAACACTAACCCGCAGTCCTGTGAATCGAGTGTCGAGGATTTGGAACTTTGTGCTATGGACATTTAGGCTTTCAGCCTGATCTTTCCACTTCGCAATCAACCTGTTCGAGACCGTGGCGTCGACAATAACCCGCTTTTGCAGTATGTATCTGGATGGAAGCCCGTGTCAACTTGTCAAGGGCGTCTGTACCTAAGTTATGCTTGGAGAAGTTCGGTCGGTGATCGCCGTCAACTACCAAGTTCCGACATTCGTAGACCGATATCGAGCTGGGAGGTCTCACGTGTCTGCGACCCGAGGAAACTACGAACAAGGTCTTTGTTGACGCCCACACAATGGGTCTTGTCTCTTGACAAGCAGTATATCCCCCCCCCCCCCCCCCCGGCCTTTCAACCTCTTTCCACGCTTCCAGCCCCTTTCCACCTTCATCCGATCACCCACAACCTCGCCAAGAAGGAACAATCCCGGTCACTTGACTGGCAGGGATTCTGAGTCAACGAGTGAAAACTTCCAACTTTGCCGACTTGAATGTAGCTCGTCTATAGTACAGGACTTTTGAAACAATCGCTTCCGGACCATCGCCCTTGGATAGACTTTGCGGCTAACGATGTGGAGATGCAAAACTCAATGCGCGAGTGATTCCGATACAAAAAAAAGAAAACATCACTAGTTACCCACCGATTTCCATGGACTCTGTGGCCGTCACCACTTGATGTGGGGGCAGTCCCAGATGTTGCGAGCATATTGCCATTGATGGGCACTACTACGAGTTCCCTATGGACCATGGATGTTCAGTGTTCAGTGTGTTACTGAGTGAGAGTACAACGGCGCCCTCTAGGTGAATGGGCCGATTATTGCAAATATCTCCGATCCCAGCATCTCGATACTTTTCCCACTCTTTTCACCCATGTCCTGCTGGCTCGTGCCGGTGGAGCTCCGTCTCGTCTCGTGCTATTGTACTGTGAGTACGTGGTTACGGCCCGCTGGAGACTGGAGGTGTAGTTATGATCGGTGAATATCAAGTTCAACGCCATGACCTTGTTTGGCGATCCCCGTCCAATATACTCTCCAGCCGGGCACCCCGTCTCAGTGAGGTCCAGGGCAATAGATCCTCAGCCAGTGGACACTCTTCCCAGATGGTGATTCGATGATCTAGCTGATCCAAAAAGAAAAAAAAAAACAATAAATCCATTCAATGCTTACTCGCTCGCTCTGCCTCGTAGTTCTGTGCAATGTCCATGCCTTAGTATGATTCAATCGTGGAGCCGAAGAGGTCAAGGCGTAAACTCATCCATGTCCATCTGCTTTAGGTTCGCTATGCAGAGAATGAGATAATAAGGTCACTCCGCCCAGCCATGGTCATGCTTGTTCTTCTGCGGTGTGTTCAATTGAATGTCTATCATGACCTCGCCCTGAACTACGCTACTATCGTGGCTTCATCATGACTATGCTGTCAACCCCACGGGGCCGCTCGGCCCTGGCGGTTAGTACAGTCTTTACTTGCCTTGCGACGGCTTTGACGTTGATTCGCATCTACACTCGAGCGTTCTGGGCCAAGAAGATTGGATCAGATGATTACACGGTCATTGCTGCCTTGGTAAGACACTCCCTGAGCCACGTTGGGGACATGTCGGGAGACATGTCTTCTGCTAGATGAGCACCGCGGGTAGATAGTCAACACTCAACCCTAACCAACCTTGGAACATGTGTTGATCAACGTCCACTTCCACTAGACCTGTTCATGGATCTTCTACGGACTTTTCGTCGGAGGTAAGGTAGCATCCATCAGTTCTGTCGGGCTGTGGCCTCAGTCTACAGAGAGGAGCCAATTGACCGGTGGAAGCTCCTGGGTCCCAAAGCATTCAAACTGACCCGTCTCGTACAATGCAGAGGTCTACCATGGCATGGGAGAACATTATGCAAAAATTCCTCACGACACTTACAAGGTCCAAATGCTGGTACGTCTGAGAGACTGCCCTTCTGGCTCTCTGCATCCCCCCCCTCCCCCCGAAGGTATCTTCGCGGTCCACCACTAAACTCACCTATACTGAATTATTGATACAGTGCTTCTGGGCCTCCGTCCCCCTCTACCAGTCCACCCTCGTCCTGACCAAGATCTCCATTGTCCTCCAATACCGCCGCGTCTTCCCATCGCCGGGGATGCGACTCGCCTGCAACATCCTGCTCGGCTTCCTCATCACCTTTGCGCTCTGGGCCGTCATCAGTGCCTGGGCCATGTGTGTGCCACTTCGGAAATTCTGGGATCCGGACGTGGTGGGCTTCTGCTTCGACAAGAAGGCGCTTTGGTTTTCGAATTCGGCGATTCACATTCTCACCGATTTCATGATCTTGGTGTGGCCGATGCCGCTGCTCAAATCTCTGCAGTTGCCCAAGAGGCAGCGGTTTGCGCTCATGGCGGTTTTCGCGCTGGGGATCTTGTATGTAACACGGAGGATATCTCGGTCGATGGAAGCCCTAACTCCGTGTTTTTGCTGAAGCCAAGTCAACATGGGAACTGGGAGAACAAACAAGAATACAACTCGCTAATCGAACATCTCTCCCCTGCAGTGTCACTATCACCAGCGCCCTTCGCTTGAGAAGTCTTCTCCTGATTACACTTTCCACCGATCCCACCTGTAAGTACTCCCAAGTCCCAGGCCTGTTTGCCCAAATCCACCCGAAAAAAAATCCCACGATCCCAACCCTCATTATCCCCCTCCATTCAATCCCAGGGATGAACGACCACAGACATGCAACGGGACTCCCATACCAACACCCCACTTCAATACTCACACTCTCTCTACATTCTAGACGACAACGTCGGCGCCGCCGAATGGTCCGCCATCGAATGCAATGTCGCCATTATGTGCGCCTCCCTCCCCAGCACACGGGCCTTCTTCTCCAACCTGCTCCCCCACGTCTTCTCCAGCGGCAGCAACGCCTATCGCAGCAGAAACACCCGTCCCTCGCGCACCGGGCACAGTCAATTAACCGGGACCGGCACCATGGCCCACTCTCACATCTTGTCGTCCGTGGTCGGCGGTCTCGACGAGGGCGATTACGATATGAAGATGCATCGGCTGAAGGGGCCCGGGGCTTCGGCCAAGGTTGTGGGCGTGGGCATGGAGAAGAGTGATCTGGCGGGGATTAAGGTGACGACCTTGGTGACGCAGGAGTTGAGTTTGGAGAGGGAGGGGGTTCATGGGCATGGCCATGACCATGCCCATGTGGAGGTGGATGGTGATACAGAGACGGGGAGCACGAGAGATCTTGTGCGGAAGGGGAGTTGATGAGTTGAGGAGATTGGATTATGGGTGGGTTCTATTGATAAACTTTTTTCTTTTGATTTCTTTTTTTTTTCTATGTTTCTCACTATCTCTGCACATTCTTTCATATTGTCATTGTGGAGGCTGTGGGCTTTTCTTCTGTTCGTGTACATATTACATATACCATTCTGTTTCTCTGCTGTACATACTACACACTACACACTACACGCATACCTACTTACCACGGGTTTTTCTTATTCGGGACAATCGCAGCGCCATCGAGTCTCCGATCTCGTTGAATCCTACGTTTGATCCATTCCGATAAGGCTGGACAATGAATCATTGATAATACCCTTCTCAGACTATGCGGAAGTTAAACGTATGCGTGTCATTGAAGGTTGATAGCGACCAGCTCCTTATTAACTAGGTACTCTGCTTATAACCTCCAGCCGATGTATATATCCTAGACAACTCGGCCGCTCATGACTGGCCCCGGCACCATTCGAATTCAAAACCCGCATTTCAAAAAAGGCCGCTAGCCACCCTCGTGAAAGAATCACTGTATCGGCCTGCAGGAAGCCTTTCAAGCTCAGCAATGCGCGACTCAGTGTCATGGCACTTGGAGGAAAACAATCGTTTCCTCAAACTATACAGAAACATTTTATGCAGTCAAAAAAAAAAAAAACAATGAAAAAAGGTCAAGAATACGCATGTCATGTCATATACGGAACCGCCATGCAATTCAAATCCAGCGCAGCTCTATTCCCAAACGTTCGAAAAGAGATCATCCGAGCCTCCAAACCCGCCAGCCGGTTTCGAGGTTGCAGTGGAAGTGGTGGCCGAGGAGACTGGAGCAGCGCTTGTCCACCCACCAAAATCTTCATCGGCGGCAACCGTAGGAGTAGGCTTGGACGTGGATGGAGTGCCCCAGCCGCTTCCAATGTCGTTTGCGGTCAACGTGTCGGGAATGCTCATCATGTTGGATGTAGAGGGTGCAACTGGCGCCGGCTTGGGCTCGGAAACAGGGTCCGAGCTTCCCCAGGCGTTGCTGCCCCACGGATCCATACTAGCACTCATTGCACTAGCGTTCACTGCAGACACTGCGGGTGCTGCATGGGCAGCAGGTTTGGACTGCGCAGTAGGCTGGATGGGTGCGCTGGATAGATTGAACGCAGAGCTCATCTCCTGCTGAGGGGAAGAGACAGAGGGTCTAGGAGGCGCGGCAGATGCAGTAGGGGCAAGAGGTGGCGATGAAAGCCCAAAAAGATCATTGGATAGAGAAGAAGAGGGGGGATTGGGCTTGACTGAGGTTTTCGTGGCCGAGGAGAAGCCACCAAAGCCAAAGTCCTGGCCACCACTGGAGACGGAGGCATTACGCGATGGGGGCTTGTGTGCGGATAGCGTGGGTGAGGTCAAATTATCAAACAGATCGCCACTGGCCGAGCCGGAAGGCGAGGTCATACGGGGCGCCGCAGGAGTTGACTTTGAGTTGGAGAAACTGGTAAGATTGGCGAACGGGGAAGGCTTTTCCGCTGGCTTCAACGGGGGAGGGGATGTGGTTGTCGGGAAACTTAGTCCACTGAAGGCATCCGTTAGACCACCCATGTTCGATGATGTAGAGGCCGCCGGAGAGGCCAGGTCGCCAAAGGAATTGTTGCGCGCATGCGGGGTGGGAGCCGGCTGCGGCTTCGAATACAAGGACAAGATCGACTGCTTCAGATCTGGACGAGACATTCCACTCGATGTTGCTGGTGTCGAAGCCGTGCTAGACGGGCGGCTGCCAGGCGCAGGCTGTGCGCTGCCGAAGAAATCGAGACCGAGTAAGGAGTCCGCGGGCTTGTGTGTCTTTTGCTGCGCCGGTGGTTGTGCTTGTCTAGGAGGCGGAGGGGCGCGAGCGGTAGGCTCGGTCGTGCTCGGACGAGGGGGAGCCGCAATGAAATCATCTCCAAACAAGTCGACTTGGGGTTGTTGTTGACGAGGCGCCGAGGCTCGACTCGGGGGCGCGATCCGCTGTGATGCAGATCGCTCGATCTTGGCCTTTTCCTGGACAACAGCAAGAGGCTGTTTCCGTCAATCAGTGATATGTCATCTCAAGTACTGTATCTCCTCCGTCACTCACCACATCATCGTCGCCGCCATCGTCCAATGTTGATGGGTCCGGCATTCCCCCATCCATCACCCAGCGCTTGGCCTCGTACTTTGTTCGAATAAAATTCTCGATCTTACTTTATGGCCATTTGGGTCAGCGAGAGCCCGATAAAGCATGTACGAGCACGTGGACTTACGATTCGGAAGGAACATGTCCCTGTGCCAATTTGGCCTCCCAATACCTAGCAAGAACTTTAGCAACAGCGGGTCATGGTCAATGGTATGGCACTGACTTGTTCGCTCGCCCATTGCCCCAGCGAACCACACTCTGCAGTTGTTCGTCCGTCCAGGCATCAAGATCAACAGACTTGACCCTGCTAATGTGCGTGCCCATGCCACGGTGAATACCGGAGCACCGAATGCAAATAAAGATACCGAGGTTCCATGATGCCCATCGCGGATCTAGTGGAATGGTGGAGTGTCAATGAGAGCAGTTTTGAAGGAGCGAAGACAGCGTCGCATCGGCCACATCAGGTTGCAAAGTAAAAGAAAACAGGACACTTACGCTTGTTGCGTTTGCAATCAGCACATATTTTATTGCACTCCAACTTCAACAGGCTCTTGATGACCTGGGAGTTCTGTGCTGCTTGACCCGGCGTAGCACGTCGAGACATATTTGAAGGTGATTGTAGAGATGAGGGGTGTTGGAGAAAGGAGAAACAATGAAACCAACCTCGTCTGCATGCATTGGTGGCGGTCGGTAATGCGGCCTGACTTTGGGTTCCCGAGGCTTACGGTTGGCGGTGAGTGCCATGTCCGCAGTGCAGGCCTGACGGTGAACCATGAGTATGTACTGAGTGTCACTGACTACAAGAGTCATTATCAACATGTATCAACGTCCTACTGAAAGGGAAATGATTCTTCTAACTTTACCAGCAGTGTGGTAATCATTTCTAATATCGTGGAGCTTCTCTACGCCGCCAGTGATGCTTGCCGAATTGGCGGGCCTAGATTTATTGCATGCTATTTTCATGAGTGGGGCTGATTTGATTTCATTTCCACTATCGTACAACTACAGATTGGACAAAGAGTGAATCTCGAATTTGGTCGTGATATGCCATCATGCCTTGGACTTCTCTGCAGGCTTCTTCGCTGCGGCATCTGCATCCTCAGTGAATCGCAGACTGACACTATTCACACAATGTCTCTCGTCCGTGGGCGTAGGAAATCCTTCACCCGCAAACACATGGCCAAGGTGCCCACCACAGTTGCTGCACACGATCTCCGTGCGCTTCATACCAAAAGTGCTATCCGTATGCCGTGTCACCGCTCCGGGGATCGAGTCGAAGTAGGCGGGCCAACCACAACCGGACTTGAACTTATGATCGGCAGTGTAAAGAGGCGCGTCGCAACCTGCGCAGGTGTAGACGCCCTTGGTCGGGTAATGTGAATCGTATTCTCCTGTGCCGGGGCGCTCGGTGCCCTTTTCACGGAGAACTCGGAACTGCTCTATTGCTGGAGTCAGTACATTGAAAGACTCTTGTTGGATATGGATGGATAATTGACAAACCAGGGCTCAGAACAGCCCGCCACTGATCATCACTTCGCTGGTCGGGATACGACATCTCTTCCGTGGGTGCTTTGGAACTGAACAATGCTCCTAAGAATGGAATTGACGGTGCGGCTCTGAGGGCTTTGTTTCCCGGCGTAAAACGAGGGCTTGCGCGAGACGAAGTTGAGTACAGGCGAGCGGAAAGAACAGGTTGAGTGAGGGCGCGGTGCCGAAGAGGAGCAGTAACACGGATGATTTGGGTTCTCATGAGGATGGTTGCTGTGAAGAAATTAAGCGTGCAGGATTACGGTTGCAGGAAGAAGAGCTCTGACAAATCAATCTTCGAATGTCGGGTTAGAAGGACGATCACGGGCTGCGGCGAGATCGATCCATCGGAGTCCGGGCTTTGACGTCATACGCGGGGGATCTATATCCACATTCCACTGTAGCTGACCCGACCGTCCACGGATCCCGATCCTTCAGCGAGGGTGAAGCTTAACTATGGGGGTGGACTTGCAGTAACCATGCTAATCAAACTTTATGTGCATAAGTCTCAGACTGTGCTGCCTCAAAGGGAGATAATTGTCAATTGTAAGCTCTGCTTGACCATGTTTACAACGTACGGGTCCAGACAGAAAGATCACTCAATCAGCAAGGGCACAGCCACCATGAAGGCCATCCCCAATGGATGTTTTAGCCGCAAATAGCACTAAATTCTGTTGTGCGTAGGGCACTCCAGCTGCTCCCAAAGACAGAAGAGTCTAAAATATATTTCAATGTATGGAAGAAGTCTGTAGATTCACCAAGTCCCAAAACTCCACGCTAGCTCGAGGGGGTATCTCATGCAAATATCATCACGGACACGAATAACGCACCACGGCTGCCCAGAACTCCAGCCAGATATGCAACACTCAGCCTAAGCTCAGCGCACGACTTCCTCCACGACACGATATGAGATCAATTGACAAGAAATCCCAACTGAGGTGAGAGTGGGTCTTGCGAGAGATGAGCAGTCACATTCTGAGAAATGAAAATTCCTTGACGAGAATCGTCTCGTCAGGACCTCAACAACCAGCACTAGCGACGAGCCGCGCCAATGACGGTGACAAAGCCTCGGCCAATCTCCACGCGCCAGCCATCGCTAATGAGAGCCTTGCTGACAGCAGGGCCCAGGCGAGATTTGCCGTCGTGACTATGAAGGCCAACACCGGTGATGATTTTGTATCCATTGTGGGCATGTCTGCCCCCACCACGGATATGCTTGGTATCACCGAGCCCGTCCCACCATGCCTCGACTCGCTCGCGGGAGATCCGGACTGCCTGCGCAACCTGACAGCCGTGCAAATCCAGGTCGCCACTAGAGGACTGCATGTCCACAAGGCGCTCGGTAGCTGCCGAGAGGTGCCGCATCGCCAATTCCCGATTTTGCTGTGCAACCTCGCGGTAGTAGTGCGTGGCGCCCCCGTACAAGGGATCGGATTTGGCTTTGCGAGCTGCTTGTGCAGCTTTGGCGTTTGCGACGGACTTCGCAGTGAAATAAGCGTTCGCCGCCGCTTGATCTCGATCGAAGTCAGTCGCGCTTTGTGAAAGTACTACCGAGCGAGTCGGTCGAGCGGAGAGATCCTCTTCCTCATCCTCAAGATTCAGCTTTGGGGCAGTGATCTTGATCAGGTCAGAGACTGAGAAGCTCGGCTTTTGACGAATCATCTCTGCGGCTAATTCGTTCGCAGCCGAGAAGATGTTCCGCGTGATCCGCAGCAGCCCCACAAGTGTAGGCTGAGGTACATTCGGGAAATCACTCGCCAGCTCATCTAGCTGTGACTGCACCACTGAATCATCTCTCACCTCATCGATGTCCGCGACAGAGTGTGAGTCAGCCAGCGCCTTGATGGTCAAGGACAAAGAGCGATTGTTGTGGGTATATGTGGATGCGATTGTCGACCGTGGCAGATCGGGCGTGCGAGAGTAGATGAATTCCACGTCTTCATTACTCTTCTGCCATTGGTTTTGAACATGTGAGTGATCAATACCAGCAGCATCGGCCTCGAAGGAAACTTTATGCTTCTTGCTTCTCTTCTTGCGGGGTTTTTGACGACCAATATCGGGAGTCTCTTGCATAAACCCATCCAGGCCCTTGGGGATGGCAATCGCGGACTCATCAAGGTGGCCCTGGTGAAAGAAAGACAGATTCAGGAGCGAGTCCATGGCTTTATCCACATCGCCGTCGCTCTTCTTCAGGCCTTGCTCAATGTTGAATCTGGTTATGTCTGGAAACATCTCTTGCAACAGGCTGATCTTGCCTTCCTCTGTGCCACCAACGAACTGGAGCGATCCGTCTGCACCCAAAGTATAACTTGGTTGTGAAGCATCTCTAGACTTGGCGCTTCTGGAATCGCAACCGTCGGGAAGGTTTTGGGAATATTGACTTGTACTGGGTGTCCCTGTCGCAAACGTATCCCGGCTCCCGCTGCAGGTCCCACTGTTGTCGTAGGAGTCAACCTCATTACCGGCTGTGCCGGACGGATCGAACGTAAGATATTCCTCCTGCAGTGCTGATTCTTTAATCGAGTCGAGCGTTTCACGCAGCGCTTTGACGTCATCTGACTTGTCGAGATCAAAGTCAAGGGCAAGTGCGGCTAGCAAGGCAGAGTCAACCGGGGGACAGTACTCCTGCTCGAGCTTCTAATGTTTTCAAATAAGTCAGAGGGATTTCGTCCGCTGGATGCGATACAGTTTTTTAGGTGTACTCACCGTCCTCGCGTCGGCGCTGCTGCTTGAGACTTCCATGACAAGGTGCGCGAACGCGGTATGACGCGGGATAAGGTGAACCGCGGATATCGCAAGGTGGTTTTAAGGAGCGCAAAGTAGAAGAAAAAATAAGCGCGATAATGACGAGTCTGATAACCGACAGGCGAGGATATTCATGTACAGACCAAGAGGTGGTTAGGGAGATGCGAGATGTGTCGTGGACCGTAGGCAATTCAAAAACCTCCTAGGCTTGGGAAATGACATAACTCTCATGTCCGGTGCATGAACTTCTTTTCTGCCGATCGGATGCTCCGGCGTGGAGAGCCTAAATGGCCGCCCAGACCCGATTAAGTTATCGATTCACCGCCAGGCATCTGGCTGTGGGCTAAGGGCTTATCTTCTAGGAAGCGCGCCTCAGGGATGTAGAATGCAATGGAACAACACTAGACTGTTCCGTCATCCTAAGATATGCCATGACGTTGACCTACTTGGCTATGAGCAAACATTTACACACGACTAAGAATTAAGGAACAATCGCTTTGTTATTAGTGTAGGTCACATAGAACCATCGGGTCGTCAGTCGTAGGAAGTAACTAAATACCAAATTTTCCCACGAGGATTGAATCATCAGCTCAAGTCATTTCGTAAGATATTATATCCAGGCATCCGTTCCCGAAGCCAGGAGCACCGTATAGCTTGATCTTCGTGAGTAGAACACCCACAGTGTCCTATACTTTATTGGTGGACACCGTGAGAGCAACACTGCCGTTCTCTGACTATAGAGCCAAGGCCACCAATCCCAATAGGAGACTGCCAGCTTTTCCGGGAACTACCAGTATGCCAGCAGCATTCGAAGCCGAAGGCATAGAGGTCGAGGATGTACTGGTCACATCCATCGTCTTGGTATGCTTGGAAGTGGAGGTAGATGTAGTTGTCTCGGTGGATGTCGAGGTCGTTGTGGGAAGCGAACTAGTCGTAGAAGTCGACGTAGAAGTCGATGTAGTAGTGAGAGTCAACGTGGTCGAGGAAGTTGAAGCTGCTCAAACGGGGGAATCAGTCATGTTGTCTCAATAATGGGATGTCGCTTGTAGAATTTGTGCACACGGAAGGTCGTTCGCAATGTGACCCCAGCCAACCTGAAGGGTCGAAAAGGTCCAGAGCGAGCTGCAAGACTTCCAATGTAAGGGGGAGGAATCAAAGCCAAACGCACAGGTAGACGGTGTCCTCGTGGAGCTTGATGTAGGCGTTGAAATCAAAGTGGACGAAGTCACAGAAGAGGAAGAAGAGGTGGTGCGAGTTGGAGTCCAAGAGCTATAAGACGTGGTGGATGGAGACATCCACGAGGAAGAAGTCAAGGTAGGACTTGAGAGCGTCGAAGTCTCCATCCAGCTCGAGGTCATACTCGGACTCCAGGTAGCCGAGGTAGCCGAGGAAGATGAATATTCACTGGCAGTGCTGGATTCCTTACCAGAGCTGGAGGCTGAAGACGACTCAGAGACTCCACCGGTGACTTTGAATTGTTGCGACTGGGCAAGAATCCCACCGCTAGAGGGGGACTTGAAATCGATTTGGTAGCCACCACTGCATCGACGTTGGTCATCTATCTGCTCGGGTCTCATCCCTCAACCTATGTGCGTGAGAAGATTCGCAGACTAACCCAGTATCTGTACCAGTCAAGCTAGCATCGTTGGCTGGGATAGTGTAAGATCCCTTTGTTGTATCGACACCAGAGGCAATCAGCGTGGTGACTGAAGGATTGACCGCTTGATTGACGACATATAAGTCAAATTTTGCTGGATCGGTTCTGAGTGTGGCTGTTAGCAAAACACTCGTGACCCCCCTCTTTACCAGCAGCTCAAAGCTTTGGAACTCACTCCACTGCATCCCACTTAATTGTCAATGGTTGACCCAAATCGATCTTGGCTCCTTTCGGAGGGTAAGTCACGAGGATAGCTAGTCACTCTTTGGTCAGTACAGAGTCAATCGAATTCAAAGTGAAGCCAAACCTAGCGTACCGGAAGTCGCAGCAGTAAAAGCCACCACAGAGGAGACGAAAGACAGCCGCATCTTGAATATCCTCAAACAATACCCAACAAAGATGAGCTAAACTGATTTGACAACCTCGTCCCTTGGAAAATATGTTCCTTCGATGTTGACTCGAGGACCTCAACACTGTGAAAAGCGTGGAAAGACTCGGCTGGCCTAGGCAATCGGTAGATCTAATGCTCAGGCTGGGGGTATCTAGTAGCAGTGGAAGCGAGACTTTATATCGACTTGAAGGCCAATTCCGGGCTGGGCCCAGGTATACCGGCACCCAGCGACTTACGCGATGTTGCCGTCCTGTAAATCCCACCCCTTTGTCGTACGACCAGGCAGGATTCTAACTCTTCATTCAAATCTGCCCAGGAGGGGCCCGATTATGTACCCTGACTCAAATTGAAATATGTCGTGCATTGGTAGCCCTCACAGAATCTGGAACATCCTTGTCAAGCATCAGTCTATTGCTCATGGCGAACAACTTGTTTGTGACGCACGCAATTCTCGAACGCCGCAATAGAAGCATACGTCTAGCTTCAGTCAGCTATCTCTCACACAGAAGCCTGTGGGTACGCCGACGTGTCTTTTCACGGAAGTGGCCGTTCCTGATGAGCTTGATAGGTGTTGCTGCTGAAAGATGGAACCAAGATTTTGAATTCGACCGGTGTTGTGCTCTGACTTGCGTGGTTGATGATCACAGAACTTTTTCAAGGCCAACGTCTACTTCTAGGTCAGCTGAAAGACAGCTTACGACAGTTCTAGCAAACAACTCACGGATAGGCTTGGCACCTAAATACAAATATGTCAAGCTTTGGAGGCGACAGCACTAGGTAGCAGATCCAGACTCAAGGTTTCTGAAAGGGACCAAAAATAATGACTTTGGAATGGACAGCCCGGCGCTTGAGCTTCTGCTCCCAGTACTGCATTGCCGGTTCAAGCTTAAATCCATCTAGTATTAATGGTCGGGAAATGAACGTTTCAAGTCTTTCCCAGTATATCATCTTGCGGGAGCATTGACGCTTGAAGGGAGCTGATTCTATTGCTGAATTGGAATGGTAGTCTGTGAGCAGAAGCCAGAGTCAGAAGGCGAGACCACGACAGATATGTGCATCCTAATGACACACCCATACCTACTGGGTATCTTCCTACAATATCTTTGTACTGACCCTGCATTATCGGATTGCACCCTTGGCTATTATTTCCCTTCCAAACCTTTCATCTCATACAATGAATCAAGTAAGCAAGGCATGGTTGAATATTCAATCAGTAGTCTTTGGCGCAGACCCAGTACCATAGAACACAGAATTCGCGTGTACTACCGCCATCATCAAAGTCGCTACGAATAAATGGAAGCATTGGAGCGTCTTGCAACAAGAAATTGGTATTCGATCGTCTAGTTGACAAAATATTTCATCAGCATTCACAAGGTAAACGTACATGAACTCATCGTGTTTTCCATACATGGAATCCAACGTCGACTACATCACAATTTTTTTTGGAATCCCCCCACAGCCATTCTACTGCGTAATGATGCTTCGACCACCATCTGCAGTGACACGCTTTCGTACGCGCAGATGAGCGTAGCCAGCCCCAAGTGGAATGACCTCTGGTCCTTGATGGCCATCTGTCTGTTGAGATTGCGAACTCTCCAACAATGCAGTTGGACAGAACACCAAAGCCTCGCCAGTCTTGAGTCGAACGATCTGTCCAAACAAATCGCGCTCTGTGGTATCATGTCCCTCGGCCTTGTTGCAGGCTCCAGCAATATGAGCTTTGATCGACTTGAACCAGGCTGGCGAGGTGAAACGATGAATCATGGTCAAGTTGCACAAATCAAGGAGTTTGGGCGAGATTGTAGGCTCCTGGGTGGCGATCAGGACGCGCGTCGCCAAATGTCGCTGTTGTCGCACAACGGAAAGCAGGGTGTTAGTCAAAGTTACCGCCTCGGGGGAAGTCTCTGTCAAGAACTAGCAAGTTCAAAAAGCATCAGTCAAAACCCTTGAACTTAGACAGTGCATAAGATCAAAGAGAGTTCACCAACCTTGTGGGCCTCATCGAGAGCCAGGACTCTGCCTGTCTTGTGTCGATCCTTTAGAAAAAGCGAGGTGCAGATATTGAAAAGAGCACAGGCGTCATTGGGACCAACGAAGGGGCAGCTCAAGTCGACGATAGTCAGAGTACCCGGCTCAAAATTCCACATTTTATCAGTGCGAGAGGGTCTACGGGGGCCTTTCTCAGGCTTGACAGCACCTGGTTCGAAGAAGGACTCCAGGACATCCAAACGCATCTGGAGAGGAAGATTTTGGCCTTTCAGGAAGCTCTCGGCGTCGAGGTTTTTGCGGAATCGCTTGTAATCAAAGGTATCTCGACCCTGATTGTCCAAAGCCATCTGTCGCAAGATTTTCATCACCACCTACTAAGGCGAGTTAATGATTAGCACAACCGGCTACTTGATGACTGATTTCCGGACGGGGAATTATTGTTAACCTCCATGTAAAGTGGTGGGCTGGTTTCGTCGCTAAGTCCCATCAGTGCCTTCATCATGGCGACGTTGAGCCCTTTCAGTGGAAGGTACATGGGTTCAACACTGATTCTCTTTGCCACATTTTCCAGGCCTGGTAAATTGCAGTAGGCATTCTTCATGGCCAGGTAATTGGTAGGGGACACCAACACACGCACGGGGATGCCAGCGGAGCACAGATATGCCGCCTCGCAAATTTGGGAGCTTGAGTGCGCGGAAAAGTTGTCGCAGTGGAAAACCATCCCCGCCAACGGCGCAGAGACCTTGCCAACGGGTGAGTCTTGCAAGAGGCAGTTCTCCAAGAGGCAAGAAAGCGAGTGACTTTTACCGCTTCCCTGACTGCCGCAAATAAAAGCAGACCATGGAGCAGCGGTGTTTGAGTAGACTAACGAGCCCAACGAAACCTGTCCGGCTGCCAAAGTATCTTTGCGGTGGCCAAGCAGAGCATATTGAGGGAACACCAGTTGGTCGCCATCAGCTTGGTCATATTGCTTCACCAGACTCGATCTGACAGGGACGGAGAACAACGGGGCGGCTGCAATCTCCTCTGGGAGCTGTGGCTTGTCAGGGACAGCCGAGCTCTGCTTGTCATCATCATCCAGTGTGAGGAATAGGAAATGCTTCAACGCTTCTATGCCGAAGTCGTTGAACATTCCCAAGCTGGAGCCAATCATCGTTCCATTCGTTATCCGTCTTGTTATCGTTATCGACTTTGTTATCGTTATCGGTGAGTGTTGTTCTTTATCTGCACGTGCTGTTGTTATCGACACTGAGCTATCGGCAAGTTGTTTGAAGGTATGATGTCAACGGGATCTGAAGGTAGGTTTTGGTGGAAGAGAAGATTTTTGGGAAAGAGTAGGGTTGCCCAAGGGGAAATTGGACAGAGGTCTCAGTCGTGGGGCAATGATAAACAACCAAGAGTCTCGGCGTTTGCTAAAGACACATGAAAGGCCAAAGTCGATCACACAATGCATGCTATTACTCTCCCTTAATTTTTCTCTCTCTAGCACAACACGATTCAGTTTCCCTGTTTGATACCCAAACTTCCCACATACCTTCTGCTAGAAATGCGGTATTTGGCTCTATATGAGACTACGTTATTCACCATATCTGTCAACATTCGCTTGCTCAGCGCTCGTCAAACTCAAACTCAGTTCCACGTCTCATGCCTCGCACTTTGTATTCACAAAACGGGGACGACGAGCCTAGACTCGGCAGCCTGTGAATAAACAATAGCTTCGTTGCCACCGTTGGCCTGCACAGCTTGAGACAGCAATAGAATTCAGCCGCTAGCTCTGATCTTGTACGCTTTCAACTCGGCACCATAAGTCCATAAGTGGGATGCTAAACCAGAGTCCGACTTTTGGATCGCTGCTTCATCCAGGTCGCAGGGATGACGCTTGCGATTGGAGGATCCTCATATGGATGAATCCATATTCGCAACTTCCTGTACGAAGTCTGTAGTATGTGAAGCCGTATCTATCTCTAACGTTCATGGTCCAGCATGTAAATTTCCAAGCATCGTATCATAGTTCGGAGCAGCCACTAGCCGAACCTCCACTACTTCTCAAGTACGCCGCCAGACCTCGGCCCATCCCGTTTCCCCAAAAGCTTCTCCGCACAAGAATCCCGAGCTTGTCCAAGTTAAATATGGCACTTGTTCGCCTCGACCAGATTTCCCTACTGTATCTGTCTTATCTTGTCTAGAATCACCTGAGACATCCAATCTAGTCGAGATTGCCAAAGTAGATTCTTTCACAAGAAATTCCTCAATCCAGCAATCCCACAATGCCCGTGGCAACACTTCATCTTCTCTCCTTCTCCAAGTCTACGGACCCCCAGTCCTTCCTCCAGCAACTCAAGCAATGTCCCGACATCAAAGTGATCGTGGCGTCGCGCCCCCGCCACGTGGTGATCCACCCAACGATCCTCGACCAGAACACCTTGACCCAAACACCTTGGGATCTTCTCGTTCTTCTGGCAAAAAATGACCCAAAAGACACCAACGACCCAATCCCCGCTACTCTGCGGTCTGCCATTACTGCGGAATATAAAGTGACAGCCGGGATTCCATCCAAGCTCATCGCGACCTATCCAGCCCGTGATGCGCAGCTTAAACAAAAAGCTCCTGGCATTCCTCTCACAGGATCGCTGGACAAGGTGCTCCGCGAAGGGAGCAAGGAGTCCTCGCAGAATCTGGAAGTCTCGCCACAACTACTTGACTTCATGAAGGTGTTGACAGAGACTCATCCCGGGCCAGTCACAATGCTCAATCTCTTACACTTCCATCATCCGGGCGGGAAAGAGAGTTACTACAAGTATGGACAGGCATTCATCCCTGTTGCAGGGAAGCGTGGCGGCGATGCGAAATTGGTGGGTAATGTGGTGCCTCCGGGATCAGGGCAGAAGGAAGATTCGAGGGGATCGCCAGACAGACCGCAGCAGGAGTGGTGGAATGAGATTTCCATTGTGCACTATCCTTCTATTCGCCATTTCTGTGACATGCTGGCTGGAGATGATTACCAGGAGATCAATGAGAAGTATCGTTTGTCGGTAAGTGATCATCCACCAGCGAGCGACCTCGCTTGGTCTTTCAACACTTTGTGCCGAGGCTAATTGTGAGAAGGCTCTCCGGGACACGTTCCTCATGTGCACGACCGAGTTCGAGACTCAGTCGACGGCGACTTCCAAGCTGTGACGAAAAAACCTTCTTGCTTACTGCGGGCCCAACCAAGACGTCATCTTGGTGGGCTATGTGTTCATTGGGGGGAAAGGTTTTTTTTTACGAAAGTGAATTTGCTTGACCAAGTGGGTATCTGAAAGGGACTAGGTTCATGAAAGCCTCCATAGTGACATTGTAAAGGGCTTGGTTTCCCGCTGTGTTCAAATGGAATCAGAGGCGGTGATCCTTGATTACACTATCGCTGGGTCGTTCCCAAGTCCGGATATGGCCTGTGTGTCTTATGTGAGCAGAGGATTTCTCGCGCAAGTTCACTCTCCAGGACCAGAAGCCACTTACCCTCTAGAGAAGAGGTCATAATGCAATCGTTTTGAAAACCGAGCCAGCAGATAGGATCCTCCCCAACGACCTTAGACTAGAGTCACTGTCAGTCTCAAGTATTACAATCTCTGTGTAGAAAATGAGCTCACCATAATCGGAGGTAAAAGTGCAGTCCGAGCCCGAGGTTCGACCGGGTGACTTGCCAGGGGATCTGGGTCGTCTTCGAATTTCTCGGTAAGTCCAGAGTCAGATCGCATGCGATTCGCACCACTGTCTGCTCGATGGCGGTTCGAGGTCTGCGTGCTTGGCACGACGAGACTACTACGATGGCGAGCGGAGTTTTGGTGGTGCTGCATGCCAATCATGGTTAGACAAAATGATCAGGATGTTCAGATAAAAAAATAAGAAATAAACACTCACAGCCCGCGGTCGGCGAAGCATGCCGACGCTGAAATCCCACAACAAAAGCCGGCAATCGTCTCCCACGCTACCGAAGCGGTACGTCTTCTGGTCACAGCGCCATGGATCAAAAGCGACGGCTGACACCCACGAATTATGGCCTTGGCACCGTGCAATGATTCTTCGCTCAGGGAAGGACCAGATCGTGACCAAATCGTCTTGTCCTCCAGTCACGATGTACTTTCCGTCGGGAGACCAGCAGACGCAAATCAAGCCGCCGTAGTAGCTTCGGAAGACGTCCAACACTCTAGTCACATGTTAGCATAGTTTTAATATCCAAAGACGTACATCAGAACCTACTCCTCTTGCAGGTAATCCATCAGGCGAAGTGACCCGTCATCCAAGACGACTGCCAAATGCCTCTGGTCTGGCGAAAAGGAAAAGTGAGAAATACGCTGGTTGGCCAATTTCCAGAAAGATACCGGGTTGGTCTTCTGGTTTTTTGAATTGACCGATTTCAAGATCTCCAGCGGCAATCGAGTGTAGCCGGCTTCAGAAGACAAGTTGTGCTCCGGGGTGAAGAGAGCATCTTCTTTCTCCTTGTCATAAACCACAAGCCCACCATTAGCATGGGATGCCAGGAACAGATTCTCGGAGCCAGGCAGCCATTTGATATTTGTGACAGGTGAATTGTTGATAACTCCATTCTTGTTGATCCGAGCATATTTCTGAGACATGGGCTCGTACCAGATGATGTCCCCTGCTGAAGAGCCCATCACGATGTCGAGATGTGACGAGGTTTTTGTCACTTCGTTGATGTCGTGGCAAAGCATTTGTGCTTTGGTGAACAAAACCTTCGTCAAGTGTTCTTCCTTCTGTGCAGAATTGAGGTCGAGCCATTGGAAAGCGCGATTGATGTTGGCAAAAGCGAAAACGCCGTTCGGGTCGCGATCAGCAAGACGCTTGGCGGAGGTTTCGTTGGTAATCACTCTTGACACGAAAGAAGAACTACTCTTGATGATGTTGTTCTTGGGCTTTCGTCGTTTATTGGCATCCTTTGCCGGCACAGCAGGTGCCGCAAGGGCAGCGTTTCCATCGCCAAACGGAGGAGCGGATATCCCCGACTTTAAAAACGTAGGTGGCTGTCTCCGTGGGTCAAGGCTTACGAGAGAGAGCTTGACACCAGAGGTTGGTGGTGATGGAACTGTCGCTAGCGGATTAGGATTGATAATTGGCGCTTCGGACGGATGAGGTGGAGGCGTTGCGAGGAGCAAGTCATCTTTCAAGGTGTATGTGCCTATTTCGAATACGGCGAGAACGTTAGCCGGGCACCGTCGACCAATCTCCTGCAGCCCCGATGTTTCGTGGCCACTTCTCTCCAACACTGACCTTCTCCAACTTGCAGTGGACATCCGCCGTCGGGATGGGTGATGATGTTGTTCGTTTCAACAACCGGAACCGCCATGCCATTGGCAGCACCCGCCGCATACGCGACGGGAATGGTGTAGCGCGGAGGGGGTGGAGGTAAAACACTGTTCATATTTCGATATTAGTGATGGTAGAATCAGAACAGGTGTGTCCACGCCAGAATGAGCATGCGACTGCGCCAGTACGAGGAGTCAGGCGGGGAGGAGCCCGCGCAGACACACAGTCGAGAGAAAAGACGGATGACAGCATGACGCAGCAGTCCTCCCCATCCAAGAATCGAAACATGGTACAGATCAGACCAGGGAGAAGGACTTACAACATGGTTGCTTTGGCCTAGCTGTGTGTTCTTTTGTTGAAACCAGGACTAGACGAAGTGACGGGGCGCCAGTCGCTTAATCGAGTCGAGCACAAGAAGGACACTTGGGACCACAAAACACAGGAGATATCGTGAGATTATGTGGTGATCAAGTTTCAACTTTATCAGAGATTGACGTTGAAGGACGCTGGTAAAAGACAGGTGAGACGCGGAGAAGACAGCTGCTGAACGTGGTGCGATCTGCGAGGCGTCGTCTGGGGTAAGTCGAGCGGAGAAGGCAAGTCTCGTGCCTGGGCCAATAGCGGGGAAGCCGGGCGAACTGTGCCCGACGGCATTTTGTGGAAACACTCAGGAACATGTCTCACGTGGAATGGAAACGCAGCGACGCAAGTATGAGTTTATCTCGGTGAGCCGATTTCTGAGCAGTGAAATAGTCCAGATCGAAGATCATCAGTTGGGTATTGGTTCTAGAGGTTCTAAAGAAGATATAATCCTAAAAAAAAGCGAGCCATTAAGCCCCACTGCCACCACTCACTCGACGCCATATCACTACAGCTGCAGCTCCCGCGCAGACCACGGCTCCAAGTGCGATTCCCCAAGACATCCATTTCCCTTCGATATCCTCCTCGCTGCGCGGAAAGGCGGTGCTGGGTTCCATAGCAGCCTCCGCGATGTGCACGAAAACTTCCTGGATTGAGGACCAGGTGACGCTTACGTGGAGGGGTGGACTGGGCATCTTCAGCATGGCAGTATACTCATGTGGCTGGTATTCAGCCCGCTGAGTGGTACGGTCTAAATCAGCTTTGAGCGCGATAAAGACACTGGGAAGGTCTTCCAGATGAGGGTATTTTGCTCGGAGGGCCGGAATGTAAGCAAAAGAATCCGGATCTGAGGAGTCGTACGTGTAAGCGATAACATCGCATTGATCCAGTAGTTTGGTTCGATTCTCGAGCAAGGCCGGTTCCAATTCTCCCAGCTCATCCATGATGAGATAACACTGCTTGCCGCCAGGAAGCTCGACCGTGTTGACAGCTGTCCGGGGTTGGATGGTCGGATGATACGTCGTGCTGAAGCCTCGGGAGAGCAGCGCATCAAGCAGTGCCGACTTGCCTGAGCCGGGAGCGCCCAATACATGGCATTGCACCACATTTCGTCCGACTCGCCCGGGACGCCCCCGCCGCTTGCGGGGCCTTGTCACCTTCAAAGCGGCAGTGGTAGAAGGGTTGCTGCGATCAGCAGATTCAAACCCTAGGTATGCTAGGTATTCCAAAGTGGTTTTTGGAGACATGAAAGTCGTCATGCTCCACTGAGCGAGCCATCCTTGCAGAGTGACATGGCCCGCTTCGTTGCGCACAGTGGAAGAAGGGAATGAGCCATCCGCCCATGAAGCGGGGAGACCTGGAGTTGGGGCGAAAAGCGATTCTAGCTCGGTGCTATTCAATCCACCATCATTGTCCTTGTCAGACAGAAGGAAAAGGTTGACGAAGAACCTGTATCCTTCGGGGGACAACTCAGCCGATGCGAATGGGGGAACTTCGAAACGCGGATGGAGGAAAGTTTCTTGAAGGGAAAGGTTATCGGTGTATTGAAAGGCTCGCAGAATAATCCAGACTGTCTCATGGCGACCCTTCTCGGCATACAGCTTGTTCAGATAGATAAATCCCCTGCAGTCAATTCCTGACTCGGTCACTGAGTCGGGATATCCTTTCTCGATCGTCTCTTTGATGTGGGCCAAGTCCTCGTCGCTCAATGATTTTCCAAAACATCGCGTTTGGAAATCTCCTAGCTCTTTGTCCGAAAGGTAGCCATCACGGTCTTTGTCACTGAGATAGAAGATGCGCTGTAGCGCCGACACTGCAGCTGGCTTGAGAGCAGCCTCTTTGGAATCAAACAAAGGCGCGATTGGGTGAGTGACTGCTTTCTGGCACACAAAGAAGGCCTCGTTGACGTTTCGGTGCTCCCTGGCGCTGGTTCGAATGCACGAGTCGATCTCCTTGAATTCTGACATGAGCGGGAGCATCTCCTCCTCAATGACCTGGGCTTCGCTTTGCTTCCCTGCCAGATCCGACTTGTTTGCGCATAAGACCACTGGGACGTTGACTCCTAGCGATCGGAAGTATGGCATCCAGAACAGCGCGATGCGTTCGTAGCTGTAATGATCGGAGTAGACTAGCAGGATCACATTTGACTTGCGGATTTCCCGCCCCAAGTTATTTCGTTCTTGTGGTACGGCGGATGTATCAACAACGGTGGTCGTGGTGACATTCTCGGGAGTTCCGATAGTCGGCGGAATGGTGATCTGAGGGAGAACAGGCTGGATCTTGTTTGTGACGAAGACACCCTTCACCAAAGAGGTGATCAGGCTAGATTTGCCGGTGCCTTCATCGCCACATACGCAGATGCGGACTGTGAGGTCTTAGCGAGAGTCCACAGCGAGCTCGGTCAGAACCATCTTACCGGTCGACATGGCGCCTATATGTCTCTGCCGCTCAGAGTCGGAATATTGACATGACCAATGTGGAATTGCCGGATCGAGAGGACCGGGCAGAGTTATGCAATTTCCTGGGGAACCACCAGATGCTGACGACGATGGTTACCTCGAATGAAGGTCGTTGCGGGCTGCAGGTGCCAAGCCGAGGTGCGGATCCGGTGCCAGTTTCCCATGACCTCACAATTCCAGTCTAAGGCATCAAGGCGGTCAATGATTCCTTTCTGCGGGTAAATTCGAGGTCGTAAGGCTATATGGTGCAGACTGCAGTGAAGCGTCCTCGGGTGATTCTTGACTTCCATTGACTTGAGCCTTACCTTCCACTTCAAAGATAAGCTCGTACGCGAATGACAAGACGGCATTATATTATTGACGAGCATAAACTTGGTCCACTGATTTTCCTCATCGGAGAGAGCACGATTGGCAGATTACTTTCATCAGTCTTGGGACTGACTGCTGAGCGGCCGAGATGTTGCAACGGTACGGAATTTGTTGCGTCAACCTCAACACCAAACCTTTTCGAACAATGTCACTTAACTTGCCCAAAACTCAGGAATGACCTAATTTTTACGCCAAGTAACTCTCGGTAGGGACTTTGCTGTCGAGAATCTCGAGCTTGGAGGTGATAAGGTACTAGTACAGAGGGCTTCACTGTCATGGGAATAAGAATACTTCCGATCTACCTACCCGATTGAATACATACTGTTCAACGCAACCTCGAACACTCAGGTAGTAAGATAGGTACTCAGGTATGACTCGGATACCCTAATTGATGTGGGTAATTCCTTTGACACCAGGAATTTAGGTACGAAATAGGTGGACAGTCTCGCGTCGTCGGCTGAAGGTAAGAGACGACTCAAGGACAGCAGCTCATCAGGTGGAGCCCATTTTCACATGAATCGGAGAATTTGCAAACATGGGTTGATTCCTGAAATCACCAGTTCGAGAACATCGAGGCCGGCCCACTGAATATATCACAATATCTTCTCGTCTAGTTTTCTTCAGGATTCCTCTAGATGGGTCAACTGGAAGCAAAATCGAGGAAAAGGATGAACATCCCAAGAGCATCCTCGGTGGCTGCTACATGAATATACGACTGTAGAAGTGTACTTCCGATTACTACTACTGGTAGTACTGCTGTAGGTACCTCTGGCCACGAACCATCCCGCGCCAGCCGTTACCGGGCAGGCCCACTTGAACATGGATGGGCTGTTGATCCGGCCCCATCTGAGTCTGACTAACTGCCCGATCGCCTGCGCCCACGCTGGTCTGCCGGTAGCATCAGCCTCTTCAATTTCCCCTCCTTTACCTCCCCTTTTTGCTCTCTTCAATTCTTCTTCAATCTCGGTTCGCGAAGAATCCGGTCACAATGCCTATGGGTATTCACAATCCGCTGCCTTCCTCCTTGAGCAGTATGTGCCATGATCCCTCTCCAAACGCCTCTTTCCCCGCAATCGCCGCACGGCTCCGCCGGCTAACCCTCAACTTTCTTTCACGTGAATAGGCGAATGTAAAAAGGCGAGCAAGATCTTGACCTCCTTTGTGGACCCAAGACAAGCCTTCGGTCCCGACAAAGTCATTCCGCCAGAGATCCTGGCCGGTGCAAAGGTAAGGCAATTCGCGCAGTTCGCGCGGGGTAGACACGATGATCACAGTGGGCTGACATTCTTCGATATCGGTCCAGGGTCTCGCGATTCTCACAGTCCTCAAAGCTGGTTTCATTGGTTCCGGTCGCTTCGGTTCCGGTATCGTTGTTGCTCGTCTCGCCGATGGCTCCTGGTCCGCCCCATCCGCCATTGTCACCGCTGGTGCTGGTGTGGGTGGTCAGATTGGGTTTGAGCTGACGGACTTTGTCTTCATCTTGAACGATGCCTCGGCGGTGCGGGCATTCTCACAATTTGGCACTTTGACGCTCGGCGGAAATGTTTCTCTGGCAGCCGGCCCTGTCGGTCGTAATGCTGAGGCCGCGGGCGCAGCGAGCACCAAGGGCGTTGCGGCGGTCTTCTCATACTCCAAGACCAAGGGTCTCTTCGCGGGTGTCAGTCTCGAGGGCAGTATGCTTGTGGAGCGCAAGGACGCCAACGAGAAGATGTACCAGAGCCGCGTGAGCGCGGCTCAACTGCTCAGCGGCAGCGTGCGACCCCCTCCGTCTACCGACGCTCTGATGCGCGTGCTCAACTCTCGAGCTTTCCAGGGCAACGCTCGCGCAGGTGGAGATGCCATGTACAACGACATTCCTGTCTACGATGACAGCCATGACGATGTGGTTTGGGAAGGTCGCCGGGGGGAAGCTTACGGTCAAGGCGCGCGCAGCAATCGCAACCGCGCAAGTACGTTTGATGAAGCTGGGGGTTACGAGTATCGTGACAAGCCACGCCGGGCGAACACCTCGTGGAATGATGACGTGTATGATCGACCGGTCGGCGGCGTGTCTCGTTCTTCAACCACCCGTGGATTCTCAAATGATTCCGTCGGAGACTATGGGCGCAGTCGGAGCAACACGACGCCCAGGAACGAGGAATACAATTACTCCGATAGCCGTCCCTCCCGTCCGACTGCGCCCAAGCCCGTCTTCGGACAAAAGCCAGGCCAGGGCGCTGCTCTCCGATCCGATCAAGCAGTTGCACTCTACACTTTTGATGCCGACCAAGATGGAGATCTGGGGTTCAAGAAGGGCGACATTATCACCATTCTCAAGCGGACAGACAAAGCCGAGGACTGGTGGACGGGTCGGATTGGCGACCGCGTTGGCATCTTCCCCAGGTAAGCGAAGTGTCTCTGGCATCACCATCATCCAAGCGAAGGTCTCCCTACTGACTTGATACTTCAGCAATTACGTCGATGCCTCCTAGGCGGCATCTCTTGTGACTTGCTGCCTTCACTTTCATTACTCCCTTCCCTCTCTGCCTGCGGGTCTCCCACATGTCTCTGATATCATAGGCCGTATCTGTATCTACCTGATTCCCCATTCCCACATGAGTTTACCAAGGCTTGACTCGCCAGTTATTCCTTCACACACGGGGCGTTCCGCTGTCATTGACCCTATTCTGAAGTCTGCATTTTCCATCGTCTTGTCGAGTGCTAGACCCTCCGTCTTCATACCTCCGATTGACTGTCTTCTGTTCCTTCGTTTCTTCGCCCTAGTGTTCTTTGTTGGCCTGGTGTCCTTTGGCGTGTGACTTGCGTGCTCTGCTTCTCTTCTGCTCGGATATTTTCTTTTGTTGCAATGTCATCCATAGACATGAGAGTCCTTTTCTCGTTCCGACCATTAGCAACGAACTCGTCTTCTATTGCCGTAACCTTAAACCAGAAATTCGTGTCACGTGTCACGCCTGACTGACAGTCCAGAATGAGTCTCCAACTATCCATTCGAGCAACTCGTGTCTACATTCTGAGAGCAAGAGGAGGTACGTTCTCTGATTTTCCTTTACGCGAACGATGTGGAGAACGTGAGAGTGCGATCGCTCGTGTCTACTGATCCAGGCATCTGGAATAGGCCTTGTTGTCACCGGTCCAACAAGATGATGAACCACTTGGAATGGGCTACCAGGACTGGCCAGTTGTCGGGCGGAGACCAACGCCCTAAAGCACGTGTCTCCGGCCGGGTCGACCTGCTGAGATTTACCTTCCTCACAGGCTCACACGATCTTGTATTCTGGCTCTGGACGGGATATTTGTCCATACGGCTGACGTGTATATGCTTGACCAGTCGGTACCACTGTGGCTCACCGGCGGGCTTGCCTTGTGAAGAACGACGCAAGTGGAACGGACGGACGCCTCCTCAAACGTTCTCGAAACAGGGTCGTGTGTAGATCCTCGGTGGTGCCCCGATCTGGCCCCCCATAGTTACTCGATTGTCAATGGGATCGGCCCTCTGACGAGAAGCGAGCCGTGGAGTCTAGTCGCGGCCTAGGCTCATCACGCTGTGCCTTTGGATCAAATTTTGACTTTGGGCCCTAGTTCATGCCAACCTGGGTGGGAATCATCACGGATTGAGGCGCCTATCACGCAGAAGCTACCGGGCTCCAACGGCTCTGGAAGTGCTGTCGACCCGAACGGTGCTTTAAATGAGCCCAAAAGTGGAGCCGCCCCCCGGTGTCCTCGTGCAAGTCATTGTTGAACCCGAATTTCTAAAAGGGAACAGGCGTTCATCGTGCGCCTTCTCTCTTGTCATTCTTGGCTTTTGGTCTTCCGCTCATTCACATCAACCGTGATCAAAGAGTGTGGTGACTGCAGCACGCACTACTACTCCCTCCTACCAAATCGTCTTGTGTCAGGTGCTTCAGCCCTCCTCGGTCGTCACCTCGCGCCTCCCTCTCCGCCCGACGGTTCTCCAACGTATTCGAAACCTCCGCGTCCCTCCACCGAACCCCCCCCCTCATCAGCTTGGCTTCATCTTTTCCAGGATCCTCCGCGCCCACCTCCAAACCCCCTGCTCCTGTGAGATTGCCCGCGTCTGGCCAAATCATCTCTTGCACATTCCGTCAAATGAATCAACGAGAGCGATAGCTACCGGATAGCCCGCATCTTCCTGTCTCCCGAGTCCACGACGCTTTCTGCTGTTCCGTCCCTTCTGCCTCCCCGCTTCGATGACCTTACATCGTGGTCTGAAGGTGGTACACTGATTCTCTCCCCTCGCCCAACTCTCTGTGGGCTTCGCATTTCTTCTGAGTTTCAAGGGCTGCGCTTGTATTCTCCGGTAACCCTACAGCTGGTTCCCATGCAGGTGAGTGCTTCCAATGAATCTGCACTCCCCTTGCCGGCTTGACGGGGCCGAGACCCTCCATGCTATGCCCATTTTTGACCTTCTCCCCCCTCCCTCGGTACTGCACCCGGACCATTCTGGGATGCGCTTTGAAGAGACTCATCCGAGAAGTCGTCATGAGTGTCTACGAGGTGGTAACCACGTATTTATCCGTCACTGTGCTCATACCTCTCATTTATTTTAGGCTACCGCGAGGGCCCCTGAGGCTAGTGGAGGACACACGACACGCAAGGGCCATGTCGCCCATCTGTCAATCAGCGACCCCAGCCACCATGTGACAGAAGCGATTGGTCATATGTATGACGATGACTACGAACCGAACGAGTCCCGACGACTGAGCTATATAACCTCCGCTTCCAGCGAGTCTATCACGACTGTCCAACGGCAAGATGCCGGCTCCGATCCTTTGTTATCGCCGTCGAGAGCGACGCATAGATCTCCCACTGCGGAACAGTTCACGCAACCCAATGGCAATCTGCGGCCACCGCTCGTTGGCCAACGATCCTTCGATCGAGACAGCGAACCCGGGTCTCCCGACTCGATCCGTCCCCCCTCCGAAACGGCGAGGTCATCATTTCCTCTGAACGATATCGAATATGAATCGAACCCGGCTGCAGTCGTCCAGGAGTTGAACAACTTGGCGGCCATTCGGCGTATGTCCATGGACGTCGCAGCAGCGGGTGACCCTGACCTTCCCTCCTTTGGCGGCAATATGTCGATACCCTCTCTGCCTCCATCACCCTCCGCCGACGAGAACGATGCGTCCAGGTTGTTCTGGGTCCCGGCTAGCTTGCATCCCGAGCTTGCGCCGCAGGAGTTTCGAAGTTTCCTCGAAAGTAAAGCCGATATCATCAAGCGGAAGTCGGGCGAGTTCTCTACCGTTCCGGCTCAGGGCCAGGGCCAGGGATTCGATGTCGCTCTTCGTCGAAAACGGTCCATGTTGTCTCGACAGATCGAGGATTCCAACGGATACCGAGACGGCGCGGAGCGATTGGAGCGGCAACGTTCACAATCTAGTCGCCGGGCAGCCATGCTGAGTCCAAATCTGCAAGAGCTGGAGACTTTGGTGGACGACACCACACCGGACGACAAGGACCCCGTGGTACGGGGACTTCAAAACATGACTATTGTGGCCGAGGAAGACCAGCCGATACTACCGCCCGCGCCGCCGGGCCACAGTCTGCGGCGATCGACCCGGACACAGTATAAAAAGGCGAGCTTGAAGAAGGGTGAAAAGGTCCCGTATTCCAAACGTGTTGGCAGGGCGCTCTCAGAATCGACCCAAACGCGGCCTTCCTCGGTGGCCTCTCCATTGAATGAGCAGGCTGACCCGGGAGTCGCTCGCGCATCTACCGATCCAACGTCTGCTGCCGAGCGGGCAATGCGATCGCCGTCAATTTCGTCTCAGGCCACAGGACCTGCACCAAGCTCTCCCGTTGGTTCGACCTTCAATTCGTCTATTGGGGGTTCAGAGACTGATCGACATGATCAGTCGTTCTCTCATTCCCAGTACGATTCATCGTATGGTCGTCCTGGTTCCGCTGGCAGTGATGCAACCTCTCAGTCACGTCAATGGCATTCAGGTATCAGCTCGAACGGCCGCTCAACCTCGGTGACTCCTACGTCTGACCACAAAATCCCTGCAATCGTTGAAACACCGCCTCCTGAAAGTAGTCCGGCACCGCTAAGTCCAATTGCGCAGCCACCGTTGTCCCCGGATCGCGACACCAATCCTCCTCTTCCTGGCAAAACTTCTCCAGTGCTCCATGCTGCACCTGCCAAGCGGCCTCCTTTGAACCGACATTCGGGCAAAGAGTCGAGCTATAAGCTTGAAGAGCTGGCCAACCAGCCGCAGATGATACCAGGCAACAGCACGAGAACAGACAGTCTCTCCTTTATTCCCACAGTAACGGAAGAACGGAAAACGGAAGACCGCAAGTCAGAAGGGAAGAAATCGAAGAAAGACTCGGAAGGTCGAAAATCCAGCTGGCACTGGTTAAGAGGTAGCGAGGAGAAAGAGAAGAAGAAGGAGAAGGAAAGTGATGCAAAGAAGAACAGATCCAAGTCAAACGATAAGCCCCTGGCACCTGCACGAATCGAGGTGCCAGCGGCCGCGGAAAATGTCCCGAAAGGCAGAGAAAGTCTTGTTCTGGATCGCCTGGATCCCAAATTGGAGGATGAGCGGCGCAAGGATGGTGTACGCCGTGCATCTGGTGACTCCAAGAAGGAAAAAGATGGTATTTTCTCATCCATTTTTGGCGGTGGGCGCAAGAAGCACAGCGGAGAGAGCCATCATCGCAAGAATTCGTCCCGAGGTCTCTCTCCGGAGCCACCGGCCCGTCAACTACGACCTGATATCGACTACCCCTGGACTCGGTTTACCATGCTGGAAGAGCGGGCTATCTACCGCATGGCCCATATCAAGCTAGCCAATCCTCGACGAGCCCTCTATTCTCAAGTGCTGCTGAGTAACTTTATGTACTCCTATCTGGAGAAAGTTCAGCAAATGCATCCTCACATGGTTGCCTCGTCGAACTCCCAAAGGTCAACGAAATCTCGTGAACAGTCTGAAGAATATCAACAATATCAACGATACCAGGAGGTAAGTGAGCCATAGACATTGAACAGTTGCGATTTTCGATCACTGACAATGTTTTGCTTCGTCTAGCAGCAGCAGCAACATCAGCAGCAGCAGCAGCAGCAGCAGCAGTACGGGGACTCTGGATACGGTGATTCGATGTATGACTATGAGGAAGATCAGCAGGATCACTATCAGAACAGCGGAAGATCTAGCCAGCAAGGTTATGACAATGGCCAGCACTACAACTCGGGCTCCTATCAGCATGGTCACTCATCTTTTGGAGATGATTGTCAGCTTGATGACGATGAAGAAGATGACATGTGGGGGACGGGGCCCAGGCGCTGAAGGTGTACCGCGCTTGATGCACCCTCAAGACTGCTTTATGCTTCGATCTCTCTTGGATTCACCTCAGTAATATTCTCGAGGGCCGCCCTCTGCGGATTGATGAGGCTGTACAGATGATTGGACAGGAGGCTGCGACGTGTTCTGTCCAGATTATGTGCTATACTCTACTTTGCAGTCGCCAGACTGCATATTCCATACAAGGTCACTCTAGTTACCTGCATTAGCCCTCACCCACCATCCATTCCACCCCTTGACGTCTCTTTCACTACGTCACGGGGCATTCTTCCATCTCGAGTGAACCGAGGATCAACCTCGATGTTCCCGTCCGCCCCCCAGTCAAAACATTCTATTGTCTCTCTTCCTCTCCGTACCTCGTTTCTTCCCTCATTCCGCGCATCTCCACATAGTCTGTCTGTTCCAAGCATGTTCTCTCGTTCTCCCACTCTCTTCCTGTGGTCTCGCTCCTTCTTTGTCTCTTTTTGTTTCCTACTTTTATGTTTCTTACTTTCTCGCATAGCGTCTGGGGTTTGCACGTTAGAGCTATCCATGATCTTCCAACTGCCCGACTTTTCTTGTCGCGGCAAAATCGAACCCGCTTTCAAGAACCGAGCTTCTAACCTTTGTCTTCGTTACCATTTCTATCAGCGGGTGTGGAATCGATATGGACGTGCCTTGTTCGTTGAAGGAAATTTAATTCCGTGTCAACCCGGATCCTGCATCGGAAGAACAGAGAAGGATGAATGTGGGTAGATAATACTCGATGCAAATTTGGGCAACGGATATGAGTCTCGAGCCGCAAGATGAAGACTTTGTGCTCAGCCTCCGTGTACTCTTGATGTAGAAAGGAAGCGTGCTGTTTGCTAGTGTGTCTGTCTTTGTGGTAACAACTAGTGCCTGGGCGATGAATTGTGAAAAAAAAAAGTCTCAGAACAAAAGCGGCAAACCTGGGCCATAGAGGGGGGATTCCTGATTCAAGACAAGGGTGTCCCGTCTCTCGCCTGGAGAGTACCTAGACAGACATCTCAGTCTATGTACAATCATGACCCCACTGTGAGTTCATTCCAAGTTGAATCTACAATGTTCGACAGACTGGTCTCAACGCCTAATCTCAAATGATCCGAATTCCGCTTCAAGTCCTTGAGCAAAGAAACCGACTGCGAGAAATTGAAATCATGCTGATACTCATAGAGCCATCTGGTCAACGTCTCCCGCTGCACGAGATCGGTAGTCGCCACCCATGCTACTGTCAAGCAGAGGATCATGTATCCCGATCCAACGGGGCGCAGGCACTCTGATTCGTCATTGAGCAAGAGAATCTCCTCCGTGAAGGCATATGCATCGGCTTGTAGCGAGGCCGTGTGAAGATCGAGGGACTGGAGCATGCTATTGAAGATTAGGGTGATTACGATCCCGAGACCGTAGAGCCGGTCCTTGTATACCGTGAGAAGACGCACGAGCCAATCCCTGCGTGGACCGGGCGGGATATGCTGAGCTGCGGATAGATCTGTGATCATTCTGGCCTGCTTGAGTTGATCGACATCTAGTTTGCAGGCGATGTAGAGTGCCCATAGCTCGTCGAGGATACCAGTGGTATCGGTTCCCGTGTAGAGAAGTAATTTAGCACGCGACATGACGTCTTTGACTCGTGAGAGGGCCAGAAGCAGGCGTCCTTCGGGCTTATTGACGTCGTATTTGAGGATGATGAGTGCTTCCCACTCTTCTTGGCCGAGCTCCATTTTTTTGTTGAAGATGTTTTCAAATAGCTATCTCCAAATTTGTCAGCCCCAGGGAAGCGGTCGATGAAATTGTCAACTAGATGACTTGACCAATGAATGCAGGGCCTGATTCTGGCACGAAAATCGTAGAAACAGGCAACAAACATCGTTAGGTTCATCGACTTACCACAGTTCCCGACAGAGAAAGCTGCATCTGAGCTTCAAAGGGATCTCGAGGCCTCAAATTCCTACGAGCCTTGAGAATTTGAATCGCACCGTTTGCATGTCCAGACCATTCCACACTGTTGCGTTGTCCAATCATTGTGTGGCAGATCAGCAGAAGCATCACCGCGGCGAACGTGTTGGTCTGATGCGCATGGACTGGGTCTTCCAAGTACGCTCGAAGTGTGCGTAATGCGGCTGTATATTTGGCCAGCGTGTGCATTTTCCCATGCTGGCGACTGCAAAGATCGGCATGAGCACTGGTCAGTGCTTCGGCGGCACGATCCAGGGCCTCATTCGAGCCGAGGCGGCGGGGAATTTCATAGAGATATGGGCCAAAGCTCCAGCCGATGTTCCACCGAAAATCGGTGGTGTAATCGATCGTCTGGAGGAAGGCAGATGCTAATTGCTTCGTACTGCCAGTCAGATCGCTGGGGATGAGCCAGCAGGCACCTGATTTCTCATGTGCTCGGGAAGTACCAATCAGATGAGTCGACGCTGAGTACGGGGCTGTTTGCAAAGCTTTGACCTGTTGTCCAGCGATGACTCTTTTCTCAAATGGTCTCTCTTCTTGAAATTTGAAGCGCCTTTTGCCCGAACCTTGGCATCCAATCTTTAGGCGGAGACAACGGCCACAGGTAGGCTGCGCCTCGTCACACTAGGTGAACATGGGTGTGTCAATGACTTCATCGATTGATGCTATATAGATACCGTCCGCGTGATGCAAGATAAGAATTACCTTTTTTTTCTGCCTCCGGCAGGCATCGCATGCCCTACCTGATGGTACTCCCGGCATACTTGACCCGACCTATGTCCCAATTTGATCCGGGGACACCCACGATGTGCGCTGGAAAGGTGGAGCAACGGTGTCACTAGTGATCGAGCAAGTGCCCACCGTGCGAGAGAATGATGGATGAGACCGACTTCGATACGCGATATGCTTCAGCAAACGAGTTTGAACGCTCTGTTGTCCAAGTGTCCATTTTGAGTTAAATGGGCCGCCGAAGGGGACCCCGCTGAATTAAAGGTTGTGCAAGAGTGAAGAGTGACGAGGTGGAAAAGTAAGCTGTGGCTTGGTCGATTACGCCCAGCGGGAGGAGACAGTTCGGTCTAACTGGATTAGGCTGGATGTGCCGCCGCGATGGAGATGATGTATGTTGATTGGGTGTCTCATGTGGTATGGCGCTGTCAGTTTGACCTGTTTGCACGGTACTTGTGGGGGCCAAACATGGGGAAGGTTTGTACCCTTCGTAGTTCGTAGTTCGTACACTACAAGTGCACCGTAGTAAACTGGAGTTCGATGATTGATCTGCGCAATTCCCCTCTAATAAGTGGTTAGTAACTCAGTGGTGGAAATACGAGGCAATTTGAAGAGGCCGTTTCAAACATACTTGTACATACCAAGTAGGCAAGGGAAGCAGAGAGTGGGTGCGGCTTGGAAGAGTCGCGCCAATCTGAGGATCTCCTGCGGAGATTTATACAATCCCATTTCACTCCATGTCGAGATATGTGGATCCATCAACCTAATGTCGTAGTGCCTAGGATCACCTGCCTAGCCAAGTACAGTTTGTTGAGCCATGAGCCCCTGGCCGGCATCAGCCAAGCCAACCAAAAAGGTGATAAGCAAGCCAGATTCAGCTCCTCGCGATCTCTCGTGAAGTAAGTGTGGAGAGCAGTGAGTATAACTACGGTACGTCTGTCGACTTCGCCAAGAGTTACCCCATCTTTCCTACCTCCTAATCACTGCTCAGTGGTCGCTGTTCTCAGCCAAGTTGAAGTTTGCCGGGCTTTACTAATAGAACGTCCTCGTCCATTAGATTTTGTCCGTCCAATTTGGTATTCCAGCTGACATGGCGTAAACTTTCAGATTCAGGCACGACTCGCACGAGCTCAGATTGACAGATGAGCCGCGCCACCCCAACGCGGGAGGGCTGAGCCAGCCAGCTTGAGCCAAGGGGGGCACCCAGTCACCCACACAACTTTAACTCTTGACTTGCTCATTTTCGGCTTCATGTAGCGCTCGACTGCGCCCCGACCTCCCGATGAGATCATGTTCATCAGGGGACCTGAAGCTCCCAAGGGAGCTTTTCAAAACGAGAAATTTCATTTAAAGATGAGATCCGTACGCCAAAAGAATCTCACCCATTGAAGTCTTCTCCCTTGTATCCAATACAGCAGCTGGAGGAGAGATGTCCGACACAGTCATCAGCTACTATCGATATGATCCCAGCCATGTTGCACCCGCTGTCTTTGCAGGTGTCGTGGGCCTCAGTTTAGTAGTGCATATATGGCAGAATTTGTAAGTGTGCATCTTGAACTTTTACAAGACTCCCTTTCGATGACATTTCGCTTGTTGTTCGACGCAAATTTAACACAGAACAATAGTCACTACCGCTTTTGGAGAGTCACGTTCTGGCTATTTTTGGGGAGTTTGGTGTTCACGATCGGCTGGATTCTTCGCTGCATCAGCAGCTTTCAAACTGGAAATAAGGGCCTTTATATCGCCCAGACGATCTTTATCTACCTGGCACCTCCGATCTACTCTGCGGCTGCCTACAACATGGTTGGTCGATTGATGAACTACCTTCCTATGCACGCAGTCTTCCATCCCGATCGCGTCCTCATCGTCTTCGTGTACTTGGGCGTGATAGTGGAAACCGTCACTGCTGCTGGCGCCGCCAGGCTAGCGGCAGCACAGTCCAACTTAAAGCTCTTCAAGTCTGGAGGTGACCTGATCACCACAGGACTCATTCTTCAAATTGTGGTCGAAAGCATGGTCATTCTCACCGTCGCAATCATTCATCGCCGCGTAGCCAAAACGCGGCATACTCCCCGCAATGTCAAGATTGTGTGCAGGACCCTCTACGGCACGTCCTTTTTTGTGCTGCTCCGATGCATCTTCCGGACTGTGGAGGCCTTTGATCGATTCGGCAATATTGACTGCACAAACAACTGTAGCCCCATTGTGAGCAATGAGTGGTACTTGTTCGCTTTTGAGCTGGGGCCGATGTTGATCTTCACTTATTGGCTTAATATTCTACACCCGGGCCAATACCTTCCGCGAGACAAGACTCGATATCTGGACCTGGACGGCCACACCGAGCGAATGGGGCCTGGGTGGACGGATCGTCGGAGCCGGTGGGCGACCTTTGCCGATCCGCTAGATTTTGAAGGCAAGATCAAGGGTCATGTCTCTCATGATGAGTTCTGGCTGAGGCCCGGTGAATGGCCTGTTTGTGAAGATGGCAGCTTTGTTGATGGGACTGCTTCGAATTCAAAAGCACCGCCAAGGTCGATGAAGAGGGCGAAGAAGAGGGCGAAGGGGACGGAGGTACACTCAGTCTCGACTGTCACCGTCTAGTTTCAGCCTTGTCTCCCTTCTCTAGCGTGAACCGAGAGTCCAAAGCCTGTGCAATGGGACCGTGCCCAGCAGAGCTTGAGCTTTGAGCTTTGAGCTTTGAGGTTTTCGTCATAGCTTGATATTTCGGCTGTTGCGTTGTTTCATAGACCTTGTTGTTGGTGTCTCTTCTTCTATTTCTTGTCAAATAGACTGTCGATTAGATCTGATATGGACGATCATGTAGATCAGTATATTTCCCACTGTCGGAGGGGGTTGACTCTGTGATCAAGAGTAAACTCGACCAGCGACAGTCCAATACCCAAGTCGGGCGAGTGCATTAGTGGCCGAATTTCCGGAACCCAATATCCCGCTTAAATGGCCCATGGGTCAACACCACTGAAGCAGAGATTCGCAAGGCTTTTGAGGCGAAAGTTGGAGGAAAAGAAGCCGTGCAAAAGCGGCGGGCACCCCGTTGCCCTCCGCTCAGCAAACCCTGGAAAGTACAGTCCGGAAAGTACAGTCCGCCATCGATCTTGCCATACTCGACACTTGAAGCACCGATGCTGACCACGATGGAACACCAGAGCAAAACAATCCCCACGATGTCAGGACTCCGCAATGGTGGCATACTGGAACTGAATAAGCACTGGGCACTTGGCAGCCCTGTGTTCCGACACCACTGACTCCCAGTCCGAACCAGTCCGGTGGTACATGTGTATGAAGTTATGATCTATAAACAAAACCTTCTTGCATTGGCCCCCTTTTCCCAGTCCCACCGGGCCGGCAGGATAGGTGCTTTGTAAACGGTTTCTGCAGCAGATATGGAGAACATCTTGTTCGATCTCCAAATTTCTCCCCACTTGGCACCAGCCATTGCATGCTCTGCGATCAAGATTGTGACAAGAGCCCCAGCTAGGGTCTACCCTTGATTCAAAATTCCGTGCTCGGACTCGCCAGGGCTCGGTCTTCATGCTGAAAGCGGATATCTCAATTTTCAGAGTCGTCGATTCTGTTGTCAGTGTGAGGCCGGAGGTCCTGCACACTGCACAGTAATGGAAGAGAGATGCCAAGGAAGGAGTTCTTCCACACTGGCATTTTTTGCGAATATTTTCAGAGCCTGATTGATGAGGAGGGCTGCACATGCGTGAAGAGAATCTAAACTCAGCGTGGTGCTGACGAACAAATACATCAGAGGGATCCAACTGCCGGAGTGAGGGGGGGGAGGGCCGAAGGTACCCCAATTGTACATTATGGATCGTGTGGGTCTGCCGGCAGACATTGTGGTCAAGAGATGCAATTGTTGGCGATGCAAGTAGAGTTCAATTTGATAGTTTGATAGTTTGATAGTGAGTGGGCTCAGCTCTCAATGTTTGTCACCTGCGCAGCGACCTGGTACTGATCCATAGATTGTGCTTATTTTCATCTCGAGTTGGGTACCTCCAAGTAGCTGCTTAGTCGCGATAGGGCTTATTATCACCTTCCCGAAACGTCCAGTCCCGTGCCCGTGGCCGTGGGTTCCCAAGAGTAAACAGTAGTAAGTAGGTGTTGTATGGAGTATGGAGTATGGAGTATGGACAGCATTGTACGACGACAGACTACAAACTTGCAAAGAGATCTTCTCGGTCGAGCGACTACCCTAAGCGGACATTGCGCAATCATGCTAGCTCATTGCTACTTAATCTTATTGCTCCAATTGTCCACGAGGATCAAGGCCCCATGAAAGGTAGAGCTCACATTGCTGCAGCTGATTGAAATGGATTCCATTGCGCGTCAGTGATGACCCAAAGTGACTGACCAAAGATGATGAAAAAAAAAAAAAAGAACAAAAGCCATCATCACTTGAGCGGCCTGAACCGATGGGCGTGTTGAACGATGAGGCTGTGGGCTGTAAACGATCATCGGACAAGCAGGCAGATCTCCAACCAGGTTACTACGAAGGAGCAGAGAGTTTAAGGATGGCTTGAGAAAGGGATCATCGCGTTGGAATTGCCGGGCGGAAGATAGCCGAAAGTCGTCACGAGACCACGATGATTGGCCTCTCGTGCGATACCCATGCAATGACTCGCGTTCGCCCCGACACCCTTGAACCCCAATCCTGTTCACCCCATCTCGACTAGTGTCCATCTAAGTTGGCCTGGCCGAGACTTGGTGCGCCGGAAGCGGCCCACGACGGGCGCCGAAGATGCGGCAACTGACTGAAAGACTGAGACACTTCCAATAAGGATGTTGGCGAAGTGGGCTCGACGCACGGCCGAGGCTTTTGAACCCGGATGGCCACGTTGTGTGCTAGCAAAGGTTTGCTGCGAACTACAAAACGTGAATCTCACCTGGCGGCGAGACTGTCGATTCAGATCCCGATCATCGTCAAGTGTGGAGCCCTGCATGCATTGCTCATTGGATCCAGAGCCCACTTGAGCATCGGGGTTAGTGGGAACCTTCCGCGTCTGAGATTAGAGTCGTCCGCATCGCGACTCTGGTCCTCGATAATTTGGGGTCTGCGAACAACCCGAGTCCCTACCGGGGACTTCCGCGCGGCTGTCCAGGCAAGCGTGGTTGTCGGGTATTTAGGCATGCCTGGGCAAGGAGAGATGATCCTGAACCATACGGGTCAGAGATTCCTAGCTCAAGATGCCGAGTTGACAATGGAGCTGTCTTTCGAACGATTGCTCCTTCCCCCCTCCCCTTTTTGGCATCCGGTCCTCGATCCGCGCAGGAGCCTAGCTGGGTATGGATTTGCCGAAGAGGGCTTAAAATGGCGATGAGTCCGTTGACTCGCGGCCCAGATGGTCCCAAGTTGAGCAAATTCACAATCTTTCCCAGATTTTGGAGACTCCACCTTCGACGGCAGAAATAGGTTCGAAATTGGGTCTCGCTCGAACCAAATATCCTCTCCCGTCCTCTCTCCACTCCCCCTCCCCATCCCCGCTTGACCAATGTCGATGGTTTCAGGCTTTCTCAAGTTTCGTAGCACATCCGGCGGCCCCAAGCCGTGGACTCGAAAGACTCGGGAAACAAACGATTCTCACAATATCATGCACATCTCTCGGATTTGATCGTTTTTGAAACATCCTCGACGGGAGAGGGGCAGAGTGCATATTCATTTTCGAGCGATTCATTTGCCTCGAAGGATCTTATAAGCACGGCTGGACGCTCGGATGACTGCGCGACCTTGACGAATTCTTCCGCGTTTCGTTCGTCACTAGCTCTGGGAGCTGGCGACTATCCATCATCGAGTGGGCTTCCACATACACCCTTGAACACACACACACACACACACACACACACACCTACCTTTTCTTTGCGTCATGGGTCTGGGATTCACTTTGCCCCTGGAGGGCCCCGAGTCTCGTCAACTTTGTTGTTTCCGCCGTATTCACGGGGTGTTCTTTGGTGACTGTTATTCTACGGGTATTTGTGCGAGTGCGCTTGGTCAAGGCTTTTGGGTGGGATGACGGTTTCATGGTGTTGGCTATGGTATGGATGGACTTGAACAAGAGGATCCAAGTTCCGAGGGCTTTCGACTAACAATCTCGCCTAGATCCTCTTTGCAGCACTGAATGTTGTTGTCATGATTGGGACCCGAAAGGGAATTGGACACCCGAGCAAAGAGTTCGCGTTACCAAACGGGGCCCTGGATCTGGATGCAATTCAAGAAGCGATGTTTGTAAGTCAAGCCCGATGCCCGAGGCCGGTTGGAAAGCAGAGAGTGAGTTCAGCTGACAATGATACTCGTACACACAGTGGTGGTGGCTTGGCCAGCAACTCTATCTATGGGCATCCGCGATCACGAAGGTCTCCATCGCCATTGCCCTCTTACGTCTGACCATCAAGCGAAACCACCGCATCTTCCTTTGGTTCATCATCGTATTAGCTATGACTATCATGTTTGCGTTCTGGATGATTCTGCTTTTCGACTGCAAACCCGTCTCCTACTTTTGGACTCGAGTTCACGTCCTGAGCACCACCGGCACTTGTACCTCGGTTGAAGTTCTTCTCGTCGTCGCATGGATCTACAGTTCTTGCACCATCATCTGCGATTTCAGTCTCGGCTTCCTGCCCATTTTCCTCGTTTGGAAACTGCAAATGAATTTCAAGACCAAGGTGGCGGTGGCTGGAATTCTGAGTCTTGGTGCAGTGTGCGTGGGAACCCCGTCTTCTGATCAAAGAATTGCAGTGCTGACTTGGTGACAGTGCGAGTGTGGCCGTTCTTGTTCGATTCCCGACTCTGCCTCATTACAGAGATACTGATTTCCTGAGTGAGTGGTTCCCGTTCCCCGCCCCGTCTGCAGCTCCTTAAAAGGTAGCCTCATCGCCAGGATTAGACGATGGAAAAGCCTAGCCACCCGAATGGTCCATTGACTGCCATCATGCTGATCTCTTTTCCTTCTTTCCGTAAAGGCAGTACCATCTCAATCGCAATCTGGTCTATCGTCGAAACAGGCCTCGGAATCACCGCTGGTAGTCTGATCACTCTTCGCCCGCTATTCCGGTGGCTTCTCGGCGATGCCAGCGTATACAGCCAGAAACCTTCCATCGGTGGCAGATATCCCTTATCGAGTGTGAAGAGTTCCCGCGCCAAAGGTTCCATCAACCTGCAAAATTCCAACGATCCGAGCTACTGGCGACCGGATTTGAACCCCGATCGTGACGGTCATTTTGTGCAAGCAGTCTCCCTACAGCAACAGGGTGGCCCGCACTATATGAACAGCAGCCAAGAGGCCCTTTACACCCAGCCGCGCCCAGATATAGAGGGCAGAGGAGTGACGGTACAGAAGACATTCGTCAGCACTGTCTCGCCACGCGACCACCGTTTCTGAGCCTGGGAACGGGCATCAGCCAATCTCATAAAATATGATAATAAACTTAATTTCAAAAGCCTTCCTCGACTGAGAATCTCCTTGACTTATTCTCTCTACGGCCGTGGTCTGGCCTGGTCGTCCGTCTCGGTTTGAATGTCCAAAAGACCCGAGGGGCTTCGAATTTGGCTTGCCTCATTTGACGTGTAGCTGCGCCAGCCATCAAATTCTCGTTCACGACGGAGTCGGATCCGATGCAAGTCGCTAATTAAGGTTGGTCACACGAACATCTTAAGAATCACACATTCACCCGATCGGCCGTCTCGATTCCAATCTGAATGCGCATACTGTAGCTGCTCAAGCATTTGCGGATATCCGCACCCTATTGCGACCTTGTGTCAGGGAAACACAAGTTGACAAAAGCAGAAGCATGAGGACCGTCTTCCATGAAAAAAAGAAGGTGGATCGCCAAATGGAATCTCAAGTCAATCAACGACCAGCTCTGTTTTAGAAGCCCCAGCTGAAGTGGTGAACGAGATCGGGCTGATGCCAATGCAAGCCACCAGCGTCGTACAACAATCCACTCTTCAGCTACGAGGGTACGGGAGCAGGTGGGCCGTGGGGAAAAGAGGACAGAGCGCAAGATCCTCACGGGCGTGTACCACGGTTTGAAGCCCAATTGCCGACGTGACACTTTGGATGTTGCTGAGGAACTGATGCGATCTCTCCTGTGGACTTTGATTGGCCCTTATATTTGTCTTTTATGAGACTTTGTAGGCCTGGAGTTCTTTTCCCGTGCAACTAACCAGACAAGGTTCTTCAGCTGTGGTGGAGCTGGCTCAGGAAGTCGTGTTGACTGCAGTTTGATCAGAGTAGCGTGAACATATTGACAGTGGACACTACCCCCGGGCGCCCGATCTGCATTTAGGTTTACCGATCGCCGAGGCTGACCTGACCGTCTTGGCGTGACTGAGGTAGGGGCACTGGCCGCCTCGCACTTGATGGGCGTCACAGAACTTCATGCTAACTACTACACTTTGGTGACCTCGTTGAGACCGACCTTTGAAAATCGAAGAAGGCTCCTTTGTTGCTTTTTCCGAGCGGTCGATGCGCAATTTCTCTGCAGCCAGCCATGCGATGTGCGACGCGACGCGACGCACAGACCGACGCCCATCTACCACCAGGCGGGACATGGACGGTTCCCCGTTCATGATGGCAGACGGCTAGCTGAAAAGTCAGTTGGACCTCCCATGTCCTCGCCGCCTATCACCAACTTATGGCTGATCGTAGATCGGCCGAACAAGTTACAAGGTCATCGGGGCCTCTGCATGAAGAGTCAAGTAAGCCTCGATAGGGTGAGGTGCACCCTGAGTGCCCACCTATGAGAACGTGGCCTTCATCCACGCGATCCGAATCTGGTCAAGCGCCCTGTAGCTTTATGCAAGACTCGACAAAGCCTGATGGAACGAGCCAGTGACCGTCAGCCCCAGGAGTTCAGCCCCAAGTCAGAAGCTGAAGGCCATGCTGGTGTCATGTAGAGATATAAATTGGTGCTGTTGCACCCGGAGTGTGCGGTTATGATAGGTATCGTACACCCACTTGACGTGCGTTTAGCCTGCGAAGGGTTGACCGTTTCATTCTTTGTCCAGTTCCAGCTTCGCGGCTTATATATCGAAAGTTATGGACGCGACCGGACTCAATGATCTCCCGGCCGGTCAGCCTGTTCAAGAGAACCACGACAAGGACCTGAAGCCAGCACGCAAGCGAATCATCATTTGCTGCGACGGAACCTGGCAGTCTGCAGTCTCGGGGCAGAAGACCGTGCCTTCTAACGTCACTCGTCTGTGCCGCTCGTTGAATCCAGTTGGAACAGACAAGGATGGCAAGGAATGGCAGCAAGTTGTCTGGTATGACTCCGGCATCGGCACCAACTCTCTCGCACTCGGAGATGCCCTCGAGGGATTAACCGGTCAAGGCATGGAGACCAATGTCATCGAAGCCTACAACTTTGTCGTTCTCAACTACAACCCCGGGGACAAAATCATGTGCTTCGGCTTCTCGCGGGGCGCGTACACCGCGAGAACGATTGCCGGGCTCATCTCGGATGTTGGCGTCTGTCAACAGGCCGATCTAAATAGATTTCCGGATCTTTGGGCTGTGTACAAGAAGGTCAAGCACGGGAAACGGTTTCACAGAAGTGATCTCTGGTTTGACTGGATGTGGGGCAAAGCCGACGAGCATCAAGGTGCCGGTGACGCTGACCACCGTGACTTTGTGTATGAAAGCGTGCCGCAGGGAGATTGGGCTCAGGAAGGGTCGCGGGAGGTGGACGTGGTCGGTGTCTTTGATACCGTGGGCTCTCTGGGAATGCCCGAAGTGTTCGGTATCAAGTTCCCCAACAGCGAAGGCTGGCACAATGTTGGCTTGTCACCGAGTAAGTTCACGAAGCCGTCCAACGCCCATGTCTGAGACAAATCTGTTGGAATGTTGTTCCACACGACTATGAGCTGACGACAATACCACCTTGCGCAGACATTCCCAACGCCTTCCAAGTGCTCGCGTTGGATGAACGGAGAAACGCGTTCTCGCCGACTCTTTGGTACCTGGACAAAAAGACAGCCACCAGAGAGCAGGTGGACGCCCTGGTTGAAGCAGAAAAAGCAGCCGAACGAGAGTACTGGAATATATTACACTATGCAATCAACTTGAAAAAGACCGGCACAGCGACCGATGAACAAGTCAATGCTCAAGCCAGAAAGCTCAATGAAGCGGCGAGAGCTTGGAATCGAGCCTCTCGAAAACGAGTGAGATATCAGAACCGATTAGAGCAGGATCCAGTTTTGCGACAAGTCTGGCTGCCGGGCTACCACATCAACATCGGCGGGGGAGACCCAGCGACTCTCGCTGACGAGGGTGATATGGAAAACATGGCAAACATCGCTTTCGCCTGGATGTTGGATCAGATCAAAGACCATGTATCAGTCAACCAGCAAGTCGTCGTCGATGAACAAACGAAAAGCGAGCAGCACATTCAGAAGCTCAGTGAGATGATCCAGGCTTCGGAGGCAAAACTCAACAGCCCTGGCTCTAACGCCTTGGCCAAATGGAGCAGGTCCCTCGCTGACACTGCCATGGACATTGTTAAAGCTCCGTTAGGATTGTTCCAGAAATCTGCAGCACAGAAGCTTTACGAAATCGGATGGGGTACGGGCATCCTGACAGACAGCTACACCATGTCATACTGGGCCAACGGCCAGAACCGACGCACACCGGGCGATTATGTCAAGGATAAGGATGAGACATTGGTCGACACATGCGAATTCATCCACCCGGTAGTGCACTACCGAGTTCAGTGGTGTGAGAAGAGAAACAAGCAAGATTCGTCCCATCCGAAATACTCGCCTGTGGGGCCCAAATTCAAATACGACCGGCGAAAGCAGATCGACAAAGAGGGGAAACCATATTTTGAGTACAATATCGCAGGCTCCAAGAAGCCAATTCCGGAATGGAAGCTTGGGGACCAAGGCTCCTTTGAACGGCGAGCGATAGCCGGCCGAGATGCGTACGACTATGTTGACCAGCTGGATCAGGAGTTGCAGACGGGAATCAAGACAATCCGTCGGCCAACGGCTGAGGTCATGCAGACTCGCGCACAGCGATGGATGGATTATATCAAGATAACCACTGCCGGTCAGTCTGTTCGTGGCTCGGCCCCCGATGATACTGCTAAGGGAAGTCTTTGTAAAGATCCAGAGAATGGTGTATAATCCCCACTAAACTCTGCGAGGGTACTCTTCAAGCATACGTTATTCTTGATTTTGGACCCGGTGGAATTATGGAAGATAGTCGCCGTACGGAAGCTTTTTGAATACCAAATTTTTGATGACTGATGCCACTTACTACCTAACTACCAATGTCTCTTACACATTATGGTGTAATTTCTCTTCCCACTTGAGCAGACGATTGTTGGTGCCTTACAACTCAGGCACACATAACTTCAAATGATTTACCCACGGAATCTCCCGGCCTTTTCCGTCCCCACTCGACTGTCGAGCCGCGCAGCCCGGCACCGAACAATGCTGCATCCGCTCTCTGTTCATGCTGAATACTCACTCGAGACGGTCAATCCCATCGTTTGTGTAGCTGCTCCACGATAAACGGGTTCACGCAATGTCGCTCTCAGAAGCGCGGCCCGCAAAGCGAGCACGCCAGGCTTGCTTAACCTGTCGGTATGTTACGGATCTGGATTTGGAAAAACGCGTGGTTAACTTTGATAAATCGAATTACAGTCGAAAGAAGACAAGATGCCCGGGCGAGAAACCCGTGTGTTCGTTCTGCATGCGACTTGGTCAGACGTGCACGTATGGAGGTGTCGAAGTAGAGGAGCGAGTACCGGATTCAAAAAGCCGTCTTGTATGAAACCAACTTGATTCTACTTGCGCTCCCACGGCTCAACGATGCTCATTATCAATAGACCAAACGTGTCTCTGAGTTGGAGAGCGAGCTCAAGAGGCTTGCCGATTATGTCAAGTAAGCATGTAACCTATCTCACGTTGAGATGAGTCTGGCAGCGAGCCCCGGATTAGGGATCAATTTGAACAAGGTAGCGTTAGAACTAAGCAAGGAAACGTTGCAGGCATACTTCGACGGAGCCAAACAGAAGTCAAAGTCTGCCGACAGTGCAAGAACCAAATGCTAGTCCTAGTTTCGGACCACACGAAATATCTCGTGATGCATCACTCGAGTGAGTTCGCCCGAGTCCGATCTCTTCCAGAATGTCTGACCCGGCGAGTGAATCTTGCAGATTATCAGTGCCGTCGACATTTGAGCTGTTTCAAACATTTTGCAATTGTCAACCTCTGCCTTTATTTCCTCGGGATCTGTCGATAGATACCCAGAGTTGGAGACCTACAGAACTAATTCTTGCTGTGGACGCTTATTCTCTCCGCTTTCGTGGGTTGGGAATCCACGATGATGCAACTCGGCGTGACATAGAGGTAAAGACACAGCGATCTTGTCGACTTGTTATGCAGAAGATCACCGTGGGCGACGTCGACATCTCACAGCTACAGACTTTATGTCTTCTCAGTATACTTGAGTTCACAGGTAGGCTCTGTTCATCGACGAGGTGGAACATCCGCTGACGGAATTGAATTAGCTGGGAACATCGTGCGCGCTGGGTTCTTCACGAACACAGCAAGCTACTTGATACAAAATGTTCGACTCAATGGTCTTGACACCTTAGTCAATAATTTGGACGAGGAGAGAGACGAACGAAAGTTGTGTTATGCATCTATCGTTATGCTTCAGAACCTTCAAGGCACTGTACCATCTCGGCACTCCGGATCTCCCTTCGACCAGCGCTCTTCGACCTCCATTTTTGAGGACACGACTTGGCAGGAATCGTATCTGAAATCCACTGTAGAGAAGCTCGACATCGGAATAATTTCAGCGAGTATGTATACAACTGAATTATGGTCATTGGCTTGTGAATACGCTCTTGTTCATGACAAAATGGACACACTACCACCTTGGCATCCTCAGTCAGATTATACCTCGGTCACCTATCGCCACACCGAACACGAAAGCTGTATGCCGTTGCGCTTTCGTCTCCATGCCAGTAATTTCGCCGACCATTCGCCTTCAGATCTCAGTACAAATCGCAGTTATTGGTCCCCCTGGCTATCCTTTCAGATGGTCTGGCATGCTGTGCCATGCATGCTCAATCATCCGTTTTTGCTGTCCCTCCGACTCCGCAACTTTCGCCGAACAATGCCGCAGTCTTTCCTGCGCATTTCTTTTGAACAGCTTACTCTGCACTCCGGCTGGATCATGCACTTCATTGAGCTCATTCAGCTGAAGGAGTTTGAGGTGTCCGATCCTATCATCGGTCATTGTGTGGCAATTGTTGGGACCATATATCTCCAGCACAGCTTCGTGGAAGATCCCGTGTTCAGCACAAAGGCTAGAGAGGGCTTCACGCTATGTCTTGAATTCTTAAGAGGTCTAAGCAAGAGATGGAGCCACGTCGATCGAATGGTAAGATGCTTCCCGTCACCATTCTAACAAGCGGTCATGGGGGCTGATGAAGTGATGTGATATTCTCCATAGGCACAAAAACTGGAACAGCTTCACAACAGTATATTGCCCGAGGGTGGTCTGCCGGTAGACGGGCGTCCAAGCACCCGTCAGAAATGGACGGTCAACCCGCAATTACTATGGAATATCCTGGTATATTCACATGTCAGCAAAGCCCCCAATCCCGCCACGGATATTTTTGGCCCAGGGCTGGTCCATGATACCGCTGCTCAATCAGAGCCTGTGTCCTCGGGCGAGATCAGAGAGTCCGATCTTGCCTTGATTGGGTCTGCTGGGATTTCGGGACATAGGACGGTGGTCCCTGAGTGCGTGACGTATCCTTCAGAACAGAGCGCTCACCAGCTGTCCGAAGCGTCTCGACATCCTTCTACAGTCGATCGAGTCATGCACCCGACACAAAGTGTAAGTCTGGGAACGGAGGACCAAGACGACCTGTTCTTGCAGATGCAAGATTACGGCAAGGCCTTTGAAGATTGGTTGAGTCTGAGTATTCCGTAAAAGTTTATTAGAATTGAGGATGCTTCAGGATGTACCGAGTTCTCGCATTTTTCTTGCTAGAGAATGTAAGCTGTATACTATGCGGGAGTATGGACCATGGAGTAGAGAGAAGAGTTGACGCGGCCACGGGCCGAGTACCGGTGTTGCCGGGTGTCCGTGGAGGAGCGGGGCCACGGCATCGGCCCGGGGATCTCCATTGACCTACTTCGTTTTCATTAAATTCAAAGCAGCATCCGAGTCGCAATTTCTCTATAGCATTAGCAGACAAAATGGCGACATGTGAATCGGATTCGATCATCATCGTTGGTGCGGGCGTGTTCGGTTTGAGCACAGCTCTAGAGTTGAATCGCCGAGGATACAAAGACATCACTGTACTTGACCGATACAACCCCCCTGCGGCAGACGGGAGCAGCGTCGATATCTCTCGGATCATTCGCATTGACTATGCGGATCCAGTGTACTGCAAAATGGCCTCTGAGGCGTACCAAGGCTGGCAAACCGAATACAAGGACCATTACTACGAGTCTGGCTTCGCCCTCTTGTCACAGACTCCAGACAACGAGTGGATCGCGAAATCCGCAGCCACGGTGAAGGCCAATGGCGGCACCGTCGAAGATCTGGACGATGCCAGGCAGCTGCTCAGGTCATTTCCAAACATTCAGTCTGACTTGGCTGGTATGAACGGTTACCTGAACCGTCGAGGGGGATGGGCGGACGCCGCCAGCAGCATTCAAAAGCTCGCGTCGCAGTGCAGCGTTGCGGGTGTCTCGATCATCAGCGGTCCTCGGGGAAGTGTCAGCTCACTACTCAAAAAGGGTTCTCGGGTGGTTGGAGTGAACCTCGTCAATGGAAGCTCCCTCCGTGCCTCGCGTGTGATATTGAGTACTGGGGCTTGGACGAATCGACTACTGAATATCACGCATGCTGCCACATCTTCTGGGCAGCCTGTGGGCTTTATTCAACTCACACGAGATGAAGCACGGTCTTTGGACAACACGCCAGTGATGATCGATATGTCTACTGGGGTCTTTGTATTCCCTCCCACGCCGGGCAGCAACATCCTAAAGCTGGCTCGTCATGGCTACGGATATGCCAACGAGGTAGCCATCCAGCTTGATGGCGCCACACATACGGTCTCGGCTCCCAAATTCGACAGCAGTAATGCAGGAACTGGATATATCCCCCAGGACGCGGATGATGACCTCCGAAAGGGATTAAAACGATTTTTCCCCAAATTTGCCGATCGGCCGTGGATGAATCGCCGACTCTGTTGGTATACCGATACTCCCAAGGGAGACTTCATCATTGACAACCACACGAGCCTTCAGGGTCTGTTTGTCGCCACTGGGGGAGCAGGCCAGTAAGTGATTTGAAATCTTAGGAATTCCCGCCTGGGCCGAGTTCGATGTTAGCTGACAAGGACAACCAGTGGCTTCAAATTTCTTCCAGTACTAGGCAAGTACATCGCAGATTGCTTTGAGAATAAAGCACCCGCGGAGTTGCGTGAAAAGTGGCGACTACAGGAAGCGCCTCGTGAGTCGCCAGCGGAAAAGTCCATGAAGGGTGATGGAAGCAGGGCAGGGCCTCCATTAAGAAAACTCACCTCGACCGAGAAGGCAAAGCTGTGATATTAATGGGTCAAGACATTCCATTGTATTGCTTAAATCTCAGGAAACAAATGTCATGGGATGTAAGCGGGCGCCATGATTTCGAATCAGTCACCAGGACACAATGACCGAGAGCCCTTTTCAAGCAACGACGGCTCGTTCAGTGTAGAAATGATCAAGTGAAGTTCCAGCTAGCCCTCCATTGGATAACATTTTGTACTCTCATCATCAATTCAAGTTCCCGGACTTTCTAGAAATCATGGAACGATCAAGTGAAAAGTCTGTGGTGACGAGAATCTGAGATGACAATATTCCAATTTCGTCGCGGTCGACATCTCAAAATAAGCTCTAAGCCGACGGTCTCCACTTGCGGCCAGATCCTTGTCACATGACCCGCCTCCCCAACATCCCCAGCCAAGTCGCCATCAGCTATCTGCCTCTTTGACGCTCTGCAGTGCGAGGTGAACGCGATCGAGCTCAAACCCCTGAACCATCATATAGAGTACCGACCGTGGAATTAGATCAAGAGCGTCAAGATGAGTGACGCATATGAGCGTGAGCAGTATGTTGAAACTCGGCCCCTTATCTGCGGCTGGTGGCAACTCGTCATCCCTCTCTCATCCAGCAGGATGCCCGTGTACTTTGGTCTCGAAAAGGAATGAACACCCTGTTGATGAACTCTTTTCTATAGGCAGAACAATGCGCTGCTGAGCGGTCTTTCCTCAAAGGTCTCTGCTCTCCGATCTGTGACCATCGATATCCACGACCACGCACGAGACCATGACACAATCGATCACTCGGTATGTCTCCTTGGAAAGTCCGCAACCTGCGCGATCCCCCAAATTGTGTCGCACTTATTGAACACTGCTGATAACTTCTTTTCTGTGTAGAACGAAGTGTTTTCCTCATTCTCTTCCAACTTGAAAGGCAGCGCCTCCCGCTTGACACGGATGGCCAAGCAAGGCGACACAGTCGCCGTGCTCAAAGTTGCGGGTATCTGCATCGGAGTCATTCTCTTCTTGTACATCATTATCGGATGGATATTTTGAGCTCGAAAGACCGTCGTTGCTCTTGAACAAAGCACTAGTGCCTGTTCTCCACCCTTTTCACCCTCACGGCGACCGGCATTCGTCATGCACGCAAACCACAATCTCGCTGGTCGAATTGTGTTCCTTTGATCTTTTACATTTCCGGTTGCGTACTGGACGAAATCCCCGCAAATTGTGTCCGGGGCTTTCTTGCGCCCTGTGTATCACACATCCTCTCCTTCGAACTATTCGTCAGCCGACGTACCTCACTGCCGGTTCGCATGTCTCTCGGAATGCGCATCGAAGACTTGAGGAGGCACTCGCAGCTACCTTTCGGTTGACGACAAGATCCGTGTCATATGCACCTTTCGTTGATCATCCCGAGACATTTATGGTTGCGCACACATGCCCCCTTTGTTCAATCATTCGTCCCCTTAAAGTAGAGCTTAGTCGGTCTATATTGTTAATAATGCCCTAATGGACATACTTGATGAACGTGACATGACCTATGCTTTGGATCATATTTCTCGATTGGTTATGAAAGTACGGCCCCTCCTGGAAGTGTACCTCATTGACAGACGACCAGGACGCTGTTCATGTCCACAGGAAATTACGCGGAAGACCAGGTGTTCAAAGGTGAGATGCAATATCAAGATCGGAGCTCTCAACCAGTGAAGTATCAGCAAGATGGTGCGGCTATCAAATGAAATCAAGGAAATCTTGGAAAAGCCGATCTTCCAAAGTGTACACGATATAGCCTCCTCTGCCGAGGATGGCAGTTGATGTTCAAAGACGTGCTTTGCCGTATTTCAGCACGCCATGGAAATTCTGTCTTAGAATCTTGGCCACGCTCCAGCCCAGTTGCACAAGATCCCACGGTCTGCCTTTGGATAGCTGAGAACCACTTACAGAAAATCAAAGCCAGGCGGAAAAGACGTCCCCCCTCCTTCGGGTTGGGATCGAATGCGGCTATACATTTTCGACGGACTCCAGCCCTGACGATCGTTCAAGAACAACTTGGAGAGTTTGATGATCGAGTTATTCGCGTCCCTGGACAGAAGAAGAAAACTCGCTGGACGGTCCGAGATGTGCCATGCAGCTGTACAGCATACTATGAGCATTTGAATGGACGATGCGGTTGGCTTTTCCACGAAGTCAATCATGAATGCGCGACATTTTCAGGCTTTGCTAGCCGGCGCTATGATTGCCACTGTACTAGTTTTCTTCTTCTTCTTCTTCTTCTTCTTCTTCTTCTTCTTCTTCTTCTTCTTCTTCTCGCAAGTCAACCTTTTCGCTTAGAACGGGCTCATTGCAAGCTTCGAATCGGTTGACAAGACACCAGATACAATTTCAAACGATCAAGCTTCGGATCTTTAGGCGCATAGTTGTCAGTCGAAGAAATCTGGATCGTCGTCGCACCAGTCTAGTACCGTTATACCACGCAGACGATTTGTACATGGATGGAACAGCGCTTGTGACGACACGACACTCTGGCCCGCGGAGTCACTAGAACAAGCAAAGTCGGCCAATGAGTCTACGCAGCTAGTTCTCGAAACGAGTCGCATCTCACCGATACAAATCGCAACATTCCTGCGATCCATCCTCCGTCAAGTAGGCAATGAGGTGAATTGCACTTCTGCCGCAATGTCTCAGTCCCTGAGCGGTCCATCACACCTCGGTTCTTGGTATGACAGGGTGCGAGGCAAGGCGGAGGGTAGGAGTCAAGTGCAGGTCCTTTTTGCTATGAAGGTGCGCTAAGTTTCAGATCTGCTCTCCCAGATGATGGGAAGCGTTCTCGGTGCAGTATGATTCTGACATGTATGACCCTGGAACTTGCGGCGTTGAAGGCGCGTGTCGAGGCTATGGGCGCAAGATTTATCTTTATACTACATGGACGAGGACTGATCACCAGAGTAAAGACAGTGCAGGTATTGCACTGGCGTTGCACGATTAAAGTCCCATCACCTTGAAAAGGAATTTAATCTGACGGGTCCAGTGAAAGGGCCCTCTGGCAAGATTTCGCCCGATACTCTTCTACATCCTCCTGGATGGCGTTGCTCTGTGGTTGACAGACGTGCCCGAACTTTTGTCTCAGCATGTCAACCAAAACGCGCAGATGTCCTGTGGCCTGGATTGGAGTCGGAATCCATCGGTGATATCTGATACCATGACGTGCGGTCGGCAGTTGAAAGACACCAGAGGACATGGATCATCCGGCCGAGGGCCGGATGATCAACCGATTCTGGGCGGGCCTGGCCATCTGAGATTTCACGAGGAGCGGAAGGGCAAAGGCAAAGACAAGTCCATCAACAAGGGTGGGGAGAAAGGCCTGTCTGACATTTTCAAAATTGTGAAAATGATCATCATGAAGAAGTTGAACCCAGTCATTGTCTTCAGCTTCAGCAAGAGAGAATGCGAAAGCGGCACTTTGCAGTTGAAGAAGCTGGCCCTCAATGATGATTCGGAGAAGGGGATAGTTTGTCGAAGAAGACTTCATGCGACGAGTGAAAGCATCAGCTGATGCTGGAGCACCATCCTATCAGTTGGACTCATACGTGAATCACAGGATCAAGACCCTGGGTAGGAGTCAATGACGACGCTGTGAAGAAGGAGTATTGAGTAGTAGTACATCCAATGGCCCCATGTATGCATCGCGCAGAAACCTCGTAGGAACCTTGTGGCGCTTGCTAACCTAGTCGTACTTTGCATCTTCTCGCTAGAGTCGCTGCTCGTCGTGGAAGATGCAGGCGGAAGTCAGGTCGGGTAAGTTTCCTCTTATCAGTCTGCCGACTCGGGGTGCCGGGACTCGTCGTAGATAAGCCACCAAAAGCGCCATCGCGGCCTAACCGCATATCCCCAAAGGGGGGCCACGCACCCGGTCTTTTTTCGGAGGGTGGCCCCCCCCCCCCCCCCCTTTTTTTTATTTGGTTCTTTTAGCGCCACGAGGGTTGTTCACACATGGCAATTGGCAGGGCTTGGAGTTTGGACTGCTTTTTCGTGTCGCTTTATTTACTCGAGACGTATGAGGACTGAGGACTGAGGAGTGAGGCGGTCTTCGGTCAGGAAGAGCATCGGCCCACTTCGGGCGACTGAGTGGACCAAAATGCCTGCACTCGAGTCTAGTATCTACAGTTACCCGATTGCCGTTCAGGTGGCTATCCTGTATTCCTGCTCATTGAGGGCACAATACTGAATATTCAATGCTGAGTAAAAACTACACTCCACTGGACCACACCAGGTAGATCTTTGTGTTAAATGGCGGACATATAGCAAGAGGGCTAGTCGTTCACTGGGCATGTGGCAATCAGATTCAATAGAGACGACACCCTCGACCTTCTGAATGGAGTCGATAGGCAGACTTGTCGATGTTCGATAGACGCCGGGAATAAAGAAACTCATAAATGGCAAGAAGTTCGAGGGTTTTTTGTCGACATAAGAACGTACCCAAGGACCGCGATACACTTATCGATCGCGTCCGTGAAACTCGCGGGTCAAAGGCTGAGTCGATCGGATAAATTCTCGCAAGCCACCTGGCAGCTGGGCCCGTACCTGGACTACTGCACGTGCCAAATCGTCCCTTGCTTGGCCCAGAATACGACGTAATGACGGGAAGTCACCAGCCCAAGGGTCAAAGCGTCCACCAAATGGCCGCTTGAATGAGGTCATCTGCTGCGAATGTACATTCACTACATTGTACAACGTACACTATTGTCCAGTGGTAACTTTGTGGCACGCTGTTCAGTAGCTTCGTGGCCAAGTCTACCGAGAGTCAATTCTGAGCGATGAGGCTCTAGGATACAGGTGAGATGATGGGAGAACGCAAGCCAGTCATTTGTACCTCGTGAAGGTTGAGCCACCTATGTCAGGCGACTCGCTCACATACAGTAATGGATCGAGTTAGTGCAATTCTTGTTATCTTGCGATTGTCCTCCGGCCGTGAAACCAACGGAGGGTCTCATTCTCTCGTGCTAGGGTTGCGGAGAATTCTGCTCGCAAGTAACACTGTCCGATGTCCAGTCACATCTCTCATGGTCTGTCATATCCATTCGATGAGCAAGGGGTGTTCCCAATACAGGTAATATTCACAATCACAAGCTGAGGCACCTAGCCGGGCAAGCGGATGATGTGACGGTGATGCGTCTACGTTCTGCAGCCTGCAGTTTGCACTACTGCAGAGTTGAATTGTTGTTCTGGAACAACCAAGTCGGGTTGGGTAATTTTGATCCCTACACCTACCTAGAATACTTGAGTCATACTTATCACATCGGGGCTTGGATAGAGGAGTGTCAGTCTGTAGACCCATGGTGATCAGGCATTGCTTTCCACGGTCAAGGCATCTACAAAAGACTTTTCTCTGTGTCTACTGGTGTACATCAAGGTCAAGGTTCAAAGACCCTGTAATGTTTGCGACATAGGTTAGCGATCTATGGAAGAGATTTTCTGTTCCTGAAAAAGCTCACCGTCAATGATCGACTTCGGAGTGGGGCCGCCCGAACAGTAGTGAAAATCCTGATCAGTGCCTCTGTCCTACTTGGGCCAGACTCGGACGGCCTGAAATGTGAATAATCGTATAGGGAAAGGCTCAGAGGACCTTGGTGGACAAGGAAAAGTCTTCCATCAACCCACGAGAAGAAAGGGCGGTAGCCACAAGACCGACTATGAAATATCCTGCCTGCTGAGGGCTTTTGTACGTGTGTCTACGAGGAGGTTGAAATCGTCCTGCCATCTCACAGAATCCCCCCCGAGGATCAAGAAGAGCATAGAGGGTTTGCCACCTCGATGAGGATAGTAGTTGAACTCTACAGTATCAAGAGTCGCCTGTGTGGAACTCAGAGTGGTCAGCCCATAGTTGTCTTTTGCATGTGCCATTCTATCGTGGCCAACAAACGACAATTGGAAGTCAGAGTCATCGTAGCACCCTGGCCCGAAGACTGGAAGATCGGCACGACTTCGGGATTCCGGTCACACGGGAATGCCCGGGCCCGTGTGCAAAGGTGAAAATGTTGTAGGCATCCCGAACGGGCCCGTTCTCGGCTTGTCTGCCGAGACAAGACAAAAATCACAGACCCTTCCACACATGAGAAAAGAAACCTGGAATGGCTGAAGAACAGCACGGACAAATATTAGCATCAATGTGACTATGTACTGTGTAGTCTCTGGAGCGCTAGGGTTCTTGCTGATTGATGGTCACCCCATCGATGACTGTTTTTCGACTCGCACAGCATTACATGTGAGGCTTGAAGCTGTCGCAGTTCAGCTCTGGCTCTCGACATAGTGAAGGGATCCATATCAACAGAGGGCGCCACGTATTCAAGCTCCAAGGGTTGGATAGAATGGATCCATAGGGTGGCAGGGGCCTTATCTAGAGTGGATCGATGTTTGGCCCGTGAGCGTTCTGGACCTCTGGTTTGACGGCACGCTGGTACACCGTGGTCTATGAAGGTTCCATAAGTAAGTCATTTTGGACCTTGAACCTGGAATGATTGACTCACGTCAAATCGCGCACTCATGACATAGCGCAGAGCCGTAAACCACAGAGAAAGACACCGGTTTCATGGTTTTGCTGCCAGCCCGGTGAGTGATATGACATTTGTGGAGCACCACCATAAGTGATGCCCGTGCGAGTCATTGCTCGGGGCAGACGGTGTGTAGATATTTGGGTAGATTAATAGTCAATATTCACCGTAGTGTCCTGAGTATGCTCCTACTGTAATTAGCATGTGATTAACAACTTAACAAGTACTATGGAGAATCAGACCACTTCTTCATGTTTCATGTAATGAAACCGTACTACCTCATAGATATCCTTCCTTGAGTTTGCTCAATCAGATATAGAGGTGCCTTCAATTACTGGCGATGGTCTCTTTTTCAAGAAGGGCTTCTACAGTACAGTGACGTGCGTCCATTCTAGTCAAGATAAATAAATTTGATTTTTCCTGAACCAAATCTCCAATCGGACCAATGACACTGATGCGGTATCTTTTAATGGAAGTACTCGGCATGAATATAAGTAGCCAAGGCCTTAAACAAGCAAAACACTGCACCTTTTCTTTTAGGGCTGACAGTGCCGGAATTGGCACCGAACCAGAACACGACTTCCATAGTCCTCGGTACAATCCAGTGAGCTTAATCCCTGGAATAAGTACAATAACTTGCCATCACTAGAAATGACCTAGGTGCCAGGGTACGACTTTAGTAGTTACTAGTTACCTGGTAGACGCCTATTCTAAACCATGTCTTGCCCTGTCGTCCGCAAGTCCCATATGCACTTGTGCAGTGCAACATGCTGAACTTTCCGATTGGCCACTGTGCTAAGGCACCGAATGCCGACTGGGGGGTTATTGTGGGACAAATACAGGGACAAACACAGATCTGTGTGAGGGTCTTCAAATTGAAGTTGACTGACTACGGAGTACAGACATCGCTGATTGATAGGGGTCTTTTTGGAATGGGATTCAAACGGTGCCCTTACAGTATGGCGTGATACGGGAACGGAACGATAGAGGGGCTCCGGAGAAATCAGACGGTCTCAGAAATTGGGCTTCTGGTGCCGCGTCATAGCCTTTTGTGGTAACTCAGAGTACACTCCTATCCAGCAATCAGTCCTCACTTCCCACCATAGAGTATGAGACTTTCTCTCGTTTGAAATCGGCACTGGATAGCAGATAAAAAAGACACATGTGAGAGGTCGCTAGAACCACACTGTTCCTTGCGATGAGTGCTACACTCTACAGTACGAAGGGACCGAGGGTACCACTACTATACTACTAACCAGGTACCCCTTCTTTCAAGAGACTTTAAAACACGGCGCTGACGTAACAGCTGTCGCTGTCGGGTCTATGCGAAATCGACGGCAAGGCTGGAACGGGATCGGCCTTGGTACCAGGTAGTACCTCCTATATTTCTCCGAATGGCATCACTGCATAATAACGCACATGATCCTGCGTCCTTGAGATGGCTCTTCTATTCAATGTTTCAGACTTTCAGTTGTTCATATGGCGAGACATTATGCCTTGAGTCCACCTCTTATCTTTAAATACCGCTCAGGTAACGATCATCTCCCAGAATCGGGCACTGTTGCTATCGCCACTAAAAAGTCCGGAAGCGGCGCCGCTCCACTTTGGCTTCAGCGGGACCCGTCGAGTCGGACCGGAGGGCCATGCTGGAATCAGTGCCGTAGATCGGGATAAGACAAATTTCGAGTCATACAGTAATGACTCCAGCGTGGTCCATTATTCCGAATTTTCTTTAATTTTTGCTCCGGCTCCATTGCGCGATTACTTCATTCTTTATTTTCCTTCCGCGCCAATCTTTCTTTCTCCCGCTCAAACTCAGCCCTTGACCTTTCCTTCAGCCGGGCAATTTCCTCTCGGGTCGACACGACGATTGCTCCTTTCACAATTCCCTAACTCTCTCTTTCTGCTCATCATCCTACCCTTCACAATCGCAGTCCCAGTCCGTGGACTGTAACAATTTCCTGAAATGGCGCTCAGTTTCTTCAGCGGGACTGGAAGCGCCAGCCATGCGAAGTACTTTGACATTCGGTAAGTCGGTCCACTCTATGGATGAGCGCCGCCTTGCGCAGACGGTGATGCTGACGGACCGACTCGACTCAAGATTGAAAGATGAATATGTTGTCTTTCGTGGAGGTGAAGATGAGGCCGCCAGTGCCCACCTGAAGGGTACACTGGTGCTCTGTCTGTCGGAGCCGCTCACCATCAAGCATATCCGCTTGCATCTCACAGGCATGTCGCGTGTATGGTATGTGAGCCCCTCAATCTATCTTCCCGCAGCCCCCGCGGTCGGCCAAAGGAAAAAAAAAATTGAGATCATCGGAGATCCACACCCGAACCAGGACTGACCCAAACGCTTCTGCAGCTGGCATGTTCCGTCCACATCAACCGCCGGCGGTCGCAAGGCATGGAGAGAGCGAGTGTTCTATGAGAAATCCTGGCAATTCCGCGAGCCCGGCAAGGGCAAGACCGAGGTCCTTGCAGCAGGCAACTATGAATACCCATTCGATGTCGTTTTGGAGGGTTCCATGCCGGAGAGTGTGGAGGGTTTGTCGGAGACTTGGGTCATGTACCGGTTCAAGGCCGAGATCGGGCGTAAATACGCCAAAGACATCATCTCGAGAAAACCTTTGCGAATCATCCGGACTCTAGACCCGAGCGCTCTGGAATTGTTCCATGCAATGGTGCGCATCTTCACTCTCATCGATTTGACTCTTCTCGGAACACACTGACCAGTCGGAATTAGTCTGTTGAAAATGTGTGGCCGAATAAGATCGAGTACTCGATCAGCACCCCGACTAAAGCCGTGGTCTTTGGGACATCCATCCGTATCGACTTCAAATTAATCCCGCTCCTCAAGGGCCTTCGCATTGGGCAAATCACTTCACAGCTCATTGAGAGCCACGACCTGACCCTCAACCCGGATGAGCCCGACTCGACGCGCAACACCTACAAAATCACCCGGACCATCTTGACCGACGAGCACGAGATCGACGAAGAGAATGTTGACGTGATTGATGAGGCCGCCGAGGGATACCAGTTCACGCGCTATCTTGACATGCCGCAGACCTTGAAGCGTTGTTTGCAGGATACAGAGACGAAGGGAATCAAGATTCGCCACAAGATGAAGTTCCGTATTCAGTTGCACAACCCCGACGGCCACATCAGTGAGGTAAGTGGGCAATAATCTGTTTTTCCGCCGAGTCCTTCTATTCCAGTGCTCACCACGAGGGGTCTAGTTGCGTGCCACGCTACCTGTCTCCATCTTCATTTCTCCCGACGTGCAGATCGACGAGAACAACAACATTCGCGATGCGCGACCAGTCGCTGCTCGACGCGCTACTGATGACGCCGCCCACCAAGCCCCGCCGATGTACAGCGAGCACCAATTCGATCAGCTGTACAGTGAACTTGACCCAAGCGGTTACCGTACGCCAGGTCCTGGCAGTGGCGGCGCCGGCACTCCGTTCGGCCCTCTCAGTCGCAACATCTCATCGGAGAATCTGGCTTCAATGAATGCACTGACCAACACCAACATCTCCGCCTCCGCGCTACATAGCAGACTTTCCACCTTGAACGCTAGTCGCTTTGGCCAGGGCTCGCCGGGCGAGCCAGTTGTCGGCTCGCCCACGGAGAGTCACCCCAACTCGCGCAATATGAACGTTCATTTCGGAGATTACTTCGGCCACTCTTCGGGCTCCAACTCGCAGGGTCCTGCCACTCCTGCTGAGATGTCTCGCCGACCATCCGATGATGGCGGTGATCATGAACCCATTGCCTCGGGCATGGCCACCCCCTTCCTTTCACCCCAGTATGCCGAGGTCGAGACGTTGAGTCGGGTGCCCAGCTACTCGACGGCGGTCCGTGCTGCCGTGGGTCCTTGCGACAGTGATCTGCCTGACTACAGTGCCGCTATGGCCAGTAGTCTCCCCAGTCCGGTCCTGCAGTCTCCTCAGCAGGCCTACCTTCGAAGTGGTCGAAGTAGCGGCTACACAACACCCCTGGAGGTGAATAATCCCAGACATTTCCATACCCACGGCACCCACGCTGACGATGCCGAACGCAGACTCCGATTAGTGCAGGCGCGCGGTAGAAGCTGAACAGATCTGCACGAACTCGCTGCTCTTTTTTCCACCCTCTTGCTCTCTTATCTTCCTTTCTCCATTCTATTCCTCGGCTCCCCTTTTGACTCTTCTTCTTCTTTTCTCTTCTTCCCTTCTCCTTCATCAACGTTTAGCTGGCCCAGCCTCCATTGCATCATCATCGACACATCTATGACCCCTTACCCTCTTCCCACCTCACCTAATACAAAGTGCTTAACGTCAGTGCTGGACACAAACAACAAGCCATTACCCTTTCCTGCGATGACTTGTCGCGCAAACTCGTCATTTCAGAAAATGAACGGCTGAAAATGACCGAATGCTTTTTTCATCACTCATGTTTCTTATGACTCCACTTTAGAGCTGCCCTGCGTTGATCCCTTTCTATCATTCTACCCTCTTCTCTGGCGTTTAGAACGATTTTCATAGACTGGTGGGGGCGTTTTATATATCTAGAAGGATATTCATTTTTCACTGCTAAGTGAAACTTTCTCTTGTTTTCTTCGATTTGCTGATTCTCCATCTTTCTTGGTGCTTTCTCATTACTAACGCACCTTTGATGAGAAACTCTGGTTCTTACTTGTGGCACGTGTCGCGCGACTTCCATGTCTGACCATCCTCACCATTGCTGGACCTTATGTACTTAGCCGAATTGACTAGCACGGTAGCACCTATCCCATTCTGCTGTCAGAGCTTCAATGAACCACCCATCCCACAAGAAGTTTGCTTTTGGGTCTCTAATGAGAGATGATCTATCGTATGTACGGCTCAATACATTCTCTCTATACGTGTGGAAGATGTCTACACAGTCACGAATTGCAGGCACGTAGGATTTTCATACTCATTCAGCTCCTTGTTAAGTCATGTGACTCAGCCTTGGTCATCTTCAACTCGTCCGTAGCTTATGATGTCGAGTTCTCAGCGTGTTTACTCAACCTCGTCCCCTCACGACCCAATGCTCAAGTGGTAGGTCCATCAGGTGAAACCAATTGCCAAGTGCGATCAAAGCTGAGACGGCAGCACTACTGTCTTTTCCCAAATCGGTCTGGAGGCGTCCGACAGTCCTCCAGCTTTCTCATTCGAGCTTGACGATCATCACCAAAGATGCTAAATCAAGAGGCTGCTGCGCCTCAATCCAAAGCCACGAGGCCCACGAGATTGAACCTGGCAGTTCCTCAATTGGGCAGTGAATGTGTGTACCACTCCATGGCTTAATGGTGATGATTCAAGGGATCTTCACACCCCCGCCGTGATCAATGTAGCGTTCGTTTCTGGAACTGCACGACTGACTTGACGATGGTATGTACCAAGTAAAGTGAGTACGCCACTTCAAGTATGTATGGGTCGAGCGTCCCACTCCCCAGGGTTCGTCTTGTCTCAGAGGGCTCACTGCTGGCTCCCGACGCTCTGGTTACATGGCCCTAGCGTATCAATCTCACTCTAAATTGCATCTCATATCTAGAGGATTTGCATCAAGGGACAACTCGAGCTTGCTGACCATGAAGATGAAGCAAAATACCAGCTAAGATGATTTTGTGTCAAAACACCACTCCAGTCTCATTGACCATTCCTGGAAACTCATTCATTGAGGAGCCACAGCGCAAGGGATGACATCATCGGCGTTGATTGCCCGCCGATCGGTATGTGTTGGTCGTGCAGCACTGCAGAATCGAGGAAAAGATCAAGCCCTCTCACTTGACTCCTTCCTACAAGGGTGAAAGAGGGCTGAGAGCAGGTTACTCGTTCAAGCCGAGAAACTCAAGCATTCGAGTCCACCTTTCGATCACCGCCTCTAAACCCGCTGGGGTATAGCGTCATCGACAGCAGCCACAGATGTGCCACACCACTGCCACAAGGTCACACCTTTCGTCATTTCGGAGACCCGGAAACAGCTACGGTGGCACTGATAGTTTCCCTTGTGAATGTGAGAACAAATACCAAGGGTAAGTATTCCTGAGTCCTTAGTTAGTCTGGGCGTGCTCCACGCCGCTCTGCTCCTGTCCCTTCGGTGGAATGACATATGATCCAGAACAGCCGAAAACGATCCACGATCAACGGTGGACAGGGGCATTTAAACAAGCGGCTTGCCCAGCGAACCTGGCGATTTTCCCGACTTCGAAACTCACCTGCACTTCTACTTCCCTCCGTAAACCCCACTGTACGACCCTAATATCAAGTCGGCCTCGTACTTGATCTTTGTATTCGCATACCCAACACACTGGTGCTCGACGCTCGTCCTTTCTCCGCCATGTCTACGTCCGCTCACCCCACGGAGCAGGGGCACTCTCTCCCCTCGCGCTCTGCGACCGTCCAAAGTTCCATGACCCGTCAGACCTCTGCCAGCGATGACGAGCTCACTCCCGACAACGACAGCAATGAGGTAGGTGTGGCCTTTTTATCCAGCGAGAATACAGATTACCTTGTGCCTTGCGCCCGCGCGGGGGAGATTGCGTGGTGCGGGGCAGAAGGGGGTGTTGCCTCTCCGCGACAGAAAAACAACGTGACTGACCCGATATCTTTGCTGATGATGTAGACCACTAGCCTCCTCATGGAGCGCTTGCGTGCCTGGAAGCATATGTGCGGGAACCTCGAGGATTACGTCTCGACTACGGCCAAGATCACCAAGTCGCAGGCCAAGGACTATGAGAAGGTCCTGAAGGTATGCGACACGATGCCACAACTCTCTTTGGGCAATTTGTATTATGGTTTACGGGCTGCTAATCGCTCATTTTGAACTGACAGACTGTCAACGAACCTTTGCGTGAAGGCGATCACTTCAGTGCCGGTACTGGCGGTATAAACACCTTGTTTGAGACTATCCGCAATCAATCTCAGGTATGTTCAAGAGAGGAGAACCACTCACGGACTCTGGACGAACGTAGAAGGCGGTAGGCTAACCGTTTGTCACTACCAAGATCTCGATCAACTCCTACCTTGAGGTCGAGAAGAACCTACGAGGCTCAGTCCTACCTGTGCTTGAGCGCCTGCACAAGGAGATCAAGAATAAGTCCAAGGAGCTGAAGTCTGGTACTTCCACGGGCAGCAAGGCTGTTGAAAAGGCCCGCCTGGCAACTCAAAAGCATGTGGAGCTGCTCGGTCAGCACTCGGCTCTTGTCGAGTCCGGAGGTGGCAACAAGACCGACACGCAACACGATCCTTACGTGCTCCGTCGTGGTATCAACCACCGTCTGCACAAGCAGGTCGCGGAGGAGAACAACCACCGCAATGATATCTTGGCCATCCAGAACTCCTTCTCCCGATTTGAAGCGCATGTCCTTCAGACCATTCAAACCGCACTTGAGCAGTTCCACCAGATCATGGGTGGTCAACTGGACCGTCAACGTTCCTCCTACGCCGACATTCTGAACACTGCTCAGCGCATTCCTCCCGACTTTGAGTGGGTCAACTTTTGCATGAACAACGAGTCGAAACTTGTAAACGCCGACAGCCCTCTGCGCGCCGCTTCGGCCATCCAGTTCCCCAACATGGATCACCGCACCACGCAGCCCGTGATCGAGGGTTCTCTGGAGCGTCGTTCTCGTGCCATGCTCAAGGGCTACAATACCGGCTACTACGTCGTGACTCCTGCAGGATTCCTGCACGAGTTCAAGGACAACGATGACTTGCGCAAGGATCCTACTCCAGAGCTGTCGCTCTATCTTCCTGACTGTGTGGTTGGCGCCGTTGACGGTGTCAAGTTCAACGTCAAGGGCAAAGATGTTTCGAGCAATAAGGTCGGCAATGCCTTCCACACTTCTTCTGAGCTGTCTTTTAAGGCTCACAGTGCATCTGATGCCGAGAAATGGTGGAGCGTGCTGAGCGAGTATACCAAGGGATCTGCTGGTCCCACTGCTGCAGCCGCAGCCGCAGCGGGCGCTGGTGCTGGTGCCGGAGCTGGTGCTGCTGCCACCTCGCCTACTAGTGCCGCTGCTACTTCGCCTACCGGTGCTGCCGCTACCTCGCCTACTGGTGGTGGTGGTGGTGCTGCTGCTCCTTCCTCTGCTGCCGCTGCCACTGCCGCCGCCCCTGGTACTGCTGTTGCTCCCGGTACTGCGGCGGCTGGTGCTGATCCAGCTGCTGGATCTGCTGCTGCTGCCCCCGGCACTGCTGCTGTCTCCCCTGGCGCTGCTGCCACTGCCGAGCCTACATATCCCTCTGCGACGCAGACCACCGCAGACCCCGCGCACGCAGCTTCAGCCAATCCACCTCCCGTGTACAACGAGAAAGCCCCTGAACCCTCTGCCGCACCGGCTGCTACTTCCGCTCCCACTCAGAGCTTGAACCGATCCGCCAGTTCAGGCAGTCATTTCCACGGCGCTCCCGGTGGCAGCGGAGTGTAAAGAGTGTCTCTACGCAGGATGGAATGCCCGCAAGCCGAATGTTTTCTTTTCATTCGAGTCAAAGCACACGCGTTCCAAGCCGCGTCTAATTATCACATGCGATTTGCATGTCATCGTGACATCTGATTAGTGAATGGTTCTACTACCCTTAATACGAAACACACAACCTTCTTTCACCCTTTGGTGGTCTTCTTACATGAGCTGAACGAAAGCGATCATTAATGCTTTAGGAATTATCTCGCGCTCGATTTTGGAAATATTTATTGAATATCCAGAATGTGGATCCATATATTTACTCCAGAAATATACTTTCCAACAATGTTGCGTATTGCCTTACCAGCTATACCTACGATTCCAGGTTCCATCTCTAGAGCAATTTTGACTTATATCGCGGCACTGGTAGGTGCATACACGTAAAAAAAAGAATTATTGTGCCTGCTCTAAGCTTCAAATATATTGAACGGGGTGTCAGGCCCTCGCGAGGCTAATTTTCCAACTTCCATTCTTCCATTCACCTCGGCTCAGAAATCATAAACGCTCGCGACACCATTATGCATGCTCCGAGTCCTAAATATGCAGAAAATGGTGTAAATTCTTGGCGAGGGTATACTTTTGTATTTGAATTGAAACATCAATTGGACAGCAATGCATCCGCGATCGCTTTGATCAAAAGCTAGCCGCCCATCTAGATGGAGTCTCAGGCAGGATGCGTCCACCGTTCATCTGGATAGATCATCTTGCCAGCGACCTAAGTCCGTAGGGAGGAGGAGGAGACCGGAGTTTGAGAGGCTCGAGCAGGTCACAGTTGCGGTCCTTCGATGACGAAGACGTGAATTCTGTTTTTTGCCTGGGTCGTCATTGGAAATTGGTAGGGGTGATTTCCCATGCAGTCTCTCAGTGGCCGAGTGTTCAGTGTTCAGGAAACAGGATGGCATACGCTCAGCAGGGCTTTGTGACCCTGCTACGGAAAGTGGATCGGAACATTTTATTTAGGTAACCACCCAACCCTCATTTCCAGTGCTTCACCAGGATGCGCAGAGCCAGAGCGGTCGAATGTTTGTATTCATATCTCCAGACTGAATCTGATGTGGAGTCTAAGGGGGCGCACAATGTTTAGGTCAAGCCGAACGGCAATTTTATCCCCACGCAGAGTCGAGCCGTATTGACGTATCCGCACAGGTCATGAGGCTAGCTATAACTCGCGGCCTCGACGTTGATGGGTGATTTTGGCAGCCAGTCCTTGGTCGATCAAGGAGAACGTTAGTTGAGTCGATCACTTCTTGCACGTTCAATCAGACCGCGGACCGCGGAGAGCCCGAGTGGTGGAAATAATTGAACTTGTGCTCGGGGTCTCTTGTTTAAGTAGGCGATGAAGAGCACACTAGTCAAGAAGAATGGGACTTGCTGCACTGATATTGATGAATGGGACAGCCAATCACAGATTCCACCGGATGTCGAGCTGAATTTCAGCATGACCGACGTTCTCTTTCCCCGGGGATCTTGAGCAAAGCGCGTAATGACGTCCAGAAAAGGAAGTCAAATAGAACGTCACCCTGATAAACACACTTTTCGAGGCCAAGCTAGTTGTTGGACAACAGAACCCGGTTTGAAGAATGATGTGTCCATGTGGAGGAATCATCAGTCGCTTTGTTTGGACATCGTTGGTCTTTGTCGGACGTCGCAAAATCAGATACTGTCCTGAAAAAGTGCCAGTCCAGCATTATCCCAACACTGCAGGGAAGGTTTGACCAAGTGCAGCAGGGTGTGAGACGCCAGCATGAGGGATAGTAGTCACAACGTTCTCATTTCGAGATTTGCACATCTCAAGATAGAATGCATGTTCTCGGGCAACACAGGTGAAGTGAAGGTTGAGTGATAAGAGAAGCCTGATCCAGATTGCGTAGGAAAGGGCTCTTATCCTTGATTCAAACTCATCGGTATCATTGCAGCGAATTCAGGATTGTGCCACCATCACGAAAGGGCAAGGCAAGGGGAGGAGAGAATGACAGGTGAAGAACGAGCGTCTATCCTGTCGGTACAATATGCTGGTCGAAGAAATCAACAGCCCACATTACAGGAAGAAGGGAAACGTGTAACGGAGGGATCATATAATAAGCGCAGAAGCATGGATCATCTCGTACAGAAGAAGAGCGCAGCCAAAGGCCATGGCGCGACTTGTTCAGTCACGTTCACGATGAGAGGGATAAAATTCTCGAGCCACAGGCGACAACACGAGTAATTAGGAAACGAGTTGACCCTGCGAACGGACATGATCTAGCAGCAAAAGCTGGGATAGGCGCAATCAATTCATCAATCACTTCGACGTAGGTTTAAAGATTCCATTGCGCAGACACAAACAGCTTTTTTTTAGCTTCAGCAGTACTGTTCACTCTTTGTAAGTCTCGTCTTGCAAAATGGTTCAGCCTACTTCGTCGAGAAAGCGCCTGAACATTGCACCGATTCCCCCGAACTCCATATGATTCTGATTTTGGAAAATCGCGTTCTTATACTCACTTTTTCTCAAATAACTTCTGTTGGAAGTTTGAAGTAGATACCTCAACAAGAGGGCAGGAAGCAGCTGCAGCAGTGAGTTTAAAGAGACGCTCAACGACCGGACGGAGGGATCGGAAAAATTCCCAGCATGCAAGCCAGAAATGTACGTTTCCATGCTTCCACAGACATGGAATCTCCTTTGATCAAAGCAGAAGCACGGAGCACGGCATCGAAAGGGTTATGCTAGCCAGAAAAACCGGAAATATGGTATCACTCCCTTTTGATTTCCTGCCCAAAAAGGTGCAGTCGCTTGATTTCAGGATGTGTTTGACCGATATGGGAGTAGGGGACTCAGAAAGTGGAACGACCTGTGCGCAGACTCGTAACTGTGAAGTATAGATCCATGCTAGTGTTGTTCTCAGGTCATGTTCGATGTTGCGAGAACTGCGACCTCGTTCCTACAAACCCACAAGTCACCAGCTCTGGAGAATGTGAAATAGGCGTAATGCACGCGCCACGTTTGACGAGGTTATCTCTGCCGAGAAACGCAGAGCGAGATTGAAAGATGATTATAGGGATGCGGATACTTTCTCTACCGGACATGTCGATGGCGCAAAGCTCGAAGATTGTGCCACAGTTGGTATTCAAGTGCCAGGCTGTCTGGGCGATTGTAGACGACAGGCTAGAGAATTGTCCTCACGAGGCGAGGCCAGAGTCGTTCAGATGTAGGTAGCAATGAATCATGTCTTCAAGTTTGTTGGCAGTCAAAATAGATCTCAATCAGATCTGCCCGCCCCTGGCAAGCACAAAGTGCCAAAGAATGCCGGAGGGTATAAGTGCGCTCGACCGATATTTGCTATGTGAACACCGCAAGTTTCTGCTGTTCTATGGAGTCGGATATCGTAGAGAAGCCGAGTATTGGATAGTGCTCGCTGGCCGTGTATGTTCTACATGCCTCCTCCGCCGATACATCCCTCTTCCCATTGTAATAGAAGAGAACGACTGGAGGAGACCCTGAGAATTGGGCGGACACCCGCCAGCCGGTATCTCGGACGTGGCATATTGAGAACGGCAGCACGCACCGTCTAAGAGGCCGTGAAAGTCGATCTAGAAGACGTGGTGACAGGACGAGAAAGTCAGGACATTTTCGTGGCTATCAGCCGGAATCTCACACGCACCTATCGGGAATTCCCTTCTGATCACGATCGTAATCCCGCGAAGAAATTCAGAGACGGGGTCGACACGAAGAGACTGTGCGGTCAGTGCATCTTAAATTTCAGTGACATGTAGGGCTCGTGGGGCGTAAGCCACCGAAGGGGCACGAAGACGGCAACGCAAGTGGATGACCTACCAGTTCCAATTCGAGTACTCATCGACCTTCAAAATACAGCTCCGCACATGAATTTAACAGAAGTCAGGTTTTCGCACCTGACCAAGCGAGATATGCCCTCCGAGGGTGTGTCAGAAGTTGGTTTGCTCGGCGTCATTCGCGACTCTGGCAATGACAATGGCCTCCAGAGGCCTATATTCTCGAGAAATGACTCTGTTTCTTGTATACAGTAGGAAGAGAAAATGAAGCCAGGGAGATTATGAGAGAATCAGGTATTATATATTCAAAGCATTGCGGAAGGGGAGTTACCGGGAGCAGGAACAAAGACAAAGAGAAAAACGTCATGAAGAGTGTGTCTCCTGCATAGAGTAGGGTATTTTCCGGCAGATCACTTGTAAGTAAAACGGAGGGTCACTGTGGCTGGAACTTCCATGTTCCTGGCACGAGAGGACCTTGAGGTTGACCTTAAAGGGAGGAAGAGGCGGAGGGAGACGGAGAGGGTATTTCTGCGGCGGATACGAGTCACGGGGTGGTCCATCACGAGACCCGATAACCACAATTGCCTCTCTCTCTGACTCACTGCGAGGGTACTTGCCAGATACAGGCAGAACGATGATCTCCGTGAAGAACTGAATATACTGTGTCATGACTTCATGTAATACATACACGATCCAGTGCCACGGTGCATCATTGGATCAAAAGAAAGGAAAAAGGAGAAGAAAGAGGCCTCCGCTGCAGACAAGACCAGTGGGGGGAGCAAAACGTCACCGTTTCGAGGCAAAAGAAATTAAAAGTCCTCTGGGCTCTCCAAGTCGTCCAACTTTTCTGCCAGGAAACGACCCAGTGCAGCGCATTTGGACTCCAAGGCCAGCAGCACTGACGGAGATGCCGAAAGATTGAGACTCGCAAGACGCGAAAGATCGGCGCTTCGGTCAACGTCCTGCTGGGAGGCGGGCGCACCGTTTGAGGCCGATCCTTTGGCAGCATGATTGCCTTGTGTCTCGTCTGAACCCGTCCCATTACCAATCCCAGACCCGGGATCAACTGGGCCATCCAGCGTAGAACCATCAGCGGTAGGACCGTCTGCATTTTCGTCGAGGTTCTTGGGACCGACGGCCGCCAAAAGAACCTTGTCCGCGACTCGCGTGACTACGGCGACCGAATCGTCCAGCTCAAATACAATTGATCCCACGTCACCCAGCGACATTGAGGGAGCTGTCACATATGAGGAAGGGTGGCTGGCGGGATTGACACCGGTCAGATTTCCACTCGACGCGGTCTTGGCGTAGCAAGTGTAGGCGGCACCGTAGGTGGAGCTGAGGTTGCGAAGTTGCCGGGAAGCAAGGGAGGAAGCATATGCGAAGACGGCACCGTTCGTCGCGAACACACTGAGATAGCACGAGAGGTCAGTTAGGGGTCTCCAGACGTAGGCTTACGCCGCCCGCTCAGCACGACCACCAGAGGCGGGGGCTGGCTCAGGCGCGGAGAGAGGAAAAGAGACAGGGGGGGTTGGCGGCAACCTACATCATGGTGGTGATCTCCGGAGGCGACAAGTTGTCCTCTAGCAGATCGCCGAGGGCCTCCGAGTCCAGCATCTTGATATCAGGCAGACCGGGAATCATGGTGTCGGCGAGGGCGTTATGGCCAGCAGCTACCAGATGGTGATGTGAAGGGAGATTGATGGGATGCGAGTCTGCAGTCGGCGCGGCGGGTTGACGATGCGCCTCCACAACCCAGTCTTTGGGAGGAGTCCACGAGCAGTCTTCGGGGAAGAAGAAGCAGTTGTCGCTGTAGTCCTCGTCGTCGTGGTCGTACTCGATGGGCTCGTTGGAGCAGTCGAGCAAGTTCTGGGCACAGGCGGGCGAGCGGGCCCAGTACGGGAGGAACGGGGCGTCCGAGTGGGGCGCAAGCTCGGGCTTCTTGGAGAAGTAATCGTAGCCGGACACGGAGGCAGGCAGTGGTGATGACTGCACTTCAGCCATCTTCAGCCCCATGACACGCAGGCGGCGGAGGTCAAGGATGCAGAGAGCGCCCAAAGAGCTCGAAGAGAATGAGTGATGCAAGTTTGGACTGGAAGTCAGATGAACAGACCGATCATGGAATCGACAGACTCAGATGAAGATGGTCGTGTAAGCTGCGACCACGGGAGTCTAAGATGTTGTTGCAAAGTGATGGATGACGAACTGGACTGGTCTTGTACGCATCGCTGGGTAAGACGACTGGGTATATAGGATGGGAAGGTGCCAGTCACCGCCGCCAATAGTCGACAGTCACGGGCAGTTGTCTTGTCGGACTGTCGCAGTTCGAAGAGGGTCTGTGTTTGAATTCGCATTCGAAACGAACTATGAACACTAGGGTAGGAACGTACCCGGTACTTTTTCCTTTCGCCTGCAGTGTGCTCATAGGTGCCCTCGGGCTCTATTTAAGCTCGTCGGAGCATTGTGGGCTATCCCAGATTCACCGTGCTATTGAACCTGGAGGCTTTCGAACAAGGCCGGGCTTTGGGCAATGAGTATCGCCCAAGTAGGACTATAGTCATGCGATCATCCTCGAGGCTCCGCGGATGATGCGCCTCGACACACGTCCAGGTCCCGGGAGACAGAAACGTGCTGCGATCTAGCTTGGTGATTGGGGACGCTCAGCAGAAAGAGTGGGTAAGGGAGCTGTCGGCGCAGAATGCGTGAGGAGTCTCGCAGAGCTAAGCGCGGGTATATCGAAAAAGAAGAAAACAAAAACACACGATGCAGGAATGGACCAGACCCGCTTGCTGCCCAGCGTCGAGGGGTAAGACGGGAGAGCCACTCGACAGTGAGAAAGGAACAAAAAGAAATGAAAAGCCTCGCCACGATCGACACCGGAAGGGCGGGGAAGAAGGTCAGAGCACTCGTGACTGTATTTTTTGACATGGCTGTAGACGTGGAGTAGTGATTCAATCAACGGCTTCAGCCTGGAAGAATATCAAACCATCTTGGATATCTATCGAGATTGATCTCCACCCCCACAAGTTTGGGCTCTGAATCGCTTGGGGGAGGAGTAGCTCGGTCCCACTCGAATCCAACATGCGGAAGCGTGCATGAGAAGGGATCAAATCATGAACCGATCTCTCGTGTGAACAAGCTACGACGGCGGGGGATAGTTTGCCATGATCAGCAATAATGTGCTGTCGATGGGATACTTGAGCAAGTCAGAACCATCGAAGGGGCGAATTCACCCCAGATACCTTTAGGGGATGTACCGCTCTTGCAGAAGATCCCACTTAGAGGGAAACCTTCAAGTCTACGGGTGCTACACTTCGACAGATGTGCGATATAACCTGGGTCTTGTCCGAAGTAGATGAGGGGGTTTAAGTACGCTACAAGGCAGGAATCAGAAAGAATTGCCTCATTAGGCAGCGAAAGTCGTCAGTTAATATGAAATTTTTACTATCATTGCAAGGTAAGGCAGCCTACTGGAATTCCAGACTGGTACAAAGGTCCTCGACTCTTCGGCAAGAACTACCGATTTGATTCAAACACTGGGAAACAGACCTTCGTTCCCGTACTAATGCAGTAGTACATACGACTGCGAGTACATCAGTCGGACACTTGTACACAAGTGGAAGGATGGATCCGTGACTGGGGTCGACTGCTGGGACTCGAGGTCTATGCACATTTGCACATCGTGACTGTGGCGAGGGCAAGTGTATGCGCAGTTCAGTATGGTTTTCCACCACCTACGGAGTCATATAGAGAGCGCCGAGACAGACTTCAATTGCGCAGTTGGCTCTGTTTCAAGCTGCAGGACTATACTCGAATTAGGTCTTTGTTGCCCTTGACTTGGTGACAGCATACTAAGTAGTACTACTGCAGGACTCCTAGCTATGCCAATGTCAATATAAAAATAAATCGACAACATTTGGCCACTACTTTGTTCTACGGGACTGCAGTTATACCAAATCCCCCTGCGGTAACTTGTTTACAAATATGTACCTCGGCCAAGGCACTGCGAGTTTGGCGCGGCGACCGCGCTGAGTCGTCAGGCTATCGCTGACTCAAACTGACGTATGCACCACAACTACTCCGAAGTAAGGTCACTACTACCGACCCGACCGTCCACTTTCAACTATGGAATGTGGTACAACTGACCCCACTGCGCCGGACCCCTCACGGCTGACAAAAGAGCTGCCCCCGCTCGCTGAGCAAAAAGCCATCCATCGCCTAACATGCTCGGTCACCTTACACGCTTGCTTCCCAAGGCCCCCTCAGTGACTCGTGTCCCCGGTCAGTATACTGCTCCAGCTCTACAGTCACACAGACTACTGATTCGCAATCGGGTCTCAGCTATCCGATCATTCGCCGCCATGTCGACCGATCCCTCTACTTACAAGCTCAACCGTTCGTTCGCATCCCCCCGTCCACAAATTGCACGCTTGCAGGCCACTGATTCTCATGTGCTGTCGTAGATACCATGCTGCGGGTCAAAGACCCAAAGCGATCGCTCCAGTTCTATGAATTTCTGGGCATGAATGTGATCCAAAAGCTCGATTTCCCCGAATGGAAGTTCTGCAACTACTTCCTCGCCTACAATGGACCCCACTCCCTCCAGGGCGGCGATCGTCACTTCACCGACCGCAATGCCGTGCTGGAGCTCTGCCACAACTACGGCACCGAGAATGACCCCAACTACAGCGTCGTGAATGGAAACACCGAGCCCTACCGTGGCTTCGGCCACCTGGCCATCTCCGTGGACAACATTGAGGCTGCCTGCAAGCGCATTGAGGATGCTGGATATGCATTCCAGAAGAAGCTCACAGAGGGTCGTATGCGTCATATCGCATTTGCCAAGGATCCCGATGGATACTGGGTTGAGATCATTCGCCGTGGAGAGGAGGACTTGTCCGAGACCACGGATCCTGGCTCATACCGTTTGAATCACACCATGCTGCGAGTCAAAGATGCCGAAGCGAGCTTGAAGTTCTACCAGGAGTCAATGGGCATGACTCTGGTCCGCACTGCGGAGAACCCGGACGCAAAGTTCAACCTCTACTTCTTGGGATACCCCAAGTCCAACCCCGAGATCAAGGAGGGCGCCAAGAACGGAGTGGCCGAGTGGGAGGGTCTGCTGGAATTGACCTGGAACTACGGCACCGAGAAAGAAGAGGGCCAGGTGTATCACAACGGCAACACGGAACCCCAGGGATTCGGTCACATCTGTAAGTCTTGGAAAACGTCGGGATCATAACCCTCCTTCGAGAGAGTCGCTTTCATTAACCTCTATCTGCGCTTGTGGTCACAGGTATCTCTGTCGACGACATTCATGCCGCCTGTGAGCGATTCGACTCGTGCAATGTTGCCTTCAAGAAGCGCCTCACCGACGGTCGTATGAACAACATTGCCTTCGTTCTGGACCCCGATAACTACTGGATTGAGGTGATTCAGAATGAGCGTATCAAGCGCACATCCAACTGGTAAGCGGAGAATGTACTGTGTATAAAAGCGTATGGACGCTTCGAGCGTCGCTCCGCGGCCGGGGTCACGCACTCGGAATGACCGGAGTGTAAATGAAACCATCTTGATGAAATAAAATTCTGCGCATCTTGGACCTTGATTGTACTGGTATCCAACAAGCTTTTCTGCCAGCCAAGAGATCACAAGCTGGATGACCAGCAGAGCCCAGCACTCTAGTCGTATCCAAGTGTTTGCACGAAAGACAAAGTGGAACATCGTCGGCGTGACTCTTGTAAACCCCCTCATAAGCGGGCAGAGTGGGCCCTCTTCCCCCGCTCCTCCAACGGGCCCTAGAAATAATTCTCTGTTTCTAGACCCAACTCTTGAATGTTCTATACCCACGAGGGAGAAGAGAAGAACTCTCTGAGAGCCAACCGCAAAGTAGCCATGGCAACAACTGTCTCGGCGCAAAATGGTTGATTCTACCTGCGCTCCAGACCGGACGAGCTTGCAATCTCAGCTGTGACCACAACCCGCAGATCACACGGACAGTATTGCCTGGTCGCATCCTTTCCATCGCAATCTAGCACCGGAGAGCCTCTTCGGCCTTTGCGACTAGCGGTACAAAAGGGTACCATGTCGCCAGAACCCGAGAAGGTCAAAAAGGCCCCTCGAAAGCACGTCACCACTGCTTGCGTGCCATGTCGCGAGAGCAAAATTCGGGTACGTCTTGTTCCCAGTCACGCATTCGTTGTTCCCTATAGTCTTTTCGTTGGGTCGCAGCCCGCTCCCCGAGATCGGCCCAGAATTGACATTTGCGATCGATATGACTACCGGTAGTGCGATGGATCGACGCCAAATTGTCAGAATTGTGAGCGTAAAGGGAAAGAATGCAAGTATCAGCACGGGGACGATAAACGCAAGTAAGTGAAGCGTCCTCAGGTCTATTCGGCAAAATAGCCCACTTGATGTGATGATCGTCGGCCTCCGAGGCTTGCTCTCAATGCCGACGCTCGGCATGCCGGCCAATCTACACAGTCCGTCAGGGTGCACCTTCTAAGAAGTTGAGGCTAACGTTGGGTACTTACTAGGGTGTCCTTGCGCGCTGCAACGGAGCTGTTCTCCGCGCGAATTGACCAGTTGACTCAGTTCATTTACGACCAGGGGCTTCAGCCTCCTTTGATGCAGCCTGACGACGAGGCCGCCATGAATCGGGTACTTGAGACTCTCGAAATCCCGAGAGCAGTAGTCAAAGCCAATCCCCCCGCCAGAGGGGTGCCTCGTAATGAAAGCTTTACACAGCCCAAAGGCGCCTCAGAAACGCATACTGCACACCTCCCACCCCCCGAAGCCCGCGGCAAGCAGCCCGAGGATCAGCCCCAGTTCTCGTCAACCGGGAACGTGACCGAAGGCGCCGCTTCTCCAGAAGAAGGACAGCTATCCTCCATTGCCCCCTGGACTCCGTTTGGGATGGTACACGGGGTGCCGGAGAATCAGAGCTACGTACACTGGGGCTTCACATTGCCCACCGCTGAAAGTTTGGACACTATTTATGCCAATATCAACCAAGCAGGACCCCGAGTGCAAACGGAGCAGAGTTCCACAAACCACCAGCGGACTATACCCCATAACTCCCAGACAATACCCAATTCGATACCTCATGATCGGGATAATGAATCGGATAGCGAGGAGGAAAATGAAGCAGAGAATGACGTGATTGAGCAATTGTCACATCGCATTGGAACACTGAAGCTTGCCGGAGATGGACATCTGCGCTTCTACGGCGCGACCTCGAACCTGAACCTTGTCGACGTCTCGGCAACACAGCAACGGCAGCGGCCAGATGCACGAACAGTCCGTCATGATGGCCAGGACATTCTGAATCACCTGCGGGTGGGACAACCCGTGGACCAAGCATTGGAAGATCATCTGATCGAGCTTTATTTCACATGGCATAACCCGAGCATCTACGTCGTGGACAAAGAGATGTACATGACTGCCCGTCACAAATGGCGGAATGAATATGAAGACACACCTTTTTATTCCGAGGTACTTACCAACGCCATGTGCGCAATCGGCAGCGCATTCGAAGCGCGCTATCATCCAACTTTTATCACCTTCCCTAAGTCCTTGGCCGAATTCTTTGCCGACAGAGCCAAAGCCTTGCTGGAGATCGAACTGGACTCTCCCTGTGTGGCAACAGTTCAGGCTTTGGTCTTAATGAGCTCGCATGAAGGAGCATCCAACCGCGACGCCCGGGGCTGGCTCTACAGTGGAATGTCGATGCGGCTTACATTTGACCTGGGCTTGCACCTTGATATGACCTCGTACGTCAAGCAAGGTGATATGAGTGCACATGAAGCCGACGTTCGCCGGGCCGCATTCTGGGGAAGCTATATTGCTGATCATTTCTGGGGGTTCTACCTTGGCCGTCCGTTCCGTATGAACGCCGGAGATGTGAGCGTTCCCAAGCCCGCGTCAACCTTGGGTGCAGAAAAGCAGAGCATCTGGCAGCCATACGGGCTGCAACACGGGCTGAGTGTAGCAGGACAGGGGCTACAGAACCCAAGTGAGCTCATCAATCGGCAATTCGTCGTCCTTTGGGAAATGGTATCCCCGGTTGGTCATATCTTGTATGGATGCTCCGATATCTCGCGACACGATCTTCAAAGGATCACCTTCCAGGTCACGGAAGACCTCTTCGCCTGGAAAGCTAATCTCCCTTACATGTTGCAAGTCGACTTGATGGACGACTCCACCCCAAGACTGCCTCAATTGCTCATGCTGCACATGCAATACCATCAAATTATTATCTTCTTTCATCGCCCTTGGGTTTCAAAAAATTACATCCAACCGCGAAGCCCGCGCCAAGGGCCAGGCTACCATCACGCCCGTCGCATGTGCATTGAGTCGGCCACAGCAGTTGCTCGTCTATTGCACATTTACGAAAAACACTACACTTTCCGTCGCATGAATAACCAAGTAGTTGCAATCATCTTCAGCGCGGCCCTCATGCTCCTCTTCGTTACTGTATCCTCTTCTTCACTTACACCCACCAAACTAGGCGAATCCAGCAGCATACACCCTGGGAACGCAGAAATGGTCGCATACTTGAATCTCTGCTTCCGCGCACTCGACGAACTGGGACAATCATTCGAGAATGCAAAGCGCACCCGTGACTATCTCGTCACACTACAGCGACGCTGGCAAGCGCACATGCGTCGTGCAGGGTCTGCCGCCAAAAGACAAATTAGCAGTTCGAATCTTTCAAACCTATCTGGGGATCAAGCATCCATGAACGCACTCTCAAGCCACGATGCAGCCCGGAAAAAGACACGCGTCGTAGATCGTTCTGTGCAGCATCTGCAATCACTCGACGCTTCATTCCCCTCGGCTGTAGGCGGAGGCCTAGCAATCTCCAGCACTCATCAATACGTGAATGGTACGCATCAGCCTTTGCAACAGTGTTTTTATCCCATCGAGCAGGGGATAAGAGCAGATGAGCAGGTCGATTGGATTGGCAGCGCAGATGTGAATGTGATGTGTGATCCTTCCGGGACCGAGAGCCCACAGCCGACACTGGATTCTCTGTCGCAGGCTCAGTTCCACGAATACTCCAACATGTTGCCCGACCTTGGAGATATTGAGGGCTGGTGGAGTCCACCGCATGGGACGCCCGGACGGTGAGAATAGACATGACCAGATGACCAGATGGAAATATCGGCCGTACCCCAATCAACAAAGAAAAGGTCTACGACTTGAAGACGGTGCTCATATCCATATCGTGCAATGTATGCCCTCATGATCTATCCATTGCATCAATATTGATTTATGAGTCGTACAGTAAACACCAGCTCATAAAAATCCTTCCTCTGACCATCATCACGAACTACTCGAGATCGTCTCGAATTTTCCCACTGAATATATGACCAAACCATTGCCCAGCGTCTTCCGCAAGCTCCGACCCAGCGCTAGACGCTGCCTCTCGTTCCAGAATCACCCTTTTCTCCCCAATCCCCTTTTCTTTTCCAAAGAAACAAGCTCGTCGCATGATAGACACCATTTCCTCGCCCTGGTCCGCAAGTACACTTCCACTTCCCTTTCCACTTCCGCCGTCACTCCCACTCCCACTACCTGCGTGATCTACCACACCAAGCCGCACCCACGGCAGAGTAACCTCTAGCCTACGAACCCTTACTCCGCCCCATCCACGACCCCCAGCACCATAGTCCAATCCATAAGGAGGCCAGCGCGACAATGCCTTTCGTCGCCGAACAGCCGGTTGATCTGATTCTGCAGCATCAAGATCACCTCCCTGATTTGCCTCGTGGATGGACAGGTTACCGAGTACAAGTAAATCATCGCCGTCACCCAGCCTGGTGACTGTGTTTTTCGAGCTCTTCAGCACGGGAACAGGATACTCCGACCCAGTCAAGTACTCAGGGAACACACGCGGGACATCTCTTCCCGCCGAGCGAAGAAAAAGCACCGGCGACGCAAATGCATCAAAGCAGCGCTCCGGGGACGAAAAGAGCAACCGACGAGCCTTGAGTAGCGGGACTAAATCTGTCGGGGTGACTGCAGCAGAATGAGACTTGGTCTTCTTAGTTCTTTTTGTGGAAGAATCGCGCTTTATTCGGTGAGATTCTGCGTGCGAGTCGATGCTAGTGCCGACTTCAGCGTGGGTTTCTGCGGAATCAGGCTGTTGCGTCGTACAGTACGTATCTAGACTCGTCCAGTCGCAGACCGGCATATGAGTCGCCACGGCTTTGATGGACTGCGCCTCCGTGAGAGAGAGCATCAAGGCGAGGGATCCGCCGATATGAGATCCGTAGATGCACAGTTGAGCGGGCGAGAGATGGGTTTGTATCCAGTCGAATGCGGATAAAGTGTCGTGAATAGGTGTCGGATATTGAAAGAAGGATGGTTGGATCATTTTGTTGGCCGAGTGCACGGAAGAACAGGTGTCTGTATCTATCTCGCTGGATGCTTGATATGACAGAGAAGCTTGATCTTGAAGGGATCGATCCACTGAGCCGTCTTGTGAGGATACATATACGCCAAGTCGATAATCCACCGTCACCACTGTCGCAGATGTTTGCGCGGCTAGGATTTGTTGGAAGGATAGGTCACTGCTATCCTTGAATGTATATATCATTGATCGGTTATCACCTGTGCTTGCTTCAGGATCAGTTTCCCGAAGCACCTCCTTCCGTTCCTGTTCCTGATCGTGCGAAAAAGTCGCATACTCCCGGCTAAGGGGACCTGACGGAAGGTACATGATGACATTCGATCCCGGTTTCAAGACCTGAGGCCCAGAACTTGGGGATCGCGTCAGGCTGGGACCCGTGTTAGCTTTTTCCATACGCGGTTTCGAGAAACAAAAGGAGGCTATGAGTCTACCGTATTGATATGCTGCCATTATTCCCCACGGGCAGGTCAAAGGTCTTATCGAACCAGCTGGTGTGAAAGGTAGATAGCGAGCGCGTTTGTTGGAGGGATCGTGGACAGTGTATCCGTGAAGAGCAGAGTCGAATGAAGATCAAGCAATTGCCCGATGAGTACACGGGAGATTGCATTGCTCTAGGAGCAGTGAGGGAGATGAGATATCGAGAATAGCTTGCTCGTGATGGAGTGATTGGCTTACAGACCTAGGTCTACTCATGCGTTCACCTGTGTTGAGTCCAAGGTTGACATAACAATTTACAGCGTGGAGATCCCGCAGGAGAAAGACTGTATATGCGGGACCCACCCGCGTCGCAGCGAACGGCACTTCAATGTTGCTACTAACTTACCTGTAGTTGGTTACAGTGTACAACATTGATACCATGTGAGCTTCATGGATGGATTGTTGAAGGACAGCGACGCTGATCCTCGACCTTACTTCCTGGGAGCAATCATGGCTACTCTTTTGGCCCCAATACTGTTCTCCCGTTAAAACAGAAGTATTTCAATTAGGCTACATGAATATGCATTTCCTATACATGTCGCACATCTCAATATACAGAGTTTCCATCCTCCAACTGTCAGACCAAATGAGGCGAGCCTCGACTACCCCATAAACTCTTCTCCAAGGTCGCCGACGCAGCAGGATCGTCTCGATCCAGAGGTGCCTCCGTATCTTCGTTCGGCACCGGGCGCATAACCTGCAGGCTTAACTTTGGGTCCTTGGAGTAAACACGAAGTCCTACGACGCAGACCGCATTCCACGGATCCTCGGCAGGACTCTCCAGCTCTGAGATGGGAGGACGGCCTTTTGGCTCATCATAAGGCATGTCAAGATCACTATCAAACTCAAATCCCTCCAGTAGGTGTTGGTCCATCGCGCTCAATTCATGGTTCGCCAGACGGCTTTGCGGACTCATACGACCAAAGTCGATTCTCAGACCGCTTGAACTGCTACCCTGTGGTGTAACTTCTCCGTTGAAATAGATCGGAGGTGTCGAGTCAACACGACCGTTGCTGGTGGCGACTTTGCGGCCAATCGAGCCGTTGGAGAAACTGCTCATCTCAGAGGGAGACTGGGAGGTCTTGTTGTCGGCCAGGACCTGACCAGAGCCGAAGTTGTCATCCAGAGGAGCGCCATTGGCGCGCCCGACGGAGCGAGTCTCTAGTGCTGATTGGCGCTGTTGTCGAGCGGCCAACTTGCGCTCTCGGATCCATTGCTTTTGCTTCTTCAATTTGGTCTCTTCCCGCAGCTTCCGCCATTCGGCAGCTTTGCGACGCTCGGAGTCGAGTCTTTCCTGCTCCGTTTCAGTGACGAGACCTTTTGCGTGGGCCAAATCGTAGGATAGCCCGACTTGCACGAGCTTTTCTCGATGAGTGGAGGCTAGGCGTCGGACGGTTTCTTCTGTTGATTCTGCATCATCGTGGCGGTAGGCTGTGATCTTCATCAAAACATGATACCGACCAGGGAGAAGATCAATCTCGGCATTGACGGAGCGTGTCATGAAGTGACTGCTGTGGCTACGCACAATATAATCTTCGTCGCCTTCCCGCTGTACCCGAAATTTTAAGACGAAGCTGTATTCACCCGCAAGGCCGTTAAAATAGCGGGTGTCAAGCTAGATATCATGTTAGTAGTGCGACAACAATCCGGTCTAAGTCTGTAATGCGACTTACTTGGGAAAGAACAATGACTGTAGGCCCCTCGCGTGTGACGGTGATCACAAATTTAGAACTGTGATAGTCCGCCGACCAGGGTACATGGAGAGTCGTCCATTGTTGAGTAACAGTCCAGTCGCCACCAAACAGACGGGTACGGTCGAAATGCTGATACTGCTTGAGCAGATCTTCGTAGGTGATCCAAAAGAATCCATCATCTCCAAACCGGTGTCCCAGCAACTCCATCCACTCGGCGGTCCACTCTTGTGAACCGTCACTCCAAGCACCCTGCCATTCCTTCTTACCCCAAGGATTGCGCAAACGCAGCAACCGCTTGCCTTTGACTTCTCTCGCGTCCATGATGGAGTAGGAGTGATTTTCGGAAATACCCTTGCGGTCCCGTGGCGGAGACTGGGAATCAAGCCAGTTGGAGAACAAGCCCGTACCACAACCGAAGAGGAACTCCTTGTTCACCTTCATGAGCTCCTCGGTCCAAAACCGGTCTTTGTCGAGAATATCGCTTGATAGAATTTCGGAAGTGACGCCTCCAGTCATGTCTTCGATGGCTTCGCCGACGAATCCACCCTCAATGGCCGAATAGTCCCCATGCGCTTTGGCAAATGCCTTTTCCAGCAATGGCAACCAAGTTTCATTGGGATCCACGCATTGTGCAAAGTACAATGCCCGAGAGCCGGTCTGCCAGATTCGACGGTACTCTTCCTCGGCGTTGCTGCGGTTGATCATGTCCCAGGCCATTCGCTCGTCGTTGGATTCATCATAATTTGCGGCTCGTAAATAGAGCTTGTCATCGACAATGCATTGCTGCCACTCGCCATCTGTGTTATCTCGTCAGATGCGTCCCCCTCTTGATTATTTCAGTGAGCTCTAAAGCTGATTGTGGAATGGCTCGTACCGCGATAGAAGACAAAACCGTAAATTCCAACCTTTTCATCCTTGGCCACACAGACCTTTTCGATCAATCCTTCCTTATTACCCATCGTACATAAAGCTGCCATGAGCCAACAATCGCCGTCATAGCCCTGACGCACGTCCGATGCCGTAGGCCCGTTGACATAGAACTGGGGGCTCTCGAATATCTCCTGTTGTTCGAAGCGTGAGAGATCAGATTTGCGACGAGATTTCACACACGCAGGGTGATGCACATACCGTGACCCTCTTTACTCCTCGTGGCTTCATGATGTCATTGACATGATTCAGCTCGTCCAGATAATACCGTCGATTCGACTTCAAATCCAGCTCGATGTCAAAGTGCGGATCCGTATATTTCTGGTTAACACGGCGACATTCCCTCACGATCCGTCCTACCGATGTCTCACACTCCTGTCGCGCTTGTTCGTAGGATTTGACCGCGGCGTGACCCTGAATGACACCGTTTGGCACTCGCTTTGCCCTGGTGCGCGCATACGGATTGAGTGGTAGCACTGTGTACACTTTCCCCGGATGTTTCGTGGTGAACTGTTCCCAGAACTGATGAACCGATTCTTGCGGGGCCGTTTGACGGGAACGCGGTGATCGACGGCCATTCGAGACTGAGGATGCTGGAGGCATATTGCTTCCAAAGCCTGCCAGCTCATCTTCGAAATCCATGGCGATGCCGATCAAGGAAGGGAAAGAGTGGAATTTGCAGTGCGCGACTGAAGACCCTAATCACCAAGGTCAAAAGAAGCCCAAATTGATAATGAGGTGGAAATGAAGCAACAACGCACTCCAAGATTTTGGAAGCGATACGACAAGAGACAAGAACGCTTCGAATTGCGAGCTGGTAGACCAGGTCAGCGCTCGAGCGGGCGCGGCAGTCTTTAAAGCGAGCCTTCTCAGCTACCGGAGCGCAATCGTCTCACAGGTCTCGATCGCTTATTCGACAGCTTTGGAACCTCTCATTCCAGCCGCACGCTCCCACACCCTCATATCTCGCGAATCATTCCTCTTCGCGGGCGCCCGTAGTCGTGGCTTGGTGTCCGCTAGCTTGCTGCACTCCGCTCGGTCAGTCCGAGTGGTGTCGGAGCCAGTTCATTTGCGTGCATTCAGCCTCGGTATGCGCAAAAGCAAAGAGAACCTTGGGACTTGGATCTTCCTGGCCCTTACTCGATTGAATAAGGCTGCAGGCGCATGCATTAGAGTCGTTCATGGCCCATCCAATGACATGAAGGGTGACTTCACCATCATGCAGTCGGCGCGGCGTGACAAAGAATTCGAGTATATTGAAGCTGACCGTTTCGGCCCCCACATCATCACGAGTGAACTCAGCTGAACGCCATTTGGCCCGTTACCGTAAGCCGCGAATGAGGATTGTTCTTTGTCTCGCAACAGGAAAGAAGAACTTATCCCTGCGTGACATGCAGACCTGAAACACGGCCCCGGGTGAAGCAACGCAGCCCCAGTACTGATTCGGTCTTTGTGCTGATGTGCTAGGTCTGGTGTAGTCATAATTTAGATGTTCGAAGCCACCTCACTGAGCTCAAGAGCTTTGAAACTATCAGAGGAAGTCACTGGGCAGGCCTTCGTACAAACGTAGCAAAGATCTTGTATGGCGCATGCATCTCATCGGAACAATGTATGGTCCCCGGGGATTAGACATCCACTATCATATTCTGTTGCCCACTGAATCGCAGTCTCGGTCGCCTTTTCTTTGAATCTCATGAGTTATAGCACAGACTCGACGGTCCGAATCCATTGAATCCACTCGATATGGTATGTGGGGAATGGCTGTCTGAGCGGGTTGAAGCGTTGTTGACGGGATATTTGACAGATTCCTGGCGTGAAGACGACTGCCGCAGGAATTCCTGCTTACAAGCTGCGCGTGGTTTCGTCATTTCGGATTTCTCCGAAGAAAGGTTGAGAACTTTCGTGATTGACTCGGTGCGAAGAATGAGGAGCCGCCCTCTCTGATCACCTGAGACCCCAAACGGTATCGAAGACTACTACATAGCGCGTATTTCTGGGTGAGATATACTATGATGACATACAACCTCAGTGACCTCGTCATGTATCATAGGAAGGAAGAGATTCGTAATAAAGTCATTTTCAAATGAAAATGCTATGTACGCCTGACACTAGACATGAAAGCATATCGATCGCATAGTTAAACACCCGTCCTCCAAGTCGCACCCCGCCATGAACGCCAAACAAGCAGACAAACAAAGAAAAAAACCAGCAACGTGACATCACAAGTTTTACGGACATATTGACCATGCATGCTTTACTCACACAATGAGGGTCACGTTCTGAAACAGATCTAAACGATTCATCCGACCACTCATGAGAAGCCATTGCGCGTGGTGGACACGGTGCGACCGGAGTAGTATGAGCTACCGTTCTTGAAGTAGGGATGCATGCAAGCCTGCTTGGCAGACAAACGGTGGGCCGGATCGTATTCGAGGAGCGCTTCCAACAGAGCCTCCCCGTTTTCTTCCAGCCCAGGAACGATGGGGGTATCGGGACGCTTCCACTTAGGAAATGTGGGCTTGTAATCGGGGAAGGAAGTGACACCCGGCCATTCGACTTCGTCGGGGGTGCCAAGGATACTGGAGATCAGAATGTTAGCCAAAAAAGAATTACCATGGAGCGTGGCTCTCAAGTGGAGGGACTGACCGGAAAATCTTGAATATCTCATCGATTTCAGAATCACCAGGGAAAAGCGGCTTGCGGGTGCACATTTCCGCGAAAATGGCACCTACCGACCACATGTCAACTCCAGTAGAGTACTGGCGTCCTCCCAACAGAATCTCGGGAGATCGATACCAGAGTGTCACGACCTGGAGACCACACAATGCTTAGTAAAGAGAGGCTAAAACACTCCTCCGAGTCGCTTCTCAACATACCTCGTGAGTGTAGGTGCGAAGAGGCACACCGAAAGCCCGAGCCAGACCGAAATCGGCCAATTTCAGATTACCATGTCGGTCGATCAACAAATTCTGGGGCTTCAGGTCACGATGCAGGATGCGATGACTGTGGCAATAGCGAATACCCTCCACTAATTGAGCCATGAATTTCTTCACCATGGCCTCGCCCAAGCCCAAGTTGGCACTCATCATGGAACCTTCAGGAAGGGCCTTGCCGCGACCGCCCTCGCTCACTGGAAGCGCCTCCATGTACTTTTTCAAATCCAGGTCAAGGAATTCGCAGACAAGGTAGAGCTTGTGTCCATCCGCATGAACGATGTTCAACAATTCGACGATGTTGGGGTCCTGCATCTCCTTGAGAATGGAGATCTCGCGGATTGCAGTGCTGGGAACACCCTCATCTTCGGCTTCGAGGCGAATTTTTTTCAAGGCCACGATCCGATTGGGATGATTCAGCTCGCGGGCTTTGTAGACGACACCATAGGTACCTAGAGGGTGGACACATAACGCGTGAGCCTGGCGTTTCCCCCGGGTCACTAAATGGGAAAGGCAGACAACGCACCTTCACCAATCTTTTCGATCTTCTGGTAGTTCTCCATGCTGGCTCCTCCTGAAGGTTGACTGCCCCAAGCCATGTTAGCAATGTGGAAGATGATGTTGAGACACGAGTGCAAAATCCCGAATCGAAGTGGATTTGAAGGATGAAGGAATGAGGGAGGAAGCAAGGAGAAGACACGCGGAGAGAAGGAGCCAATGACACTCACATGCGAACAAAGAAAGATTGAGTACTGAGATAGCTCCGGTGGTGCAGTGCCAGGTCGCCACACCCAGAGGATCTGGCAGAATTCTTATCGTGACTTTGGAAACGTTAAGATTGTCGATTTCGAAGATGCTGATCTTGCGCTTCAGATTTGCATAGTGGGGAGAAAGTCCATGAAAACAAACAACTCCCCGCGCCGACGGAAGGCGGTGAACGCGTGCTTGTTCTGTTGGAGTTCCGCGGTTTATCGCACCGCGACTGTCGTGAGATCTTTTCTTCTCATGGCTCAGATCAAAGAGTTGAACGCTCATGAGCGCCCCCCGGAGGCGGTTCGGCAATGCTATAAAAGATACAGTCGGATTACTGTCGCAGAAATTGACCATGCCCCCGGAGTGCTGGATCTCCAACGACTGGATGAAGCCAATCTCCCCGCAGGCGTATCCGTCTCTCAGTATATGTCCAGTCAGGACCTGCGTCTGGCATTCGACGACTTCATCCAGGGACAAGACGCAAGGAATGTCAAACACGCCCCACAGGCTGAGAATATTCCTGTCTTCACACATGACGCAGTCTCCGGTCAGCATTCGACTCGCTCCCGCGAACCCCGAAAAACTAACTTGCTGCGACTTCAAAGCAACCTAACTCCAGACAGGCCTCTTGATGATCCCGGCGCTCTTCCCCCTACCATACAGACTGAATTGTTATCTCGCCTTCTACATCGCGACCTTCCAAACCCCAATCACAAAACCAACTTGCACCTTCACTATGACGTGACATACCCCACTACCTGTCCCGAGAGCGAGGCCCGTCCATCTTTTTTCGCAGATGACTCTACGCGCATGATCCAGCCCAAGGATCCTCAAGTGCATAAACCGATGAGCATACACAGTGTGTTGGAGAAGAAGCTCCGCTGGGTCACGTTGGGCGGACAATACGACTGGACTGCCAAGGTCTACCCAGCGGAGCCTCCTCCGCCTTTCCCACAAGATGTGGCGAAGTTGCTAAAGGCGGCGTTTCCCCAGACGGATGCGCAGGCCGCCATTCTCAATCTCTACTCCCCCGGAGATACACTGAGTGCCCATCGCGATGTGAGTGAGGACTGCGACGTAGGGCTGATCAGCGTAAGTTTTGGCTGCGATGGACTCTTCTTGATCAGTCACGACGACGGCAATGGCGCAGAAGTCATTCGACTGCGTTCAGGCGATGCCGTGTACATGGATGGCACATCCAGATTTGCGTGGCATGGAGTGCCCAAGATTCTACCAAACACATGTCCCAGCTGGCTGTCAGATTGGCCGTGCCCAGACGAGGCATCGACTGAATTTGAAAACCAGTACCAGATGTGGAAGGGTTGGATGTCTAGGAAACGGATTAATCTGAACGTGCGCCAAATGACCTTTGGTCCATGAGACACTGAAAACGCCCTCCGTGGGCGAATGGCGCTGTCTGTTTTTCTCAAAAAGATCGTCGAAGATTCCTCACGATCGCTCTTGAGCGTGGCTACAGATGTGACCGGTGTGCTAGCGAGCTACACGCGGTCAAGGCGCAGCATCGGCTTGTCAGCCATAGGTGGCTTTGCGCAAATGCTCTGCTGTACACCTTTGAAGAGTTACTCCGCGGTATATCGGTCGGGGGCACATTCTGCATTCAGTTGAGGCTTCGGCTTCGAATCTTATTGGAAAAGACTTGATATTCTAGTCGTGTCTGTGATAGGCCGCTGATAGCGCTTCGGAGCGTAAGCGTTACCTATCTTGCTTCCGCGGTGCTTCCTCTCGGAAGATACACGCTCTAGAGGTTCGGAAGTTCAGCCTGGTGATAAATTCCGCGGAATTGAACTCGAGCATATAATACCCGGCATTTCTCCGCGATCATTGAGATGTCTATTGGACATCATTCGGAGTCGCGACTCTTATGCCTGGCTGTTCCCCGCTTGGACGCAGTCAGATCCGCCTCTCTCCAAATTACCCCGACTTTCCCCACTTTACATCTACGCATTTAAGTCCGATGGATGGTTTGTACTATGAAACAACCTAACAATCGATCAAATCAATTGCAAAATATACTCACTCTCGCTGAGAGCACCTACATATCCTCCATTCCTTAGAACATGACCGCAGACTCGAACTGGCAGGCCTTGGCGGAAGCAAAACGCCAGGCCATTCTAAATGCCATTCCTGAGAAATGGCGGCTACCAACTCCTGTACCCGCCGCTTCTGAAGTGCGCGATGTAACTGGGCCATACATTCAGAAGTACTTGAGCGAGCGAGAAATTGAAATCACCGAGGCGGATGCAGTCGACATTGTTGCTCAAACAAGCACAGGTCGCTGGTCGGCGGTGGAAGTCATAGAGGCCTTCTGTCACCGGGCCGCACTGGCGCACCAATTCGTACGACATTTCCGACAAGACGAACCTTTCTTTCCAGAGATGAACACTGACAGGGCAAATAGGTCAGCTGCTTGCACGAGATCTTTTTCGAAGCGGCTCTCGAAGACGCTAGGAAGCTCGATGCCTACTTTGCAGAGCACAAGAAGCCAATTGGCCTGTTGCACGGCCTCCCCGTCAGCTTGAAAGACCAGTTCCATATCAAAGGTGTCGAGACCACCATGGGCTACGTTGGATGGATTGGAAACTTCCAGGGCCGGAAAGATGATCCGCGACATCTCACCCACGAGAGTGAGCTCGTGAGAGAATTGCGAGCTCTTGGCGCAGTGCTGTACTGCAAAACCAGCGTTCCGTGTACACTCATGTCGCCGGAGACGGTGAACAATATCATCGGATACACATGGAATCCGAAGAATCGACTGTTATCAGCTGGTGGTAGCTCGGGAGGTGAAGGTGCATTGATCGCTCTGCGAGGGTCACCCATCGGATTTGGCACCGATATTGGTGGAAGCGTTCGCATTCCTGCGGGCTTCAATTACCTCTATGGACTTCGTCCGTCTGCCGGTCGAACGCCGTACCAAGGTGCTGCCAACTCTTTGGAGGGTCAGAACACCGTTCTTTCGGTCATCGGTCCGATGGCACCAACTGCGCGATCTCTCGTGATGGTCATGAAGGCTGTATTAAGTCAAGAGCCGTGGTATCATGATCCACTTGTGCACGAGCTGCCCTGGCGTGACGAGATCGTGGACCAGACGCTGGCTCTTATTCAACAGGCGAGAACTGGAAAGTCCAGTCTGGCGTTTGGTATTCTGCAGTGGGATCGCATTGGGCGGATTCATCCTCCTATCGCTCGTGGCTTGCAGATGATAGAATCGACCCTGAAGCGCCTGGGTCACACTGTAATTCCGTGGAATCCACCATCTCACGCCAGAGCGATAGAATTAGCGGTAAGCCAGCAATACCTGCACGACTCTAGCCACCTCCAACTTCCATCCGTCCAGCTCAGACTGCACAGGTCCCAATTCTAACCGATGCTCTCCCCCCACAGGACAGGGCATTCACCATGGATGGCGACGCCGACTTCACCCATCACTTCGGTCTATCCGGAGAACCAAGACCAAAGCAAGTAATCAGCGGTCCCAACGCACTATCCGTCACCCAAATTACCGAGTTGAACGTTGCAAAGCGCGAATATCAAAAAGAGTACATGGACTACTGGAACAGCACCGCCAAACTCACCGGGACCGGTCGTCCCGTCGATGGCTTCTTCAGTCCGATTGCTCCTCATGCTGCGGTCGTCCCTGAGAACTACAAGCACGTGGGTTATAGTTGCTTTGTCAATCTCTTGGATTATACTAGTGTTACTTTGCCGGTGACTCATGCGGATAAGAGTGTTGATGTGCGGCCTGCAATTGGCGAGTTAGCGGAGCATGTGGACTGGGACTGTGAGTCTTCTCTTCCAATCCAGCCTCTGCAGACAATCAGGAGCGCAATGCTGACATATTCTCGGTTTATGTAGATGATGCCGAAGCATACGATGGTGCACCGGTGGCGATTCAACTCATTGGACGCCGGCTGCAGGAGGAGAAGATCCTGACTTTGGCGGAATATCTTGGAACTGAGATTGGTATGACTGCGTGAGTACAATGGATCATTTGATCTTGATTACTCCTGAATATTCAAGTGGAAGGTTCTCAAGTCTACGCTTCTCAGCTACGTATCCTGCTCTATTGGGACGTCATTTAGGCAAGGAATAGTTATAGGAAGATCAACACAATCCAGCATCTGCCAGATAATATCATTTCACAAAATGTCTATTCAACAAGACTAGCACAACGTAAATTTGACAGTAAGGGTATATTACACAGTGGCTTTATTTGTACAGATCGCAGCAAAGTCTGTGTCGCTCAGCACAAGGATTCTCACAGATAAGTGAACCAAAATAACAGGCGTTGTGTTTTGATATCAGCCACGCGGTGCTGAGGGGGGGGTCTGGCCCGATGTAGCAGCCAAGTTGGACAGCATGGGCATGGGCGTGGATGAAGGCCAAGTGCCAGGGCCCGAAGTATGAAGTGAAGAGGGTTCGCCGAGACCCAAACCATCCGATCCATTCGTGAAACGTTGACGCTTGAGCGGTGGCCCCGCGTTACCACTGCCCTGTGGTGGGCTGCGCGCGTCCTGGTGCGAGTAAGGGGAAGTGTAGTTGACCGATGACGCTGGAGTTCCAGTGTTTGCTGGGTCCGGACTCAAGCCGTTCATGTTGGCGGCGATGGTGGTGGTGTTGTTGTTGTTCGAGTTGATGTTTGGCTGGAGGGGTCGCAGTCTGTTAGGGAATAAGGACGGTTCTTCACCTGATCGAGGCGCACGAAACTCATGGTGCGAGTCATCCGACTCCCTCAACAGGCTTGGTCCTGGACTCACCCCACTGCGCCCCACGTTCTTATCGTGCATCACGACTCTTTTCCATTTGGACACCATGTGGTCGAAATCCCATCTTGACGACTCGGGTCCGATCGCACTGCCCTTGGAATCTAGTTCACGAGCCACGTCTCGAGGGATGGGAAGGGTGTCCGGTGGGAAGAGGGCGAACTCACGAGGCCACTGGCACGAGCCTAGACGTTCGACCTGGGCTCGAAGCTGGTTTGCTTCCTGCTGCACCCGCGCCAACCGGTCTTCGACCGACTTGCGCGACTCGCACTCACGCACATAGGCACGCTGGATTTCCAGTTGCCATGCCTCGCGCCGGGTGTCGTGCGAAAGCTTGTTCCAGTGGTTGAACGCCAGCTCCAAGTGTTGGATACTGGACTCTTCGTGCTGATGCCCCGCACGACTGATTGCCGCGCTGTCCATTCCGCTGCCTGGAGCGCTGGGGTATGTTCCAGTGTCCTGAGAGAGTTGCTCAGCACGCCACTGGACGATTCGAGAGCGAATTGCCTGACGAACGACGTCGAGATTCTCGATACCGGGCGGCTGGATTGGGAAGGACATGGGCGAGGAAAAGGGGTGAGCAGCAAAGAGACTCGGCGGAGGGGGGAGGAGTCGGAGGCAAAGAGAAGGGAAGGTCTGCGACTGGATGTCAAAGTCGAATGGCGAAGGGCGCGGTCGGACACTGGCACTGAGAATCCGAGACGGGGGTCAGCTCGTGCGCAAAATGAACAAGTTGGAATCAAATTACGGGAAAGGTTGGGAAGAGAAGATCTCACGACTTACGTTGCCGCCTTGATGTTGTCCAGAGCCTCGCGCAGGGCTAGCTCGAGGGCTCTAGTGGTATCCGGGTTATTGGCAGTTGCGCCTCGAGTCGCAAACTCGGGAAGGTGAAGAGAGCTTGCTCGCGACTGAGCAGATGCCACGCGATGGCCCTCGGCTGGACGGCTTGGATCAGGGATGTCATTGATGACCCCCGTGGCATGCCAGGTGGGAGTGTTGAACATCATTCGGACCGCTGGTTCGCGCGCCTTGGGCGCCGCTTCAGCAGAGGTTTGATTTCCTTCTTGGCCTCTCTTGGGTGTGCGTTCGGGGGTTCCGTCATGCTTGCTGGAGCTTGTACGAGCTTGTCGGCGAGTGATCCCACTCCGAATGCGCCGGATCTCTTCAACGTCATGGACACCATCGGCCTTCTTTTTGAAGACAAATTGATCCAGATGGCGACCTAGAGATGATGAGGTAAAAGCCTGGCCGCAGTACTGGCATTTCCGATCCTTAACAGGTGCGTTGGCTGCCGTTTTGCCAGCTCCGTCCTGATCGGGCTTGTCGTCGGCTTTGGGGTCCTCGGGTGAACCTCGGGAGTCAGACTCTGCCATGGCGATGGACGCGCGTGTGAAGGAAGGATGAATGAGAGCTAAGGAACGACGAGATGACGTGGACGTCAAAGGGATGCTGCAAGACCGAAAAGTCCTACAGCACTGGAATCGAAGCTCTCAAGTTGGGGGGAAGTCGGGGTGCGCAAGGTTGGCGAGAAACAAGAAAGTCCGTGGGCGGGCGGAGCTGCGGCAAAGAGTAAACGGTCCGAGGAGCCACAGCCACGCCAAGCTTCAATGCGCATGGATTTTACGCATGATTTGCGCATCTGTGAGGTGCGGCTCGTGCCTGAAGTGTTGGCGGGATAGACAGGCTCCGCTCTCCTCAAACATTGAGACCAGTATTCTAACTAACGACCCAGCCCGAAAACAGGGATCTCCAAAAGAATATGGGCGCAACTGAAGTGAATACTACGTCGCCGATCCACTGCGACTGTGTATCGCCCGGCTATTTTTTTCCATATTGGATTTCGTGAGATCTGAGCTCATCAATACAATCATTCTATAGCTCATGGGAGCCGCCCGACAAAGAGATGTGTGTAACCTACTGGTACCTGCCCAGCGGCATATATCACCGCGGAGACATGTAGGTGGAGGGGAATCAAATCTATACGGACCTTCCCTTTAAGACCCGTGCATATCATTTTTGTTTTAGAGGTATTGCATGACGTCGGAGGTACAACCAAACCAAGACGCCAGGTTCAAAAGAAATGATGGGTAGGGGATGCGGCGGACGTAACGGAAGCGGAATTTCAGAGAATTAAGTAGGTGCAGAGCATTAAAGTACATCTAGAGAATTAACTGAAGTTAAGAGAAAGAATAATGGAAGTCAAGTAAAGTAACGGAAGCCAAGTGAAGTAACGAAGTCAAGTGGAGTAACGGAGTTAAGTGAAGTAACGGACGTTCAGAGAAAGGAAGGCTCTACTAGAGCAACGGAAGATTCCAAGAATGGAGTATAGACTGATAGAGGCTTGTATAGGAATGGAGAGTGCCTCAAGTGATTACTAAAAAGGATAACTTGAAGATTGCTTGAAAATTGACTTGGAAAAGACTCGAAAGAGCACTTGAGAAAATATTCGAATGATTATTTGGAATATTACTTAGAAGATAGTTTGAAGGATAGTTTGAAGAATGGTTTGAAAAATAATCCAAGAACAACTCAAGAACAACTCGAAATGGCTCGAAAAATTACTCAAAGGAAAACTAAGAGGACTACTTGGAGGGTGACTTAGAAGAATAACTCCAAAGATAAGACCACTTAACAGATCAATGAGAAGAAGAATCTAATATCTCGACGAATAACTCAAAGGCAAATAACTGGGAGAGATTCTCAAAGAATAGATCGCAGAATACCTCCAAAGATCATGTAGAGGATCATCAGAAGGACACTTGAAGACCAACTCGAAGCTTGACTTTAGAGATCGCTCCAAAAACCCTTAGAGAGATAACTAGGGAGATGACCTGAAGGGCAAGTCGAGGTGAGACTTGAGATTCGAAAAATTCGGAGCACATCATGTAGGATGTATTGGCCCGATAGCTTCACTCAGAGCAGCTTGTTCATTAAGTAGTACATTCAAAAGTAGAAAAATCTCATCATTAAAAGTCAACAACTCCATCACAAAGAGACCGGATGGTCTTTGAGGTGCATGCAGAGCACCGATAGCTCTAACGTGGCAATTGCGAATCTGCAACACCATCCATGATAATCCCGATCAAGACTCGTCGACGCTCCTCGACTCATCTTGTTTCTCTTTCTTCATGGCCTTTCCAGACTTCCATTTGCCCACCCGTTTCTTCACATCTTGGACTCCATGGAGGTAAATCCAGGAGAAGAGAAAGACCATGGCAAAGTTGAAGAGGACAAATGCCCAAAAAATGCCCTGTTAGTCATGTGTCAGTACTTAGCTTCAAACATGGGAAATCGCATGTCAGTGCAGGGCAGGAAACTCACGTAGTCTCTCCACTTGTGAGAATAGTAGATGTTGAAACTTGCAGCCTGCGAAATACGGGTAAGTAACCATCAAAGACTCGAGGCCATGTAGGGGTGTAGTACTTACAAATTGGTCGCCTGTTGCGTACTGGCAATATCCACACAGTCCGTTTGCAGCCTCGCGGACCGTGCCGCCAGCCTGCTGTACGAATTGGCCAGCATACGACTGACATGTCTCGCCGGCGGGCGGGGAGAAGAATGCTTCCTCTCGTTCAAGACAGTCGACGGGGACATTGTGCACCACGACAGAGAGAAGGCCTTCGACCAGATAGTTGAAAGGCGTGAGCCAATACATCCACGATTGCCAGAAGTGAGGTAGCTGAGCATATGGCACGACGACACCACAGAAGGAGACGACAAAGGTGAAGAATGATGGTACGAGCAAGGACGCGAAGAGTTCATTGGGGGAGAAAGCAGCAATGAACTGCCCAAAACCGACGTAGAAGCACTCAAAAAGCATGATCATCATCCACGTGTAGCCCGAGGAGAACGAATCTCGTGGAAACCAAATGCCCCAGTACCTAGGTGAAGAGTGGTGAGCGATGGAAATTTAAACATTCCATTTCAAGGAGCGGGCAGTACGACTTACCAGCAATTGAAGTAGATAGACCCAGCAACAATGGAGTAAGGCAGTTCCGGGAGAATAGTGCTGACAACGAAAGCAACCCAAGAATATATCTTGGAGTTCGACTCCCGAGACTCGTAAAGGCCTCGAAAATGCAAGAATTTGGGCTGCAATTGCTGAATTAACGGTGGCGAGATGGTCAACGTCATGAAAATCGAGAACAATCGCGATTGCATGCCGATAGACCCATTGCTCAAATGCCAGAAGGTGAACGTATTGAAAAGACCAGTAATGATATGTAGCAGGATTTTTCCCTAATCAAGTAGTGAGCAAAGATAGCAACAGGATGGGTAAAGCAGGAGGGCCTTACAGAAACGTATTCCGGCGATCGCCAATAAGCCACAAAAGCACGCTTGGTTACGACATAGACTTGGGTATGGAGAGGCGTGGCAAATTCTCGGTCGTCTTTCATAATGTCACCTTGCCCCTGACTCCGTCGAGAAGAAACTGTCTGTTCTAATTCCTCTGACAGCTGCTTTGCCTCGGTTGAGTTTTCCCACACATCTCCCCAATCTTGTCCCTTGTAGTCGGGATTACCTGCACCAATGACCTCGAGCATGTACTAAAGCAAACCCTCGTTAGAAGCAAGATGGTGGCAAATAGTTGGGAAGACTGACCTCTGCCGGGTTGGCGCTGGAAGAACACTTTTTCCCACCGTTCCGTTCAAAGTAGTCGATCAAGGTTCTGGAGTCAGAGCCAAGAGCACCGTTATACACCACCCGTCCTCCATTCTTTAGCAGGAGCAAGTCATCAAACTGCTCGAAGAGAACAGCGGAGGGTTGATGAATAGTACAGAAGACAGCTTGTCCTGCATCAGCCAAGCGCCGAAGGAAGCGAACGATGTTGAATGCCGCCAATGAATCCAGGCCAGATGTGGGCTCATCGAGGAAAAGCAGCAACTCTGGCTTACTGGCCAGCTCCACGGCGATGGTAAGACGTTTGCGCTGTTCTTGGTTCAAACCGGATCCTGCAGTTCCAACAGTAGCACCCGCGATTGAGCGCATCTCCAGCAAATCGATGATCTTCTCACAGTATTCATACTTCTCCTGGATGGGAACTTCTTTGGGCTGACGAAGAAGTGCAGAGAAGCGGAGAGACTCGCGCACTGTGGCAGTAGGCTCATGGATGTCGGACTGCTCGGCGAAACCAGTGGCTCTTTGGAAGCTCTTCGGCAACGGTCTCGACAACTAGATCAGCTTAAATGTATATCGAAGGCTTCTCCATGGTCGTCACTCACTTGCCATCTACCAAAAAATTTCCTGTAATCACACCAAAGTTGACCCGTTGAGCCAGCACATTGAGAAGGGTGGTTTTTCTGTAGGGGATGTAAGTGAAATGTTTGAAGACGGTCAGCGGGCATATCCCTACCCTGCACCAGATGCACCCATCAAAGCAGTCAATCGACCCGGTTTCACAGAGCCGCTGACATTCTGCAGCAACTTCCGTTCGCCGCCCTTGTAGGGTATAGTGTAATTCACATTTTGCCAGGTGAAGACTGAGGTGTTTTTTGCGATATCCTTGACGTTTCCTCCATTTTCCTCCCCTTGTTTTTCGGGAGAGGAACCATCCTTCTCCGCAGATTCAAGATCCCCGCTCGATTTCTTACCGTCGATGGCCTCTTTCACAGCTCGTGGTTCTTCACCCCTCTTGAACACGGTTACGGAACTTCCGCCTCCATTGGGCTTTTGAAGTTCCATCCCAAGCATGGTCAAGGCAACGAAGAGAATAAACCAAGCAATGATGATCCCGACGTTTCGCCACAAGTGCGCTCGTGTGTAGGTGAATGCAGTCTGGATGTAGTTAGAGCCCTGCACGATCAGACTGCCCGGGGTACTGCCTTGGATTGCACAGGTTTGATGTTCTGGGGAGGCATTGGGGCCTTGTGGGACGATGAAAGGCGGTTCGCATCGGATCTGCAAGTTGTAGAACTCGTTCGACATTAGAGCTTCAAAGGCGTATTGAACAGGGTTGATCCAAATGAGCCATTTCAGCCACGGGTGCATTTGCCACGGGGGAATCAAGTAGCCTACCAAGATTTGTTAGCAAGGCAATTCTTGGGTTGACCGATTATGTGTGTAAGTGCAAAAATTACCTGTATAGACGATCAATGCCTGGATGGCGACTCCCGTCAAACGTGTAGCTTCTTAGGTTAGCGGAATTCGTGACTGATCACTGCTGGGAAAATCTGATCTTACCAACATCCAACGAAGAGCACAACGCTCCGCATGCACGGAAGAACGAATACATCGTCATTGTCATCAAGAAAATGACGAATAAATTGATGAAGAATTGGGAAGGTGTGCGGGCGAGATTTGACATGCTATAGGTATTCTGTCAGCTTTGTTTCGGCGATTTAAATCAAAGGATGAGAATATACTGACAAGTAAACTATGAGGTCGAACAGTACCACCTGGATAAAGACCAAGGGGACATCCACGACTACCTGGGCCAAAGCGTACGCAGAGGGTCGATAAAATGAACTAGTATTGTCAGGACTGCGTGTTTCACCGATAGATTGACCGGCCACTCACAAGCTCTTGTGTTTTAGCAGCACGGGTCGACTCTCGAATGTAGCCGTCAACTCAGCCAAGGCGAGCAGAGCATTGAAGAGCAAAATGTAGAACAAGACACCGCCTCGCGTGAAGACGCCCGCCCTAAGGGAAATTAACGTTGTCAGTTGAGTCCATCGAGAATGAGTATCGCCAACACACATAGGGTAATAACTTGACGCACGATGTATCCGGAAGATTGTAGAACAGACTTCCAACAATCAGAGCCTGGAAGATTAGAACAAACCACTTTCCAAATAGAGCGGCTGTGTCACCGAACATGACAAGAAACTGTCGATGAGTAAGTATGGCAACCTGCTTCCAGAACGGAATCGTGAAATTTTTCTTGGGAGCCTTTTGCCTCGCGGCCTCTTGCTCGTTTCGTGTCTCCTCAACCTGTCTCTCATAATTCTCGATATCCTTGAGGTTGTCTTTGTGGATCTGGCTTTGGCAATACAGGGATCGAAATTCTTCCGCAGTACGCGGGATTCTATCTTCCCATCCTTCTTTGACCTTTCTCGCATGCGGATCGCTCACTGAGGTCAAAAAGTCTGGAGTCGTCCATCGTGGAGGACATTCGAAGCCGAGATTTTCAAAGTATGCTTTAGCTTCTTCGGTCCGACCGAAGAAGGCGCATTTGCCATCCTCGATAAGGATAACTTTGTCGAACAGGTTGTAGAGATTCTCCGAGGCTTGGTAGAGAGCGACCAATGTGGATACATTGGCGGTGTTGGTGAGACTGCGTAAACTTTGGACGTACTCGAGGGCGGTGCTAGCGTCAAGACCTTTGGTAGAGTTGTCCCAGCATTGAGTGCTGGCTTTGGTGACCATTGCTTCGCCGATAGATACTCGCTTCTTCTCACTAAAGAAGACCGAACAAGGATGTGAGCTCACTGCGACACAGATTCGAAGATCTGTCAATCTTTTGGGTATAGACCTAACTTACCCGCCCGAGACACCACGAATCAACTCATTGCCGACCTTGGTCCCCAGTGCATGTTCAATCCAGAAGAGCTTTGCAATGGCGGACAGGAATGTCTGCTGATATTCCTTCCTGCTTTCGCCGGGGATCCGCGAGTTTTGATCCGGTGTGCGCGATTTGAGTGCGAAGAGTAATGTTTCTTTGACTGTGAGGGTAGCATAGTGCAAATCTTCCTCGGGGTTGTAGGACACTACGAGGCAGGGCAAGTCAGTAAGGATCGTCCCGAGAAAAACTGCTATGGTGAACGAGATGAGTGGTGCGTTACCTTCGGAGCGGTACTTCTTCGCCATGGTAGTCGCGTCTGTTCCCCCGTACAGAACATCGCCTTCGACGCTTTCATACCCATGTCGCTGATTACCAATGACTTTCAGAAACGTGGAGCAACCCGACCCCGGACGGCCTAGGACGAGCAGCATCTCGCCTGGGTTAACCGCACCCTGTTCCACATGGGGTCAGCTCGTCGAATCCTGAAGAAAGTGCTGGTGACTTGGACAGAGTCCATAATACTGTGTGCGCGACGTACCGAAAAGTCATCCAGGATAGTCCGGACTTCCGACTTGCCACCACTTGCTCCCCTTCGTCCTCGCGTGAGTAGCCCTTTGAAGAATCGCGGAATACCCAGCAGAATATCACCGTTCGTCGGCTGCAAAGCCGCCCCGAGACCGACACCCTTGACGGTCAGATTTTTCCAAATGACCCCGGAATGTCTCGTTTGCTCTTCATCAGAATTGGCCTTTCGTTCGGATCCAAACATGCGAGAGATCAGGTGCTCAATCTGCGCCCATTCTTCCCCTTCATGGCCCGAAACGTGCGTCTTGCGTCGAGATAGTGTCTTTCGAATCTCGTCATCGTCCAGTTTGTTGCTGTCTGGCTCGAGCCCGTGGGCCGTTTTTTTGGTGTGATGGACCGAGCTGCCACTGTCCGACGAGATGGATCCCCATGCGGTGCTTGAACTTGTTGGGTTTGAGGATGACGATTGCTGTCGATTGTTGGCTTGCATGTTTGGGGATTGTATTGTGGGCTGTATTGTGGGCTGGGAGATGTGATGATCATCCATGATGGAGAGAGATGGTAACGATGACGGAATACGCGCTGGCTGTCAGGCTTATCCTCAGGTGACACTTCAGAGTACAGCAAGTGTGGTCTCACCTACGGTGTGACAGAAACGCGGTGTTTTTGTCCGCGAACAAACCTGGTGAGACTGGGAGACAGATAGCAGCGTTTCTCCACCCCAGATCTTAGACACGAACAAGGGGAAAGACGACTACTGATAATCGATGCGTAATCTGTGCCTATTGCTTTGGTTCGCTTATGGATGACTGTCCCAAGTGGTAGGATCAAGTCGCAGTGTTTGGTAGCAATTACGTCCAATCCCAAGTATGGCTGCACTCTGCACGGCACTGCCAAGACCCAGATCCAGCTTCAACGCGAGATGCTCATTTCCTCTCGGTCTCGGTCTCGGTCTCGGGGGCTCGGAAGGACAGCCATCCGAGCATTCCAAATTCCGAACAGATGGTTCGAAAGGCTTTTGTCCCCTGGCAGAGGCAGTCACCCAAGGATCGTCTTTCTGATTATTGGCAATGACGCTGCCTTTGCTGGAAGAGGTGCCTTCAGTGCAAGGGTGAACGTTCATCTCACGGTGGATGAGGTGAGCTGCATACGGTAAGGCCCGATCTGGGCCCCATGCGATCCCCCGATTGACCTCCCGCCGGGGGCCCCCGCCCGCGCGTGGATGGCGCAAACTTGCAGCTTCCCGGGAACCGCGGGCGCCCATCGGTCGATCGATGAAGTCATCAAGGGTGCGACCACCTTGTTTGAGATGCAGGGAGTCAAGTTCGGGTGGCAGACATCACACATTGTTAGTCAGTCGAGGACATTTGAAGATTTGGTGGAGCTCGACGACGACCCGACTCGTAGCAGGTATCAGACGAGGCAGTGATTTGCGAAAGAAAAGCTGGAGAAGAGCCTGTCGTCCGAATCTGCCAGGGATCCATTCCCTCGTATGTGTGGACACTCGAACGAGATCGGATCAGGCCCAGTTCTCCACTCCCAGTCGGGGGACCTGTGCTGGCTCGCATCCCTGTTTACTCAACTATCAGCACCAAGAAGTGCCCCCGCGACCGCGCGGCCTTCTAATGGGAAAGGTCGAAGGTTTGACCCTAACAGAATAATCCTGAGGCTATCGCGCTCCTATACATAGAAGGTCAAAGATATAATAACACGATCACAATCACCCAACTTTCGTGAATATAAATGTTAGTTATATGACCTCCTCCTCGATTCCCCAATTTCTATTCCACTAACTGGCCAACCGACCCACCAGTTAACCACAACTCGCCAGTTAACTAACCACTCACCAGTCGACCAACCAACTGGTCAGTGAACTCCCCAGTTCGCGTGTTGGCCTTTGCTAATGCGTTACAGTAGGATACTACGCGGTACACTACATAGGCTAATTACGCTAATATTTGGCTCTTCGGCTTGGTAGTAGGCTTAAATAGCTTTAGTAAGACGCCTTTCACTAAATTTCTTAGCCTTAGGTATAGTAGTTGGTGTAAGAGGGTAGTAGGTCAGAGGTCTTCGACATAGTGAGATTGGCGGTTGAGGTGAGGATGGCGGTCGAAGTACTAAGATTACGTAGGCCACAGATACCATTTCAAAAAAAAAAAAAAAAAAAATTCACCACACAGGAGAGTCGGTAAGCGAAGTCGGTCGAGCGTGGATGGAATCGGAGAAATCGGAGGAAGAGCTTTTTCTGCTTTTACGGCCCCTCAATATAACAGATGATCGAACCTGCTCATCACCACGCCTGCCAATTCACAGTGCACTCGTCCCCCCACGATCAAAGAATCAGCGCCAATGGACTGGTTATTTTCATGCTTCGCCGGGATGAGGGAGACCCATTGGGGCTTCGGGCTCGCGTAAAAGATCACTGAATAAAGATTTGATCTTTGATCACTCAAACTGGGCGGAGCCTCAGGTAGCTAACACATGATGATAAGCTGCACGCTCAGTACCTTGCGCGTGGAAAAAAAGATGTCTAAATCCAGCATTCCAGCTAGCGAGACCACCTGAACACCAAACTTATGTACCGCAATAACCTTCCGAGCCGCAGGCTTGCGCAGCCATCGGTCGCCCGTCTGTGCGTGAGATAAACTCGGCCAATAAAGATGCCAGCCCGGGTCCACTATGATAGCATCCTCGGAAGAAGGGGTTCATATTTAGATGTTTCATTCTTCCTACAGTATCAGATTATATTCTGACAAAGGTACCAAGCCTACTTCCTGACAAATAAAGATGACTCTACATGGATCGATCTTGGAGCACTTTGACAATACATAGGTATGGATACTTGCTCTGGTGTAAATCTCAGACAAGATGATGAATATAAGCTCCGCCCTTTCCATTCATACTATCGTGGAGGAATCAGCATATCGCTACGTTCATCCACCATTCCAGAGAAACATCAAAATTACTACAAGATCCTCAGCAATTTTGAGCTGCTAGAGATCAATCCTATGAAAAGCTTGGAAGGTATGGTGCGCCCGAGGAACTTGGACCGAGTCCCCTGCGCGAAACCCGAAAGATGTTCTGCTGGAATGGATGTCACCCAGCCCTGCATCTATACATCTGAAATCGTACTTCAATTGGTTCTGACTACCCTATGGTCAGTGGACGCTTTGTTAGGTTCAAGGACGGGGGCAAACCTGTAGACCCGTCGGTAAAAGTATATCAGAAACCTCGTTCACCAGGACGGGGACCTCTAGAGTACAACCGTAAGAATAATATCAACGGAACTAGAGTGGACCTGCCCATGACTATCGTGACTATATGAGCAGAGCAGCCTACCAAGGTTGGAGTGGGCATCTGCGCACGGTGCGTACCTTTCGAAAGATGTCCTATCTCGGCTTGCAGAGTCACATATACCGATGGATGCGTATATAGGCATCAGACCATGGACGACACGAGCATCACTGACTACGGGAATCATTCAGATAACAGACGGAAGACTGTGCGTAATGAGCATTGTATGTGAGGACAAGATATTTACCTCTTCCGGACGTGTCTTTATCATAGGGCTGTGAATCAGATGGTCACATGATAGGAGGTCCACTCAACACAGTCAGTGAAATTCATCTGCCCTGGCAACCGCACCTTTTCCATATGATCTAATGAGATCAAGAACAGCCCGGAACCACAACTACTACAATATACCCAAATAGGAGCTCCAGTCTCCATTGACTGCATTGATGATTGTGTCTCGTCAGAGACACAACAACAATAGTTTAGGATAACTCCTTTGGGATATGCGCTTAGGGGGGAGGGGGGGGGGGGCATATAGTAAATAGTATTCTTTTTTCTCCTAGGGAGAGAGGCGTTCTGCCATCGCGGTGTAAAAAACACAAAACACGTCACTCATAGACTCGCGCCTTAGCTTTTATGGCATCAACCCTAGCCTATGCTTGGCTAGACGTGACGGATCTGACTGCGATACTGCCTGCGATGCTGGTGTAAATCTGGCTGCGGATCTGCCTGCGATGCTGGCTGTGTTACTGGTGTAAATTTAGCTGCGATACTGGCACGGTGTTCACTGTGTATAGAATTCAGAATGTTGTTGGGGCCTCTGACGAGGCACATTTTCAGTCCTGAGACCACTTTGGTCGTAGGATAGCTAGTATTTGCTCAATATGTAGTCTGCCCCATTTGCGGGGTCTCGAGCTCCAGAAATATGTGAAAGAAGAAAGACAAATAGAACAAGCCCGATCCGATCCTTCCATTACGTGCGAATCACCACCTCATTAATCATGTTGCGTATCGTCTGGTTGTCAAAAATCATAACTGCACCACACCTCAAATCACTCCACTCAATTGACCTAGGCGAGGTAGAGAATGGCCATGGAGAGCGCAGCCATCACGGTGCCAACGTAACCGATGGTAGGACGAGCGGCAGAGCTAGGAGGTGCAGAGGTCACAGCAGCCACACCGGAAGTAGTAGAAGCCGAGGTGGAGACGGTGGCGCTGGCACCGGAGCTCATGGCAGCCGAGGCAGAAGAGCTCATGGAAGCAACGCTGGATGAGGCAGCAGTGGAGGCAGAGCTCCAGACGGGCATGGAAGTGCTGCCGCTGGGCATGGGAGCTACGACACTGGTCCAGGTGGATGCGGACGAGGAGCCGACGGGCGAAGAACCCCATGGCATGCTGGAGCTCGTAGTCATGGAGGATGACTGCCAAGTGGACCATGGGCTGCAGGGGGTGGATGAAGGAGAGGCCACGGGGGCAACCGAGGAAGGAGCGGGGGCGGCACAGGTCGAGTCGGCCATGAGCTGGACATCAACGCACTGGGTGACTTTGTCACTCTCGGTGGTGTAGATGTTGCTACCGCCGTTGAGGCCGGTGGCACAGGCAACAAAGTCGGCGTTTCCGTTGAACTCGAGCTTGCCTGAGGAGCTGACAGAGAAGCCAGATGTGCCAGTGCTCCCAGCGTCACACTGGAACTGGGTGGTCTCGCCTGTAGAAGGAAGAGTATCTAGATTAGCGACGAGAGGTTCTTCAAATCCATCATTCAGGATATGGAAGGATGCTTGCTTACCAGTCACCACACAGGGACGGCCCTCACTGTCGGTAATGACGCCGTTGGACAGGCAGAACTTGGAGGGTGAGAGGGTATGGTCGTTCACTCGGACCTGACCATCACCGAGCTGGCCAAGCTCACCCGAGGCACCACCAGAAGTGGTGATGTGGAAGCAGCAGTCGCTACCACGGGTAACGAGAGCATTGGCACCAACGGCCAGAGATGCGATAGCAATGGAACTCTTCATGATGAGTGAATGATGTGTGACAACGATGGAACAAGTTCTGTAAGGTGGAAGCGAATGAACTAGGCCTGATTGCTGAAGAAGATTGCAATTGAGAGACAGTAAAAAAGAAAAACAAAAAGAGAAGCTTGAAAACGGGCCGACACAGGACAAGGTACTTATAATTGACTTCCGGGAGCAAGAGCAGCGCTGATCGTGCGAGGGCAAACAAAGAAGACCCCAGCCACAGGTCCACGGCTACCGGTACGGCTGCAATGCAGTGCAGTGCAGTGCAGCAGTGCAGTAGCAGCCCATCGCTCGACGCTGTGGAGCGTGGAGCTGTGGACTGCGTCAATGTGTACAGCGTTCGACCAGCCCACCCGTTGCACGGCGTGGTTGAATGTGGGGGACGGGCATTCTCCACTTTGCGACTCGTTCCTTGTCGACTGGAGTTGACGATGCATGGACCGACCAGGGCGTTGCCAGGTTGCCAATATCTCCCTCACAACAATTGGCAGTATGGGCAACGCTTAATCTGCCCCGGGAGCCCGCTTAGACCCATTGCAATCGTTGGAAACAGGGCAGTCTGGAGTCTCTGGACCGTCGTCTGAGGGGGTGACAGCACTGCAGTGGATCCCGGGCGATGTCTATCGAGGGACGAGGGACGAGGGACGAGTGACGAAGATGGCTGCACAGAACGCGTGGCTGACGGAGTCACGACTAGCGGCCCTGGGGACACTCCTCCGACCCTATCATCAAAGCTCGATCGGGTGGGAAAACCAGCTGCAGGAGGACCCTCCCAGCCTCCAGGAGTAGTAGACCAAGGCGGGTGCCTCGTATCCACAAGGCAACCTGGTGAGCTCTCCGCCTCTTAGACCTCGTGCTACCGGTGATGAAGTCAAAAGGTTGTACAATGATCACACCGGGTGCGAGCCGGCAGCTGAGCTTTGTTGTTCCCCCTCACTCAAGCTGCCGGGACCGCAGGCCTGCGTCAAGCCAACGACGTGAACAGGCTTCAAAATCAGAGTCAGAATGAGGAGCAGGAGACATCACTATTCATCGGAATCCGTCGTTCATCCATGATGATCCGGACAACAAAAGATCCAGAAAACCAAAGGGCAAGTGGGTATCGCGACGAAGTGATCAGCTGATCCACCTACCTTCAAAGGGAATTCTTCCATGACTCGGTCACGAATAATGATGAATCATGGGAGAAAAAGACCTACAAGTGGTCTTACCCACGAGTCACACAGTATGGACTCCATACTGTGGAGTCTATGGACCATCACTACAGTACTCTAGAGATACACGCACTCTCAGTCTTTCAAATTCACCCATCTTGGAAAGCTAGCGGGACTCAGCTTGAGCGAGTACGAAATCCCTCTTGGCCTCTGCTTCACTTCAAGAGTCTTATTATTGTCTGTTGTTATGGAACCAGTCCGGGGTCTGACCCCGGTCCAAGATCCAAGAAAAACAAGAATTGACCCCGACCACTAGCAGTGGTGACTTTCTCCTCAATATGGGTGGAGTCAGGCACAACCCTTGAACAAGAACAGCCAGAACAACAAACCTGGAAAACACCAGGAACATATTAGTACCTGAAAACTCACCCCCAATGCGATCAATGGGTGTCAGGTACGGGGGACCCAAACTCAAGAGTTCTGTCGGGCTTCTGCACCTTTTACCGACTGGTCTCTCTCATCAACCCCGTCAACAGACTTTGCGATCAGACAACATGGAGTCAGGTTGATATGCGACGAGAAGAAGGATTCGCGCTCTGGGATCAAGGTCGTTGACGTCAGTTCTGGATTCCGAGGGCCACAGTGCCCAGACGCTGATCTTAATCGAAGGGCTGCTACGCCAAACACGACTAGTGTGATTAGTAGTTGTGTCTCCTCAGCGGGTCAATGGACGGTCCACAGGCCGCTTTCTTTCCGGGGTCACTGTCAGTGTCGAGTTTATCCAATCTGTGGACGGTTACACAACACTAGAGGAGAGGCTACTTAGGCTAGTGCTACTGCCTCGTACGTACTGTACGCACTACGCAGTACAGTAGTGATAGGGACTCTACGGAGTAGGGAGCAGGGGTCAGGAAGAGTAGTGAGTCCAGACACCCTAGCACAAGAGGTCGCTGCCTGGTGTGTATGTACCAAAAACCACAAAATCCAGATCAAAAATAAATTACACGATTTACATCATGTGCAACTCCCTTCTTTTTCCGATCAACCGAGTACTGAGCGTTGTCGGTACCTGAGGGTGGCGAGAAACGTCCGAGAATAGCACCGCGAGTCGATTAGAGTGGGTGGAACCTGGATGCAAAAGGGTTGAGCTGAGACTCCGTTCTACAGTAATCGAGTACAGACTACAGACTGTACAAAGTCGGAGTGCCGACTATGGAAGTCTAGAGCACCTCAGTGCGGTGGCATGTACATGGACATTGAAAAGGTTGGATATTGAAAGAACCAAGCCTAAAACCGGGTTCAACCTGCCAGTTGGCTAAGTTTACTGTCAACTGGGTTGATTTAGTAGGTCTGAAAAGAATCCTCCGGTGAGACTCGCGGAAAACCATCATTAGGAACGAGATAACTTGCCATCCCATGGTCATGCTACAACTTAATTCCCCGTCAGTTGGCCAGAACAGTAATCGCCAATCGGCCAGAGACTGCAGACGGCTTGTTTTTGGTGGGAGGATATGAAAACAAAAGGAGCGGTTCAGACTCTGCTTGGTCGTAACTTTGGTGCTACCGATCCATTGACATCAAGTATACATCAATCTTATGAAGACATTCATCTGGTCACTGGTGCAACGGGAAGTGAAGCCTGGAAATGAATCAAAATTGAACTGCTACCTCAGCAGAGTCAAGAGAGCAGTCATTGTGTATAAATTGCTTCCGACTCGGACGTCGTGGTCCCCCAGCTTGATCATCTTTCAATTCACTTGTACTCCTCCCGAAAGACCATGATCCTTTCCACATCCTCGCCGTTCGGCCCTGGTTCGATCCAGGCCCGCCACATTCCCCCACAATTAAAGTCGAGAACGACATGTCCACAATAAAGCGGGCCCTTCTCCGTTTCTAGTTCTACACGTCCCACGGATGACGACGACCCAGAACCAGCAGCTGGAACGGCCGTGCTGATCTCGATGCCAATCAACCCGCCTTCACCTTCACCAGTGATCCCCCACCGCGCACCCGCCGATCGTTGTAGGGCACCATGCAGTCCGGCTACAGACTGCACCGACCGCGCAAGCGGAAGATTCTGCAATCGACATAGCGAGGCGACCGAGTGCGCCGCAGCTATGCGGAGGAATGCGTCTCCATCTCCAGTTCCTGAGAGCGCAATGGCTCTTCTATAACTCCGAGGGGCAAAGCTGAAAGGTGTCTGTCCGTCGGGCAAGAGCTTCACGACTGATCCTGCACTAAACTCAGTAGGGCGAGGAGAGTAGGCTGGGGGATCATCACGGGTTCGAGGTCTTGCGCCAGTAATACTAGCAACCCGCTTTCGACACTGGCGCTTCAGTTGAGAAAGACATGAACCCAAGCACCCTACACCGCTCGTAGACACACCAGCCTGAGCGGTCGCGGTCGCGGTCGCGGAACAGGCTTCATCACAGAGTGCCACTTCCTCTGGCGAGAACACATCCCAAGCTTCCGCCCAAAACCCAGCTCCCAGAGTAGGAGTATCCCCAATGCGACCGGGCATTTTATTCGTCTTCCCACCCGTGCTCGTCGCAACCGCCAGATTACCCCATTGATCCAAACACACGCAGCCCACCGTCCCCTGACTCAATGAGAATGGCTCATCCTTCCCCTCAAGCCCACGTCGGTGCTCATCCCACCGTCTCTGAGTCCAGAACCATTCGTCCGGCATGAACTCGAGGCCCCAGTCGCGCGCAAGACTCTCCACATGAGGCCCAGCAAGTTGCGGATGCATACTGCCCCCATCAGCCCTGGGCTGTCCGTCGGGGGTACAGCCCGTTCGCAAGAGAGATTCACGGGCAAGTTGAATCGGATGGCGGACATTTCTGACGTTGATGACCGCGGCGGCTTTCTTCAGTTCGCCCGGCCGGCTGTCGTCGGGGTCCTGCACCGATGTGACCATAACGGAAGCTTCCATTTCAATTGTGCCCGCGGATGTGAAGACACTGCCGCGTCCGCAGTTGAAGAGCTCGTCATCTTCTAGAAGAGATACGGCGTGGACCGCGGCGTCGAGAGCAGACGCCCCATCCTTGAGGAGGGCGTGGGTTGACCGGAGATACGACTGGAGGGAAGCACGGTGTTTCTCGTAGAGCGGAGGGGGTAGTTTGTCACGTTGGAGCACGCCGGCGCCTCCGTGGATGACGAGGGTCGGTTTAAATTTCGCGGTAGAGTCTGACATTTGAGACTGAGGTTGCTGGAGGAATTGAGCAGATGTTTTCCAACTCAAAGATGATAACCAAAGTGCGGGGATAGATGGAGCGGGGAAGTCGACTTCCAGATATCCGGAAGAAACCGAATCGAGTTGGTAGAGATCAAGATCGCGCTCGCGCCCTGCCAAAGCAATGGGATGGTGAGCCTCCAAATGACGACCTCAAGAGGGTTAAGATGCAACGCAATGCAAGATCAAGGACCTTTCTCGCGAGAATCAGAGATTGATATTTGCAATCTCAGTCAATGCCAGGGGGAAAAAACATGAAATCCAGAAAAATGCGTTATTATGCCTGTTATTAATGCGTTAATGTACAAGACTCCACCATGTCCCCTTCCAAACCGCGCTTTTTGCAGCAATGAGCAGAGATAATCTTTTTTTTAGTGTGTGTAGGAGTTCCACCGACTCTCACGAAAAAAGAGGACAGAGGGCTGTCCCCAAATCCTGGGATCCAGCCCACCAGCCCAAGGATGCTATCCATAAAATACAACGCTTCAAATCACAGACAGATAGAGAGGCGGTATCGAGAGCGCGACGAACGAGAAATTGCAAGGGAACAAAGCAGGAACCTCTATGCCAAAGTCGTAGAATGATGGAAACCCCCAAACCGAACACCTGAGAAGGGAGATTCAAGATGGGAAGGAAATTTGTGAAGACAGAAATAGTCGAGAGGTGGGTATGTGGCCACCAAAGAGGTGGGAGAAGGTTCGGGTATAGATTCGAATGGAGAAATTTAGGCAAGGGCCTTTTGCTCAGAGGGGGAGGAGGAGGAAGCTAGAGAGGAGCTGATGTTAGTACAAGACACGATTGCGAGAGAGAGAGAGAGAGAGAGGTACAGTGGGGACAGAGTCGTACCTCGAGCTTGGTGTTGTCAGCCATCATACGCTGGAAACCAATGCCAACACCCTCAATGACACCCAGGAAAACGGCGCACATGATGGCGGAGTTGCGAGCGGCCTTGACACCACCACGCACAGCCAAAGCACCACCAGTGAAGAAACCAGCAATAACTGAAACCGGCATTAGCAAAATTGATTGGGCATCCTATTCATGCTGGGCTGACATACTGCTGTTCCAAGGATCCTCGGTCTTGCGAATGCCCTTGATGGCGCAATCAAATGTGGAGAACTAAACAACGGTCATCAGTCAACAAAGGCAGTTCTCGATCGTTTCCCATCGAAAATTGAAAACGTACCATGCCACCCCAGACACCAAAGTTACCACCGAGCACGGGAGCACGAGCCTTGATGGCAGTCAAGGCACCTATCCGACGCTCACCATAGGGGCTGTTGCGGAAGCCCTTGACACCGTGCCAAACAGCACCACCAATGGCACCCATACAAAAGGCACCACCGAAGTCACTCAGGGCGACCCAGGGGCAGGGATCTCTCGAGTGATCCATGATATGTGAAGTTGCGGAGGGTGAGGGTGGAGAGAAGGTCGGTCGAGTCGAGGTGTTGATTGATGACAGGCGGATTTGTCGCGACCGTCAACAACAGGAATTCGTTTGGGAGATCAACAAGTACTTCGACTGCTGATAACTGAAGACTCGCCGCAATAGAGGCAGTTCAGAGGAGTGTAGCGGGCTTGCTATGAGAGGCAAATCGACGATGGGATGACGATGTCGGGGATGCGGGTGGATGACTTTTTCTTCTACTTGGCTGGTCCGGGGGCCCGTGACCTCACGTGACGATAACTCCGATCGCCACCGGTGCCATCGGGCGCTTCAGGGAGTAAATAGATGGTTTTGGTTGGTGCTGTCACAGCAAACTTAGCATTAAACTCAATCATCACCCCCGGTCTTTTCGAGTGGCCTTTCCGGGGACAAGAAAAGTTCTCGGAGTGGTTCTGATCACCTCCGGATGCAGAGAATTTTTGTTCGCTAAGCATGCAGACTCATACCCCTGCAGGTACCAACACGGCGAGTTATCTAAGTCAAGGAAGAAGTCTGGACTATGGACTATCAGCAGTATTGCTGATCAGTTTCAGAAGCCAGGACTGCCGCGTTTGATATGACGCATCCAGTATTGCATTATCAGATAAGCAGTGACTGCCCTTAGACAAGACGAATGTCAGAATGTATGTAATGCATACTTATTTGCATTAATATATAAGAAGCGGTGTATGGGTATCATATGGTTCTTTGTGCAAAATCGATCGAGCAAGTCCCCTTCCTACGACGGGAGGTTCCAAATAAAGTCCAAACCACCACTCTCGTACATCGGGAATTGAGCATTGCTACTCATTCCGAATGGCGCCATTGAAGGGTCAAATGGCAAGGACAACCAGTCGTCCGCCATGTCGCCCAGAGAAGGCACGAAGCCCATGTCAGAGGTCATATCTTGGGGCGCAGGTGCGTTGACTGCGCTTGGTCGATCACCATTTTCTGGCCAGGATGGAGGTCCCATTGACGAGCGACGAGTGACCCCGCGGCTGTTGTGATTCGTAGAGTCATTGTGTCTCAGAATCTTTGAGGACGCCAGAAGATTCCGTCGCAAACGGGACACGTGCATCTCCAATAGCGTGGCATAGCGAGTGCTGAGGTGGACATCGTCAAGGGCGTTAGATTTGAGTGCGCTGATACTCCTCTCAAGGACCTCGAGTGATTCGCGCAGCGTTTTTTCTCGAGTGCCGAGGCTGAGTGCCTTCATTAAGAAGATTGAGGCGCTGGTGACTCGAAGAACGATGCGCACCGGAGAGAATCGCAGAGCTCCTACATCTGCAAGATTGGTGACCCTTTGCAGGATCTGGCAGCACCCATCGATCACCTCTTGAATGTATTCGTAGTCGGTCGGATCGATAGTCATGGGGCGAACGTCGTCTAGATTATTCAGATCGGCGTGAGCCACGGCACGCTCCACCACGGCTTGCATGCCAACAGAGTGAGTGTATACGCGCACAAAGTGATACTCGATAAAGAGATCGTTGTAGAATGCAGTGTCGAGGTTGCTGGGCTGCAGGTATTTGTCTTTCCACTGATTTAGCAGGGGCCGAAAGTGCTCGAGTAGGCCGACATAGCGACCACTGTGGAGCTGTTGACGGGCAAACTTGGCCGATGGGAAGAACATGTCAGTGACCGACTGGGCCAACTTTGTGAGTTCAATCCATGAGTCCATGAACACCAGCCACGTGCTTCCGGGTTGACTCAATCCACGGGGCTTGCGTCCTCCGAGGACGGCATGATTGAGTGACTGGGGACTCGGAGACGTGCGTCCAATACGCCAAGCCAATTGATTCATATACACGTAGAGAAGCCGTTGGTCTCGCTGGCGCCGAAGCCTGATCTGCTCTTTCCATTGCTGGTCATCGGTACAGGGGTCACTCTCCTCCGTGTCAAATAGCCCTAGCTCATGAGCCAGCGAGTGCGCACATCCGAGCAGCATCCACGACATTTGATCTGACCTGCGCGAGGGCTCAGTCATGTCTCCGATCCAGCGACTTTCCGATGATTTGCTCCGTTCCGCATGATCTGGGCTAACCAAGTCCATCGAGAAGAGCTCATCATCCCAGCCGTCAGCGTCCGGTGGGAAATGAAGTGAGCGGGGATGCCATTCAGCCATCAGCAAGAGGGCTTCGACAGTCCCGAGACTCCTGATCTTGGATTTGGTGGATTTTTCTTGGCCGAAAATAAGCCGTGTGATCAATTGCTGACAGTACTGCCAGAGACGATGATGGATATAGAAGTTCCTCGACTCTCCACCGGCGCCAGGTAGAATGTGGTAACGAGACGAGATCATAAGAATAGTAGAACACAGAACAGGTTCTCGTGTAAGGAGTGTCAAGTGGTTTTGGTGGTTGGCGTAAAAGTCAGTAAGAATTGGTGACAGACATGACATGTTTTTGTAGAATCTTGCGTTTTTGTCGGGTCAGCGATAATTTCTAATCCCAGCATGCTTGGCCTAGGGCGAGTGCGGCCCTCCACTAAAGAGCAACTGAAGGAGAGAGACTCACAAGTCGAGGAAAGTCACCGCTTCGCGAGCAGTGAACCAGCCCATTTTCACAAATCGGCACGCTTCCCAAACCCGTAAGATTTCGGTTGTTACCTCGGACAACTCCACTGAACGTCTGGCTCGCAGAATTGGCTCGAAGGCAGCTGGGCTTTCAAAGTTCTTAGGAGTTGTGTGAAAGTGTCCGTTTGGACCGCCCCCTCTGGACTCTATCCCGTACGCTGGACTTTCACCACTCGGGGCATTATCCTCCTGGCTGGCGGTTGCCGCTTCAAATAAAATGTTGAGAGCATCGTTCCCACTGGCTACGACCGTCCGCATCATCGAGTTTGCTAAGATGGAACCGGACCGGTGTCGAGACTCTCCATACGCATTTGCCGAAGATGAGCTTGCAATGACCGATCCATCCGCGTTTGACTGCGGACTGATGCCAACCTGAGGGCTGCGTGCGTCATGTGGTGATTGCTGGGGTGGCGCAAAGGTCCAGCTTTGTTGGAATGGACTCGTCGAGTGGAGGTCATATTGTAGAGGCGGAGGTCCAGCTTGCGAGGATTGACCACTCCCGGCGTGGTCCGCGACGGCGATTGTGCTCGAATATTGACGTTCCGGTGGTGAGATCTCAGATTCGTTGTCATCTGGCGATCGACCTGGACCGGTGCCTCCATTAGCCTGGTCCCCGTTCTGAGGCGGACGTGACAGCCGCAATGGACCTCGACTTACCGCGCTTGCGCGACCTCTCCCAAGCGCGCTTCTCAGGGAAGATGCACTCTCGCATTTCTCTGCGACATCGCGCACATGGTGGGCCGATTGGAAGTCCGTCTGGACCCGTTCCCAGATCGCACTTTGCCTTGCGTTGCCGACATGGAATGCAAGCCTTGTAGGTGCGCTGATATGGACGGTCGGGACGGGATGGCCTGGCCCCGTCCATTGTCACCCAGGCGCTCTTGAAGGTGCGACGACAATCTCAAGCCGGATGAATTTGGCAATGCCGACTCGCACTGGCAATTTCCTTGAGTGGATATTTTGCATGGAGAAGTGGGTGCGTGGACTGACGGGATCACCTCAACGGCGAGCGAAAAAGGCTGGTGGAGAATGCCGCTTCTACCCGGGCGAGGCGCGGGAGACCGAGGGACCACGAATTCATGACGCCCTGGCACTTTGAGGAGGCATCGGTCCGCTGTCAAGTATGGAGAGTGACTCAAGTGTCTAGCATGTCATAGTCTGACCAACGTGCCGGGTTGACAGACATCATATTCTGGGTCACTGGAGGTTTAAGGATTGAGCAGGATGCCCATGATCATTGTGGTCGAGGTCGTCAGTAGGTAAGCACCCTATAATGACTGGTCATATTCTCTCCAATTCCATACACCAGCAGCTATATAGATAGGGCTTTCCGCGGCTCGGTGTGCCCGCTGCAGCTGCGACGTCATTGCCATGCGGGCTGATCTCCCCTGTAATCAGCAAATAGGCGCACCTTTATTACCGCCTGATAAAACAGGCTACATATCTGGATCCATCTTTCTATCCATTTACTGGAGGTCAAGTTAACCCTCGCCGTTTCCCACACAGGTCACGTACCGTGCAGGTACACAGCACTGACTGCAATTGCAATTCACATCACAACTTGCTTCGACGAACCCGTGGTCCAGAGCCAACGCACATGGGGAAGCTGATGGGAAAAGCGGGCAGAGTGTTCTGCCTGCTTTAATGGCAGGTGGAAGTACCTCGGCCGGTGATCTTTCTTCTCAGCCGTCCAACCTCCCAAAATAAAGTGTAGAAAAATAACTCCTATGCTGTCATCCCTTCGCTGCTTGGTTCTTTTGACAGCTTACGGTTGTAGCTCGACTTCCTCCACTGTAGGAAACGTCGTTTCAGATTCTTGACGATCAAGAAGGCGGTTAATATATCGCTTCCGTCGGGCTTTGTTTCGTAGCAAGAATGTACTCAAAGTCCATCTTTTCCGAAGAACATATCCAGCAACAAGGTCCATTGCCATGCGTTGGGCTACCTAAGAGCCTCGACACAATGCAGCAAACTTGCAAATCAATTCGAGACAGCGACTCTCCTGACACATAGGTTCGGCCGGTGTGTTGTCATTGAATACGTGTGACTTCCTACTTTATCTCCTCCTCTAGCTGACCTTCAACCTCAGTAAATGGAGAGCTCTAAGGATCATCAATCCCTTTTGTTTTCTCCGTATAAAACCTGTTGGTTGGGTAATTGTAGGGCCGCATTCGATTCACAAAGCAAGCTGTTACGAAGTACAGATTGTAGTTCTCGGTCCACAGTACGCAGGACTTGTAGCTCGGCGAGGAGTGCAGAATGCAAGCATTCGAGGGCATACAGAAAGGATCTCTACGCAAGGCTTAATACTTCATCATACTCCGCACTGGTAGCTTTTCCCTCCGAGGTTTTGTCCAGCGCCGGCGGAAAGCGACGGCCGCACCAGCACCAAATGAGACGGCGGAATTACCGCGCATTCACCAGTTGGAAGCTCAAGACGGATATCACAGCTACGTCCTGGCCAGGGACAACGCGTTATGTTCCGAGGGTCAGGAGGTCCGTGGTAAAGAGAATGCTTATAATCGCCGTCCAAGTGTATTGAAGCGAGACTAATTGGCCAATTTGACAAATTCGTTCCCTACGTACAGGCTCAGTTCGATTCTACATCATTTCTACCAAACACCCCTCGCGGGCCATACCGATCCGAGTTCTCTAGTCATCAATACCATTGATATAGGACCATGTCTGAAGCTCAAGTCACTTTGTACACATACTTTCGGTCCTCCTGCTCAGCTCGTTTACGCATTGCACTACACTTGAAAAACATCCAGTACACACCTGTATTTGTCAACCTGCTTCGCGATGAACAGACCACCCCTGCTCATCGGTCCATCAACCCGTCCGGCACAGTTCCAGCTCTCATTGTCCAACGACCGCACCAGGAGCAGCCCCAAGTGATCATCACCCAATCTCTCGCAGCTCTAGAATACCTCGACGAGGCATTCCCAAACCAAGGCCCACAGCTTCTCCCGCCTGATCCTGAAACCCGCGTTCTCGTCCGTACACTCGCCCAGATTATCAGCTGCGATGTTCAGCCCGTGACAAACCTCCGAATCCTCAAGCGCGTGGCCCCTATGGGGGCAGACAGGACCGCCTGGTCCAAGGATTTGATCGAGGATGGACTACGTGCGTACGAGACTCTTGCGTCAAGCTCGGCGAGTCGCTTCAGCGTGGGGGATCAGATCACCATGGCAGATGTTTGTTTGGCGCCTGCTGTCTGGGGCGCGGAGAGAGTAGGGGTGGATTTGTCGGCGTTTCCGACAATTCATCGGATTGCGCAGAACCTCGAAAAGGAGGATGCGGTGCAAAAGGGTCATTGGCAGACGCAGCCCGATACTCCTGAGGAGCTACGGGCTAAATGAGATCTCTTGCAGGGGCTAGGGAGTGAGGAATCTTGAGGGGAGATCAACAACTCCGGTTTTCAGCTTCCTGGGTTGAAGTGAGTATCCTCGACTTCATCGGGTCAATACGTGGAAAGATTTCCATTCAGTGAAAGCGTTTCATGTCATTGTTCTACTTTGATCGGTCATAACTGTTTGTGGTAGTCGCCAATGTGTCAGAGTTAAGAGCTTGATTATTCATTTCCCGATTTTGCCATCTTCCACCTCCGTATGTGACTTAGATAGGGACGGCAGGAAGAATGGTTCCAACGCAGTCGCCGAATCCAACATAGTTACCCTCAGTACCAGCCATACCGCGCAGAACAACAGTATCGCCGTCTTCGAGGAAGAAACGCTCAGTTCCATCAGCCAGCTTGATAGGCTTCTTGCCACTAGTTTGCTCAAGGAGACTGCCCTGGGTGTTGGGCTCTTTGCCGGAGATGGTACCCGAGCCAAGCAAATCACCTGTCCTCAAGTTGCAGCCGGTGATTGTGTGGTGTGCAACCATCTGGGGGAATGAGTAGAGCAGGTTCCGAGAGTTGCTGTTCGATACCACACTAGGCTGGCCGCCCTTGTTGGTAAGCTCGACCTCAAGCGGGATGTTGTACACATTTTCAGCGCGCTTCTCGCGCAAGTATGGGAGGAGAGACTCGCGATTCTCAGGCTCCAACGGTTGAGTGCGGAATGGCTCAAGGGCATCGAGCAAGACTACCCAAGGAGTGATCGTGGTGCCAAAGTTCTTGGCATTGAAGGGGCCCAAGGGAACATACTCCCAGGCTTGAATGTCGCGTGCTGACCAGTCGTTCATCAGAACGAGACCAAAGATGTGATCCTCTGCCTCGTCAATAGCAACAGGCTTGCCAAGATCGTTGGGCTTGCTGATGAAGCACGCCATTTCCAGCTCGATATCGAGCTTTTTGCAAGGGGAGAATTCGGGAACTTTGGGGTTCGCGGCAGGATTGGTAAGGATTTGACCATTTGGACGGTGCAAGTCGGTTCCAGAGGGAACCACAGAGGAAGCACGACCGTGGTAAGCGACAGGAAGATGTTTGTAGTTGGGCTGGAGTGCGTTATCGGGTCCGCGGAAGAGAACGCCCACATTGTAGGCGTGATTCAATCCAGCGTAGAAATCCGTATAGTCTCCAATCTGCATGGGCACATGATAGGTAACCTCAGAGAGCGGTACAAGCGCAGACTTCTGTAGCTCTGCATTATTCTTGAGCACCTGAGGATACTGCGTCTCGGCGCGGAACACGTTTTGCAGGTATTCCCGCACTTGGCGATGCACTGGACGACCGAGAGCCGCGAACGCATTCAGCGTGGGCTGGTGGAAGACGTCCAGGTGTTGCTGAATTGCGGACAATGGCGAGAAGCCTCCAGATGAGGCGAATTGACTCAAGTTCAAGGCATGGTCACCGATCGCAATAGCGGGGACACGCGAAGCGGATTGTGAAGAGATGATGCCGAAGGGGATGTTGGCAAGAGAGAAGGGGGAATTCTTGGGGATCTGGAACCAAGAAGCCATGGTGACGTCTGAGGTGGTGATACACCGAGTGCTTTGTCCAAGGGAAGATTGTGGAAACCAAAATAAAAATTTCAAAAGAAACACGAGACAATTAAATTCACCACGAGCGATTTCACGCCGAGACAAGTCGACAACTATGTACAAAGCTCTTCGCATCTGAGCAACACGGAATTAGGTCCGCCCATCGCTGCATACCCCGCGTCCAAGCGACCCCGACTGCTTTGTTGACTGCGGAACTGCCGAGCGGGATAGTCGCGGATGTTCCCCCGGATGGACCGCGGATGACGTGGGGCTAGTCGGAGTGGGCCAAGAGAGTCCGATTCCATTATGGGGACACGCTTGGAAGATGGGGAAACCACAGCAGTAGCTGTCCTCCGAGATATTTAGGTTCCACAGCCGTGCGCATCAATTCCGGAGCCTTGAAAAAGACAAAAAGTCGCGAAAGCTGAAAGTGTCTCATCCTCAGCTGTGATTCTTCCACTGACACACCACCTACGCCGGACCTCATTATGCCTGTAACGGAATTCTCTCACCCAGATCCCTACACCTACCAGATTGGCTTCGACTCCTACCACGAGTAAGATTTCTCTACTTGCAGCGTCGATCTTGCCGATGAGTTTCAGGGACTGATCGAAGCACTTCAGGTCTGAAGCTGTCAAGGGAGCCCTGCCAGTGGCCCAAAACTCACCACAGAAAGCACCTTATGGTCTGTACGCCGAGAAGCTCTCCGGGACGGCCTTTACAGCGCCGCGGCATGAGAACAAGCAGACATGGGTCTACCGGATCATTCCCGCGGCAGCGCACGGCAATTTCGTCGCAGAAGATGGGGAATCGTATCATACTCGCTTGACCACTGAAACACAAAGACTACACCACATTCCTAATCAACTGCGGTGGGATCCCTTCGACTTTGACGAGAAGGTCGATTGGGTACATGGCTTGCATCTCATCGCGGGTTCGGGTGACCCAACCCTCAAACAAGGACTCGGGATCCTCCTCTACGCAGCTGGGAAGGACATGGGTAAAGAAGCTTTCTACTCTGCTGATGGAGACTTTTTGATTGTGGCCCAGCATGGAGTGTTGGACATTCAGACCGAGCTGGGACGCATGATTGTCCGTCCTAATGAGATTGCCGTGATTCCCCGTGGTATCAGGTGAGTTCCTTGAGTGGTCACAATTGCTTTTCGCTCGAATTCAATCACTAACGGTAGTGATCACTAGATACCGTGTCACCCTTCCCAGTGGTCCTGTTCGAGGGTACATCTGCGAGTTGTACCAGGGCCATTACCAACTCCCTGAGCTGGGTCCCATTGGATCAAATGGCTTGGCCAACGCCCGTGACTTCCAAGCCCCCGTTGCATCTTTCGACGACGAAGAAGAACCTACGGAGTACAAATTGTTCAGCAAATTCAACAACACACTCTTCGCAGCGAGCCAGGACCACACCCCCTTCGACATCGTCGCTTGGCACGGCAATTACTACCCTTACAAGTACGACCTGGGTCGCTTCAACGTCATTGGTACGATCTCACACGATCATCCCGACCCCTCCATTTTCACTGTTCTCACAGGTCCCTCCGACCATGTGGGCACTGCTGTTGCCGACTTTGTGATTTTCCCTCCCCGCTGGCTAGTCGCCGAGGACACCTTCCGTCCTCCGTGGTATCACCGCAATACCATGTCCGAGTTCATGGGTCTCATTTCCGGTGGCTATGATGCGAAGACGGGCGGTGGCTTCCAGCCTGGCGGCGCCAGTCTCCATAACGTGATGAGTGCTCATGGGCCTGACTCGGATGCCTTCGAGGGGGCTAGCAATGCGGAGCTGAAGCCGAACAAAGTGGGGGTGAACAGCATGGCGTTCATGTTCGAGAGGTGCGTCGCAAACTAGAGTCCATCTTTCATTGATAATTTTGATACCAGGAACTAACAAGGTACATTCAATATAGCTCTCTTATGGTTGGGGTCTCTGAATGGGGGTTGAAGACGTGCCACAAAGTCCAAGAAAAGTACAATGAGCACAGCTGGCAACCTTTGAAACGGCACTTCAAGAACCCCAACAAGGCTTGATTCTTCTACATCCACGAAACGACAAACCATGAATTAGCAGCGAGATTATCCTAGTTCTACAGCATTGAATTAAATTTCTCAAGTTCCATTTGGCGTCGCCACAACGTACACTGGAGATGGCCTGTTGAGAGTGACCTCAAGTTGATTGAATTTCTTCACGTTTGATCATCTTCGTCGCAAAGCTCACATGGGCTCGAGAATAGCGTCTCTCAAAAACTGGCAGTAGGTTCAAAGCATATCTCAGCCCCCATAGGTGTACTCAAGCAATTCGCACTTACGAACTTCAAAGTCATGAAGCCCAGTAATAATCGCTGACTTGAAAGTTGAATCTTATACCTCGTCTAATCATTTCGCTATATACATCACGAATCACCCGTCATCTCCTTCTTCATCGCCTGCTTGACAATAGCTCCGCACATTTTCGCGTATGGATTCGTCTGTACAGCCATTTGCTGAGCCACTTTGTTCCCGTATCGTCCGCCCAAGAAGAAATCCCGACTCGCCATCTCCTCCAGCTGATCCGCACTGTATCCGCGCAACTTTTCCGGGCCAACAGTTTGATTCTGTGACTGCGAAGCATTCTTCTTCACCCTAGCCATCTTCAAGAGTAAGTAGCCGCGATGCGTGTGCGCATCAGCCAACAAGCGCGCCTGGACAGGAGAAACCAGATCTGCTGGCGACGCTGGTGTCGCTAGCATTATAGCTGTGCCGAGATCCGCAAAAACGCTCGACAAAAGCTCAGAGGCCTCTGGTGCGTAGAGGGAGTCATTGGAAGCAGGGTCGTCTGACACCGTTTGGTTTTGAGGGTATTGAATATCGGCAAGGAGACGTAGCGTTTGTGCGCGATTTGTGTACGCGGAAGGGTAGGTCGGATACTGAGCCACGAGGCTGTTGAGCTCGGAGAGAGCTGATCGAACGACTTTCTCGTCTGGCCTCTCCGTATCTTGAAGGGTGAGGATAATTTGTGCTTCGCGAGACTTGAGATGTCCCAGGTCGGTGGAAGAGATGTTCACTGTCGCAGGCCAGGGTGGCATTGATGGGCTGACTGTAACGCCTGAGGATGGAGACGACTCAGCGTCGAAAAGGGCCTGAAGCACAGCGGAATCATTCTTGCTCAACGAAGGGCGGCTGTCGGAGATTGTTGTCATTATGATGAAGAAGTAGATGGTCTCGGGGAGTCGGGGGGAGTGAGGTTGAATAGGACAGGATCGATGGAGTGTGCAGTCACTAGACGACAAGTGCGCGTGCAATATTCTGCGGCTCTCTTCAGAAATGATGTAGTTTGCAATATTCTGTTGCCATGTAGTTTGCTATGAAATCAAACGATTCATCGGGGTTTCTTGAAATTAATTCGAAGCCGAGCCGAAGCGCATTGGTTGGAATCATGCGGCGCGACTCGGCCCGGTTGTTGGCGGATATTTCCGGCTGTTTCAGGAAGAGTGCCGAAACCCTCGTGCCGTCCGGATAGCCTTCAGCAAGAAAAGGTGCCGACTAATGATGATGCTTGCGGTTTTGCAAGATATCCGCTGCGGTTAACAGAGGGGAAGTGACCATGGTTATCAAACTAGTGATGGGACCAAAGCCATTTATTTAGGTCGTCTCTTCATAGCAAACTTTCCATCTTTCCACTCAAGCACATCCTTAACTTTTCATCTTTAAACACCACGCCTACCAGGCAAAGTTCGACTGCGCATACTTCCAGAGCACTTGAACTTGTCACACAAATCAAGAAGAACACATACTCAAAATGGCTCCAGTAGCGATCTCGCCCCCTCCATCGACCACCGGTGAAGACTCCATCGCCAGCTATCGTGGTTACGACCATGTCCAGTGGTACGTGGGCAACGCAAAGCAAGCGGCCAGTTACTACATCACTCGGATGGGATTTAAGCGCATTGCCTACCGTGGTCTCGAGACTGGCACGCGTCATCTCTGCTCCCATGTCATCCGCAACGGCGATATCACTTTCATCCTCACCTCGCCCCTACGATCTCTTGACCAGATTGAGCGTTTCTCTTTCGAGGAGCAAGCCCAGCTGCGTGAGATCCACCACCACCTTGAGCAGCACGGTGATGGTGTAAAGGATGTCTCTTTCGAAGTCGACGACGTCGAGGCTGTTTACTATGCTGCTGTCAAGAATGGTGCCAAGTCTGTCTCCAAGCCTCGTGTGCTCGAGGACGAGCACGGCCATGTCAAGGTTGCTACTATTCAGACATACGGTCAGACCACACACACGTTGATTGAGCGTGGCCAGTATCACGGTGCTTTCATGCCTGGGTTCCGTCTTGAGCAGAACCCTGAAGATCCCGTGGAGAAGTTCTTGCCTGGTGTCAAGCTTCGCCGCATCGATCACTGTGTGGGCAACCAGGACTGGGACGAGATGGATAAGATCTGTGAATAGTAAGTCGCATCACTATCTCGAAACATAAGCTGTTCCGTCAAAGAGTCACTTGAAAATAGGAGAAAATACTGACGGAGACTTCTAGTTACGAAAAAGCCCTTGGTTTCCACCGCTTCTGGTCAGTGGACGACAGCCAAATCTGCACGTATGTCATCACTTTTATCAGGTCTCATGACCAGGTTATGACAAAAGCTGACTGCCTTTCCCAGTGAATTCTCCGCTCTGAAGAGTATCGTCATGGCTTCCCCTAACGAGATCGTCAAGATGCCAATCAACGAGCCGGCCAAGGGCAAGAAGCAATCCCAAATCGAAGAATATGTCGACTTTTACAACGGCGCCGGCGTGCAACACATCGCTCTCTTGACCGACGACATCATTCGCGACATCACCAACCTAAAGGCCCGAGGTGTCGAATTCATCAAGGTTCCCGAGACATATTACACCGATATGCAGGCCCGTCTGAAGGAGTCTGGTCTCGTGCTCAAGGAGGACTTTGAGACTATCCGTAGCTTGGATATCCTGATTGACTTTGATGAGGGCGGTTATCTTCTTCAACTCTTCACCAAGGTATGTTTAGGATCCCAAACTGTGTTGCAACGAATGTCATATACGCAAGGTACTAACGTGCCACAACAGCATCTCATGGACCGTCCTACCGTCTTCATCGAGATCATCCAGCGTCACAACTTCTCCGGATTCGGTGCCGGCAACTTCAAGTCGCTCTTCGAGGCGATCGAACGCGAACAGGCCCTCCGTGGAAACCTTGTCTAAAATTCGCAGAAAAAAAAACGCAACCGCGCCATGACTTCAATGACCGCGAGATTCGCGATGTAAATAGTTTTGATGATCTTTGGCCTCACGCATGGCGACTGCATAGGGTGGCTTTGCTTTTCCCGCTTGATACCTATTGAGCTTCATGGAGTACTGGAATTCAATACACTTTGAGATTTTTCACCTAAGGAGTCCGTGTAATGAGGATATCTTTATTACAAAGTTGATCTAATGGCGCTACGGGCGAAATGATTGCCCGAGCTTGAGGGTAGGTAAACAGCTCGGAAGAATCTTTTCGCAAATGCTGTGATTCTACTGTAATGCATGGAGTGAGAAATCACGCAGTCATGCTCATCTGGCCTGACTGAGTTAGATTTAGTTGGATTGATTTCTGCCTTTCTCTTTTACTTTTCGGTCATGTCACCTCGCTCTACTTCTTCTTCGAGCTCGTCCCACCGGGCACGTTGGCTCCACGTCTCTTGTACTTGCGGGGATCTAGAAAGAACGGGTTAGCAAAGAACAGCTCCATCTGACGTGTTCTGCAACTCAGTGACTTACCCTTACGACTCATGAGAGCTCGATTCCTAGTTCCCTTGCCCCCTTCCCAGAATCCACTTCCAGCCTTACCCACAAGCCCAGCCTTGCAAATTCCACAGCTTTCGGGACGATAAATTTGTTCTCGAGAACAAAAGCCACTATGAAAATGGTCAGCAGGATAGATATCAAAAACATCATGGCTGCGAAATGATATGGACTCACCAGATCATACGGTTGGCGTGTTCATTAGGATGATCAGTCTGTTGGTCATGACACCTACGATTTGTCAAGTGTCAATGGGACTCGCGTCCTTCTCTGCACCCTGCAAAACCGGTCGTTTTTGGGTAGACTCACTTGTCACATGGGAAAACTTTAGCACAGCAGCTGAACCTGAACCAGCGGTAGCTCTTCCCGTAGTGTTGGCACCGGCCTCGACGAGGAAGTTCCTGTCCTGCAACGATGCCAAGGACCTCCTTGGGCCGCTTTTTCAAGGGGAGAGCGGCCCGTGAAGACATTGCCGCACTTCCTACCACCAGAAATTTGACCTCGGGCAGCTTGAATACCATCTTTCGGTGACAGTGCCGGCAAATTGCCATGGCGCTTTCTCCGCGTACGGCTGAGACGCCTGGGGCGTGGTAGGCGGTGGAGCATTCGGAGCAAGTTGGAATGAAGTTGCTAGAAATTGAAAAGTTAGCCCAAGTGTTCGCGGGTCAATAAGATACAGATGGGGTAGATTACCTTGGAAGCATGTCGAGAACCGTACAGCCATCTAGATCAAGATAGCCGGCACGATTGGCGTGGGAATGCATCAATTGCTTCCGGAATCCGACACTCATCGAATTGGCGCACTTTTTGCACGACTCGACCTTGGGCACATCTTTCGAATCGGTGAGCTGAGCGACGTTCTTGAAATCCATGGAGTCCTTGCAGCGTTCACACTTGATAGTGATTGCAAGGTGGGCTATTTCCAAAAGCTCGATACCATAGAGCTCCATGAAAGGGAAGGAGAGCGCCACTCCACGGCCCGGTGTATCAGTTACTGCGGGAATTGGGGCACCTCCTTCTTCTGATTCCCCTTGACTCTCCTCAAACTCATCGGAGTCTTCCTCATAGCTCGAGCCATCGGTCATATCAGTCCCACTGTCTTGTTCAGCGACGGACCACTCAGGCGGACGAGGGATAACATGGAGATGTGGTTTGTCTCCCTTCCCTGTGAGGGGTACTTCAGGCTCGGCTTTCTCGGCTGGGCTCTCCTGCTCCTCGGTAACATGTTCAAGCTTCACTTGTTCTGCAACTTCGGGGAGAGGAGTCTTTGCAAAATTGAACATATTGCTCGCAAGGTAATTGATCTGTGAAACAAGATTCATCTGGGAGTTCTTGTCGACCCATTGTGCAAAGCCAATCTCAACCGAACGTGCCTCGGCTTCGCTCGAGCCTTGTAACTCGATGGAGCTGTGCTCGAGCGGATAGAGTTGCGGTATAATCAACTTCACCATCTTGACTAATTGAAGACTTTTTGGTAAACGGTCCGGCTTGGCTGGTTGAATTGGAATCATGAACACAGTCTCGGAGCGTTTCTGGAACAGCGGTAGTCTACCCAGACGGGCCTCGAGTTGTTTCGTCTCCATTGCTCTCCGTTTCTCTGCCTGGGACTTTTGCTCGTACGTGTAACTTGGTCGGATAGCGATGGGCTTGCCTTGCGAACTTGGCTTTGCGGACGCCGAAACCGAAGAGACTGCTTGAGATGCCACAGGAATGACTGGTTTTGTATCTGCTTTCTCTTTTCTGTCTTCCGTAGCATCGACGCTGCCAGTGTTGGCCACAAAGGTCAGCTTCGGACCTCGTTCCAAGGTCGTCAGAAGCCGTTCAAGTTGCCTGTCTAGGGTATTGACCCAATTAAGCAAGGTCCCACGCGCGTTCGTTCGAATTGCAAAGTCGACAATGTCATCGAACCCCCTCGATACATTGTTCTGAAACGCAGCCTCCATTTCAGTGTTGGTTACTGACAGTTTGGGCCGGCCCTTGTCAGGATACGTTGATGGTACATGAAGGATGCACTTCAAAGCATCCAGCTCAAAAGGGAAATCGGGATCAGAAGGGACCAAATCAAAGGTGAATTTGGTACCATCAATAACTTCCTCTTGCTGTGGGCGAAAGCGGCGTCTTAATTGATTGAGCTGGAATTCTCTTGGGTCATTTCTCTCGACTTTGGAGACTGGCCTCGTCACTTGAGCAACAATCGATTTGGTTACGGCTTGATTTGACGTGCTCGCATTCGCGTCCGAACAACCAGAGCCAGCGGTATCGCCAACATTTGTACTTGAAGTTGAGGCCTTCGGTTCGGATGACTCGCGGGGCGCGTCTTTCTTCTGATCTCGCACGGCGGCATCGTGAATGAATGGGCACTCAGCGCCAGCACGGCATCCTGGAAAATGTTTGTTAGCATCGTCGATCCGACCTATATTCTACATGAAACATGGCTTCCCGGTGCGAACTCGCAGAAAAGTCTGCACGTTCCAAGCCCCCAACATGATCATCGCCAATCGCTCTCTCGCTCTCGTCCAGGTCAGTCACCGGAGAAGCCAGTACAATAGCCCAGGCCGAGATGGCCTTTTGAAAGGAAAGCAACAACCCCGATTCAGCGAACAAAAGCTCCTATCTTTCGTGGATACAGCCTCGACAAGCGGACCGTCTCACGCAAATTGCGATGATGAAAAAGAATGACACATACCCTTTTTGGTGGCGAAATAACGACATTTGGTCCGTTTCTTGGGGACTGACTGGCGCAGGGTGACAGACGATCCCGCCAGCGCATCCTGAGTCGCTGGGCTGAGGGACTCTGGATCTGCTTGAAGTTTCTGTTGGTGAGCGTGTGATCAAGAAAGGTGCGGCCCGTCGGGATCTTTCCGTTCAGGCTCATGATGGAGAAGAGATGAGCCATGGATGAGTTGTCTCTGGCCGTAATAGGTGGAAGGGACTCTCAACCTAGTCATCTGCTGGTTTGATGATGCGATCTACACTTGTATGTGCAGACCACCGAGCTCCGATAGTATGGCTTTCTCACTCACGTTGTTGGGTTTGGGGCTGTGGGCCTGTCGCGCTTTCAGATGACCTGTTCGCCATGCTGAATTCCAATTCAAATTGGATCCGGTCGATCAAGAGATTATTTTTATCCGAGTGATGGGTCGGTCAAATGGTGCGACTTGCGTCTGCAACGGACTGAAACGGCGTTTGCGTTGCCAACGCAGAGATCGGGTGACCTTTTGACCTGCCGAGGGATCGACAGGGCCAGAATCGAAGTAAAGAAGCACCCAGTGAGACCTAGTGATGGGAAAGTCACGAGGCCGTGGGCGTCAAGGTTCAGCCTCGGTATTCCTGAATCGGAGCGTTCTGATCTCTTTGACACAAGTCGAGGGTTGAGTGGCCGACTACCTCACCATAAGAATAAATACATCATCAAGGATGAATCCTGCCGCCGATGATGTCCCGCGATGCCAAGCATTTGCGGATCTCCACGTCTGCTGTTGTGAGTCGTGACTAAACCTCGCTCGCACTGACTCCCGTCAGCATGAAGCTCCAGAGTGAGCCAGAGCCAAGTTGCCACAGCGTCTCGTGGAGTCTGATTCAACCTGACTCATGGTAGTGGAAGTGGGTTTGATCGTGACCCTATTTGAATCGAATCGAATTCTTGGCGAATCACCTGCCTGGGGATCTTCTGACGGGACATGCTACCATTGAGATCAAAAGCGGTGAATCGCTGCCATGTGCCCCTCGATGTTCACCAAGGCACGTTGATTGTCCACTCAATTAAGCTATACTTTCACTTGTTTCTCGTTGGAGACTCTCGCCGACACAGTTCTACTTTGTCAATACAATCACCATCTCAAGCAACGCCGCGAGACTCATAATGACAGTCTTTCCATAGTCCTTCATCGGAATTGACACCAAACTATGACGGTAGGCCACGAATTATGACTCATACCGATCCGATGCATCAACACACGGCAAGTGAACTACGAGTGGCCAAGTCGACCATCAGAAAGTAGTATGAGAGCAGCATTTTGAGTGAAAGGGGAATATGACTAGATTAGTAGATTCTATTGACAGCACGACTCGGGGTAGATGTTTGTCAGCAAATGAAAGTTCTACATTCGCCTTTATTAATACATAGAGTAAGTGATTGTTGTCCCCTTGGATTCTGGTCAATTCAAAATCCGCCGGTGGCAAAAGAAAAAAGACTTCTGTTCCTCGGCCTTGTCATATGCTCTCTACGAGAATGCACGTATATCATAGGGGTAGGATTGTGGGGCTTAATCAGCTCTGCCCGGCTCTCCCGATCTTGATTAGGTGTTGTGGTACTGAGATCTATATTGCCTCTTTTAGACGGTCTCTTTAAATACTCAAGGTTAACAGGCACATGGCACTCTCAAGTCTTCGATCGCGGCATTTCCCAAGTATCGAAGCGATACCGAGACCCATGCAAAAACAGGACTACATGAATATTGTTTGTCATGTGCAGCAGCTTGGATCTTCAAGTGCCAATCCGAGTGTCTCGAGTGTAAGAGACATTGTTGTCGTCAGCATGCTTACTGACACTGTCACAAGCCCTGGTAGATGGTGATATGTTTTGGACTACACTGTTGACCATAAAGCTATGTGTACTAGGCTCAGGCTGTATAGTGTATTGTGTATACTATGGGTAAACAGGCATCGCAGCCTATCTCCCTTGTGTAGCATGTGTCAAGCTACCTCCAGGAAGCTCATTCCAGCAGCACAACAGCGAACAGACAAGCTGAGTAGTCCACACCTCGTCTGCCCTGTCTGTCATCCGCCGATAATTCAGCGTTCGCCGCCAGATGACCAGGTGCATAGCGCGGAGGCCGCCGCATTACCCATCCCTACCTCTGTGCTCTGTGTTGTTCATTAGTCGAGGCGCTAGACCAGGACAGGTCGTGCAGTGAGAATACAAAGAAAAAGGAACCCCCGTAAACGGTGTCTAACCGATGTAATCGCAGCAGCTCGATACCCCCGACCCTGGAAGGAAATGAATGGGGTCACGTTGTCTACCTCTGGGATCCTTCGCTATGCCCGGGGTCCAACGGCCCCCTCGGTGGCTTGGTCAGACTCTGGACTTGTGGAGTGGACGTGACCGGATCTTCCCCCGGGGCCTGGAGGTCTCCGACCGCTGCCAACATGCAACGAGGCACGTTGAGTGTTGACTGCAGTGACTGTCGTTTCACAGCGCAAACATGTCGGGGGAGAACAAAAGACCGACCGAGACAACTGCTCACCACTCGTTGAGAATGGAGTGCTTTTGGAAATAAGCGCCTGGAGCGACGGAAATCGAAGAAGACCGGATGAGAGCTTGATTCCACACAAGGTCTTGGATGATTGATATGGCTGTCTACATCTTCACAATCATATAGGTGAGTGCCTCATGTCCTCGCTGGTCTTCTCTAGATCTTGGATCCAGAAGCAATCTTGAACGAAGCCTGGATATGCAGATTGCAGTGACTGTGTTGTCACGTCCATGCTGAAAATGTAATACCACTCATACGAATCGTGAGCTAGTGGTAATTTACAATCTTCAATACAGAATGGTAATACAGCGATACAAGTGTAACGAAGCCACGGCGATGCAGCACTAAGACCAAATAAGGCGAAAATGAATATGACCCAAAATATGATCCAGCGAGAGCCCACGGACTCTTCGGTGCATCCACAATGGGACTAGCGTTCCATCTGCCTTCCCCCCAAATCCCAAGCCCATCCAACCGGATCATCCTTCCAGAACCCTTGCAACCTTCCAGGCCTTCCAGAAGACGCAAAAAATGGTGCAACGAACTCCATCTACCAATGTGCCAATGTGAGACAGGAGGTATTTGTTTGCAGAACCGACCCTATGGCCAGACCAGGGCCATTTGGTTGGGCAGGCTGACCCTCACAATCACTTCTTCCCGACCCCCTTCGCTGAGCTAGAAGACATGTCAGTAATGAAACAGCGACTACGCTAGGCGACGCAGAAGAGAGGGGAAGGAGGAAAGAGGGACGATGGTCGTTCTTGACGGTTGAATGCACTCAATGCAGCACATAATTACATATGCAACTGAACTCTTTTCGACTCTCCCCCCCCCGCACGTACCGTCACTGGAAAAGAGGGGCGGTGATTCGCCGGAGGACAGCGCTCCCCAATGTGGATGCACGTGATGGCATCCAGACTCCACTGGTCCACCTCATGGCCAACCACACTCGGCTCTCGATCTCCAGTGCGGAATCGCATCCCAAAATGCGTGGGATGTGGTGGAGGAAGTGCACAGGCATTTGCTTCGCGCTTTCCAAGATTGCGCCTGGCCCCAGTCATCGGGTGCTCTTTTCATGGGATTGTGGATGATGTCGGCCCCGTGAGGAAGAGACCCTCCAGGATTTCCAATGGCCAGGCTGCCTCCCAAGCTCAGTAATACCGTATTGTGGAATCTATATCGGCGCCATATTGTTTTGCATGGACTTTCATGCTCTTCAGGAAGCCGCTAGCTCAAAAAAGCATGCATGCTTTGGAAGTCTGGGTCCTTGGGCAGCCAATACACAGGTGCCCGAATACTCCCTTAGGCCGTCTGCCGAGCCGAGACGAGTCGGGATCGGGATACCATGGACCGCAGTCGGTGACTCGGTGGCCGATATTGTCATGATACGGTGGACTAGCTGCCACTGCCACTGGCCAGTTGCAGATGACTAGATAGTGATACTGCGTGAGTTTCCCATCCATGTCAGTAGCATGCGTGGACTCGCTGTGGGAATCTGCGCCGATAAAGCCAAGTCCCACCAGAGTCAGTTGGTCATGTTCAAGGACGATCAGGAAGCATCATCGAGCTGCTGAGCCGATCGATTGCGACGCACTGGACAAGCTGTGAGATTTTTCACTGCACAAGATGCTCTTGGTGGATGCGCTACTGTGTACTCAGTCTGGACTGTGCACTGTCCACAGCCACACCAGGAGCAAGACGCATCTGCACTTCTGTATACAATTCTGTGAAAACATAATATCGGTCTAGTATATCTCTTCCAAGTTCTGGGTGACCGATGTTCTCAAAAGATAGAACAGATCTGAGAGATCTCCACGAGTATACCAGAAAGCCTGGGTCGCCCCCCTAAAATCCAGTAAAATTGAAGACGTTCATCATTGGCCGAGCCGGTTTCTGTCTGCTGGGTTTTCGCTGGAGATAATGGGACATTGGCTGCTCTGCGACCGGACCAGTCGAGAATAGCCTTTGATGTGGTAGTTTGCAGCCACGTTGTGTTCTTCTGCACAGGATTTATTTTTGGGCTGCGTGACTTTTGCGTGTATGTTGCGCAGGGTCCACAAAGCTTCAACTCCATCGAGAGGCGTACAGTATCACTATCACGCATCTGACTGTACGTACTGACGAATGTACCGGCCGTGAGGAATAAGGTATCTGCGGACGAGTCGATACAAACTTCTCCGATGCCGAAAATGAAGCTCCCCTCATGGGCCATGCGTACCAGGATCTGGATGGCTGTGACCAAGAACCAACGTGAGCTCTGCTCCAATGAGAGAACAACTTCCCATGAGAGGCTGGCTCGTAGGAGTGGCGACACTCTGGCGGTTGGATCTCAGATGCCAAGTGATACTGGTACCTGCCTTGGCACGGAACTCGAACTCGGCTTGCCGAGAGTGATTACTCCGACGGAACTCCAGATCCAGTCGGGTTGGGGTAGACTGTAGAGTGGGTTGACAGGCTTACGGTGGCCAGGCCTTGAAACATAGTCGAGTACTACTGAACCACAATTGGGCGCTTCTGGAATCCAGACAAGAAGAAATCTCCTGCTTCTGTGGTTGCGCTGCGTAGACCATGGAGTTCGTGCTCAAAACCCATTCCTGCACAGATCAATGCGGGTCAAGTGTCAGGACTCAGGACACATCCAACACCTCCCCTTCCGCCCACGTTTCTGAAGCAGCCACGGACAACCCCCATGTGACCGTTCTCTCGAACGGCTTTCCCCCCCCCCCCCCCCCGTTTGAAGAGTCACCCTTCTCGTGGGGTTCAAACAAGCCACCGCTAAACCAGGACAAGTAAGTGTCCCAAGTCAGGCCGCAACACTTTCTGAGTTGTAGCCCAGGAAGTTCCAGGTGAGTGGGTGTCGGGACCATCTAGCGTCCTGACACGTCCGAAAGGGGAAACTACGGCGGACCGGCGGAAGAAGAAATGTTCAGATGTTGTGCTGTGAGCTGAGACGGGGAGACTCCATCGGGGGGTTTCGTAACTGGTCGTGGTAAAACGCTCCTGCACCGGTGAGAAGATCCTGAGACCGCTGGCCGAATCAGTTAGGAGGCAAGCTGAGGGTACGATCGACTCCACTTGGGGCCCCACTACTTCCGAAGGGAGGAAGCAAGTGTTTACTTCAATGGAACGGGAAGTGGAATTGAGCGTACTACTACTGTAGCATGCCTGTTTTGGTTGTTGCGAGATTTTTGAGGATTGTATAGCACTTGATATGTGTACGGTTTGCTTTCAGTTTGGTGATTATGAGATTTCACCGCACACCTCAGTCTCAAACAAGTACTATATATACCAAGATAGTGACTGCTTCTACAATGTTACTGCTCCGTACTGCGTTAGCGTGTGAAATCTTCGATATAGAACGTCACCCTACGACTGGTTAGACGAGCCAATCGGGATCCGGAGGTGGCTGGTCTTCGAGTGGTTTCAGCTCTCCAGTTCTCCTACAAGATCAAGCCACAGGGGCGGGGGAGTACCCGATTGATACTGTAGCTGGCGTCGGAGGCTCTAGCTGCCCGAGAAAGCCGATGCGCGTGCCGTAAAAGACTGGAGAGTTACAGAGCATAGACTATACACTTTAGACCGTGCCTCCATGTGTCCAGCTACTGGAACTCTGCTAGGCACTCGAATTTGAAGCCCCACTGTCTTTTCAAAATACAGACACCAGCAAGGTGCATGGCAAAAGCCAATTGTTAGGTATGCCGAACGCTTATGCGCCAAGACCGCTTGCACTATAACACGTCGATCCTATTCGAGGTCTTCGATCTTCGAAGACCCATTTAGCTTACAGGGATATCTGAAACCCGGTCACGAGGTTGCACAGTGATTCGATGCGCATGAAGGCTTGAAGCGCGGATCATCACACAGTTTGTCTAATCTGTCGACTGCGCAACTGTTCGATTTTCTCTGTTCCGTTTATTTCATCTGGCAGGGCAAGATATCCGATGTCCACCCCCACACAACTCGGGAGGAGTCGGAGAGCAGCGCCAGAATGTGTTCTGGGTGTCAGCTCCAGATCTCGGATTCTGAGCGCTGTGATTGCTGCGACCAGCAGATGGGCCCCGGTGGACGAGATCCTGGATCGGAAATCGTGTAGTCAGCGTCGGAATTTGTAGGAACACAGCATTCCCATGATCACCGACACCAAGTAAAAGTCGTCGCGTAGAATGTGGGGTGGGCAAATGCGTATCTCTTTTGATTCTTCTGTGCGGATCAAAAACTCTCACGTGACTTCCTCATGCGGTCACCTTACCCTTGGTCGTGAGGGGATCCGCTTTTTGTGCTTTGGCAAGCGAATATTTACGGGTTCGTACTACTGTACGAGTGGACGTCCAGAAGCTGTGCCGGAGTGGGTATAGGTGAGTGAAAAAAACGGTACAGTACGTTGGCACAAAGTGCATTGTTATACTTGATTTGGATCAGTCCTCGGTTAATTTTCTCGACTACCATTGATATACATGGCGATGGGCAATCACCTGAACCCAAAATTACACAGGTTCAGTTTGTTATTCTGCCCTTGAAACCAAATGGCACGAATCCCAGGTACTCGGGCATGTGTAATATGCATAAGAGGGTCCGGAACGCTTAGACCAGCATCACGACGTCATTCGGACTATCTGGAGACTGGAGACTGGAGTGATTTCGGAGGATTTGCGGCTATACATTTCAGGTTCAATGGGGGCGGAGTTATACACCACCAACCACTCTAAATCTACAAAGTTGACGGTATACAGTCCAATGTAGATAATAAATGTGTAGATGGAGCATGGGATCGAAATGGAAGGATGATGATATACAGCAATCCAAGAAATGGAAAGCATCCCAACAAGATATCCACGCTTCTCGGACGAGAGGGTCCGGCAATGCGGTCGGTAGAACTGGTGAAATTGTAGCGCAATCATAAGCACGACTCGAGTGCATCACCATTCTCCAGTCCTCTTATTGTTCGGATGTTTGGCCTCGGTCGGATAAGGTTGCGGTTCTCGAGTACCGATCACGGGCAGAAGGAACCAGTGTGTCGAGTCCGGTCGGGTGCTCGACGTTGAGGGAACCATGCAAAGTCCATCCTTGTGAGGATACTTGAAGCGAGAAGCATCGCGATTGATGTCAGCTGGTACTCTGTAGTAGTCTGTACTCTGTACTGCTGTTAGACTCAGGGCTACAAGGCTACTAGATCCAGGAGTACCCAGGACACTCCAGGCTGTAGGTAGGCATGTAGTAGGGGTACCGGAGCAGTACTGCGCCACGGCTTGTACATGTCTACTGTACTTATTACTTCATGGGCTCTGCTATCAAAGCGTCGATGGATTTTAATTCAATGACATCAAACTCAATCCAGACCGCCCAACAATGAGGATACCCATTTCCACATCTCCCGCTATATTCTCATCATAGTAGCGACGCGCAGAACACAGATTTAGGTCATCTCTGCCGGATCGCTCCAATCCGTCTACACCTTCAGACTTCTGACCCAGTGATCCAGGCGTCATTCAGGCACCACGTTCTGTCGATGTGCCAAGTTTGGACCAAGTCACCGATGCATCATGCTGACCTTGATATGGGCCTCCGCTGGAACTCATCTCCCTGGAAAAGCCCCCTCCCCCGACCCAGATCCGGGGCGCCTTGCTCCCCCGCGGACCGCTGGTGTTCAAACCGTGTTCAAGAGCTCTCTCTCTCTCTCTCTCTCTCTCCAGTCTTGACAGGCAGCACACGCTCCCATACTGCAAAAGCAGGGAAGAGACGAAAGCCAAGCTCAGAAGATTATTAACCGCGCTCGGTTCCTCTGCGTCCTCTGCGAGTCTCGGTCTACCCTCCATTAGCGTGCATGGTGGCAAGTCTAGACTCCGGACATCCTGTCTCTCCCCCACCCGATATCAACGTAACCTTGACTTGGTGCTAGAGTTTTGGTGAAGGTCTTTGAAGTTTGGCCAAACCAAAAACATAATGGCTATCTTTAAGATACTCTCAATGCTCCACCGTTATTCCCCCTCCATCCGGTGCAGCGAGCAAGATCTGAGCGCTCCTCTGGTCGAATCGTATTCGCGTCACCACCACCACCACCACTCTTGGTCCCAAGTGATGACTACGTAGAACCCATAAGAAAACATGTAGTTGGAACTCGGAAGTAGTTCTTTGGTCAACACAGCATGAAACCTGCACCTGTCAAGCGAATCATGCTCGTCAATCTTAAGACCCTGATCCTTGCTCCTGCGTGGCTTGCGAGAATATTTGAACTTTGATTCCACATCCTCATTGACTCGGTCTTATCTGGCACCAATGCCATGAATGATGAGCTCCAGGAGTCCAGCTTGACAGCGTGACTTTTTCGGTAGGAACTCTCACGCCGAACATGAACTGGTAGACGGTCTCTCATTAGGCAGATCAAGGTCTGGAGTCGACTCTTCAACCATGGTAAGAAGTGGTCTCTAGTCTCTACTGCAAGCTTTACCTTGGTGTCAGCCTCTCAAGCCGTGTCTCCGCGCGAGCGCGTGCAGTGACAAGTGACGGCACCTTGGACGTTGTACCAGTCCAGCGGTTCTCAATATCAACAGCTACTCCAAGTCGATATCTCCGTACTTTCCCCCCCCCTCCCTCTTCGGTTTCCATCCAGCTCCCCCGGTAGATCAAGCTTCCACGCTATTCCGACCAAAAAGTCACACCATCCATCGGATAGCCAACCTGGCGGTACGGTACCTCTTTACTTTTTTGACTTTTGCTGTGAGCTTGCTTTTTCAGCTCACTTCCCGCTAAAGACTCCAAACTTTCTGTCAATCGGTACTTCTGTGAGCGCACCGGGCTCAACGATTTGGCTATTGTTTTATTTTCTTGTCTCTTTCTGGGTCTTGTTTACTCTTTGTCCCCTCTGACTTGCAATTCAATCCCCAACTTGTCTATCCCAGGTATGTTGACATAGCCTCGAAATGATCACAGCGGTGTGTCATCTCGAAAGACATGTTCAAGACCACTAACCCACTACCTATCAGTAGAAAACCGTTCATTCTCGACTCACCCGACTGGAATCAAGTCGAGTTGTATTTCAACTCAAGAGTCAGTCGGGTCTCATATGCAGTACATGCACACATTCAGTACGCCAAGTACAAAGTACAGACCCATTTCCTCTTTTCCCTCCCCCCCCGAATTGTCCAGGACCGTCCATCTACGCGCCTTATTTCACTCTTGCCATCAAGATAATGTACAGATCAATGTACAGCAACATCCAGGTCATGCCAAGCTAGCCTAAGGTTTCGCCCGTCGACGCCAACAGATCGGAGATGCCGTGCTGCATCCCAATCGCTCGGATGCCCAGAGCGAAAAAACAAAAAAGAAAAAGAAAAAGAAAAACGGTCAATACCCACCTAGGCAGGTAGCATGCAAGACACCAGACCTTTTCACTTGCAAGAGGGTCGAAATGCACGCGGTACTTCAAACTGCCGGCTTGCTTCTTACATAGATGGAGATTGGACCTTGGAACTCAGACGAGACTGATAGCTACAGTGATAAGATGGATGAATGAACGGGGAAGTCACCCATCGAGGTCTTGAGATTGTTTTGGAGTCTGAACCCTTCCAACAACGACTGCTCTTTCAATACAGGCCTCTGTTGGCTGTCGGATACCACCATATCGACACCTCGTTCTCTCCTCCGCCATCCCCATGCGCATTCGACGGCTACCTGAGACGACTACCTATGTTGTTCATGGATGTAGCCAACTCACACCCCGAGCACTCAAGATTCAGTACATGCTACAAAGCTCATACCCATCAACCTCTAGTGTATTTATACAAAGACCCGTCTAGCCCTCCCGAGGTCACAGCCCCGGGGCTTACCATCCATGCTCCCACCATCTTACGTGTCAGCGCCACACAACTTTAGTCCTACACTTACCTTATCCCCCCCCCCCCCCCAAAATCACCATGGGGCTCAGGCGACCGTTGGACTTGGACTCACCTAACCGCCCCCTTGTTATTGCTCTTGCACATGATCATCTTCACGCTTTGTACTTCTGCATCAGAAACAGGGATATGGTGGTCTCGCATGAAATCCATGATCGCTCGAGGAGCCCGCCTACGGCTCCACCCGGCCTCACCCTCCGCGGATCCCACCATCCCAGGAAAACAAAAAACAAAAAGAAGGAACTTTGGAAAGGCTACACGGCACTTCCATGATTGACGGGATATGCATTCATTACAAGGTACTGGTAGTGAGTAGATAAAATACCTTGATCGGTCGCCGTTCAAGTGTTATTGCTTCAGATGAATGTTCTGCAGCAACACCTACCGGGGCTGGAGCGCCTCGATCAATTGAATTGAAACTCGAGAACGAGAGACGGGAGGTGATGGGGGGTCCAAGATCAAGATCGTTCACGCGGTCGCGTTTCGAGGCGCCTCGAAAGTGCCCGTGGGTGGTTCTGAGTGTGCAAAGGTCCAGACCGCTGGTTTATTCATAGCATGGCGCTGTGATGCTGCAGTCTAATGGCATGCATGCACTGGTGACTTCCGCCCAGAACATTGCATTTGACTCAACCATGACCTCGACTCGGATTCAGAGGATCTAGGTACTACGGGATCTCATGTAAGTGGTGACACTGTTGCATACAAGCAGAGAATGTTTCGCGTTCATTTTCGGGATTATCTTCGGACTTGTTTCGCTGCCTAAGGCACCTCCAGGGAAAGACTAGACATACAGTGAAGGTTGGATTGGGGGTCATGCGGCCGGTAGCTGCAATGGAGCAGAGAAATAAAAGGGAGGTCAAATAGCAGGTAATGCGCAAAGCATCTGGTATCACAGAAAGAGGGGTGGAAGAGCACAGTAGGGGGGAGGGTGAGAAATAGCGTGAGATTTGAAAGGCTTGGGCCGCACCCTTGTTCTGGTTTCCATGACATTTGCGAGAGCAAGGATGCAAAGCAGGATTTAAGAATGATGGCCAACCCTTGCAGTTCACGCAGGGTCTCCCATTTGAATCGCAAGAAATCACATTGGTAAAGCACAGAAAAGAAAAAGTCATTGCTTTTCTTGATCCGTGTATGAGGATCGGAGAGCGCGGCGCTAATAGGCGGACACCGGTAGATCGAGTGGTCGTGGAGATGCGGTAGACAGGCGTGAAATATGGAAGCAGAGCGCAAGAAGGTTCGAGCGAGGCACGAGTACGGCTCTGCTGATTGAAGCGTGGATCGTTGATGCAAGCCAGACTCCAAAGAAAGCTCCATTCACCAAGGATCTAGAAGCACGAGAACGCCGGGGAGAATGCTGATTCCGGTAGCCCAAGCCTTGTAGAAACTTCAATGACCGACCGCCACAAAAGACCGATGTCATAAAGAAAAGAAAAGCATGTATGATAGTAGAGTTCAATAAAGCCCAAGATGATGCGCCAATATGCAATGCATGGTCGTGATCAGACGTGTCAGAAAACAGGGTGTTGCTGTGACGAGGGATAAGATAAGAGGATGGAAGGGAAAAATGAGGATGTGTAACGATGGAGGGAAGATGGAAATATCACAAAGAATTCACCATCCCTTGACATGGTATTCCCATGGGCCGTAATCGGTGGCGTAATTAGACCACGAGCCATTCTTCAGGGAGTCCTTGTCACGAGTTTGGTTGCTGGCTTGATTTTCCTTCGCCGCAGGTGCACCTGCCGGCGCCGCCGTAGCAGCAGCATGGGGGCGTCCTTGTCCCTTGGGGTATTCCTGAAGATTCTTGACGTCGTGGGCAGTGTGGCGGCGCTTGAGGAAGGCATTTGCCGTCGCACTCTTCTGCTGGCGTTCCCAAAGCAAGTGACGCCGAAGAGATTCGGTGAGCTCGGTGGCAAGCATGTTGCGACGGGTGGTACGGGGAGAGTGGGCCACGGACTGGGGGTGTGGAGGCTTCATGACGATAGGCTTGGATCGAGGGACGTCGGGACCTCGCATAGTCAGGTTTTCATCCTCGTGGTCCGCCGGGGACGCCGGCATTGATGGACCGTTGGGGGAGGTAAAACGTGACCGCTGCAGGGCGGGACTGGAACGGAATCCATTGCCTTGCATACGCGCAGGCTGATGCATCATCATGGTCAGTAGGGATCGACGGGACACAAGATTGGGTCGTGAATCAACGCGCTGGAAGAGTTCAGAACGCTCGTCTGGGGTAGATCGACCACTCTCCGTCACGGAATCTTCCCAATCTGAATCTTCATCATCTTCGATCGCGCTCTCGGAGACTTCATCATCGGTCTCGATAGCATCCTCGTCACCACACAGAGGGCTCTTTGATGGTCGGATTGTGTCCACATGATCGCTGAAGGATGCAATCTTCTTCTTGGCTTGGTTGGAGTTGGTAGTCGTAGCCTGGAGTCCGCCGTTGTTCTGGTTGGTTGATGCGTTCTCAGGCACCATGCGATCTTCAAACGAGCTTTCCTCATCATCACCAGACGATCCACCCAACATGAACACACCTCCCTTCTTCTTAAGAGGGGATGGCTTGGGAAGCTGCACAACAGGACCAGCGGGGCTTGACTTGGCAGCCAGGTTGGTGTGGGAACGGAATGACGATGAGACATGTGAAGGAGAGAATCCACGAACACGGCTGGGGGACTTGATCAAGTCGGTTCGGTGAGCGAGGACTCCAGATGAGGACACACTGGTGTCTGAGGCAGTGGCCTGGGCAGAGTCGCTGTCATTGCCTTCAGGGGCAGTGGTCGAACAAGACTCGGTTGATGCGCGAGCCTGGGGGCTTGGGCGGGTGAAGGTGGGCGCCGGTCGAAGGGCTGCCAAGGATTGGGGAGTGGGTGTGGGGGTGGAGGGTTGAGGGGTGATGTCGACAACTGGTGCGGCAGGGCGAACCTCGGGGGTCAATGGCTGCAACTGCTTTCGTTCTTTGATGTTGAGAACCATACGCTCAAGATCGAGGGAGGTGATGTGCTTCTCTTTGCCACGGCCCAAGCTGGCCAACGAATCCTCCCGGACGACAGCAGGACGGTAATCTGAGAACTGAGAGCGCTTGATGTGAGCTTCGATGCGGTCAGCCTGGTCGGAAGCAGCCGATTCGACGCTGGCGGAAAGCTCCGGAAGATCAGCCGCTTCACTACGCATCTTTGGGAGCAGGGAAGACTCGTTGGACTTTTCCGGCTCGACGCAGAAGGTCTCCCGAGTCCACAATCGCCAGCTCAGATTTTCCAAGCGTCGACCTTGATCCATGTAATCGGCGCACTTGGAGAATACTATGAAAGACAAGTGACTAGTCAGTGGCGCGCTCGGAAGCCTAAGAAGGCTTGTGGAGGATAATCAGTCAATGAAGGTTCACTCACCCATCCACATCCCATGGAGTGACTGTGCGTTGGCAGTGTCAACTTTGTGGATATTGTCCGCATCCACCGTTAGAACCGGTGTCGTTAAAGGCATCTTGAAAAAGCCACGACTACTCGGTTAGACAGGCTGAAGAATAGGTGATGATGAGGATGATGGTATCAGGTGTTTCCGGGGTCGCCGTTTTCCCCGAGAGTGGTCGTACGGCGTATGAAAAGCGAGGGTATGAGTTCACAGGGAATCTGCGGTGGGGAGTTTGACAAGTCGAATTTTCAGGTCTGTTGTCGAGGCCAAGACAACAGCTGAGGTAGATCGTCACAGATGAGTTATTGACGTGATTGAGTCGCGGACACCGGGGTGGAAAATAAGTGGAGGCGAAGTGCACGCGTGGGAGTGCGGAAGTGAGATTTCCTGATGAGCCGAGGGTTCGTCAAGTTTCCGTCAGGACGCCACTGAGCGAAAATGCCGAAACAGTGAGAATTGTCTGGGGTTCAGGATCGTGGAAGTTGTTCAACGCGCTGGCCGACTAATTGACGCGTTTTCGGCGTTGAAACAACGTCGAAGGCTGTTGTTGAGAGGGAGGTTGTGTGGAGAGGGAGGGAGGGAAGGAAAAGAGTCGGGGAAGAGGCAGTTGCAACGATAATAAGAATGACGGGGGCACGGTAGTGAGTGGAGTGGATGTGGAAAGCGCAGGGAGGGGAAGAATTATTGGAAGGGAAAAATTAAAAATCAGAAAATCCCAGGGCCAAAAAATTAATAGAAAATGGGGATAATCTTTGGGAAAAGGAAAATGTGGAAAATTGGGGTGACTAACCTCAAGTGGTCATCACCTAAAATCAAAACACCAAAAAGAGATGGAAGGAGCCGAAAGAGCCCACGCCGAAAGGGGGATAGCCTGGTCTGCGATCCAGCATCAGTCTCCCACAGTACGGTACGAGGTACCCGATGGAACAATACCGCAGTACAGGGAGAAAAGCCGGGCCTCCGTCCCAGTGGAAACACTGAGGAGCCAAAGTCCCGAAATGCCTGAAATCAAATGAGTGGGCCGGTGAAGAAATTTCGTTGCATCACGGGACAGTCTCACTTACTACGACCGCCCAGCCCACGGTACGAACAGTACTTTGGTCGTCTGCCCTCTCCACTTTCAGTCATCAGCCACCGGCCATCGACCTTCAGTCCCCCCGGTATCCCTCGGTATTGCTCTAAGGCACATGGCCGGATGGATCCCGTGACTGCAGTTTGGGAGTCCTGATTCGCCTGGATTTCAGTTCTGTTCAACGAGGCTATCGACTTCCGAAGTCATTCCGAGGGGAAAAGTGGTATTGTACGTAAAGCCTGGTATGAAAGGACCAGTATTACGTTCGATTCCAGCGATACATTACTGCTCTGTTTCCGGATCGCGTACTGAATCTTGAATCTGCACTGCGTCGGATCTTACGGACAGTCTCACCAGAACGTTAAGGCTCTGTTTGCAACACAATAGTCTATCGGATACCTTTGTCGAACATTCCTTGACGACCCAACCAGCTGCTGCCAGAATGAGCGGCCGAGGAGATACTGAAGACAACTGGACCACAGATTGTTGATGATGACATGCTCCTTACGCTTCAGTCTTCACTTGTCATTAGTTTGACACGTTGTCAAGAGCGGCACGAAGATGCTGCAAGACCAGGTGACCGACTGGGGCGAACCGATTTCAGGCACTAGGGGCGGTCGTTTGAACGGCCGCTATGTCCAGTTCATGCGACACGGCAATAGCAATGCGTGATGGGCAATCCCTGTGCTCCCTCAGTGACCAAACTACATTCAAGCTGCATAGGGTCATCCTTTCACACAAACAAGAAAGGAAAAAGGAATTATGTATCACCCAAGGGCCTCGTTGTCCGGATTCAGGCGTCACAAGAAAAAGGCGGTTGAGTCTAGGGTGAAGCTTGCGAGGAACTATGAAGTACACAGGCCGACGACGGTTCCTCCATCGAGTGTCCATGATCCCTGACAACCTGACCTACTGACCGATGAACTGTCGATCCAACAACGATTGGTCATCCATGAGCCCTTCGAGTCCGGATGACTGACTGCCCAGCAAAAATCTACGATCGCTGCCTCAAATCGCCCAGACGATCTCTGATGGACAATTGCTTAAAGAACTTTGTCATTATTCCTGGGAGAGTAAGCATTCACTTCTTTCCCCCCATGGATTGGATACGGCAGGCCATTCGTGACCCAGAACTGCCGTCTCGTGGTTTAGCTATTTCCGTCACGGAACCGGGGGGGGGGGGAGTGTAGACGGCTTTTGGGGCTGGCTGGGCTGACTGGGCTGGCTTGGGGCAAAGTAGTGTAGGATGTGGAATGTCGACACCGCCGTCCGGCACCCGCAAGGAGTGATCGCCTTGTCCCTTTCCTCCCTTGGTAGTGGCTCTTCTTGACCCATGCTAGAAAGGCCTAAAGCTGTTCAAGCCATTACACGTCCTTCTCACTTTGGGATTGACAGCTCGGAGAGGTCTCTTGAAGACAAGACGGCCATGTCTGGGGTCGCCGCAAACAGTCAAGCTGCCACCAGAATGCTACCGTACTTGTTCTTCCCCAGCTTTCACTCCCCGTGCCCTAAACTCCACCCTGCTTAGAATATGTGGGGATCAGTGGGGAGAATGAGCACTATGGACTTGGGACTATGGACCACCGAGTCCAGGCGTCTGTCCGCAGTCTGCACTTGTCACGGTGTCCGATTCCCCTTACTGCCGGGAAGCTTAACGATACGTAGTACCTGGACTTCTGCCGGGACCATAACGATGATCCCCATTTGGCTTACAACAGACAGTTGATCGGTGAGCACAAAGTACAGTCATGCTGGCTGAAGCCGAGTATGTCAACCGGTCAGTCACTCACTGAAGACCTATGGATCTATTCATATGAGCTGCATTCACCACTTGAAAATTATCCGGCAAGGGAGCCAATAATACCGCCGCCTTCATTGACGGTGTAGCACATTGAGATAATCGACCGGGATTCTACTCATCAAGATCACTCAATTGAAGCTGAACCCTACTTGAAGAGCACTATACACAAATCATCCTTGAAGATCCAGTCTTTTTACTTCTGGCCGAATCAATGAATGGGAGAGACACGGTAGAATCAGACTTTGCTGTCACGAGATTTGATCTGAGCTGACTCGATAGCTAACTGGAAAGCCTATACAACTACCTTATCTTCCTTGCCTACCAAGCTCAAATAATGACGTTTCTGACAGCGACCTACCAATGCATGAAAACCATCGATCTGGAGATTTAAATTCAAGGTTCATCATTTTCTCCCAAGTCGAACTGTCTCTATAGATGGGTCGACTCCTTTGTCGGCTGTCACTGGAAATATTAATGCGCTGGCTGACCACATCCGCACCGTCGGAGATATCAAATCCTAGTCCGCTGTTGTGCATAGAATGTCAGGTGTGACACCCATCGAGTCACGGGTCTGCCAGGTGGCATAGATGTGTGATTGGCGATGACGGAGAGATCAGCGTAGAGCAATCAGAATATAGAATAGTCGTTACACAGCGTAAAAGAGGCATATGTTCAGGGTTGGGAAGGGACGTTAATGGGCTCTGACAATACAGCTTGTAGCGTGATACTCGAAAATTGATTGAGGTTTTATTTGAGAAAGCCGCGAAGCGAGTGCCAAGAACGTGAACATAACACCGAAGTTCCGCGTTCAAAGTAGACAGGTCCTTGTAGTAGATACCTTGTAGCCGGGGGTTTATCGAGGGTGTCCACAGAGCAACGTTGTAATCACAGCCCTGCTTCGGGGGGTTCGCGCAGGCTGACCTCGGAAATTGCCATCGCGTGGCGTTGCTTGTGGTCGGAGCAAGAATTCAAGAGGCTAATCCGACAGGAGAGGAATCGAACAAGGACTGTGATCCGAATGGCATCTTGTGACACCAGTGTCAGTTATAGACGTGTCTTTCCTTCGATGTTGTCCTCGGTCACCACATTGGATTGATCATACACTTTTCTTAGCGTCAATTCATGCGATCAAGATCGTCGTCTATCAAAGATTGATCTGGGGCACTGAGTGCGGTGGAGTCAATGAAGAGAAAGATTAGTCGCCAGCCATGCGGAGAGAAAGGAGCCTCCACACAGGGACTTACGAACGCAGTCGGGTACAATCCCAATAATCCTCGACATTTCATCCGACTTGTTCTCCTTCGTCGTGGGGACACGGAGAAATATACCACGAGAGCAGATATCATGCAGTCGCGATGATGTCGGCTGCAGGATAGACTTTATGTTCAGTAAGTTCAATATTACAATTTTGTCTTCTACCAGAGCCTCATCAGTATAATCATAGAGTGCATATTATGGGGTAAGTGTGGGGTAATATCTTAAAAGTGTCAAAGGGAAGATGCCCGTGGGCTTGAAAATTGCAGGCAGAACGAACTGCAACTTATTCAGATGTACTGGATTACACGTTCATCATTACCCGGATGATCGATTGACTCAAAATCCAGTCAAGAGACTAGATAGAGCTCTAGTGTCCACTTGCATTTCCAGTTGAACGATCAAGTCTGGTAAGATGAGCAAGAATCGATATTTGTCACGAGAACTATGTTTGCGGCGGGGGCTTCTCCGATCCCCTCGCGAATCTGTCGGAACAGCTCTTCGTGGTAAGCAGGTGGCAAGGCAAAATCCCCACTCTCTATGCAGGCCTAGGAGTACACTGGTAAGATCTTCCCCAGCATCCCGACGGAGCTACTCCTCGCCCTTGGGCAACATGGGTAATTGGTCGAAGGAGACCCAGGAGTGAGTGAATTCGAGATCACGATATTTACCGACTCTTCATGCTTACTTAAGTTGGTAAGTGGGTTGGCTTTTGCTGCGGGTGGTGCTTTGAAAATCCGCAAGGCCATGGTATGATGGTGGTCTTGGTGGATGTATTACAGTTATGCCATGTATTTTACTTTTATTATTCGATACACCAAATTTCATTGAATCAGCGGCTCAATGAATGTACATACCTGGCAACCTGCCACGGAGACCACAGATACTGTACAATCAGGGTCACGCGCTTTCCGACGGTGCTTCATGACGGGGTAGACATAAGGTAGTCGTTCCCGGTCGACCACCTGTTCATCAAAGGATCATCCAGCCGAGGCTTTCTCAAGTCAGTACTAGGGCCAGTTGCCGATGAGAAATTGGACAAGTGGAATTCGAGAGCGCGATTTTGATTTTGTGGTAAAGTGCATCTCAGTTGTTGTACAATATCGACTTAGTCGAGTTATCCGTTCGGCGTACACACTTTAACAATATGTGGTTAGTAGTACTGAGTACTGACCAGTGACTACTGACGAGCAATGAGTACTGTAGCAACTAGCAAAATCTAACGTGGTTACTATTGGCATAGAGAAACCCGAGCGAGCTTGAATGAGAGTCATCTGACCACCAGCCTCACGTGAAAGATTGACAGCGCGAAATCGGACCCATACCACTTAAAGTCTGGGGAGAACCACTGCGGTCCGGCGGACTGAGAACAATAATGGAGTCGGCAATCTCGTGCAGTTCTGAGTACCTCAGTACCACTCATGGACATTCAAGGACGGTCCGGACGCCCCGTAAATGGTGGGAACTGGACTCTGGGGCTGTATCACAGAGTAATACTGGCGGAGGACTAGCGATGGTGCGGAGTGGACAACGGGGCACTGCGAGTATATGCTCAGGTGCTGTGAGTGGGCGGGAGAGGATAAGCGGGGGGAGGAGTCCATGGCTGTGGCAAAGTCGCAGGTCACGAGCACATATCACATGATGATGGCTCCTCTCTTCCGGTCCGCAGCGTTTTGTGTCCCGACTCCCGACTACCTCTTGTCCCTGCATCTATCCCCCGGACCACAAGCTGAAGGGACGACCCTGGTTCCAATGGTGGCCAAATAGACCACTTGGCCACCCCCATCTGACATGTCCACAAGCTCCACAGCCAAGCTACTCTAGTCTGGACTTGCTCATTCAGTAGTGCGGTTGTAATTCATCGCCTGTCACAGGCTCACGGCGCACAACCGGCGGAATTCGAATCTGTCTCCTTTGCGACTCTGCGACTTGGTGAGCGTGAGACACGCCATCGGTCCAGACGAACGAAACGGGCAAGGTGGGCCGGTCCAGATCAGCTGGTCCTACTGAAATTAACCCTCTTAGTGCGGACGATACACTTTACGCTTCAGAAGTTAAAACTTCTCTTATCATGAATCTCAGTAGCATGCCCTATTCTGGGTCTGGAGCCCTCCATACCCCCTTGTCATGCCTGGCAGTGCCCGGAAGACTGTGAGTACCGAGTGCCGAGTACAGTACGGAGTGCTGTACTACTATATCGGTGTTGTGGTACTGGGTGTACCATGTGAAGGCGGGTCGCTTCCAGTCACCCACGGCACCCGCACACACTCACACAGATCGTCGACAGACTCGGTACAGAAGGAATCACGTGAAACATATTTATCCGCGGCTTGGCCGCGCGCGTGGCTTGCCGACAAGAGAGCGGCTGATTCATGGATGAAACCTTGCCAGGTACCTAGTCTTTAGAAGAGTGCCAGCCAGATGATGTCGAAAGAGAGCATGATCATCTCCGAGAAGCGTTATCCACCCACCACAAGATCCCTACTGATCATTGATGAGGCACCAACTTCGAAGATTCTGTTTATTCGGCTGTCGTCCGAACTTGACGTAATGGTATCCAAATAGACTCAACGCCCCGTCGCCCCATGATGGGTATACTGGACATTCCAAGACAGAGGCGCCCTCAGGATTTGAGCATTTCACTTCCGGACTGTCGGAGTAGTAGAGTAGTGGAATGGGGAGACATTAGACCGTTAAAGTCTAATTTCTCCGGATCCCACCGGCTAGAAATGGAGGATACTCTCTGGGCGAATATGTACCGCGTCAATAGAGTTAAGGTAGAGAATATGCTTCCGAAGATTGGCCGCGATCACACTCTTTTGCTCGTCCGGCTTACACGAGAAATCAGTTGTGCGAAGAAGCTAAACTCACAAGGTTCAAGAAAGGATTGACTCCGCAATGATTAACAGGCGCTGCTGAAAACTTGCCTCGGTGCATCGCATGGCCGTCTAGTGTCTGGCCTTCCAGTTTGGAAGAAAGGCTAGCCCCATTCAGGGCACAGTGTGAACATATCCACGTGGAAAGCCGAGCTTCAATTCTGTGTATAGATGGAAAGTATAGAACATAGGTACGACAGTCTTGGATTTCTTGCGACGTCCAGGAAGCTCGCTCAAAGAGATCAGAATTAAGCTTGATCTGGCAGGTCGAATGCCTTCACTGCTAGGATGCAAGACTGGGCCATCACACGGCAACCTCGCAACGGATGTTTAAGGTTCTTCGATAAAGTCTATTCACATGAATTTAAAAGGTATTGGGTTCGGATTAAAGGAAAAATTCTCGGATACTCATCACTGGTCACTGACAGTGACAGTAGCATCCGACGTGCCACATGCTTCTGAAGTTCTGACCCGTACGATGACACTCAAGACCAAATCGCAACTAGAACTCGAAAGTCCGCCCCAGACGTGATTCACCTGGCCAGACAAAGACAACCTGGAAGGCCGGCATTCTCAGTCCGGGGAAGACGGCCGTGAGAGATCCATGGGACAATCCTTGCCCAAGGCTACGTTCCCGATCCACGGGTCAGGTGAGCAGTTGATCTCGGAGTCCATCTTCCAGTCGCATCTTTGCCAATCATCTACTCTCATAAGAAGCAGATCCTTCGGGCCACTGTCGTCATGCCTTCTCGCTCTAAAGTTGAGGCGGCGCTGGCTGAGATTCCTCATGGGACCTCTCCATTCACCATGACGACCGAGTCATCACTCGGGGCCATGATTGTGGCCACCAACCTCATCGCGCTCAAGGAGGGTTGTTGATCTATGGACACCGAACGAGTCACTCTTCCCCCAGGGTGGGAACGAACTCGATGAAGATTCGACACAGATGTCCGCGTGACCAAGTATCTGACACTTACTCAAGGGTGAGACGTCAGCAAGGCTGTTGGGTGCCTAGAGTCGGTCTGGCTGCACCGCTGCAGTGTATCTGGAAATTTAGGACCTATCAAAACCGTGATCGGGTGCCCTCGGCGGCTGCTATCCACCCGGATGCAGGAGTCGCATATCCGGGGTCGATCTCTCGTTTCATTCGAAACAGCATACAGGACAAACACAGACCCAGCCTCCTTAAATCGGGAGTCTGAGACCTGAGAGACCGGAGACGGAATATTCTACAGTGCTACGCTTATGTATGGCTGTGAAGTAATTTCATTGCCATTCTGCCCTCCGTTCCATCTCGACCAATGCACGAGTGAACATGTTCTTTTCCATCACCCACCGTGACTTTGCAAATGAAGGCATAACCTGCCATTTGCGGCAATGTGACTCCAACATTTGGCCAAGTGATCCATGAGATCCAAATGACAGATCCAATGGCAAGCCCATTCTACGCCCAAGCACGCTTACTTCGCTATCCAGGTCTTGTCAACCAAGCAAAGCAGCGATGTTGTATGGTTGTGCTCGATGCCAAATCTCACACTTCCAGATCTCCTCACCCTGGTCCCGGCCAGGAACTATCGTCGAAGGGCCTTGGCTCCCTCCTCCATACTTTGGCAATCCCCTTCGGGGTACATTTGTCACATACCAGTCGAGGCTTAAATCTTGCTTCCTGGATGACTGGGACAACCGTACCCCTTGTTTCGGATGCGGATGCGGATGATGATGCTGATCATGTGAGCTAATCGACCCTTTCGCCTTTCCCTCCTGTCGATCCAAGTATCCGGGTACTTGGACGTGGGCGCATGCCTTTAGGGACATTCTTTAAATTCCATGAGGGACTGGGTGGATCGGATTCAGCCCAGAAGTCATGGAGGGTATGCATACAGTGCCACAGTAGTACGCTTGATGACTCGAGTACCGGAGTGTCAGTAGTACTTTTGCTCCCTATGTAAGGCATGCAATCTTGGTCCGTTTCATCGTCAAGAGTACTTCGACAAAGAGGTGATACTGACTACTTATGAACTGAATCATTGGCCGATCGTCTTGTTATTCATTATAGACATCTATTTTGTGCTGTCATGCGCGTGTTCCAACAGGGGAAGATTCATTGACGGACGACTTTTCTTGATAGGATTTAAGAAATGTCACTCGAGTTCTGTATCAAACGTACCTCCGCTCATTGTCATGACGAGTCATTCTTAGTCTTTACAGATCTGAATGCACTAGGTATGTATACTGTCGTAACTTGGTAAGTCCATACTTCGTTGATATTGCCGAAGCTTCAAGATCTGTCAGTGCAAATAACGTTGTATAGAAATCAAGTACCTACTTATCCTGTCTTCCGACCAAATTCAAATTGATTACAGAGCTTGACACATGATGTTTTATAGCAAATGCAAGTATCTCATCACTAGCACACACACATTCTAAAAGAGACCAGATTCGAGGGACACCCAAAACGATTGACGTACTTTGGTGCCCGAAACCATAGATAGGTGACTAAGTGGACATACAAGGCAGTAAGTGCCTATACTAAGTAGTAGCTTGCCAGTTCACCGACTCGTCTAGGCTTACAATCTTAGACAACGGGACTTGACATTTTGCTTCTTTGATCGTCTACCACGGCTGCAGCGGTTCGCAAGCAAAGACACGTCAAATCAGTGTGTGCAACTAGCCTTATCTCAATGTGACCGTGGCTGACATGGCGCATCAAAAGGGGGAGGTGGCTTTGTTTGATGACCGAGGCACGGCCCCAGGTCCGGGGGCGGTCATGAGGCTTTCGCCAGGGCCTCCGTGGATGTGTCTAGATTCTAGCCCGCGGTCGCCTAAATTCGATCTCTAACTGAGTGGATCTTGGGCTTGTTAATCGGTCAAAAGTACTTGGTGCCTTTGGGGAATGTTTGAGAGGAGTTCCAAGATTGGTTGACTTGGGCCATCGATACTTGGGAAAGAGTGGGTTCATGCGGAGAAGCTGGGGTATCCTGTAATCTGTTCGCCAACTCGGTCGCGCTATCAACCAAGATGCGTGTAATCCCGCAGTCCCATGATCCAAATGTTAACTTACCCCTATAGTCACTGTGGTTAGGCGACAATGAGGCAGTCAACATATGCAGTGATGCAGTGACTGGCACTGGCAGCACGGTGAGATGGATAAAACCACATATTTTGGATTTCAAGCAAGTAGTGGATCCGCAGTCATGCCTGAAATTGGGGGGGGGGGGGGGGAAGTATATCCAAATCCATTCTCTTCTGTAATATTCAAAATGTCGTCGCTGATCCCGTTTCTATCCAACAGGCCATTACTATGGCGGCATTGGAATATAAGAGTATACCTAGGGAGTTTGTTGTGAATCTCCACCAACCGGGCGCTCAGCAGAGTGACAAAGAGTGTCAGGGGTCAACGCCTCCAAAAGGCTTGTGGCGTTTTGAATTTGTCTAGGAAGCCTGCCTCCTGATCTCTTTGACACGACGAGGACAAAGTTACATACAGTCAGTAGACTGTGGTTTAAGTTTCATCTACTAGGTAACATTGGTGCTTTCATACACGTGAACTCATGAAAGCGCGACTCAACTCGAGGGAATAGGGACTGGTAAACCACCCATGTCGCCATGTGCCACAGTGACAGACGCACAGTAAGTCCTTCACGACCTATTGGACGTTTCAATTTTAGTCTACCGATCTATGGGCAAGTTACGTATATAAGCGTTCGGATGAGCCCTTCAGTGGCTGTTAGTGGGCTTGGATATAAGACTTGGAAGAGCATGGTTTGGATGTAACCTTTCAAATCGAGGAGAATGAGTCATGAAAGACTTGACTCTTACACTATACAAGTTATGTATTATTGACGGAGACGACTCAAGGACGCATGTCTCTCACTACTTGAAGCTTGATCTTTCAAGCATGGCTCTATACTGGAAATGACACCGACTTCAACGCTTCAGCTAGATCAGTAACGGATACTTCTCCGTTCCAGACAAGCCGAGAGGTTTTCGACTTGTATTGCCCCGGAGATTGAAACAGCGAAGACCAATACAATTCTAAGAAGATCAAAACATGACCCCTTCATTCAACAGCCAGAAGTGAGTCCATAGTCTTGAATTTGGAAAGCCACGGCAAACATTCGGCGAGAAGGTTCCTAGCCAGTCAAGCCTGGCTGGGCATATCCAGCACCGATAACCATTACATCATAGCCCTGAGGAATCTAGATCAATCTTCTTGCCCAAAGAAAGGATGCGTTTCGTCCATAGCCAAACACTTCACCGGTGGTGTGACCGAAGGTCACAAGCGCCCATGTACAGGCGACAGCTTCGCAAAAGGGCGGTAAAAGGATTTAGACCAGCGATCCCGGACACTTCCTGGTTGCAAAGGGACACAGCGCCTAGCACAAAAAGCAAGTGACGTGTAGCAAATACGGATATTTTTATTACCATAAAGCTTGACTATCACGAGAAGAGTCCAAATGGGTTTCCAGGTCAATCTCACGACAAGAACTTCAACGAACCGTAAGCGACCACGTCAGAAAGGTCAATGACCATGTGAGCAAGAAACGGGCCGCACGGTGGATGGCGGCGCCATGAGGGCCGGTGACCTAAATTCTATGCCGTAGATCTCGATACCTAATTATGAGCACTAGAGGCGCCGGTTAAGAGCTGGCAAAACTTGTCGCTTCACAAGACGTGTACCGTGAACACATCTCATGAGGCGTTGATCTAGGAGTTGATTTTCTGACATGTCGCCATACGGCCCCTAAGCTTACACAGCATCTGGTCATCTGCTAGCTGCTTTATGCGCTGGTGCAAATCGAACATCGGGGGATCTGCGATCGTCATACATACAACTTTATGCGCGTGTGTCGCATCTAAAGTCAGTCACGGGTAGTGATAGACTGGAGAAGAGATGAACACCTCCTCTCCATCATAGGGATCTTGATGACGGAATCTAGAGGTGTTCACGTGAATAGAATCCCTAGAGAAGAAATGTTGTTATCGCTCAGCAGATATGCAAGGCGGTTCAGAGGTAGATCTCGCCTCTGGTACTTCTGGTCTCGTTCCATAAGTACAGTCACACCGCAGTCACCGGTGTATTAGTATCCGGACCGAGTACTAAAGCTTCGTGGCTACGCAGAAAGTGGCTTCCCCTATTCCTATTTCCTATCAATGCATGAATGAGTAAGATAGAAAGGGATGAATATACTGCGGTGAAACAGGGTGAATCACTCCTAAGCGCGATTGCCGACCCTTATGGTGTGGGATAAGCATGCATCCGCAAGCACAGCCTATATTACGACCGGACTTAGATCCAGACTCCAGTCAAGCCTACGGTAGGTATGGAGTGAGGCAAGTCGAGTCTGTTTGTATGGCATGTGATACTGCCGCCTCACCGCAGTCCATAGCTTAGGTAGAATCTCTCCCCCTCAGCAATCTCACTCCTCATCCCTCTCACACATCGATACTGCTGCCCCTACAGTAGCCGTATCCCATCAGAGTCAAGGGCATGAATGCATTGAGAATTGACGAAGGAACTTGTCCATGTCAAGTAGGTTGGGACTTCAAGCCCTTTACCCCCCGTTGAATACGTAAGGGCTCCTGGTTTGCTACATAAGAACTACTCTGACTTCATCTCGAATACTCCATTAATAAGTATCAACAACTGGATGTTCACGACTTGGAAATCTTGAAGTCTTCTAGAAGATAAAGAGTCGGTATATGAGCAAAGGTGAAATAGCCCCGGTATAGCATCAACACGTCAGTTGCTATATTTGATTTGTGCTTCTTTCTGTACTGGCCTGAGGTTCGAGTTGGCCTCTCTCACAGTCGTCTATTCTACCACCACCGCCGGACAAAATCCATGTCAGCATGTCTGCTTCCCTCTGAAGACAGTAGAACAATCATTCTAAATTCTCCAGACCACAATCTCTGGGGAACTATGTGTAGTACATCAGTTCCAGCAACTGTGAAACATACCTGCACCAATTCGCCGGATTCACTCTCCCTCAGGTAGACCACTGAGTAGCGCCGGCCCTCAATGAATGCAGACCTACCTCTTCCGCCTGGATACTGGAACAAAATACCGGTCTTGAATGTTTCATAAGTAGACGAGCTTTCCACCTACTTGTGCATTGAACGCAAAGATAGCTCTGTGTTCCAACCGGGAGCTCCACGGCCTCCTATAGGATCCATGTGTACAGGAGTACTCTGTACGACTCGGATCTTGTTCTTTGAATGGGATCACGAGGAAAAGAGAAGAGCACAGCAAAATGGGCTGAATGACCATGAAGCGTTTTCTGGAGACACAATGAGTCAGGCTTGTTGATATCGTCTAAGAGACATTGAGCAGTCGGGTGTTCTCAATACTTAGTCAACCCAGGAGGAAATGACAGGAATCTAAATAGGCGAATGCTGCGCGCCTCAAGTGAGATCGAAAGAAGACCAAGCAAGTCCACTGAGACTTGCCCCATGTTCTGGTCAGGGGGATAGACACTCCGTTCCGTACAATCTGACAGAGAGTAGTACCCGGTCCGACACTTCTCCACAGAGATATCCGGCAGGGCGTCTTTCTACCTTGTAGTGAGCTTAAGGCAGAGACAAGACGGAAACTTGGAGATATCGTAAACTCTCTCCTCATTGTCACTTGGGAAAGTCTATGTAAGGGCTATAATTTACATAGGAATCCAGCATGGACCAGAACATTCTTTTTTTGATGTGTCGACGTACCAGCCTGATTCACCGATATCGTTTCAAGGGCGTTAAGTTTTATGCGAGGCTTTAGAACTCGGACTGGTCATCACCGGAGATAATGACGTTGTTGATCTGCAACATTGTTAGCATGACTCAGAAGAATGAAAAGGAGCATCGACCTTCTTGCTGGGCGTACCTTGAGAACCATGCGACAGAGCTGAGTAGCCAGCAGCAACTGCTGGCGCTTGCCAATAAGTGGATCGATGGCGAAGTGTTCACGCATGTCTTCGAGTTGAGAATAATTAGTACGTGCAGACACTTCCCTGCGTTGGGCATTGGAATGATGACTTACCATTGCTGCCAGTCAGCATGCAGTCAACACCAAGGCGCGAATTCTTCTCCTTGACCTGGCGAGATTTGATGGAGGCAAGTGTCTCGATGGGGCTCAGACCAGAGTTCTCAGAGAGTGCAAGAGGAACAGCATCGAGGGCGTCGGCAAAGGCACGCATAGCGTACTGTTCAATGCCAGGGCTCTGTGGGGTGAAAGACACCGTCAGCTATGTTGGAGGAATTATAGCACAAGGATCAATCTTTACCTTCACTGCAGCATCCTCTACCGCGATAGAGCAGGCAATTTCGGCAGCACCGCCGCCGTAAACGATGCGGTTGTCGCGGACCAAGTTCCGAACCACGCAAATGGCATCGTGCAATGACCGCTTGGCTTCATCAATGATCTATGGGGAGGTGTCAGTCACACGAATCTGAATGTCATACCGCAGTGACAGATCGTACCATCTTGTTGCTACCACGGATGAAGACAGTGACAGCTCGGCTGTTGGCACATTCCTCAATGACCAGCATCTTCTCTCTCGTAGTACCGAAGGTCATCTCGCGAACACGTCCAGCACTTCCCAACTTCTCGGCAGACAAGTCCTCGAAGCGAGGGACGATACGGCCATTCGTGGCGATTGCGATAAGTTCAATCTCAGGACCGCCGACCCACCGAACAGCTGGGAGCTTGTTCTGGAGAAGCAGGTGGTTAGCCTCGTCATCGAAACCCCACTGACAAATGACCAGGTTGGCACCAGAGTCCTTGAGCTGCTGGATCATCTCAGCGAACTTCTCCTGCTCGTAGTCTTGGAGCTTCTTGAATTCATCAACCGACGTGATGTCAAGCTTGTGCTTGGTCTTGGGTTTCGGAGGCTCGAAGGGACAGGTCAGAATTGCGATTTTGGCGTCCTGAACCTCATCGGGCATCTGAGGATGAGAGAAATCTTTGTCGACGATGACACCTTTGACAAGAAGAGAGTCCTCGAGAGCGCCGCCAACTTTACCATCGACCTTGATCAGTTCGAAATCAACATCCTTGCGCTCGAGGTCGGCCACGGACAGCACAGCGTCAATGGCAATCTGGGCAAATTGATCATGAGACTTGGAAACACTGAAAGACGACGTTAGCAAACCGTTGTTGGCCAGAAAGAACAGGATTTACGACCATACATCTTGCTGCCCAAACTCGTCTTGGCAACCTTGAGCAGGTTGGTGGTATCCTCGCGGGAGAAGGGAAGTTCGTCACTGATCTTGTCAAGCTCTGCAATAGCGATTTCGCAGGCTTGATCGTAACCATCCGCAATGCGGATAGGGTGAATGCCCTTATCAATTAGGTCCGCGGCTTGCTCCAACATGGCAGCAGCCAGAACCACGACACCCGTCGTTCCGTCACCAATTTCCTCGTCTTGTGACTTTGACAGCTCAACCAGTAGTTTTGCCACGTTGTTGGTGATTTCCATCTGCAATCGAACGACCTGTCAGTGTTTTTCCCGTTTCGATATAAAGAATAGGGGTTGAGTCGAACCTGGCCGAGAATTGTAGCGCCGTCGTTTGTGACTGTGATATCGCCGTCGGGGGAGATGAGAATCTTGTCCAAGCCACGAGGGCCCTGAGAAGAGAATTCAGTAATTGGTCATCTCATATTCAGTGGGATAGCGTACCAAGGAAGTCTTGACAATGTTGGCCACCGTTTTGGCAGCGACAATGTGCGCCTTCACAGCCTCTGTACCATGTTGCCTTTTCTTCTTTCCCTGGCTGTTCAAAAACAACTTCCAGTCAGCCTCTCCTACTCTTTATCCCATCATTGCCTATGACCCCAAGTATAGGTGATTCGATCATGTCGGTGAACGTACTCGCGAACGACAATAAACGGACGGCCATTCTCATCCTTCAACACCGAAGCTAACCCAAGAATTTATTCAGTACTGAGGCATGATAGAACCGTAGTCGAAAGCCGCATACCGTTAGAAAGATCAAGTTCTAATATCGTGCAAAACTGTCAGCTGGTGAACATTCTTGGTGGAAGTTCATTGAGGGGCATTCGGGAGATCGGTGGGCTGTACGTACGCATCGCCATGTTGACGGTAGACTTCCCCTTGGTCAAATTACCAACAAGTAGTTGACAAAGGACAAAACCAATAAATATCAATTGCGAGAATAGACAGCACGAACTCTTTTCCTCACAAGCGGCGATGTAGGGGGGGGGGGGGTTTCGAAGCTTCGGGGTTCACAGCAAATTAAATTCTGGGCCCGAAAGCGGTATAGCGTTGATCATTCCGCCTTTCCAGCAGCTCCTCCCTCCTCACGCACGCGCGCGCCTTTGACAGGTCCAATTCCCGCGATTCCAGCTCGCGACATAAGGTTCCCTCACCCAACTTGTGGTGTCGCGAAGTTTCCTCTCACGTCCACACCTATTCAATTGCATCCACTTGAGGCAGCGTCGCCTCTTCACGTCACCCTGTTCTCCAAACTACTCAATCTTGCCTCACCTTTTCGATCTAACATGCCCCGTAAGTAATTGCGCCCACATGCTCTTCGCTTGGGCGGTGACCTGGACGCCGAGATTGACTTCTCTTTACAGCTCCCATTGAGGATATCTCCGACGAGGAGTCCGGCGACATCCCCTTTGATGATAAAAATGGCGCGAAAGAGGATGTGAACGTGAAGGATGACGCCGCAGACGCCGCAGACGAGGAGGAGGAAGAAGAAGAAGAAGAAGAAGAAGAAGAAGAAGAAGAAGAAGAAGAAGAAGAAGAGGATGTGTGAGTATTGTGTATGCTCTAGACATTATCGGATGCGATCCGTCTGACCCAATGCAGCTTCGTTGTCGAGAAAATTCTTGATCACGCGTGGATGGACGACGTAAGTTTTTCTACGTCGGCTCTCTCAGTCCGTTTTGCGAATACACTAACATTGTAATAGGGCTCATTCAAGCTTCACGTGAAGTGGAAAGGCTGGGATAAACCTGAAGACCTGACATGGGAACCAGAATCGTCGTTGAAGTGCGTCCACTCTACAGTCCACCACACTTTTAGTCACAATAGTCGCCAGGACTCCGCTAACAACTCAACTCAGGTCGGGCGCTAAGCAAATCCTGGACGCTTACTACAAAAAGATCGGTGGGCGCCCTCGAAAGAATGCCGCGAAGCCCGCGCCCAAGGCTGGACCCGGCCGCAAGCGCAAGTCTATGAACCACGTCAAGGAACCCTCGGCTTCCGTTGAGCCTGCCGAGTCCAAGCGATCCCGACGAAAGTCATCAGCTCCTGCAGTAGAGGAGTCCAACCCAGAGGCAGCTTCCGAGGAGGAAGAGCATTATTTCTCCTGGACTCCCAAGGTTAAAGATTGGGGTAGCCAGCTTGAGCGAGTCGACACTATTATCAGAGATCAGGAGACCAAGTCACTGTATGCGTTCTTGCTCTGGAAGAACGGACGACGCTCCCGCGTTGCATTGGAAACTTGCTATGATAAGTGCCCCCGTCAAGTAAGAAAAAACAATCTCTTTACGGCTTAAGTCTATTCCCGCAGATGATTCTAACTTTTTTCTCTGTCCAAGATGCTTGAGTTCTACGAAAACCATCTGTAAGTTCACTGCATGATGATTATTTCTGCCATGTGCAACCTAACAATGCTAACTCCTCATTCAGTGTGTTCAAAGAGACGTAAATGCGTCGTTTAACATGGGATTCGTAATGGCCTTCATTATCAAACTATGAACAGTGACTTCGAAGGAGATTCAGACAACATTTCTTCGCAACAGGGCCCGGTGTATTCGGCGTCTCTTCTTCTACCAATTTCAGAGCCAGGCTTGGCAGTGTATCATAGGCATATCAATTCAAAAATTGTTGTATGTCCATTACGATAAATTGATCGTGCAATTGTTGATTCACTACCGTCGCAATCGGTCATGACTGTCCGGAAACTTTATTTGTTGATGGCTGGCACCTACGCTTGATCCCACGCCCACGAGTAAAGATACTTGACAATATTGAGTATTGTAGGTATCTTAATCTTAGAAGATCGTTTTAATCAACCAGGCCTCTTTCTCTTGCCATCTCAAGGTACTCCCAACGTGCCTTGAACAGTCTGTCGCCATGTTTCATGACAACACGCTCAACGTCGTGGGCATCGCGACTCTGGAGGCATCGATCATCTTCCTCAGTCCACACACCTCGCATGTTCTGCGGGACAGAGTTTCCATCGACCAAGATTTGAAGTAACTTTTTCGCCGGTCTGGGTTCCATGCTGGTGTAGCGCAGCGCATTCAAAACGGTTGGGCCGTCTACACCCTTTGCCACCTGTGCGTTCACCCAACTACGGAGATCTGGATACTCTTCAGGGTCGCTGTCATCATCAGCATCTTCGGATCCACTGTCGTCAGATCCAGAATCAGAACTGGTCGGAAAGAATGGTAGATGTTGGAACAGAGGGTCTGCATGCTCCTCAACTTGGTCTTTCGCTGGACGCTTCAAACTTTGGTCTAACGTTGGGACATTCTCGAGAGGTATAGTTTCCTGGACCCCGTTGGGTGCCTGAGCACCTTCAGTTTGCACCTCTTCCTTAGAAGGGGTTCTCGCCAGTTCCTTAGCCTTCAGAGGAGTCTGAGCGGGAGGCGACTGCACGGCAACTGCAGAGCTCGGTGTTGCTTTGTCGGGCCCTTTCCTCGCCTTCTTTGCAGCCCCGGAGGTCTCAAGTGATGAGGTCAAAGGCGGCTCTCGTTTTCTCGCCGAGACTTCTGGTTTTGTTGAAAGTTTTGAGCCTGATTGGTTATTTACTGGCCTTGACGCAGATTTCCCAAGCTCTTTCGAAGTCGCAGCAGCAGGACTTCTACCTGTAGCGAGCGAGCCTGCTTGGGGGGGCTGGGGTGTTGTCACCGGTTTCTTACAACCGGGAACTGCTTCGGGGCCCCCGTACACGAGATCGGGCCTGGGTTCACCGCCACCTGGACGGGGCTTCCCCCGAAGGGTCTTCAGATATCTGCTGCGCCAAGATTGCCATGTATGTTGTGGGAACTTAAGAGGTCATTAAGTCAATTTCAATCAAGCAACAAGAGGCCCACGCAATCGTTGGGAGGCAATACTCACTCGCTCAGCCAGGAGCTTGTAGATGGAAGTTCCATGTGTTGGTGCGCCTGGAGTCTGTTCTAGAGGATAGAGCCAATCGAAGACAATCCGGTCATCCTCTAGGCTGTAACTTCTCTTCGTGCTCTTGGTGGGAATGTTGGAAGCACCAAGTGGTCGAGCTGGAGATGGACCAACTTTGTAAAGCTCAGGATCTTCCAGCTTACCGTTACGAACGGATTTCTCCACGAATTGATACGAAAGTCTGCAGAACAAATCAGTTCCTAGCCCTCATTTCCAAAGGAATTTGGTCGACATACGCATTGGCAGGGTGAGTTTGCGATTTCTTCAAATGATCCACGAGTATTGTGTCCGCGTCCTTTTCTAGTAAGACGACCGTACCTCCATTTTGCTGTACAGATGTCAACGTCGGGAATCCAGTAACGCATCCCAGTTCTAACAGACCTCGATCGTGAGTCTCAGCTGGCTTCGTTGTGGAACAGCATGAGATAAGAAGAATCTGGCCCCACCAAATAAGTTCGGCATACTACATGCAGCTTCGTAACGCCGAAATTACCGGGAAGCTTTGTTTGTCTCTCACTAGTCGCGATACACTTAGTCGAGCACACAGTGGTCTTTGTTACGCGTGATCACGTGTCCCAGTGGCTGGGCTGCAAATGTTTCACGGCGACAGGGAATTTGGAAATTGTAACCGTCAGAAAACCATATTCCGTGGACAAAGTCCTTGTGGTCTGCTGTAGAACGAGTGTCAGGAGAGCTGTGGCATTGAAGATCTTTGGCAGATGAGATGTATCACGACAAGACCAATCTGCAGAGGGACAGCGAAAGAAGCAACATCACGTGATTGACTCTAATGGCAAACGACCGGCACAGTGGCCGACGGCAGTACCATCACCTCCAATGTACGGTTGTATAATCCGCGGCCGGGAGAAGACCATCATGGACTCTTTTCCTCGCTGACATATACTTCAAGCCTCGATACAACTAGTCATCCAGCCAAATCCGCTCCATCTGGAAAGATGGGCTTATTACGGACAGCAGCTCTTGTCGTCCTAGGAATATCGGCATTCGTGTTCGTGGCACTTTTTGGTCGCTTGCCCGTATTCAGGTAAAGTCATTGTGGAGAACCTCCCCTGGAACTAGCTAATATAATCAAGGAAAACACCGATCGCTTTCTTCCATCGGCTACTATGGGTGCATCTACCGGGTGGTATTGCTTGGATCGACTCGCACTTGTTCGGGGGTCGGATAGTTCACGCGTGGAACCGCTCAGGCAGTTATATACTCCACGAGAATCACCCTCTGGTCCTCGTAAGAAATATTCCCAAAAATGATACTTCGAACATGATTCTAAGTCATTCCAGGTGTTTTTCATCGGTCTGCTCGGCATCGGAGAATGTGCTTTTGTACCAGTGGCATGGCCTCGGATTTCCGATGTGCACCGCTTCCTGATGGTAGTGTTGATCACAATGCCCTATGTTCTGATTTATAAGTGTGTGACGACAAAATCATACATTGACTCCGACAACCATGCGCAAGAAATGAAGAGGTATCCTTACGACGGAGCACTATTTCACTCGGGTCATGTTTGCTCGACCTGCAAACGTTTCAAGCCTGCCCGCAGCAAACATTGCAGTTTTTGCCAGGCTTGTATCTCACGACACGACCACCATTGCGTGTGGCTGATGAATTGCGTTGGGGCCAAGAACTACAAGTACTTTCTCTCGCTTCTTCTGGCATTGTCTGTACTCCTCATGTACGGCACGTCACTGGGTCATTCCCTTCTCTTACAAACCATGCACAAAATCATACCTCCGAATGTACAGGAAGCTATGAGGAGTTGGTCTATGTATTTTCACGTCTGGGGCATTGTGATCACCAGGGACCCTAGGATTGGCACTGTCACCTTGTTGATGGTAATGACGGCGCCTCTTGCCATCGCCTTCTTGGTCTATCATACATACTTGATCTGGGCAGGCATGACGACAAACGAGAGTGCCAAATGGGCTGATTGGAAAGAAGATGTCTTGGATGGCTTCGTCTTCAAAGCAGATCGAACTCAAATTGATGGCGCACCCTCCCAGGTCGACTATGGAGACAAGCCATGGCCGGTGCAAAGTAACCAGATCTTGGTGACGGATGATCACCCGCCGCTAGAAGGCTTTGTCTTTGAGGAGGGCGGAAACAGTATCTTCTATCCACAAGAAGCGACATCGGGTTCGATTGACTTGCGTTGGACCATGCTTCGACATGTGGAGGACCTCGACAATATTTACGATCTAGGATTCAAGCGCAACCTTGCGGATGCTCTGGAAATGTCTATCCGATAGTACGAGGCTTGGATGAGATGAAGGTTCTACAATAAGTCAGCTGATTCTGAATAAATCTAACGCGAGATACTCTGAAGGTCTCATTCCGACAGAGAGAAGGGGTCTCTTGTCCGCATTGTCCACCAGATGGATCCCAACGAATCTATTAGCAAGTAGCCGAAGCCCAGCGAAGACAAAAGCTTGAGACGTGCCAAGTGACTGCCAAAAAAGTCTATCGAAGGTTTGAAACCCCCTGCAGCTGTGCATCCTGGTAGGCTTTGGAAGGACATGATAATGTTCCAACGACCGATAGCACGTGAACCCACTGGTGTAGGTCGACAACGGTCGGAATTCATTGGTTGAAGGTACATCTGGGGTGAGGGGCGGTAGTGTGGGCGGTAAGCCCAATTGTCGACAATTCTTCTTTTTCGGCAGCAATACTTTCCTCGACTGATCAATCCATCCTACTTCGATTTGACAATTCCAGCAGCCCCCGCTCTATATCTGAGGCGACTTGCCGCGCAAGATGGCGGAAAATAAGCCGCTATGCACTCCGCCGGAGCTGATGTTGAAGGTCATCCTAGCTGGGACACTTAGCCACTATGAGACGCGGGGCATGATTGACGATAAGCGATTAGAGCATATGCTCGTTGCTGGAAAGCAGATTTTGTATAAGACACATCAAGAAAGTGAAGTTCGGTATGGCAGACATGAACTCAGTGTACTTTCCATGAAGTGGAGCTAATGAAATCATTTTAAAGACACAATCTTGGCATGTCTCCAGATATTTGGGCAGGACTTACAGATGTGCTCACCAAAGCAATTCCGGTCCTCGAATCGCAGTCCTTTGCATGGAAAAGTCCTCGCGCCGCACTCGAACACTCTTCGTCCAATCTGATTGCCTACAATTATTTTTCGCTAGTGAAAGATATAGAAAGGCTCAACGACTTGTGTACCATCGCTCGTAACCTTCTTGCGACCACCAAGAAAGCCCAGAACCTCGCCGCTGAAAAAGGATTTGATCAGCGAGTTCTTGCTCTCATAGATACCTGTGTGCGCGTTACGGCGAGAGGTTTTGACGGCGAAACGAATGCTCGCAATGAAGAGCGCTGGCAAAAAGTCGTTAACCTCTACAAGCGACTTCTCATAACATGTCTCCAGTACCTCCATAATTTCATTATGCACAATGAGCATCGGAAAATGGTCCTGTGGCTCGATCTATTCGGTTACCATTCCACCGCGGACACGAATATAATCCAGCCAAAGGAAGCTCTGGATTCTACGGCTCGGACTGAAGGAGTTGCTCCGATCGTGAAGATCGGAGAGCGGGTCATCAATCCTCCCATCCGAGCGCTCTATGACCAGACTGCGGAAGACCTGCTTCTGGAGACCATCGCCAAGTTTCCGCGTGAGCCGTCAACGATCAAAGAGGAGGCTGCGATGCTTCTGCTCGCGAACATCAAAGACCACATGGAGAAGATTCTTGGACGTGACTTGACCGATATCCAAGAAATGGGTCGTGATCCTGAACAGGTTAAATACATCCGAGCTGCTTTAACTTCGATTCTGGGCGCCAAGGTTGACGGTTGGGCGGATTTACAGGAGAGGGCACGCGAATTGCCTCCTGCTTTGCCAGAGGACGATGAACATGAAACAATGAAGAAGAAGACGATCTTGACAATCGATCGGAGCTTGACCGCGGGCTTCCCCCGGCTGTGCTGGGCGGATTTACCTGAGGTCAACGATTATTCCGTGGACGCAACAGTCACTGAGGACGACACGAGCTTACCTCGATCGTCGCAATCTGCCGCCGAGACACTGCAGGAAGCCAAAGACGAATTAATGGCCCGGTTACAGGAAGCCTCCCAGATTGGAGACGATGGTGCCGACTATGATCGCGGGGATGCCGGGACAGTGAGCGAAGATGATGTTCATAGCTTGGAAGGCCATGCGGATGGGAGTGTGGACGAGGACGAGGAAGAAGAGGATGACATTGACCGTGGCGAGGATGGTGGAGATGTGGATGATGATGAAGACGACGATGATTATCGCGGACGCCCCGGTGATCAACAACGTGGCCTATTGACAGACATCCCTCTTGTCTTAGGACCAGCCGAGATCGAAGCCTTACCTATGATCGTGCAAGCTGGTATTGTTGATAGCTTCGGGCTCAAGGGTGGAGAGAGGAACGGATCACGAAATATGCAGGCTCTTCGCTGTCACATCCTACTGACTCAGGAAACTGGTCGAAATCTGCTGCGTGAACTACTGATCTTCATCGCTGCTTGGGATCTGCCGGACGACGAACTATACTTCAAGATGATGGTCCAAATCATGGAAGCCGTTCTGCGAAATGGGCTCATGTCACACGCCTACTCTGACTTCGGTCAGCCGAAAGACATAATCTCGCCAGCACAGGCCGTGGTCATCAAGATCCTGACTCATATCTTCCGCGCGAAATACTCGCCTGCTTCGGTGACGGGGTCAACACAGGGCAGCGTCCCGAGGATGCCATCGCCCTTGAGCCGTGTGGATGTTTTGACAGTCAGATACATCTTCACCATCTTCCGTGGAAACATCATCCCGGAGACCTGTGCTCTGATTTACCTTCAAGGCCAGATTCGGGCTGACCGTGCTCTGCCAGAAGATTTCCCTCTTAATTTGTGGGACATGGAACGGGTTTACGAGGGCGTGTATCAATTCCTTGAATTCTTTGCGGTGTTGACTGAGAACAATGACTGGAAGAATCTGCTGGTCAAGTGGGAAATTGTCTACGACCTCGTCACCCTCATCAAGGAGTTGGAGGCCAGCATTCCCAAAGGCCAGTTGAGCGCCCTCTCCTTCGGCTCGGTGCCTCCTCCACCTCCACCTCCAGCACGCAGTGCTTCTCCCAATCACTACACGAATTCCAAGCCTGCATCTCCAACACCCGTCGCCGTCGAGCGTCCCTACGATCCAAGTGACCCAGCAGACCCACTTGACAGCCATGCCGGCAGCGTTGACTCGCGACCCGAGTCACCTCCGATCACCGAGGATCCTTCCGAGTTTGAATGGCGGAATCTCAAGAAGCTTGTTGTGCTAGTGCTTTCATCCCTGGTATGGAAGTGCCCCGAAGTGCAGGAGCAGATTCGTCGCTACGGTGGCGTTGAGGCGATTCTGATGTGCACCTCTTTCGACTCCAACAACCCTTATATCAAGGAACACGCTGTAATGTGTTTGAAGTTCCTGCTCGAAGGTAATCGTGAGAACCAACGATTAGTTGAAGAACTCGAGGCCCGCGAAGTGGTCAGGGATGACGGTGGCGTATTGGAACGCAGTGGGTACGAAGCCATGATCGACCAGGCCGGCAAGCTGGCCATTCGCCCCAAGGGTGCATCTGAAGAATCCTCATCGTGAGGCTCTCAAAGCACATAACCTGACCGTGCGCTACCCTGCTTGCCCCATTCGTGTTTCTCATTAGAAAGGGCGTAAACCTGTACAAAAGTCTTTTGTACAGCAGTCCTTTGGACAAATGCAAATGTACCGATATGGACCATCACGCCCTTCCAACTATGCGTAGACGAGCCTCCCGTGCAGGTGGAGTCGTCGGAGTGGTCTTTAAAATGGGTATCTTCATGAATTAAATGATAGCGAAACTCGTTTCTCCAACGAGATCGCGCCAAGGTCTCTCCTCTATAAAAGCAAGTAGGTGACTCTAATGCAACTGATGCCCCGCCCACTGCTTGATCAGCGTTACCACGTACTGTGCGGTACAATCAACCACATTTCCTGCCACCCTCATAACACGACTTAACCATACATGCCATCCCACTCCTCCTCGTCATCCTCTTCAACCAGCTTCTTCCGCTCGGCGTCCTTGTCGCGCAGCTGCTTGGCAAAATCGGTCCGGTCAAGCGGACAGGTGCCCCGCAGGCGAAGCCACGGGCGCACGCATTCGAGATCGAACAGATGTGTAGGGTGGCATGGCAGTCGCACGACAAGCGGGTATTCATCCTCCAAGAAGGGATTGTTGCAGATGGGGCAGACCTGGGACTTGTCCAGGGATGACTTGGGCACACGGTCGAGCACTGTAGTCATGACGGGGGCGCTTCCGTCAGCAGCTGTTCGTTCCCCCACCATCCCAGCTCTCATCGCTTCACAGCCTTGGGCATCGAGACTGCAAGGAACAAAGGCACATTTGTTGAAGTATAAGTGGTTAGGACGGTGAACTTACTATCGCAGAATTCCTCACTGACCCCCTCTACTTCCCTCGGAGGCGTGTCCGCCTCGCTGAGCAAAGTCTGAATCATCTGGGTCAAAAGCTCATCGCCATTTGACCCGTCGCCAGACTGTGCAGCCGTCGTGGAAGCATCCCGGCGCATGACCTCGAACGCTTCTGCCAGTGAGTAGAAGGCGGCGCTCACGTCGCCCGGTACAGGGACGGCATGAGGTCTGTGATCCGGGCCGGGTGTGATTTCGGAGAGCGTTGCGAAGAACGTGGAGAGATCGGGACGGCGGCGACGGGGACCATCGTTGGCGAATGCCGGATCGGTGGTGTCGTGTTCGGCTGGAAGAGGGAGGGGGTGGAATTGGGTCAGTAAATTGACTTGAATGATAGAGGCGGCGAGTGCTTACTTTCGTAAGTCGCCATGGCGCAACGATGAAAGAGTTGGCGTTTCCGGCCGAGGTATAGATAGACTCGAGGCTGATGGAGGGGTTAGGTTGTGGAAGAGTGTGAGCCACACTCTGGTCAGATGGGTGGGCCGAGTGAGCGGTATGTGGTGCCGATCTGGATGGACTCGATAACAAAGGGTATTGAAAATAGCTGTATGTGGTGAAGAAGTTCGAGAGATGTGAACTCGCAGGGCGAGGCGAGGATGAAAGAAGTTGATGATGAACCCGACCAGGTAATGATGGTCTGGAGGCAGCAGAGTGATCGCGCGGCACGGCGGGAGAGCTTTCAGTCCTCGTTGCTGATTGGGCCGCACGCCGCGATTCCGAGAAGCTTCCTTGAAGAGCTGCCAGCAGGGCTTCAACTCCAGATTTACATGGACCGGATCCGACGCCCGACTTGCATGTCTCCGATCAGTCTATCGGGATTGTTTCTCTGGCCTAGCTTGCTCTACCGGTGCGGGATTTCGTTCAATGCTAGCGCACGGGTTTTTTTATTTCTCAACGGTGACATTCGAGGTTCCTCATGCTTGCTGTGCAACTACGTAGTGGTACGTACTACGTAGTACGTACGGTGCGTCGGTAGGTTATACCTAGGCTTGGCGGTGTTACGGAGAGCCTCCGCCACGAAAGAATAGTACAACCCCGTTGAGGTGAAAGGGGAAGATTCCAGTATGTATATTCCAGCGATTTTTCCATGTGCCTTTCGTCAGGGATAGTATCGACTTGGCGACATCAGACCCCTATAGACTATAGGTGAAGCCTGGGCACATGCCAAGCATATCAAGAAATGGCTCCCCATCGCCTGATTCATAGCTCATGCTGCACTTGGTATCCTATTTGGATTTCACGAATCAATTGACTAATGTAGTATCAGTAGACGGGCAATCGCTGGGATCCCCAGCTGCGGCCCGAACCACGTTAGTCCCGGAGATCGAGGGCGCTTAGGTAAGTTTTGTTCCGCGTGAGGAGTCCCGTCGTGCAGCGGCTGCCCCAAAGACCTAACGCCGTCGATGCGCTCTAAAGACCGATCAAACAAGTCACACCTCTCTCCCTCTCAGCCATAGCGGAGCTTGGATGATGTCTTGTATTTCGTAAGCATGGCGGAATTTCACCTTGATGGTTTTGAAACGCCAGTGGGGCCCCAAAGACGAGTGCCCAAGACGAGTTCCCATCTGTGGTCGATGATAGCTTTCAGCTGCTCGGTCTTTGGAACCCTGAGTGTACCCGAGGAGTATCGTCTGTAGAGAAGACTTCGACGGCATTAACACTGTTAGATCCGATAGTAATATCGAGCAGAACGGGCGAGATGATCACTGGAATATAAGAATCATGGACTCTGCTGCCCTAATGACACAAATATCACCATCAGTCTTGACAAAGGCTTCATCAGACATCCATTTTATCTGATACATAATTCTTTGACGAAATCCAGTCTCAGAACAGTGTCCACTGATCTCAATATCATCATGACTGTCGACCAGCGCTCACCCAAAAAACCCACCGTTCGTCGTGCTAATTTGCCGGACCATGCCTTGATCGGAGATGCCGCAAAGCTACCCATCAATGCCACGCAGCCTGTCATCTCGATGAGTCCGCTTGTGCTGCCGGCCCCAGATCGCATCATGGACTTGCACCTTCGTGTATCCGCACCTGTCATAGGAGAGAATCTGCCGATCATCCTCCTTTCCCACGGCCAAGGCCCGTCGAATAACCTTTCCTCACTGAATGGATACGCCCCGATCGCCAACTTCTGGGCCTCACACGGCTTCGTCGTCATCCAGCCCACGCATCTGGGTTCTCGATCTCTCAACCTCACCATCCAAGACGACCCAGAAGCTCCTTGGTTCTTGGAAAGCCGTGTGGCGGACTGCAAGCTCATCATCGACGAGCTGGACCAAATTGAGACACTCTTCCCAAACATCAAAGGCCGTCTGGATCGTGGACGTATTGCTGTGGTTGGCCACTCAGGGGGCGGCCATACAGCAAGCCGACTTCTCGGTGCACGAGGAACCAATCCTTCCCTCAAGTCCTTTGAAAATGCCCGGGAGCCTCGTATCAAAGCCGGGGTGCTTCTTGCAAGCCCCGGGGATGGAAGAAATGGAGACGGCATGGGCCCTGCTGCCCTAAACACCGAATTGATATACCATAGTCATGCCGATATGTCGGCCCCTGCAATGGTAGTGATTGGGGACCAGGATGGGTTTCCATTCTTGACAACTCGTGGCGCTGAGTACCATGCAGACGCGTATCACCATAGTCCAGGCCCCAAGTCGCTCCTCACGGTGAAAGATGGAAAGCACGGGTTGGGAGGGGTATCCGGTTACGACGTCGCGGAGGCCACTGACGATGAAAGTCCCGAGCGGCTCGCCATGGTCCAACGAACGACTTGGGCTTATTTGCGCAGTGCTCTTTATCCGGATGATCAGGCCTGGTCCGAGGCGCGTGCTGCCTTGAAGGCGCTTCCGCATCTGGGGGCGGCCGAGGACAGGGTCTGAGCGAAAGAGATGATCACGTTTCATGCAGCCAGCATTGATGTCGACCGTAATAGGCACATGTATAATTTGTATCGAGTCACGCGGAGAGTGGGTTAATTTGAGATAGAGAAAACATCGCAATGTACTGGCTATCTTCGTGTTTGGCGCACATTGTCGCATGAAACGTGGACTGGGTCGGCAAGTCCGGCTTTTGAGGGCATGGAACGTTGCACGTAGGTCCACAGACTGGCGCACTTTCAAATGATCAGATGTGGAGGTGGGTGATGAAGCTTTCCGAGACTCAAAGATTCGACGACCATGACACTCGCAATTCCCAAAGATAGCGACAGTAGCTGAGCGAGATCATACCATTCCAGTAGGCCACGCAGGCCGAATGGGTTACTCTGCGCAGCCAGAAACTTGCTGTTGAGAAGGCTGTCGTGCAGGTAGCCTGTTCCATACCATGTCACACGGCCTCTGTGCTATGACAAGGATATTCATGCATTAGTGTCAATCCCATCGTGTTCTACCATTGGATTGAAGCGCCTCCCCGCACGATCGAGTCCGGAACTGGAGACCTGGTCAATCTCGAAAACACCTTGATAGATACGCGAAATACGGCAGATCGTTCGTTCTTTGAGGGCAACCAGACACAATCCACAGAAATGAAGGAAGACAACATCCTCTGAGAAGCGAACTGTTCTTTATCGTCCCCGTGTTAGAGGTACTGGTACCTTCCCTCTGAGCCGCCAAAGGCCTGCTAGCGCAGCACCATGTCGCTAGCCCCTCCCTTTGCAGAGCGCACCACCTGCTTGCATCGCTAGGCGAAATGGCGACATATTGCAGATCAACGAAAATGGGGCATGTGTGTGTCCCAGTCATTCTCCTCTTGGTCTAGTGGGGGCCGGTGGTGACTGAAAATGGAGACTAGTAAGTGGTTGTCACTATTTGATCATCATAAGAGCCGAGCCAATACTCACTTCCATTGTTCGCTCATTTCAGAATAAACTCCTTCCTGATTAATTAGCATCAGATTGATCGAGCTACTTTTACAAAATGGAGTTTAGCTCTGGGGACTTCAAATGCAATCCGTCATCATTCCCTGACAATTCTATTCCCGCGTGGCCCTGGAAGCGCAGAAATCTGCTTCAGGACAATGTCCCTATTCCCCCCTTCTCATCCGCTCATGAGAACAATCCTCCACCGGGACCTTCAGACAGTGGCCAAACAGTACCTTCTACACTTGATATCCGAGAGCGTGAAGGTGGCACTACCAACTTCGGGCAATCAAAGCAGTCAAATGAGAGAGTCGAACCATCCATCTCGTTTCCCATTATAGCGGAAACAACTCAGACTCGACGGAAAGAATTACCGATACATCGCATTACTCTATCTCATTCTTCAACGTCACAACCTCTTTTTGGACTTGGCGCGCAGCGATCAGGAAGCGCCATACTTTCCAGGGACGTGGAGAATGGTCAAATTTGGGGGTCACAGTCAAGTCTACCTGACTCGAGTGAGGAGCCCACTACAGCTGCCAGCAAAACAGAGAATTTCAAATCGAGCCAAGGAACACTCTTTGGGAGCTCCCATATATTTTGCGGAGCCAACGAGGCCTGCCCCAAACGAGATCACGGCCTGCCCTTTCAATTCGAGAAGCTGCGAGTATATGGTGAGCTGACCGAAGCTCCTACGAAGCTGACTGTTTATGACTCGGAACACACATTCCCACCTAAGGAGAATGGTGGACCTCTGGCTAATCCAGCAAATGCAGGTTCTGCGACCCATGAGTCCAAACAGAGTCGAGCCGATCAAGACGAGGAAGAGCTAGAAATCCGTGACGATGAATCTGACGCCTCTGCATTGGCAATCGAAGTGAAGCCCGAAGACTACGAGAGTAACGGAGAAGCTCTTGACCCAATTGACGACCCCGAATTTCAAAAGCAATTGAAGCTGGTTACCGATCAACTTAGAAAGCTTTGTCGGAGAATGCAGAGCTGTCAACTGTCGCAAGACTCCGATAGCAAGCTTTCTAGAATTTGCCAAGAGACTCAAAAACTCAGCCTGTTCGAGGACCGGGAAGAACGTATCCTCGGGTTCATCGGCGAGACCGGAGCGGGTCAGTCCTAAGTATACAATGCGACGAGGCAAAGATCAACTAAGCTTACTGTGTTGTAGGCAAAAGCTCTGTTATAAACTCGATATTGGACCAGAGAGGACTGGCGCGCTCGGTATGAGTTGCATCATCCATACATTGACCGGTGATCAGCAATACTAAGAATCTGCAACCAGAGTGGTGCTGGATCAGCATGCACTTCCGTGCCAATGGAGTACCGATACATCGACGACAGCCACCCACACTCCTACACAATTGAAGCCGAGTTCATGAGCGAAACGGAAGTTTCAGAATTGATCGATGAGCTTCTGCGCAGCATCTGGCGAGTTTGCGGTAAGCCCGAACGAAGCTTGATCGGAGATGAAAACTGGGAGCAATACGAAGCAATTGGAAAGAAGTCACATGAGACCCTGGAGGCAATCTTTCACGGCCGGGAAGATTTGACTCTCGAATATCTCTCTCAGCCAGGCAAAGAGAACGAGATACTGAGCGCCTTGAAAGAAGAAGCTTTGCGGGCACTGTCGTCTCGGCTGACAGGCTCTGATTCGTCACAGTTATTATTCGTCGCAGATGACTTAGAAGATTGCAAAGAGCAGCTCGATGTTCTTACAAGTGGTCCAGAAGACAGCAATAGACCTGCTTTATGGCCTTTCATCAAGTTGATTCGGTACGTTGAGCAGACGAACAACAGTGTGAATGAAGTCGGCCTCTAAACTGCAGCTAGTGTCTACATCAATCTTCCGATTCTCAAGCATGGACTAGTGCTTGCGGATCTTCCAGGTAAAATGACCTTCTCCTGCCTGTCATGAGCATATTGTGATGCTGAAGTCTCCCAGGGTTGCGAGACACGAATCATGCCAGAGTACGCGCGACGGAGAAATACCTCGCGGCGAAGTGTGATGAAGTGTTCATCGTTGCAAACATATCCAGATGCGTCTCCAATGAGTCGATTTACGAGATTATGAATAAGTGTGGAAAGATGAAACGCATCAGGATTGTTTGTACAAAGGCAGACGTGAGTATGCTATAGATTGCGCGGAGGTCGTCTTGGTGCTCAATGTCCCACAAATAGGAAATATCACCGGAAGAATCTGCGCGAGGCACCACCCCATTTGCCAAGCAGGTCAAAAAAATGAATGCAAAGATCAAGGAACTGGAGATCAAAGTCGCCCGGGCGGCCCGCGAACGACAGAAAGCCCAGGGTGATGAGATAGCAAAGCTCGCACTTATTGAAGCGATGACAGAGTAAGAGAACCTCTCGTGGACGGGCTTTGAAAAAAGTAAACTGACTAGTTCACTCTACAGAGATGAGGTGCACCAGCGTCGCTATGAGTGCGTGCATATCACTGTCCTAACAAAGGGGGCTTGTACTAATGGCAGATAATAGACGTCTGGCATCCCTGATGAAGGAGCGAAATGAGTCCGTGACTAGAGATCTCATCAAGGCCATTGAAAAAAGAGAGAATGACCGAGATCAGGCAATCATTGTGTTTTGTGTTGGCAATGAAATTTACTCAAGCCCTCCCACCCGATTAACTGATGATCACAGGGCATTGAGTGGAGTGAAGGAACTGCAGGTATACTGTCGTTCAGTGCCTGCGGAGGCGAGAATGTTGTCTGCAGCGGCATACATCAAGAATGAGGTGCCGGCACTTGTGCGCTCTCTTCAGCACTGGTGCCTTGCAGGCCGATATCCGGAGTCGTCCGCGGGGGCCGATGAACTCAGAGAGATTGTTGATCAGAGCGAAATATCTCTCCGCGAGGTATGTAAGCTATTAGACTCGGTTCTGGAACCCGCTTTTGGTCTGATAAGCTGACATCCATGGCAGAGCTTTACTTTCGGTCAAGGCTGTGTCAGTGAGATTCACAAAATGACTGTTGCGGCATTCGAGGGAACAGTAATGCTCAATCTTAGTGAGTAAGCCTCAAAATGAGATCCTCCATTCTTCGTGAGCAAATCTGAAGATCAATGTAGATCCTCTGAGAATGAAGTGGATGATGGGGAAGTTCCTCAATACCAGCAGTGTATGGAAAAATGTGTGTTGTCCCTATGTCAGTTTCCAAAGTAGCAGACAGATGTTGACGGAAACATCGCTAGTGGCATCACTCAACCTATGCCGCATTTTGTCGCCGGCATGGAACTCATGCAACAAGGGCCGCAGGGTCAGCTTGCTGGAACGATGAACTAATGCAGCAAGTGCGACCCGAACTTGGCGTCTATTGGGAAAGGCTGGAATCGCAGCTGTATGCCAAAAAGGATTCCCTCCAGCAAGCCTTGTCCAAACTCTTCGAAGGAATTTTCGCACAGATACAGGGTATAGTTTATTTCCTACACTAAAAGACTTCTTCGACATAGGCTGGTAGAAGCCCATCCCGCTCATGCTAACAGTTTGAACTTCAGTGTTCACCCAGGTTGCACCAGGTGCAGTTTCTAATCTCCTTTGTACACTGGGGTGTCGACAAATGAATATTTATCGGAAATTCGAACGCTATTTTGATCAGATCTTCCGGGTCATCCGGTGAGTAAGACTGCTTTCGTAAGCAATGCGATCTCATAAAAACGCTAACACTGGGATCTCAAGTGACCTGAAGCAGCATACACTTTATGGCCACAACCACAGCTCTCTCATAGCAGATCTGATGCGTGCTGCATACAATCAATGTAATATGGAATCAGGTTTGTGGCCACCATATACAGCAGCAGGAGGTTTGGCTGTGCGCTGATACCGGACTCTTTTGCTAACCGGGGGTTTCTAACTCAAAGGAGAAGGAAGTGACAGCAGACGCAAACGCATCATGTATCGTCATCTGTCAAACAATGATCTTTACGAAAGATACGCGAGCAGTGTTCGTGATACATACTTGCATGCTGTCAACGAACCTTTGGCTACGCTGAATGTTGAACTGTCGGAGCAAGTACAGCGACTTGCGGATGACATCAACTCTGTGATACTACCCACTGGTGAAACTCCAGAGACCGAGAGGGATTCCGAGGTGACTATCCGCTTGGAGCGAAGACTGCCTAAGGTTGAAGAATATTTGGGCCTTGCGACTGAAGCTGTTTCACGACTCGGCTTTTGAATGTGTTTACTTTATCGTTATTCAATCCATCCATCTCTTATTCTTGACCGGAAGTTTCCCTGTGCTCACTCGAGCTGAGCTTCTTCATATAAATCGGTAGATGCCACTGTAAAAGGAAATTGACGGCGGTTAACGGGCAGTGGCCGTGAGCTGGGAGACCTCCTGACGAACTAATTTAAATCTTCCCATAGGGCTCACAGCAGTATTTCTGACTCCATGCAATCAACCGACTACCTTACTTTCCAATATCTCGTACGTCACGTCGAGTCTCCGATCTCTACGCACATAAAAGTAGAACCACAACAATCAAAATAAACGCATTCCTTAGTTTAACTCTCTTACGGATCCAAACTCGAGCTTCGAAATGAAAGCAGCTCACTCAGATGATGAAGGGGTCGGCGAGACCCATTTTCGAGAGTCCGAAGACTTGTTCTCTCGAACTACAGAACTCTTGCTGGCCCTGGACGGCGAGACAAGACTTGGCGCGTGGTACTGGGAGGACTTCGAGGATGAAGGCGAGGAAGAAGAGAACGTCCCGGTCAGCCCCAGGAAAAGACAGAGGTTTCTCGAGCATCCCAGCTCCCTTCGAGGGAAGTACGACAGCAAGCAGCAACGTACGTGCCAGTCACGATCTCAGACTCCCGCAGACCCATTCTCTCAGGAAAGTCAGGCGGATGATGAGGACGAAGTTGGCAATCATTTGATAGACAGTCTGAACTGCCAGAAAAACTTGAAAGCCGTCACGACACAGCTTCAAGATTTACGGCAGACGATTGACGGCTGTTCGCGTTCTCAAGACACGCAATCAAAGATACATCTTCTTGCTCAAGAGACTAAGAAGCTGGGAGATTTCCAAGATCGAGAGGAACGTATTGTTGGCTTGATTGGGGACACTGGAGCGGGTAAGAGCCTGGAGAATTCATGGGTCTTGACCACTCCATGATGTGCTGACTCGTTTTAGGCAAGAGTTCTCTGATCAACTCGATTATGGGTCAAAGGGGGCTCGCACGCTCGGTATGATTATGGTTTCACCCATGGAGTATCGGTAGTAGGAGTTGTCAGGTTTTCATGAGCTAATCATGGGCTGACCTTTGAATTTGCGTCCAGAGCGGAGCTGGAGCGGCTTGTACATCCGTACCGATGGAATATAGATACCTGGACGACAAGCACCCGACTCCTTACACCATTGAGACCGACTTCATGAGTGAAGAAGAGGTCGCTGAGCTCCTGGAAGAACTACTACGCAGCATCCGACGCGCATATAACACAACAGATCGTACTGTGCTTGCGGAAGAGGACTGGAGTGAATATGAAACAATTGGAGAGAGATCGTATGATACCTTACAGGCTATATTCAGGTCTCGCAAGGAGTATGACTTGGACTACTTTTTGCAGCCAAACAAGGAGCTGGACATCTTGGAGGAACTGAAACAGACCGCTCTTGAAAGTCTTTCTTTTGGGTCAAAAGGGGAAAGTTCGTTGCACCATTCCGTTGTTGCTAAAGACCTAGAAGCCTGCAAGATCGAGTTGGATCATCTCACAAGCGATCCGGAAGACCTCAATGCACCGGTTCTATGGCCTTTCATCAAGCTTGTTCGGTAAGTTGAGATATGGCCCCTTTGACGCTCATCGACGGTGGTATGGTCAGTATACAGAATTGCTGATAGATGCTATAGTATTTTCCTTCACCTACCATTACTTGAGCATGGCCTGGTGCTTGCGGACTTACCAGGTGACCAGTCTCCCATGTTTCCCACTCTTGGGTTGATTTGTTGTGCTAAAACGTGCTAGGCCTGCGCGATACGAATCACGCAAGAGTACGAGCTACTGAAAAGTACCTTGCGCACACGTGTGACGAGGTCTTTATTGTGACTCCAATAGCGCGCTGTGTTTCGAATGAGTCGATTTACGAGATCATCAAAAAGTGCGGACAAACAAAGCAGATCCGCATTGTCTGTACGCGGGCAGATGTGAGTGTGTGTCAACGTCGCGCTGAGACATACTCTAATATTCAATGCGCAGGAGATTTCCCCAGACGAGCTGGCTCGTGGAAAAAGCCCCTTCGCCGAACGGATTAGAAAGATCAACGCTGAAATTGAATATCTCGAGACTCGGACACATGAAATTGGGCGCGAGAGGAGGACTGCTCGGGGAAACGCGATGGCCGGACTTGCCATGATGGAAGCGATGAACGAGTACGCATGTTGTTTCCTCATCTGTACCTTTGTGAATATCAACTGACACTGTGACAGTGATCAAATCTACACACTTCAATTCAAGTGAGTATGCACGAACAATTCATCTTGATGGACCCTTGTGTGCATGAGTTCTCCCGCGAGTTCTAACCAGCGATAAAAAAGACGGAAAGCCATTTTGATGAGCAATCGCAACGAATCAGTAAAGAGGGAGCTTCGTGACGCAATCCAGAAACGAGAGAATCGCGAAACTCAAACGATTCGTATATTTTGTATTGGAAATGAGCTTTACAGAAATCCACCATCGAAACTTGCCAAGAAATACAGAGATTTGAGCGGAGTTGGTGAGCTGCAGACATACTGTCGAGGAATACCTGCAGAAGCTCGAACGGTTTCCGCCGTGGCTTACATTCAGCATGAAGTGCCCGCGCTGGTTCATTCGATTCATCAATGAATGCTGATGGGCCATGAGTCTGTCGAGGCTGAAGAAGCTGAGAAGCTACAAGCGGTGCTTCAAACTGCAGAAGGCTCTTTGCGACAGGTATATTTGAGCGCAACGGCTCAGTCACTGATTTCTCCATAGGTACTCGGTGGTAGTGCTGACATTTTCAAGGCGCTTCTCTCGCCCTCGGGATTGTTGATCGCTGTTCAAAAGGAGGCACTGCCGACTTTTGAGAACCTTGTCATCGAGCATCTTCGTGAGTCAACTCTCCTGGCCATGCGGTGAATCATCATTGTCAAGCAGAACCTAACCGGAGCCATAGGCTCTCATGTAGACAAACTAATGATGACAGAGTTCATCACAGTGAGTGAAAAGTGGAGAGGAGTAAGTCGTCTCATGCGATAGAACATAATTCTGAGAAGTTGCTGCAAGTGGCTAATGTACCACAAAGTGGCACTGGACAAGCTATGCCGCCCTTTGCAGAAAATATGGAACTCATACGACCAGAAAAAGGGGTTATTCCTGCTGGAATGACCAGCTCAAGGAACAAGTGCGGTCATGGCTCGATCCCCGTTGGGACATGGTGGATGAATGGCTCTTGGCTCACAAGTTACGCATGAGCAAGAGTATCACCGGTCTCTTTGAGAATTTCTCGACTAGAATCAAAGGTACATTGAGCCTCGCACTGAGAGACTGGACAGAGGTACTGTTCTTGACTCACTCTGGTTCTCTTGTTACAGCTCATCGTCACGCAGCTCCAGATGTCATTGAAAATCTGATTCTTGCCTTGCGGCACCGGGGAGAGAATATGCAGCAGGCCCTATCGCATTGCATGTCCGAGTTTCAACAGAAAGTCAAGTATGTCGAGAAACTTTGCAACTCTTCTCCGAATCCAATTTTGATTGATATCTGGCTAGACTAGCGAGGCAACATACCCTTGATGGCCACAATCACAGTGCCTTGATCGCAGATCTGATGCGTCAGGTGTACAACGCATGCAGCAGAGAGTCAGGTTCGTATGGAATGTATTCCAGCCTACAAGGCCGGCGGGCATGGTGAGTGCCAGCCAAGCAACTTCACTGCGCTGACTTCTCCCGCCGGGGGATTTAGGAGTAGGCAGCGACAGAAGACGGAAAGAAGCCATGCAACGCCATCTATCCGACCAAGATTTCTACGCCAAGTATCTTGAGTCCACCAAGTCTTTCTACCAGAACACAATCAAAGCCTCCATGGTGACTGTCAAGAAGGAGTTAGAGGGTCAGATTGACTTGATCGCGGGGGACTTTGCCGGCGTGACCATGTCAAGTGAAGAGACACCCGAGCCGGAAGCAGAGCCGGAACTGGCGAAGGAGCTGGCGAAAAAGATTCCACTCCTTCAGGAGTCACTGGATCGTGCTTCAAAGTCGCTGCAGCTGACAAGCAGTTGAAAGTTCAGATTGTGTCGGAGTGTTCACTCGGCTTGACATTTTCCTACGACGCTTGATGAGGGGAAGGAAAAGTGCCGGGGGTATTCCGATGTCCTGAAAATTCACGAAGAATTGAGGACAAGTTTGAATTCGGGAAGGAGAGATCAGTGCTTGGAGTTCCCGTGAAGAGATCTCCAGGGAACCCAGTCTCTTAGCGAGCAGTTGGTGACGAACGGGAGCAGTGGGCAAATTTGGGGATGCACGAGTCTGGGCCGCGGCTGATGAGTATCTAAGTCGGCTCAAATGTCCAAGACGTGCTTCATGGAAGCCCGTCTAGTGAGAACAATTACCCAAGAATGATTGCAATCAGACATTGACATTGATCACATGGTCTGTAGAGAAACTCTGCAAAGTAACAAGAAACAGGTAATGAGGTCAATTTTGAAGCACATATTGATACAGAAGCAGCTGCACCCACTGTTCCATGGGATAACTGTTACAGGTTGATACATTGTAGAAGAGCCCTAGGTCACCAGGCACTCGACGTCCGTCCGTCAGGAGGTTTGATTAGTTAACCTTACCTGAGTTATTAGTAAGTTACATCAGATACTAGTCAACTAACTAGTCAAAAACATAGATCTTACCTGGAACTGAGCATCGCGATATATTGACAATTGAATCTCTGCTGATATCAACCTGTCCCTGCGGGATGTACGACTGTGGCCCTGGATCACTCCAGATTTGGACATCATGCATATACTTATGGGTGAGTGTGTCCGTTTTGGACTTGTTCTCATCTTTGCCATCTTAAGAAGTCCTTGACATTTCCGAGAAGAAGCTGTCATGAATCCAAGCATGAGAATCAGACGGCAACGTCTCTATGATCAAACAGGATGACGCGGCTCGGGCTCGGGAGACATCACTTACCTTCGCCAAGGCTCCCCGAATCCCACTAATGATGGGATTCTGATTGCGCGGAGTACTAAACTGGAAGTGCATCATAACTACTGCAGAGTGCATACTGTCAGTGTCGACTCTGCAATCGAGATGTCGAGATTTCAGAGCCTCGGTTTAGGTATGAGTGTCAAAAAAGGAATATATCTTCTGGACAGTACACGAAAGAGCTCGGATTACGCTCTCTTCACCACAACCCTTGCAATTTCTATCCGTGGTATCATCAGATCATGAAGTCTTCCACTGCCCGAGGTGGAGAGCCCCAGACTCTGCCGTGGCGACTGGCGAGAGTCCAGGCCCATTTGTTTGTCCCGCGCAAAGACAAAGCTCCACGATCAAAGTAAAAATAGCGGGCGTGACGCAGCATCCCCATTGAAAAGTGGCCCATCATACATTGTCGATCAAAAAGAGGCGGCTGTGTTTTGAGTTCATTGGGAGAAGATCTGACCCATGGGAACACGTCCAATAGGTTAATTGATGTACTGTAAGTCAATTACTAACTGACTACGGCCGTTGGGTATGTTACCGACCTGATAATCCATTAGTCCATGAGCTTTAGCTAGAGAAAGCAAGTTATACTCTCCGGCCTGTTGATGTTCCCACGCTTGTTTTTGTTTACCTCCTTCATTCATCTTTCTTCAGGCCTCGACACCTAAAATCAACCTACATCCATTTTTCCTACCCGGCAATTGGATCCATCCGTCTCCTTGCCAGTCTTTCACTGCAGGCAGACAGACATTAGCGAGTGCCCCGAAAACTGAACACTGTGTACACTGCACAGTTGTCATCATATACAATCATTGACGTCCACGATGAGGTCGCGAACATCAGTCAAGCCGTCCGATTATCCACCTCTGCCATTCCATGGCATTCGCTCCATCATCTTCCTCTCCGCTCTTGTGGTCGCGATCATCCTCGCCATATTTATCTACCATCTTCGCGCCGATGGCTTCAAGCTTCCCTATGTCTATCTCGTCGTACGTCAACTCCTCATACCTATCCGTGGTCCATCCCGCTCTCCCCTCCTCCTCATCACTCAAACCTGATGCCATGCAAACCAACCATGCAAAGCACAAACTAACAAGCCTTCTTCCAAACACAACACAGCTCCTCCTCTCCTCCGTCCTGTCCCTCATCACAATCACCACCACCGCCCTCGTCAACTGCACCTGTCGCCTCTCCCCCAAACTCTCCCTCTTCACCAACATCCTCCCCCTAATCATCTGGCTCGTCGCCCTTGGCCTCCTCGCCTACAGCATGTCCGGCACCATCCTAACCGCCTGCACCACCGAATACTGGGCCACCGCGACCGGCATCTCCGTCTGCCGCACCTACAAGGCGCTCTTCGCCTTCACCGTGCTCACCACCCTGGGCCATATGCTCGCGATTGTGCTGGACGTCGTGGTGCGGCGTCGGCAGACTCGTCTGGGCGCGTATGATCCAATGACCAGTTCGGCCGCGCTCGGGGAGGATCCGTGGGATGTCAAGTTGGCGGAGAGGAGGGATTCGGTGGCTGGAGGGGGAGGAGCAGGAGGGGCGCATTACAATGATGTCCCTATGTATGCGAGAGGGAGGGGAGCGGTTGACGATCATAGGGGCGCTGGCGCTGGTGCTGGGGCGCCAGGGGTGCGGTTCCAAAGTGGTTATCAGCATCCTGCGGAGCGGACCGGGTATGATCCGGCGGCTTATCGTTGAGATGTGAAATTTTGCCAGGGCAAATGCTGTCTCTTCTGAGGTTGAGATGGTGTGTTGTTGGGAGTCGGTGGTCATGCGGAAGGCATGTCAGTGCTTGTATATCTCGTGGTTTCCGCAGGCGGATCACACATGTAGCGACGGCGTTGATAGTTGACTTTGTTCGATAGATATGTATGTTGGGAGGAGGCCTTTTGGTTCCATCTAATAAGGTTGGAAGTGATCAAGGACCATACAGTTACAACCTGTCTCATGGCATAGTAACCGATACCAAAGATCGTGTCTCATATAACTACGATTGATGAACATTTGGAAGGTCGATGACCGGCTGGAAAGCCGGTAATCCGCAGCTCTTGATTGAAAGACGGCCGATTCCTGGCAGCGGGATGATCTCAGAATTGGCTCCAGAGAATTCGCAGGATGATCAGACGAGTTTAATGATTAGTCGACAATGAGATTAAGAAGCAAGGGTGAACGCGATGACGCTTAATATAGACGAGATATGGGAGGTATTTTAGAAGCAAAACATTGAGAACATTTCCAGGACAGACATCTACATGATGACCTCGTTGGCAACATCCTGGATTGAAGAGAAGAACATGATGTCAGCAAAGGATCGAGGTGGATTCGGGGACATGTGGCTCGGAGAGTTTCACTTACACGCTTGAGTTCCTTGTATGGCAGGCACACACAGTTCTGCACGCGGACCTCGTCGCCGACAGCGCATTCCTTGCCGAGAATGGTGATGCTCTGCACCTTCACGCCCTGCTTGATGATGCTAGTGGAGTGGCTGCCCAAGGGGATGGGGGTACCTTCCACACGAGCCCAGGCACCGACGCGGCTACTCCAGCCGATGATGGAATGCATCACGCAGGCATCATGACGGATCTCTGAGTCTTCCAAGACGATGGCGTCCTTGATACGAGCACCGGCGCCAACGACCACACGGGCACCAATCGAGACGTTCGGGCCGAGCTTGGCGGTGGGGTCCACGGTGGCAGTGGGGTGGATGAAGACTGGGGGCACAATGGTCGCAGAGGGAGCAGTCAGCTCCTCGGACTGTGCCTGGAAGGCCTTCTGAAGGTAGAGCGCGTTGGCAGGCACGGCGGAACCAGCAGTCTTGATCTGACGCCAGAAGTCCTTCGTCTCGTGCACAAAGAACCGGTTGCTGTCGGCCAGATCGGAGAGAATGTCCTGCTCCAAGCGCAGAACCTCGTTCTTTTCACCATCCTCATCATCACCAGCGACGAAGGATGACTCGAGGTTGTCCGTGGAGGGGTAGGAAAGGAAGCGAGGGCGGGTGGTGCGGCGTTTGATGGCGCTGCGAATGGCGGGGAAGATACACTCCGTCGCGAAAAGGTAGACCCCGCAATTGATCAAGTTGGAGATGTGCGACTCGGGCTTTTCAACGTAGTGCAGGACACGCTTGGTATGGGAATCGGACACGATGCAGCCAAAGTTGGACGCGGCTTCGTTGGTGACGCGCGTACCCAGGATGACGGCCTCCGCATCCTTTTCCTCGAACAACCGCAGCATCTCGCCCAGAGGGAATGAGCAGCAGACATCGGCATTCAGCACCAAAAGACGTTCGGGCTTGCCCTTGAGGATCGCATCACGAAAGTGGTACAAACCACCCGCGGTACCCAACGCCGTGTATTCGCGGAGATACTGAATGCGGAACTGGGGGAACTCCTTTGCCGCTTCTTTGATGAAGTCCCGGAAGACAGACTCGTCGTAGTATCCGATCAGGATGACTTCGCGCACATCATCGACCTTGGCGACAGCCTTCAGGCAGTGATTGATGATGGGATGACCAGCGACTTCGAACAGGGGCTATTTGCGGGGCAAAGGGGGCCTCTGTATTAGCTCGGTTTCTCGAATGCTCTTTAGCGCACAGCGCACTGAGAGTAATGACTGCAGTATGTACCTTGGGGACATCGAGCGACAGCGGGCGGAAGCGAGTACCACGAGAAGGACCTCCGACCTAATGTTGTTGTTGTCGTTGTTTAGTTTGTATATCACCCTGATGAGGGCAGCATTATCGGAGGTAACTCACCAAGATGATAGCCTTGGTGGAGGAGTGGTGAGAATCACCCCGAATTGGGACGTTAACCATGATGGCTTGGGTTAGATGTCCAGAAGATGAGATCAATAGGAGGATCTTCACACAATTGACGGGTTGGAAAGAGTCTCAAAGTCCAGAATCAGATGCGACCAGATCGAGAGCTTCGAATGCCAAGACAACGCTGGCGGGCGGTGGTGGGGGAATTCAGGAGAGCTCACCTGACGTGAAATCGAGAACGTGGGCTTCCATCGAACGTGGGGCCTGCCGCCAACTGGTGACTCGGGTGGATCTAATCAGGCACAGCTGAGAAAGGTGGGACCGCATCTCACCGTCTGCATAGTCATACTACTGAGTTACGGCCAGACGCCTTCACAATTTGGCTTCAAAAACAAGAATCATTCTATCCTCTGCAAAATAATAATCTGCTTGGTGATAAATTTCATATCGGGCTTCCATTCTAAGTGCCTGAGGCTCGACAATAGGCATAGCTAGGACTCGATCGTCTGCGAGCCCGAATATCCAACTTGGGTATTCAACTCAGTGCACATGGTCCAGCAGTCACATTGGCTCATCCTCAGGGGCCCATTCGTGAATGGGGGCAAAGCCGTCAGACACAGTGTCCATATCATCAGTATGATGAATCGTCTGGATCCAATCCTGCGCTCGACTCAACTTTGCTCGCTCACGAATCAATTCCCCGCGTCGTCGCTCTCGCTCAGGATCCTCAGCCATCAACACGTTACATTGATCGGCAGCTGAATCGCCAAAATGCACCCAGTCAGCGCGGGCTTCATGCCGAATGGTGGAGATGGTCACTTACACTTGGTGTTCAATCGGTCGTTGATCACGTCAACCAGGTGAGTCCGGCACTTGCTGATGACCTTGGCATGGGCGGACTGGCAAATAACATCCAAAAAGCGGGAGCTCGCAATCTCGTAGTACCCATGAGAATCCTGCAAGGCGATGCCATTAGCACCGAAATGGTCCTATACAAGCGAGGATTCGACACACACATACTGCCATCATCTCGATTTCTTGAACAAAATCATCAATACCCAAATCCTTCATGATTTTGACAATCTTGGACTCGTCATCAACATCACCGCCCGCCTGACGAATAATCGCTCGCGCTCGTGCTCGGTTGCGTCCTGAAGTGAGCAGCTGAAGAGCGCTCTTGGAGGCAGCTTTGTGTCGCGCCTGAGCCATGGTGAAGGGCTTGTCGTACTCGATTCGGAATTGAGCCCTGGCATGGCCCATGAATTCAACTTGGCATTCATTGATGAATTCGCTAATAACTCGACTCAATTCTCGATAAAGGCCCGTTTGACGATATTGGGCGATCACCTCATCGAGACACTTCGTGATAATTTTGAGGACAATTGTGCACGTCGCAGAGACAAAGACACTCGCAAGCTCGCTCCAGTGTTTGATGCTCGCTCTATTCAGGGACTCAATGACCGTAGGGTCAATATGGTTCGGGATTCCTGTCGAGCCCGATTCCTCTCGGAACTCTCGAATCTCACGAGGGTGGAACCTGCGGGCTGCCTCGACGTACTTGTCGAAAATACCATCTATGAGGTACAGCTTGGTGGGCGGAGCAGGGGTCGGCGAGTCTGGAGGTGTCATGTCGCTGCTTTCATGCTTGCGTTTCAATCGACCGGCCTGGGGTGAGCCATTGACATTCTGGTTGCCTTTTGATTCCGTGTCTGTCACGACAACGCCCATGACAGTCGGTTTGGTTATCTTCAATGCTGTTTGAAAATCCGTGGCAAGCCGGTTCGAAAACCTAAGGAACATCTTGCGAGTGTCGTGAACCTCAGAGCTCCCAATCAAGATCTCGTTCAACCGAGATCGAAGGGCCAAAACCTTCTCCATCACGATATATTGACGGTTTTCGGTGGGTGGACTTGGCAAATCCGCCAGCTCTCTATTGACCCGACGTGCTTTTTCATTGATTTGATCGATGATGGACGGCAGGCACATCTGGATTTGGGCCATCAAGATTTCCTTGAGTGCCTCTTGGAGTCGGCGAACACCAAGGCGATCTCTATATTCAGACATAGAACCCTTCCAGAATGAACCGTCAAAAAATCTTTCTTCTTCCTTGCGAGCCCTTGCATGGTCGACACCAGGATCCTGGTTGTTTCGCACCACGAAGTACCCATGGCCCAGCTTGAATTTCTGACCCGCGAGGATCTCTCTCCACTGCTCGAAAGATTCCATACCCAAGGCACGGTCTGGTTTTGTAAGTACGCCCAGGGTTCGTTCTTTGGCGTTCTTGATGTCTCGGATCAGCCTAGCAGCACTCGAATTTGTAGCGTCGTCCGTCATGGTCAAAGTGAGGAGGATGATGCAATTCTCCTGCGACACATAGTGTTTGACTAGATTCTCGACCAGCCTGACGAGATATTTCTCATCGTCGTGTTCAGGCTGGCTAATCACTCCAGGAAGGTCATAAAAGGACAGAGCTGGGAACTTGGGCCCGGAGATGTCCAATCGAACAACATTCGGCGAGAATTTAACAGCAGTCTTCTCTGTGACTCCCCGATTCATGCCAGGTTTGTAGATTTTGGAATCATCTGCTGGGTTCAGAATGGCGACCTGGGCCCACTTGATAGTCTCTTGCACCTCAGATCTATCATACAATGTCATGAAGACCTCCTCGTCTCGACCGACGCGTGCAACCCAAGGGCCTAGGAGACCCGTTCGCTTCGAGGTCTTTAGTTTGTTCGACGGGTCGTACACATACCGACGGGAGAGGTACACGATACACTTCCACGGGTCACCTGGCTTGCTCTCCGACAAATTGATCTCCATCGGACATCTGGTACAGGTACCGGCGCTCCGGGGAACCTGGATCTCGGAGATACCCTCGATCAAAGAACTTTTGCCAGTACTCTGGTCACCAACAACACAAATCTTGGGCAATGCAATCTGGTTGTCCTCGATACCAATACGGCTCAGCTCTTGGATTTTGCCCACGAGATGCTGCATGTCCAAAGTCATGATGTCGATACCCTGAGCCTTGACGGAGGGTTCTCTTTCGACGAACTGTTCTTCAACTGATGGCTCAGGATGCGGCCAAGTTCGATCTTCTGTTGGCATATTGTAAATTTCTCTTTCTTCTGTCTTGGGTGGGACGTTTTGTGGTAGGCGATTGAATAGCGGTTGCCGCGCCATGACGAAATCTGATCTAGCAGCTGGTCCTTGCTTCTTCATGCGGACCCGAAAGAGCGAGTGAATTCGCTCCGTATATCGACGGGGACTTGAAGTTTTTGCTGGGAAATGGAAGGTCTTTGGGGACTGGCGGAGAAAGCTTGAGAAATACTCGGCGAGACTTGGAGAGACTTGGAAGGAAGGGCGACTTTAAAGGCTGCCGAGTCAACGCATTTGAAGACCTTGAATCTCCCGCGAGACCTGTCACTTTGTATATTTGGTGGTATGTCCCCTGGTAACTTCCGACAGGTTTTTGATCGATGGAAGCTGGAGAGTTCCATGAAAGACTCGGAGAAGTTGCTTAGATCTCCTCCTCTTTCGACGATGAGTCTCTTAAGTCCGGGCAGCAGCTTCACGTCTCCAATCACCAGTCTCGCCACTTTCTCTGCGATATACTGGGAATAATGAAGCAACAAACTTGTACGGAATCTACTGGTGAGTCGTATAGTCGTATCTGGATCAGATATCTCTGCCTACCGACTAACCTGCATTGCAACGATGAAGTCGACTTTTCTTCGCAAGGCAATCATACTCCGTACAACCTCTGTGCGTGATGTCTGGTAGCCTCAGACAATCCACAAGGTCCGTCGATGACCTCTATTTGGATAATGTGATAGACTTGGGAAAATATCTATGGAGGCTTATCATACAAGTACCTAATATCTTATCTTTCATTTGGGCCCTGTCAAGGATGTCGACGGAAGCGCAATCAAAATTTGCGTAGATTATTCTATGACGCTTGCATCATCAAATGACTAACGACTCCATTCAAGTACTCGCGCTGCAGGGGCAAGACAAGATTGTTGGCTAAATACATTTGGACGCCTCGTGCCTGCGTATAAAGCCAAAGTCTTTCAAGAATGGAAAGAAGTCGAAACCCTCAGTACTGATCTTAGGACACTGACCTCGTATCTGCCCCCCTGTAGTGATGAGCTCCCTCGCATGTAGGAAGCTACATAAAACTCAATATGGTTGATTGTTCAAATTCATGAAACTAAATGAGTTTTCAAAATTGCACTTCTTCGCTGCTATCTCCTTTTAGCTATACGAGTGATGGCCCAAGGAGCTTTCCTGTAGATCTGAACTGGTCCGGCTTCGGAGAGCCCCACAGTATTACCCTAAGCCCTATGTCCAAATCAGGAACTACATTGATGAAGCATGAAAGAGGCCATGACGAACGGCAACGTACATGCTATGACGGTCATTGTGGTCTCAGTTTTGATTCCAAGTTCAATAACTGACACTCCATATCATTAGTGCTTATGGCTTCGTGACTCAGTATATGCATACTCTAGGGATCCAAGTAAGTGACTCATGTCGGAATCCTGGGGTATTTATGTGACCGAATCGGGCGAGCCCCGCCATGACTCCCGCCCAAAATTTCCACGCGCCCCTCCATTGATCTGAACCATTCATCCATTTTGTGTCAAACGTCTAGAACCAGACAATATGGCGGACCAGAACACTGTCAAGGAGGCTGAGGCCTCCATGGCCAACCTCCAGCTCGACTCCGTCACCGGTGAGATGGTCTCCAAATCGGAGCTGAAGAAGCGCCTGAAGCTTCGTGAGAGGGAAGCCAAGAAGAAGGAGAAGGTCGCTGCTGCCCCCCTAAGGCTCAGAAGAAGACCTCCGCCGAGGAGGATGAGGCTAACTTGACTCCCAATGTATGTGTCTCCTATCGGTTCTGAAGATGGAGTGAGGCTCCAACTGTTGCAATGCCCGCCTGTCACTCGTAGTACTCACCACGGACGGGGACTTGATCACATACTCCGGCGCGAGAGTTCGAGTACTTACATATCAATCTGTCTTAGCAATACTTTGAGATCCGAAGCAAGAGGGTCCAGAAGATGTTCGAGACCAAGAACCCAGACCCCTACCCCCACAAGTTTCAGGTCACCACCGATCTCCGCGATTTCCTCAAAGACTACGACAGCCTCAAGAAGGGCGAGGAGAAGCCCGATGTCCCTATCCGCCTTGCTGGTCGTGTCTATACCAAGCGCGCCTCCGGACCCAAGTTGATCTTCTACGATCTCCGTGCCGAGGGTAAGAAGGTCCAGGTCATGTGCCAGGCCCAGAACGCCACTGGCAGCGTGCCATTCGAGCAGCAGCACGAGCACCTCCGTCGTGGTGATATTATCGGTGTTGTCGGATATCCCGGTCGTACTTCCCCCAAGAACCGAGACGATGGCGAGCTCTCCATCTTTGCCACTGAGGTCGTTCTTCTGGCCCCGTGCTTGCACGCCATTCCCTCCGAGCATTACGGTTTCCAGGACAAGGAGCTGCGCTTCCGTCAGCGCTACTTGGATCTCATCATGAACGACAGCACTCGCGAGGTGTTCCGCACACGTGCCAAGATTATCAGCTATATCCGCAATTTCTTGGACAACCGTGACTTCACCGAGGTTGAGACGCCGATGATGAACCAGATCGCCGGAGGAGCCACTGCCAAGCCCTTCGTCACGCACCACAATGACCTTGATCAGAAGGTATGTCTACAGAGTTGCGGTCAACATTCAATGAAGAGACAACCGCTAATTCTTTGACAGATGTTCGTACACGTTCCCTGGTGATGTATGTCAGTGCGTACTAATTTGACACCAAATTCTTAGGTACATGCGTATTGCGCCGGAACTCTACCTGAAGATGCTCATTGTCGGTGGCCTCGAGCGTGTGTATGAGATGGGCCGTCAGTTCCGTAACGAGGGAATCGATCTTACCCACAACCCCGAGTTCACTACCTGCGAGTTCTACTGGGCTTACGCCGATTACAATGACGTGATGGATCTGACTGAGGAGCTTGTCTCAGGCTTAGTCAAGCATGTTACTGGTGGCTATGAGACCAAGTTCACCACTCAGAGTGGCGAGGAGTACAACATCAACTGGAAGGCTCCCTGGCGCCGAATTGAGATGATCCCTGGCCTCGAGGAGGCTACCGGGGAGACATTCCCTCCCGCGGACCAGCTTCACACTGCCGAGACCGGCGAGTTCCTCAAGGGTGTGCTCAAGAAGATGAACGTGGAGTGCACCCCCCATTGACCAATGCACGCATGTTGGACACCTTGGTTGGTGAATTCTTGGAGAGCACCTGCATCAACCCAACCTTTATCATGAGCCATCCCGAGATGATGTCTCCTCTCGCCAAGTACCATCGCAGCAAGCCTGGTCTTTGTGAGCGATTCGAGGCCTTCGTTGCCACTAAGGAGATTTGTAAGTTTTCGTTCCTCGTTCCCCATTTGGGAAGGGCGTTTAGACCCTTTGCAATGACGATGATGTGCTAACGAGACCTACCTCACCTCAGGCAACGCATACACCGAGTTGAACTCTCCCGCTGTTCAGCGTGAGCGCTTCGATGAGCAGGCTCGTCAGAAGGATCAAGGTGATGACGAGGCTCAGCTCATCGATGAGAACTTCTGCCAGTCTCTTGAATATGGCTTGCCTCCTACTGGTGGCTGGGGTATGGGCATTGACCGATTGGTGATGTTCCTTACCAACAACTATAGCATCAAGGAGGTGCTTGCCTTCCCCATGATGAAGGAAGATAAGACTGCTCACCATGGCAAGTCTGTTCTGGAGGCTGTGAACAGCAAGCCCCAGCCTGAGGAGGGTAACCGTATGATACTGATCTCTGCCAACTTTCACGAACCGATTTCACTAACAATGAACCTGCAGCCAACTAATCAATGAAAATGTGGGAGATGGATTGTCCATCATTTAACGAAAGCGTCAGATCGAAGAAGACTAAACGCCGGCGGTGGATCAGTGAATAGCTACATGCATATTGAGAAAAATATCACCAATTCTCAGGCCTGGCCTCCACTCCGCGAACGGGCTACTGCGAATAACTGAAAGATACCTACTATATTCTATAGTCTATTTGAGTGTCGGAAGACTCCAGCTGCTTCATGACAAGAAAATAGGGACCCGGAAGATTATGGCTCCCTTCGGACATTGTTTTGATTAATAGAACAGCAATTCTATACTGCGCACAGTGTCTCCAAATCCAGATATCATTGTTTGTATCATCCACGATCAGACCAAAACCATGCGCAGATGATAGCGGAATCTACCGTCACGTTGTTTGCCTTTTCGGCTGTCCTCCCCCAAAGTATTTATATTTCATTCCAACCATCCTCTCTACCTACCCTCTTCATCTATTCTGGTTTGTGGTTCGCGATCTCTCTGACAAAAATATTGCTTTCGAACCAACTCGCAACTTCGAGAAACCTCGCCTTCGTTTCACAGCTCCATACCACACACCTTACTATGCACGGTCGTCCAAAGCTCGCTGCTCGAAAGAGCCCGTCCCCAGACAATCGTGAAAGAAAACGCCCGCGGTTATTCAAGTCACCACAGCCCGGTTTCCCAAGTCGTGATGTGACCCCTAGCCCAAAGACTCCCGAGGTGAAGCAGGATCATGAGGCTCAAGAGGCCTCTACGGGCATTTTCCGCACTCCTCCGACTCCCGTGGATGTCCAGTATCAACCGGCTGGCCCAAGCCCAGATGTGCGTTCACGACCCTTTAGCTCGGAAGATTTGGGATTCCTCTCTTGGTTTGGATTGTTTCTGACCCCATTCGACAGGCCGACAAGCTTCTGGGCTATTCCCCTTCCCCAGTCGACACCACGCGCCGACCTCCTGTAAGTTCAAGCTTCGTATGCATTCTCCTTATACAGAAGTGACTGACACAAGCGACGTTTCGACACGCAGAGCCCTCCTCTATTACCACGCATGTTCATCGCTCCAGAGGGAAGCCAACGAGCCGGTGTCCGCGAGAGCGTCGAGCAACGTATGTGTCAGTAGTAGTAGTCGCTGAATTTCGAATCGTCATGCTAACTAAACATCTATTAGGCCCAGCATTCAACATGACAGAAGCTTCCTTCACAAGTTCCTACGATCCCCTGGCGCTCCTTGGTCGTGTCAATGTTCCTCCGGCCACCACCAGCCAGCCTGGCCAGCCTGGCCAGCCCAGCCAAGCTCGTCAGGAGCCCACAACGCCTACTCCGACCCCCGCCCGCGACAAAGCCCATACGAAACTCCTTGGAAGAAACTCACCGTTACGACCGTCGACTTCGAAGAACTGTCCGCGCACACTGCCAAGTGTGATCTGTGTGATCGTCGAAACACAGAGGGCATGTGGCGATGCACGCCTTGCGGATGGCAGTGTTGCCGTCGATGCCTCGCTGAACGAGGTGGAGACCGCTCGCATCCTAAGGCTGGCACCATACATTATCCTCGGGACATGGTCCAGATGTCGTCCCTTGCGAAGCCAAACGAGGGTCCTTCCAGTACCGCTGCCTCCGCCTCACGCAGACGAGTTCGCCCGTCTCGTGCCTCTCGAGGGACGCCCAACGTGTCGGCGGATGAACAGGCGGCCCGACTCCTCAGTACCATGAGAGAGGATTACCAGGATCGTCGCAGACAATTGCCAACCCCAGCTGCTAATGAGTCGAATGATGCTGCTGCACCGCAGCGGGCGGCTGGCACGGATGGTGAGATGGGCGTGAATGGGGCACAGGGTCTGCAGGATTTCAAGATGCACATGGACCTGGACAATCTTCCGGACCATCTCGTCAATGTACGTCGCAACCCATCGCGCAGAGCGAGACCGGCCGATCTGAAGGAGTGAGGAATTGATCTCCAGCAACGCGCAAATTTCGAAAAACTCGAGGGTCATTGGTTTGATGGGTTGGGCGATCCAACAGCATTAGGCTCATAGTATCCAAAGTGCAACTTGAATTCTAAATGATCTAAAATTTCTGTGTCATAGTAGAGACTTGAAACAATGACGGCTATATTGCGTAGAGACTAATCTTACAGCGGACTCGGGACATGTCGATGAGTCTGGGTAGGAATGGAGATGGTATCAGAACAGAAGGGCTTCATCATGTGTCGATAGAGAGCCTTGATCACAATATTCGTACACACTGATAGTTGATCTTTTTTGGGTGGGGGGTTCTTTTCTTCCACAACTCGTTACAGCCGCTTCATGGCCGAAGCAGTGGAACTGGACAGCTGCTGGCCGCGAGCCTTGGCAGCCATTTGCAGAAGCTTTGCTGTGCGCGACGGATGCCACACACGGCTGCCAAGAATCATAACCCAGGTCAACAGGAACAAGCTTCCGGCTTGGTGAGCTGACGCGAGCGGAGTGGGTACTAGGTACAGCAGAGTGGAGATACCAAGAGCGACCTGCATGCAGGCGAAGCCGAGGACGCCGTGCATCCCCTTGCGAGCCGGGGCAGGAAGCAGACGCTTGATTGGAGCACGGCGGGAATAGGCAAAGAGTGCGACGATAGAGGTGAAAGTAGTGATGGCGAGAATGCGATGATCAAGCTGGACGAGAGAAGGGTTCTCGAGCATGTTACGCCACCACAGGTCGGAGCGATCCTCATGGCGGGAGTAGCGTGGGTCCCAGAGTTCAGCGCTGGGAGGGGTCAGTCCCTTACCCATGTAAGGGAACTCGTTGTAGATCAATCCGGCGTCGAGGCCAGCAACAAGGCCTCCAGACATGACGGTGACAAAGACCAGAAGCGCAAGGCCGGCGACGGAGCGGCGGAAGAAGGCCAGTCGAGGATCCCGCAGGGCGTTCAGCTGGTTCAGACCCTCGGAGGGATCCTTCATCAGGCGGTGAGATCGCAGGATCGCAAGACCGTTCCAGAGCATGGCCACGTAGCAAGTGAAAGCGGTAGCCAAGTGAGTGGTCAGACGGTACTGGCTGACTCGCGGGTGGCTTCCGGGGGCAAACAGATCATCCTTGAGCCCAGACTTGACCATCCACCAACCGATGAAGCCTTGGAACCCAATCAGACCAGCAATGCCACCAAGGCGCAGGGCCATGGGCGTAGAGACCTTTTTCCGGGCGATGAAGTAAACAGCGGGCAGGACGAACGACAGACCGACGAATCGGCCCCAGAGACGATGAATCCATTCCATGTAGTAGATAGACTTGAACTCGGACAGGGTCATATTGGGGTTAAGCAGTTGAAATTCCGGAGAGGCACGGTATTTGGAGAACTCAGACTCCCAGTCGTCCGCGTTCATGGGGGGAAGAGAACCAGTGACTGGGCGCCATTCGGTGATACTCAGACTATGCGATACCCAAGTTTATTAGCTAACAAAAGCCACAAACAATCCGATCGGGAAGTTCACGTACCCAGATTCAGTCAACCGGGTCAATCCTCCAAAGACAACGATACCAAAGACGCTGGCGGCGCTGCCCAAGAGCCAGTAGGCCACCCTTTTGTCGCTGATCTTGGGGAAACTTGACTTGACCTTGGCTGCAGTCTGTTCCGCGGCAGCCTCCACGGTGGGAGCGGCGACGGATCGACGCAGGCTCGAGGTGAAGAATTGACGGTTTTTATCGGCGAGCACAGAGGTCCGAGTCATCTTGGGCTTCGGGGAGGGCATTGCGGCGAACCGGCGCACAGTTTTGCCAGCAAAGCCTTGATTCCGGAGGCATTGTCTGCATGTAAAGAGTTCTTGTGACAGTCGAGGTGTCATGCTCCGCCATAAAGGCAGGGCTGGGCCTAATGAAGCCATTGCAATTGAAAAGATGCAAAGCAATTATTGCTTGAGAGGAAGCAAGTGAGGAGGGAAGTGAGCGTCGACGGGTTGCATGACTTATCCAGATGTGGCGCAGGGGGCCGATCGCCAATCAGTGGCGAGAAATTAATGTAGCTCAACTTTATCGGGAAAGTCATTCGAATCGGTATCCGATTGTCCGGCCGAAAAGAGATCTTGAACTATTTCGGTGGATCGGTGGACCGGACAGGGCTTCTCTGGGGGAACCATCGTGGGATAGCTTTCAAACTTGGCTCTGTGTTTCTTGGTCTATTCAATGCATGCTGACTGCTCAGTCTTCTACGGAGTCCAAGTTATCATTGTCTCGTCCACCGCCGATTGATACTGCCTGTCACTCAATAGAGTTATGCGGAGCTCCACTATCAAGAGCTGAAGAGTGTCCCTGATGCCTGAGGCAGAATACGTGCCGCCCGCGGAGCTTGATGTCAGATCCGCAGTGCTGTACGACTACGGCGTATGCTGCCGCGCTTAATCAACACATCGCTTCACATCACCCGACGCCATGTCTTATGCGGTCGAGTCCAAGAAGCGCAAGTTCCACCGAATGCTGGAATCCATCTCGAAGCCTCTGACCCTCGAGACTGCGTCGCGGAATCCCGGCCCTGAATCCACCATGACCACCAAAAACCGCACTACGGCCGATCTTTCGATCAAGAGAGTGAGGCTGGATAATAACGATACTGCTGAATATCCCGCCGTGCGCAATTCTACGTCCAAAATTGCTCGGCCCGACCTTCAACGAACAAGTTCTTCGGCTTCCACTTCCTCCACGCGTCCAACATTCGTCCCTTGGGACCGTGAAAGATTCCTCGAACGCCTCGAGACTTTCCGTCGCGTCGACCGTTGGACATCGAAGCCGGCTGCGATAAACGAAGTACAATGGGCGAAGCGCGGATGGGTGTGTACGGATGTTGCGCGGGTCAGCTGCATCAGCAACTGTGGTGGCTCGGTCGTTGTGAAACTCCCGGATGAGATTGATGAACTAGATGGGTTCGACATGGAAAAGGCTCAGGAGAGGAAACAAGTCCGTATGTGTGATTCGGTCGTGAACAACGCCCTATCTGCCGTTCTGGTCCCTGCTAACGGACGTGTGTACAGGTTTGAGATTGGTTGAGGAGTATCAAAAACAAATGATCGAAGAGCATGGCGAGAACTGTCCATGGAGGAACAGGGGTTGTGATGGTAGGTCTCGTCATTGAATTCTCGGCTGCGCTTGACGAAGAGTTATGTCTGACTATGCGCAGCGACAATACAACATCTGCCATTGACCAACGTAGATGTCGCCATACTCGGACTTCGCACTCGATACAGCCATCTCCTTCAAATGAGTGAAAGGCTACCCAATCTTGAGACGCTACGCTTTCCAGACAGCTTCGATATTGAGAGCCTTGTGCACTTCCTTCCCACTGACTGGTCTCAAAAATCCGATGGCGGGACACTGCCGCCAAGCGATTCCAATGAAGAGACCGGTGGAGAGGCCTCGGCTCCGCCACCAACTGATTTGCCATCTCAGGATGTTAACAAGGCCGCGCTCGCCATTGCACTATTCGGCTGGGACTCAAGTCCCGACTCATCCACAGATCTTGTCGCTTGCAAAGCCTGCTTTCGGCGTCTTGGTCTGTGGATGTACAAACCCAAAGCGAACGGAGACCGTTCTGTCTTCGACTCACTTGATGTGGCAGCTGAGCACATGGACTATTGTCCATGGACTGACCGCAATGCTCAGAATGGTACTGGAAAGGCCAATCAAAATCTAGCTTCTCTCCGCAGTGGCTGGGAAATAGTCGCCGAGGCTATCAAAGTGAAGCATCGCAGGCAAGAACGCTCGACAGCCCCAGAAGGAAGTCCACGGCCTGAGCAGAAGACGCATGACGCTGAAGTCTCCGATGACGAGGGTGTCCCAGATGAGGAGAAAAAGAAAGCTGCAGATCGTGAATGGTGGGCTAAAATTCGACGTATGAGGCAAGTTTGGACTCATAAGACGCCACGTCGCAAGCCTGCACCTCCCGCATCAGATGTGCCCTAATTCGAGGCTTCCGTATGGCGTTCTAGCAGATTGTAGCAATTGGCTTCCTCATTGCATTATTTTGAGCGTTTCACAATAACCTGGGTTTCATAGTTTAGTCATGTCTCATTGAGTTTTCACTTCTGTCCCCGACAGAAACTAGAAGACTTGTTACTTGAGCGTGTTTGAGCACTCCTCGACGTCTCCCTGCTATCTCTATATTCAGTAGGCTCATGCAGCCTTACGTCACACTCAACCTGTGGTGATCGCAAAGACTTTTATTTTTGACACCGGGACGCAACTGCCGTTTTCCGAACCGTCTTCCAGAACGGTCAATTATCACAGCCGTAGACGGTCATATTTCAATGATCAATCTCATTCAAACGTCCCTGAACTGAGGATCCTTGACTGTCGAGCATCATGATCCCAGCACGAAAGGTGTAAGTCGCACCTGAATCTCAGTCCACGCTCGGGCTACTGCGATGCTTATCACATTAGTCTCATCTCAGAGATGCGCATGAAAACTTCATTTGATAATCTTTGCGGCTGCCCAAACTTGGTTTTGACGCCCTGCCAATGGCCGCCAACGCTCACTTTCAACAGTGGTCAATGAGAAGTTTCGCTCACAGTGGTCAATTCTAACAAACGACATTTCGCGGTTATCCGACTTCAATATAAATTTAAGACCTCGCCGCTGCCAGGCCGACTTTGATCTCTCTTCCACAAATATCTGGATATTGATGCTCACGAACATTGATTTAAATCCTTCATCACAGTGATTCGGTGATTGAAGCTTATATTCAGCACTGAACTGACCTGACTGCACGTTTAAGCCCTGCTACCAAAGCAATAGGCACAAGCACTGCTGGTCACCAAAGTACGTCACCATACATATACTGATTGACCCATCTCGCCCTCGAGCCCTTGCCCCGACAAGGTGGCCCAGGAGGCTGACCTAAGGTACGGGTAAGGTGGAAGTGCACAATCTCGAAATCTTGCTTGAAACTTCTTCTTGAAAATCTTCGAAGACCCCGAGTGAATGTCTCCAATTCCAACCACAATCTCGCCACAGACCGGATCGACAGAGACCATCTGCGCAACAATTTCGTCATCCAGCACCTGCGACAAAATGACCGTTGTTACCGATGCACCGGAAGGTGGTGCAGCTGCACTTAATGAAACCATGGCCCTTTTCCCAAACGATATGTTTGCATTAACCCCCCGCCTATCACCCATTAATGAAGCCATTGATTCTCTGGAAAACGAAGCGCTTGCAATTGACGCCAATGCAAGTCTAGTCAATTTTCCCATAGATCTCCCAGAGGGTCAAACAGTTGCCGTCACTGGCAGTGAGCCTCCATTCGACGAGGCCATTGACTTTTCAGGGACCAATACAATTGGACTTGCCGCCAATGCACCTCCAATCTATGAGCCTGTGGATATCCCAGGGTCTCGAACAGTTGCAGTCGCCGCCAGTCAATCTCCAATTGATGAGGCCATTGATCTTCCAGGGAGCGAAATGCGTAAACTTGCCACTGCCACACCTCCAGTCAATGTGCCTGTGGATTTCTTAGAAGACGAAAAATTGTCATTCACCGCCACTACCTCATACAGACCGGATGTACGCGCTGATGATCACCGTGTCAAGATGGACCGGCCTTCTTCCGTCCTGACAGCCGATCCTAGTTGCTTCGTGATCACCGAGGAGGAAAAAACTGCTATCGAATGTCTGGCACCCTCAACGGCACATGTATGGTATGGTCCAGACAAACCGGAAGGTGCCTTGACCACCCCCCAGACCCCTCTGAAAGACCCTGCATCCCCTGAGCCAGCCCCATCCCAGGCTAAATCTCAGAGTGCACGAAGACGGATGAAAGTTCCTTTTGCACCCGCAAGCTTACCTGATCTGGATAGGGATCTGAACGAAGAGCAGATCAGGCTTGTCTGCGCTCAGCTCCCAAGAGTGCGACAGAAATACGGGCAGTACTTTTCGGCTGCTGGGTTGATTCGCGCGGCCTGGAGCCAAGCCCTTCTGAAGCGAGGTCCGGACGGTGAGATGCTTCTTCCTGAAGATGTTCTTCGATCGTGCATGCCAAAGTGGAAGGAGCGCCTGGAAAGTCTGAAATCCGAGGAATCCCCTCGGAGCCACACTCGCAAGCGCCATGAAAGGGAATCTTCTACCGCAGAGGGCCCGGATCATAAGAGCATTTCGGCCAAGAAGGCGAAAAGGCTTCATAAAGACGCCGAAAAGACCTCAGACGTCGAGACTGCCCCTTCTCCAAATATCCTCTCACGGAAGAAACCCATGATCCGGATCCGGGCAGACACCAGCCGCCTTGGGGAATCTAACAAAGGTAATGCAGCTGAGACCGGTGCCTGTCGGGCTGCCGAGGTCAGGGTTCGTGATCCCGGACGTGCTTCAAAAAGCGAAGCTCGGAAGATCTTCGACTCGGGAGCTGGACGACCATCTGTCAAACGAAGCGCGATGGGAGATGCTTTAAGCGAGCAAGGCAATCTCTTTACACATCGTGTGAAATTTTACAGGTCGCCACCGACTGATTCCCAGTCAGCAGATCAGATTGCACCGCCTGCACCTGCTGGTCATTCGAAGCTGTTGGATCCAAAGTACCTAAAGAGCTTCAATGATTTCCTTACCCAGGAGATCCGTCGAATGGATGATACAATTCTCCAAATTGAGCATGATCCAGCTACGCGGGGCGAAGCAGATACTCTACGGAACCATTGGCATGCTCTGGTCAATCTGCGGGATTCTTGCACCCGCATTGAGATGACTTCCGCGTCTCATAAGAAAGAGTAGATGATTCTTGAAGGGTTGACATATCTTTCTTATGGATGTTGAGCTGGAAGAGTTGTATCTTCACAATGCTCGCGTGCAGCGTTCTCATTTTGCACCTCTCTTATTCTTGTCACCTTCTTATTCTTTCTTGTTTCTTTATTGGAGGCAGAAGCTGTTGAGAAAGCTCAGCTAGAGATTGTTCGTTAAACATCTCGGGAAGCAAAGGAAAGGCAAAAAAAAAAGGACAGCGAAAAAAAGGAAATCAAACGGAAAAACCAGGAGAAAAAAAGCAAGAGCCATTGTGAGAGAGGACACATTGCCTTGGCGAAGGATTTGCAAATACGCGGTGCATTTAGTTTGAATTTGGAATTGGATTTTGTTTAACCAACTCTCCTTGATACATCTACTGACAGGTATAAACCTAATAGACTCAGACGATCGCGGCTGTTGTAAATATACACTTTTGGTGACATTCACCACAAATGGTGATCGTCGCCTTATTGGCAGGTAATGGTCTCTGAATGATCATGCTACCAAGATGCCATCTTCCAATTCCATAACCAGAGTTTATGGTTTGTCTGGAACCGAGAATCATTCAGATATTCATAACATCCAAGATTAAACTATGGAACCTTATCCCTGGGTACATGTAGAGTGAAATAGAATATGTCTCGAGGAGCTCATTGGAATGCCGGCTCTCTTTCTGAAAGTCTGCAAGAACTTTGTGGAATCTTTGATTAAGATGATGATTGTTCGTCTTTCCACTTCCCTCTCTGATATCGAATCATTATGTAGATCAAAATGGAAAAGACACGCCGTTTTACCTATTCCTAGAGCTTGTGTATGTAGATCTAGGGGTCAGTAACACATTAAAGAGACCTCAAGACCCTACAAAAAGTCCAGTCAAATGAATTGTTTTTTGACAATGTAAGTAGGCGTAAAGAAAGATTCATGATCTGTTTGAGAAGGCCTCGATGTTGGAATATGTGATATTGAAGTGAGGCGTGACTTTTCGTCGGCAGCTCACTTGCGAACATCATGTGAAGGTTCAAGGCCGGGCCCGCGTCTAATGAACAGACCAGACCCACTAAATCAAAGGCACGAAGCTCCCTTCTGCCGCTCACACCTTTTGCTATCCAACAACTCAACTTTTTTTTTTCTTCTTCACACAACATCGATTCACACTGATTACCCTCCTTTTAGTGTTATCAGTGTGGGGCCTTTTGACTCCATCAGACCCATAGCAGCGATCTACGAACAACCGAACCCAACCCTTGTCTCTATCGATCTCCCACGAACCTCAACATTCAGTGAGGCGAATCTCTCATTTCAGTCAGCCATTCCACCCGCATCCGCGAACTGCAGGCCAAAATGGAGAGATCTCCTGGGCGAGAATACAAAGATCATTCTAGTGCCTCCCACGATGATAGTCAGAGAAACGGCTCGCATCGCTCGCCTGACCCATCGACAGAGCACAATGGGTCTCATGATGATCGGAAGCGCAACCTCGGCGAGAACGGGGCACCAGACACCGATCAGCAACAGCAGTCATCGGGCCCAATGAGCAAGCGCAGACGGATGCAAGAACGACACCAAGCTCGCAGACGTGGTCGCACACCTCCACCTTCGGTCTTCTCCCGACGTGATCGCTCTCGCAGTCCCAACAGCAATGCCGCCAATCGCGATGACTACTCGAGACGCTCTCGATCGCCTCTTCCGCCTCGTTCCCCAGACCCCCAGGAGCCCCCCAAGCAACGAAAGCGGCCTGGTGGTGGAGCCCGGGCGGGCTTGCTTAATCCCGAGCAATTACGTCGTCGGCAAGAAGAGCGCGAGCGCGCCATGGAGGAAGATGCGATGCGCACGTCGCGGGACCGCGGTGTCTCTGATGTTGTTCGGCAGCATTACAATGCCGTTCCAGAACGAGGTCGAGAATGGCGCAAGACAGAGAGCAAGATCAAGGGACTACGAAGCTTCAACAACTGGGTCAAAAGCACTCTGATCCAGAAGTTCTCACCCGACGAGGACTTTGTCGCCCGTTTCGATGATACCAAGGAATGGGCCGATGAAAGTCTTCGACCAGATGCGGCTGAAGACAAGCAGCTCCTAGTGCTGGACCTGGGCTGTGGCAAGGGCGGTGACCTAGGCAAGTGGCAGCTTGCGCCGCAGAAGGTAGAGTTGTATGTGGGTCTCGACCCTGCAAACATCTCGGTTGAACAAGCTCGCGATCGGTACGGGCAAATGCGCTCTCGAGGCGGAGGTGGAGGTGGCCGTGGTCGACGTCCGCAGCCTCCCCTGTTTCACGCCGAATTCGCGACCAAGGACTGTTTTGGCGAGTCATTGGCCGACGTGGACATCATTCAGCGCGTCGGTATTGACGCCAATGCAGGGCCAGGGGGAAACTTGATGGCGGCACGATGGGGCGGTGGTGGGTTTGATGTCGTAACATCGATGTTTGCCATCCACTACGCTTTCGAAAGTGAGGAAAAGGCGCGTCAGATGCTCAGCAACGTTGCCGGTTGTTTGAAAAAGGGCGGTCGGTTCATCGGCGTGTGCCCCAACTCGGACGTGATTACAAGCAAGGTCAGCGCCTTTCATCAGAAACGCAAAGAGGCTGGGACCGCCAAACCTGCAGGGACTGAAGTCCCCGAGGATGGTGAGGTGGAAGAGGAGGAACGATGCGGATGGGGCAACGATATCTACAGCGTTCGCTTCCCTGGCGAGACCCCTGAGAATGGCGTGTTCCGCCCGCCATTCGGATGGAAGTATACGTACTTCATGTCCGAGGCAGTTGAAGGGGTCCCAGAATACGTGGTCCCCTGGGAAGCATTCCGAGCGTGAGTGTCCGACAATGCTGTTCTCATACTCGACTAAGCACTGACGACATATAGATTGACCGAGGACTACAACCTGGAATTGCAATATCGCAAGCCCTTTTTGGACATCTGGGAGGATGAGAAGAACGACCGCGAGCTCGGCCCGCTAAGTGAGCGGATGGGAGTACGCGATCGTCATACTGGAGAACTGACGATGACCGAGGAGGAGAAGGATGCAGTCAGTAAGTGGTTCAGCATGGCATATTCTGCACGCTGCTTTAGCTAACTTGAAACAGGCTTCTACCATGCCTTTTGTTTCTACAAGGTTTAATGATGAGATTCGGTCAGAGACAATCGTGGGCATAGCTTCGCCCTCAAAGTGGAAATCCATCTTTGAGCTATCTTAATCCTGAACATCCTCGTTTCTTGTTTGGTGTATAGCATTCATTGCCTCGTATTAGAGCGTTGCGCAACGTCGAGTGTTTATCATATGGTCGACTTTGCCTATCTCCTGGGAGAACTCGTTCAGCTGTAGTATATTTCTTTTCTGATGGTGTCTTGACGCACAACGTAGAAGACCGCATGAAATCGCTCTGACGGTTTCCAGCTCTTGCGATAAGCTTATCGCTGTAATGTAACCCAATCGGGACTAGTGCAGGCGCGTCGCGCGTCCGAATTTCGCATTGCTTTGTTGCGCCGTCAAGCTCATATCCGTTGGTAAAAATATCCTCAAAATCCCGGCTATTGTGTCCGTCGAACCCAGACCTTTCTTCTACGGTCACAGGGTCTCTTTGTGCGACAAAAAAAAGCAAGTTTCACAGATTTCAAGACCTCCAAATGCTCTCCGCAACTCCCGCGCGACAGCGCACCTCGATATCTCAATCTCGTCCCCCACCAAGCGGTGCGCACGCCCAAGCAAGACAAAATGCCCAAGGAAGACAAGAGCCAGAACTGCCCGAGTATCAGCCTCCTGAGTTCATAATCTCACCCGAAGCCAATCGAAAGCTTCGCGCCCTCCTGGACATGCAATACCTCGAAGTTGCCAAAAAACACATCCACGATGCAGGCATGCAGATCACCTATTCTGCGGGCGAAGTGAGCGATCACCTCCGGGACGCGCAAACTCGTTACCAAAAGTCGAAAGAGAAGCGTCGCAATGACGGAGACGGCCAGGAAGAGGATGCGGAAGCCGGGGACGAGGCTTACCGGCGTCTTGCGGAACAGGAGCGCAAAGTCGGTGAAATCATGGGCCGTCTGGAGGAGAGGATGCGTCACATGGTCGATAGTGATATGAAGCTTGTGCGGATGACGGAGTCGTTGAAAGATATTGACAAGGAGGAGGCTCAGAGACAACATGCCATATTGGGTGCGCGGCAGACGCGCAGCCAACGAAGGGAACGACGACCGATTGATTCTGAGGATGAGGATGCAGAGGAAGATGATCCGGCCCGAGAGCCTACGCCTGTGCGGGAGATTCGCGAGGCGAATGCGCAGAATCCGCCCAGTCGAAGGTTGAATGCCTCGCTGGCTGAAGGACAACAGAAATGGGAGGAACTCTCTTTGACTCAACGGTGCGTTGCAAAAGATTTGTGATCTGATTCGTCGACATGAGGGAAGTGGCATTGCTGACGAATTTCCATTGATGATTCTACAGCTACGCTAACAACAACGACTACACCGGGTTCTACCGCGTGGTGCATGACTCCAAATACCCCGGAGACGAAGCACCTCCACTGCCACACTCTTCCACCTGGTTCGCACACATGGAGGATCCTCAAAGCGCCGCGAGAGACTCCCCAGATCAAGCTTCAAGCGGACGAACACGCAATCAGCGCCAGCCTTCACCAGTAGGGTCCGACGACATTGCTATCGATCGCGAGAAGATCTCCATGAACTGTCCCCTTACACTGCTCCGCTTTAAAGACCCCGTGATCAGTAAATGTAAGCATCGCTTCGAGCGCGACGCCATCATGGAGATGATAACACAAGCACGTCCGATGCCCGTGCCTGGTTCACGGGCTCGTCAAAAGGCGGTCAAGTGTCCCATTTGCGGAACGCCTCTGACCGCTGAAGATTTGGCCTTTGATCGTGCCATGAAGCGCCGAGTCAAACGTGCCGAGGAGGAAGAAGCTCGACGAGCAGAGAACAGCGATTCGGATGATGACGATAGCGACGATCGGCCGTCGAAACGAGAGCAAATCACATTGGCTAGTGACGCGGTAGATCCAGATGACGATGCCGTGGATATCGATCAGCGGCCGGCAGGAACACAGATCAAATCTGAGCCAGTCCCGAGCGGTCAAAGGGAATCATTGGGGACGAGCGAAGAAGATGGGGAGGACGATGAGGAGGAAGAGGAAGTAGAAGAAGAGGAAGGGGAAGAAGAAAACGAGAGTGAGATGTAGATGAGGTCCCAATTCAGGTGCGGTCCCAGGTCAATCACGTTCTTTGCCCAAATACCCAGCCATACATCGATTTCAATGGTCTTAGTGAGCGGGAACTGCAGGCATGGCTTCATCAATTAGCACCTATAAGCGGAGATTGGAGTGAAGTGATCCGCGACTCAGCATGTATCAAGACCCTCCCGGCTGCGACTTTGGATCGCAGCATTAAATCAGCGCTACTATGGAAAGATTTCGCGTGAAAAGCTACAGGTTTCCCAGGGCACATGCAATGTCTAAAGACACATCGTCCATCATAGGCGATTAGGCACCAAGGTTGATCAGCATTCTGCGGGAAAAAACAAACAGTGATCATCTCTCCAGTGCGGGTGATGGATCGAACGACCCCTGGCAGCATCCATGGAGCTACGGCAACCTTACAAGTCGATAGAAGGCACGTAGGCATGAGATAGAGACATTCTAACGGTCCACGATGTTGGCTCGATAACAACACGGAATGGAGCTCTACCGGACTTTAAGATTGGCTTATCCCGAGTCCATTTATCGCCGGCATGACCTAAGCTCCGCAGATAAGATATGCCGACTGGGACGATCCCGCCTCTATCAATGCACGTCAGCGCGACAACATCCCCACTGCTGATAATCTATGGTGGAGTAAGTGTCTCTTCAACGACACTATGATCCCCAGCCTGCCTCTATCTACTCGGCAAATCCAGTCCGACCCGTTCCTGTTCCACTCGATAGGCAAGGAGTTTGTGGTCGATTTCTTATCGGGGAGATCATTTGGAGACACCTGCCTGGAGACTACTACCTACGGTAGTTACATATTTACGTCGAGTATTCAACATCCACTATCCGCCGTTTAATTCCCTTTCAGTCATTTACTTGGTCATCCCACCTGCTGTTAATGGATGTTTATGGCTTGAAGCTCAGTGATATCGTCCTGAACAACAGATTCGTTCAAGGGTTGAATGGCTCGCAAGACTTGTCATCATTGACACCGTAGTACCTGTATAGTACTTTTTTTTGCCTGCTACTGTATATGATCTTCCGAGGCGAGCGCCAAAGCTCACTAGTGTGATAATTAAGTAGGTGTTGATGTCCACTGCATTGGGACTACCCCATCTAAAGCATCTGTTAGACATCGAGTCTCCACCCGACCTACATCAATGATCATGTAATCAATCAGTTTCTCTTTTGCATTCGAAACTCATAGTACGTGACCTCAACTTGTATTCTCTTCATTTATACGGCGTCCAAGAAAGCCCACCGCCTCGCCACCAACGTGCCTCCATGCAGTAACTACGTAAGTTACTGACTGCAAGTTACATAAGTACCACCAACCCCGGTCTGTCTCACCCAACAGCCGTACCAACAGAGACTAAGCTCTCCGAGGTAGTGGCAAAAGCGATCGACCGGGACCGGACCCTGATTGGTAAAAGGACTCACAAGACATCTCCAGACGAATGGTCATGACTGATCATTCGCAGAGCAGCTATATGACTCGTGCACCGCACATGAAGTCCTAAGGACCTATGATAGGACGCAGCGGGACTGCCGTAGGTGGTTGGCAGCCTGTGACAGTCCTACTGTGGCTCTGTGGCTGCGACGCTATCAGTACAAGGGGACAGGGAGCGCTGGAATTTGAGTCGGTGATCAAGACTTAGATATTGACATTTCAGACACTGTGAGGATGAACGTTGGGTGATATGAGAAAGGGCACCAGGCTAGTACTGGCTCTTAGCTATCTAACTGATCAGCAGATATTAACGCGAGTGATCGAGGTGGAATGTTCGGTCGACGAGAGCACATGGATTGAATTCCTAACTTCCTACTACCTGATAACTTACCTACTACTACGTCGACTGCCTCACTACTACTGAACTACTACTGTACATGGTTGAGGTGGAAAGAAGCACTGATTACTAATTAGTAATTAGACACAAGAACAAAAGCACGGTGCACGTGCCTCGGTCGATGTGGAATGAATGTATCGAGTGCTATTTATTTACTCTTGAGAAGTTCAATGTTGAGACTACTAACTCTAAGAAATGACTATAGGTGATGCTGCAGGTGCCGGTGAACTGGTCACCCTATTCAAGTTGCCACATGTCGACGTTTGAGGCTATCTTTGCTGTGGTGTGTTTCATTATGTGATACAGTTCTACCGATCTGCTTCCAGTAGAATATGCGGGTCTGTAGTACTATGCACATTATACAACATGGATGTACCCGACCACACTAGGCCCCTGAAAGTTTCCTACGCTTATCGTCTGCTCAGAAGACTGGAGGAGAATGTTCATCTTCTCCGACTTTCGCTGTGACTGACTCACCACAAATAGGTGTTGGTCCGTCTGACTGACTCACTACCAATTCATACCTTACGATGTTGGTCCGTCTGAATTTCAGTGCCCGACCTTAGTCATAGACCCATCGAATGCTGCAGTGGTCTCACCTACAGTGACCGTGAGTCAGTAGTATTGAGAGCACTAGTATCCTATACCGAACAATAATGTGTGATCACAAACAAGCCATCACAAAGCCTATCTCTCCCCTCCAGTCTGAGAGGCCCATATAATCCCCGCCATCAAGCCACCCAAGATACGCTATGCAACGGCAATACGGCAGGGTTTCTAGGGTCACATAAGGTGGCTCTGGGCATGACTGTATCACTGTGTGTCCTCTTCGCCGCCACCATTTGTTGTTGACTTTTTTTTCCCATTTTGATCTGGAGAATCGTTTCTCCAGTCTCGCCGGCTTCCCCGCAACTCTGAGAGACAGATGGCCCATATTCCATAGTTCCAGACTCAGAAAGAAGCACCGTCAAATCTGGGGTAAATGACTTTGACTTCCGCCCATGCTTCAGGAGACGGTGGCATGTGCAACGGGGGAATGTGGATCGGGAACCAAAAGACATGATCCGGGTACCACGTTGTTTGCAGCGATCCTCGGCTCTCTCTCGCGACCGAGTGGATCAACGCGTATCGAGTCTACGACACTACTGAAAGCTCTGCTTGTGCATGATGGAGAGATATGAGAGGAGAGACGGCACCGGGACGCTGGTGGTGGTCGCCTAGAGGAGTTTGTCTATCAGGTTAGTCGACCACTCTTGAGTTGTAATGATCTGCCATCGATTAGCGACCGGAAGCTTATCATCTACCGTGTACGCCGAGATGGAAAACGCCATTGCTGAGATCGGCGTGTGGAGTGTGTCAGCATGATGCCTCAAATGATCGTATCGTGGAGATAGAGAGTCGTGGTGCGCCAGTTCAGCTTTTCAGCAACCAGAACACGCCGAGGGTGAAACTCACAGGCCATGTTTCATCGTGGCAAGTGTAACTCTGTTATCAAAGCGGGCCTTTGTGGGCTGACCGCCTCCAGTCCATGTGTCGGTTGGCTTTCACGAGTCACTTTCGGTTAGTAGGCCTTGATTGGAGACTCGACGCGAGCTCAGCTGGGGCAGCGTTGCCTGAGCGGCGAGGAAATACACACACACACACACACACACATGCCCTCTCTGAATCTGTCTTTCATCTCATGGAATGGTACTACCTCGCTAACCATCTCCATGTTCCATTCAGAGCTCATCCTGCATAATCGCGCCTCGCCGCAGCCTATCCTCCAACATAAGGTGTAATCATATACTACTCTCCCCGCAGAGAAAGCGGTTCCCAGCATGGTGGAAATGCTGGTTGTGCTTCCCTAGTCCCACTCGAGGTCTGGTGACTGGTCCAATTCTGCTGGAGGGGTTCGGGTCACGCCGATTGAGGCTCGACTGGGCGGGTTCCCCTCTCTCTTCCCATGGGGTGGGTGAAGGGTGGAAAAAGGGGGATATTCTGAATTTCCTGATTCAGCCTCGAAGTGCTTCCAAGTGGCTCAAAGTGGATAGCGCTGGACAAAGCATGAGAGTGTTTCGATGCTACCTTGCCGCGTGGTAGCATTCATCCCTGCGACCTTCCCCAGTCCCGGCAGGCAGTCCAGTCAAGGTCTGTTCACTTCGCTAGACTCGATCCGTCCACAGTCCATAGCGTCTGTATCGCCGGTAGTACTCCTTCTTCTGTTTTGGTAATCTATAGAGGGACGACGAGAATCACGAGATCTCTTGACTACCTGAGTACTGAGTACTGAGTACTGAGTAGTAAGTGAGTAGCACTGTAGTACTGTAGTAGACTCTTGGTCCCCAATTACCCACTGTGGAAAAGGGACTTGGCCGCTACATCTGACACCCATGATCGCGTCCCAGGAAGAGAGGTATTAGCCTAGGTACCCACTCTCAACCCCGATCCCAGTAACTCGTCTCTCTCCCAATTTCCAGTCCCACCTGCGCTTCTCCAGGTCTTGTCTTTCCCAAAAGGGTGTCAGGTCATACGAATGATCGACCTCGGATGCACAGGTTCATATCTTGGACTAGTCTCAATCATGAGAATACACCCTCACTAAACGGGGCTCGGCTCGTGCTTGACAGCTCCGAGACGGTGGTAGCGGTACCCATCCTACGATTTCTTGACGGTCCAGTTCTACAGTACCGGAGTACACTGAACATCGAACCCACTCAACACACCAACACACCAACACCGTGAATAACGGTCGTCTGGCGGGTGCCTCTCTACGCTAAGTTTTCGGTCAAGCTACCCTGCCGTCCGATTGTAAAGTCAGATGGTACTTTATCTATTTTTGTGAATATCGTTTTTACAACCACCATCATCCCTATTATTTTGATTTTCTTTTTTCCAGACCCTTTCCTCACCTTTTTTTTCATGTGTCGAATTTTAAGTTTGACTCTTAATTTGTTTTGGGAAGTATTCGTCGTTCGCCAGAGCGTGAGGTGCGTTCGAGCTGGCCATCGCATCTGATCTCTTAAACAACACCTTTTTCCTGTGACCCCCCTCAATTCTCTCCTCTGCACTCTTCCTCTTCCCCACAAAGAAAACCATTATCAACAACACCACAGCGCTTGACTTGCTTATCGTCGATCCCAACTCTCAACCTCCCACACTCTCCACCTTCAACTTTCACCTCGCCTCGCGCCTCGCCCCGTTCAACTCACGTCTTCCAAAAAAAATACCACATCACCACACACACGTGGCATAGATCACATCGTTTTTTTTTTCCTTTCAGCACGCCTCGGGTCCTAGTCCCTGCTGCACACATCACCATGGCAGAGGCAGAGCCCAAAGCTCCCACCACCGAGGTGGGCCCGAGCTCCTCGTTCACCGATGATGTTCCTCGTCCTCGTGGTTGGATGTACAAGCGCATCGGTAGTGGTAAAGTCAACCTGGGCTGGTATGCCTCTCCCAAGTTCCAGCTCGGCATGGTGGCCTTTGTGTGTTTCCTGTGTCCCGGCATGTTCAACGCTCTGAGTGGTCTCGGTGGTGGAGGCAAGGCAGATGCCCATCTGGCCGACGATATGGTGAGTATCAGAGTTGTTCTTGCGTTTGCCTTTGTCATAAACTTTCCTCCATCGAAGCACAGTTCCACTTTGGAAGAGCTGCTCTCGCGTCAATCGAAGCTTGCAATCACAATCATCTACCTCACATCCAGTTTTCTCGTTGATCGGTTCATTCTTCGACCCTGTGCAAGTGACTAACCACTCGTGGTCTCCTAACATTAGAACACTGCTCTGTACAGTACCTTTGCTGTTGTGGGCTTCTGCGCCGGTACAATCGTCAATCGCTTGGGTGTTCGCATTGCTCTATCCTTTGGTGGTATCGGTTACTGTCTCTATGCCATCTCCTTGCTTGTGTCAGTGCACAAGTACGTCCCCGGTTTCAACATCTTCGCTGGCGCCTTCCTCGGTGTTTGCGCCGGTCTACTGTGGACGGCTCAGGGCACTATCATGATGTCCTATCCCACCGAGCGGTCTAAGGGTCGCTATTTTGCATGGTTCTGGGGTATTTTCAACGTCGGTGCCTGCTTGGGTAGTTTGGTAAGTCTTGAAAGCGTCCGAAACCCAGCTCACGTCTGCCCTTCTAATATATTCCCCCGAGTAGATTCCCCTCGGCCAAAATCACAGCGTCAAGACCAACAGCACCGTCACCGACGGCACTTACATCGCTTTCATCGTGCTTATGTTTGCAGGTGCCTGTCTGGCTTTGTTCATCTGTGACGCTGACAAGGTCGTTCGTGAGGATGGCTCCAAGGTGATTCTGATGAAGAGCCCCAGTTGGAAGACCGAGATCTACGGTCTGTGGGAGACCATCAAGGCGGAGCCTTTCATCATCCTCCTGTTCCCCATGTTCTGGTCCTCGAATTGGTTCTACACCTACCAGCAGAATGCCATCAACGGAGCCTACTTTGATACTCGCACCAAGTCGCTCAATGGCTTCTTGTACTGGTTTGCTCAGATCGTGGCGGCCACCATCATCGGTCCTCTCTTGGATTCCAACCGAGTGCGGCGCAGTGTGCGTGCCAAGATCGCCTTTGCCGTGCTGTTCATTCTGACCATGGTCATCTGGGGTGGTGGTTATGCCTGGCAGAAGCGCTACACTCGTGAGAGTGTGAGCAAAGATGCCATTAAGGCCGGCACTTTCACTCCCTGGGACTGGACCACCCCGGGCTACGTGGGTCCCATGTTCCTCTACTTCTTCTATGGCCTGTACGATGCTGTCTGGCAGGGTGTCGTCTACTGGTAAGGTTTTCCCCAGTCTCTCATCCGGGCCACCCACACAAGTCGGCATCAACGTATGCTAACATCGAGTTTCTTCCACCATTATAGGTTCATGGGTGCTCTTGGCAACTCTGGTCGTCGCTTGGCCAACTTGGCTGGGTTCTACAAAGGTCTGCAGTCAGCCGGCTCGGCCGTCATGTGGTCTCTCGACAGCAAGAAGACACCTTTCATGAATGAATTTGCGTCCAATTGGGGGATCCTCGCCGGATCTCTGGTGGTTGCTCTCCCCGTTGTGTTGATGCGCATTCGCGACACTATCCCCATCGAAGAAGACCTTAAGGGCACCGACGAGACCATTGAGGACGTTCTTCCCCCCGGGACCATCGCGGAGAAGCGTGTTCACGGCGAATCCTAAGCGAACGATTTGCCAGCTGAGGCGCAAAGGGTCTCTTTTTCTTCACTTTCCGCCTTGGAAAGAGACCGACATGGCTCTATGAACTTTGAGTTGTTGGACGTCTGCCTCGGAAGCGCGAAGGATACCCAGGCAAGGTTTTACCTCTTTCTGATCACGCTTGTTCTATGAAATGACGCATGGGTCCATCCGCTTTTTGAAGTTGTTAATTTTCTGACGATCATGGATCATGGATGACGGGTTGGCCCCCTAAACATGCAAATTGACACCTATTGTCCTCTTACCCAACCTTGTCCCTACACTGTCCCCCCCCCCCCCCCCCACAACACCGCATCTCCTATGTACTCCACCTAATTCGTCGTAGTTTTTAATCCACTGATGTTGCGCATCTTGTCACTTTCATGTCCACATACCCAATGCTATGATCAATGAAACAATCAATGTTGACTATGAAATGTTTTTTTTCTCCAACGCTGTATCGACACCACGTGTGTTCCGTGCCACCGAATTGACATCGGTCTCCGATTTTTCTTCCAAGACTCATTGGAGTCATCATTCACGGACCAAACAACAGTCATCATTAGTCACGACAAGACACCGGCCGCTCCCACGTCGTACCATTTTCTAATCGTATCACCCCCGGCCTTCCAAAGCCGGTTCCATTCCATTCCATCCATCCATCCATCCCTAACACAAACGTAGACCAGACCCTCAAAGTCCCTTCTCCCAAACGTCTTACCTAAGAACATCACCTTGGCACCTACAGGCTACCACTACGGTACTGCGTACAGGTAGGTAGCAGTACTGTAGCTATTACCCAGCTACCCAGAAATAGCAAGCAATAGAGACCACGACCACGACCCCAACCACAACCCCAACCTCTCGAACCAATTCACATGCGAAATGCATACGACCACGTACCAACTTGACCACCGCAACCCCAGTAGCAATCGACCCGAAATCCCATCTTCGCAGTCACGTCACGTCACGTCTTCTGACTGCCGTCCTAAGATAAGTAGGTCCAGTAGCTATGTAGATAGCCAGATCCAATAGGCAAAGCAGAAAAACAAGACCGAACCGGAACCGTCCCGTCCCATCTACACGGTTCATTTCCTGTCCGAAGATAAGATGGCGTGCACTATTGTGGGCGTGGGCGTGGGCATGGGCATGGGCATGGGCATATATCCCGTCTGAATAGCGTCCTCGCTGAGATCTTGCGCGTTGAGCAATCTGAATGGTCGCGCGTCTCAGGTTCGTTGTTTCGTTCCGTGCGGGTGAAATATTGGATGATGCGCGTGGGATTTGTCTTGGTGGGTGGTATGTCGCGGTCGAGGTTGATGGTTTGGGCGTGAGGCCTGACGATGACTTGGAGCAAAGATGGGTGGTGTTTGTGAGAGCGAGAGATATACCGATCCATGAGGACTGGGTATTGAGGCTGGACGGGGTGCGACTTGTTAAGGTACTCTTGTTGCGTTATTGATTCGCTGGAATCTACTTCAAGCAATCTACGATCTAGATCTAACCCGGTGTTGTCGTGTTCCAGAGCGGCTGCTCGTTTTCGGATCTCGAATTTCCCGCCAGAAGGAAATGATGTGACATGGATCGAGAACTTAGTTTTTTTTTTTAGCTTTTTTGAGATCAAATACCAGTGGCATAGTACTCATGGTTTCTTTCCAGACAGATCACCTAGTATCAGTGGCCTTGGTAATCTTAGTCCTCCGACTCACCAACTACCGTGTACCTAGGAAGCTGGGGAAGCACCACCACGTTTTCCAAAAGTCTTTCCATTCATTTTTGGAGACAGCCCATAGGGGAACAAAAACTACCAGTGTAGTAGGGTATGCGCGTGGAAACAGACAACTACCAATCCTTGGCCCAGAGATAAGCGACAACCCACCAGTGTCAACAACATATCGGAACCATCGAGGATCCGTCAGAGGAGACGTGAAATGAATGAGGTCCGGCGCTGGAGAAAATCCTCATCACGTGCCCGTCACCTCGATGCGCGTCACATGTGAGATCCAGACCGAGTTCTTCACTACCAAGGAATGTCGTGGCAGTGGCCAAAAAAAAATAAAAAACAAACAACAGAACATGCCCTTCCGGATCGACCATCGTAAGTCAAGAGAGCGCTGGAGTAAAGGTCGCGCTCGAATACTCGGCAATCCTTACTTTGTGATCAGATTAAGGTAATCGGCCACAATCAAAGTCACCATCCTATTGATTTTGTCAGTTGACGATCGCCCATCCCAAAGGCGGGAAAGGGACTGGTACTTTGGGAAGCATAAGAGTGGAGGAATGGGAGTGGGGTGGATGCGGTGGGCCGCATGCTGGCGACGGAGAAACTTACGCATGAGGGGCGATGCGCACGTAGTAGGTGCCGAACCCCCGGTAGAATCGCAACCATCCTTCCTCCTGGACAACTTTCTTTGCACAATCGATGACTCCTCGGTAGGGCAATTTGCCCGTGGCGGGGTCCTTTTGTTGCTTCTGCAAACGAGTCTTGACAAAGTCAAATGGCAAGGACAGGAAACTGGCAAAGAATCCCGCGATCGCGGAGGCGGCAAAGGTGGTGGTCTGTGGGGAAAGGCTGGTGTGCTGCTTGAGCTGAGCTTTGCTCTCCGCGAAGAAGGTCAACTGACCCATGTTGAGAGCCATGGCGCGAACCACGGTGGGCAGGGCGCCAGACCACAACGCAGCCAATCCTTCCTGCTTGGGGATGCGAACCAAGGCGTCAAAGACGGAGCGGTAATTGGCACGAGCTTCGGGAGCTTTCAACCCATCGGATTGCATTCGTACAAGAGCCAAATCGGCAGGGTTACCAATCATTGCGGCAATACCACCCGCCGAGAGACCCGCGGCGGCGCGTTCAGCAAAGGTGACCTTGCGGCCTTGGTCCTCGGCTCGCTTGTTGAGCTTCTTGATGAAGGTATCGAAGAATCCGAGACGAGCAGTGGTGTAGACGGCCTGGCGAAGCAGTCCAGCGGACAGACCGGTATACAGGTCGAGGGCCTTGCCCGAAGCGATGATCTCCTTGGTGATCCCCAGGGCAGAGGGTCGAGGACCGGTGCGGGCACCCTCGCCCGCGAGTTGCAAGCGGACCTTGACCATGTCGACAGGCTGGATGACGACCGTTGCGGTCATACCGGCCAGTCCGCCGTTGATGAAGGGAAGAGCAGCCCGCATGTAGGGGTGGTGCAGGAGAGTGGTGGTTGCTGCTCCAGGATTCTCTATGGCAGCTTTGGTGCTTCGCTGCGCGGAGAGCGCGGTATCTTTGATGGATCGTGACGCCATTGTCAGTTGGCGGGCTGATCGAGAGTTGGAATATCTGTGAGGGGAGATAGTCGATGTGTTAGTGAAGGAGAACGTAGTTTGATTGACATGGGACAGAGGCTGATGGAGCATCTGATGGAACCGCTGAAGGTTCAGACCGAATGTCTTTTCTTCGAAGAAAGAGAGACGCTCAAAGTGGTGCTGAGAGTGGCATGGAGGAGGAGATAGTAGACGGACCAGACACTCGAGGGGAAGACGAACCAGACACTCGAGGGAAAGAGATCGAGTCGCAAAAGACTCTGCTGAGGACGAAAGGACAAGACGACAGGACAGGCACGCTGTTGATAGGTGAGAAAGTACACATCAGTCTTGTGTCACTCTTGCAAGGCGCGGAGTCCATGCCCCGGTGGCTCGCCAGAAATCCATGGGACACTCACCCAACGCTCCGGCCCGCAGTTCAAGATGGGGATTTTGCAAACGGTGCGAAGCCAACGATGAAGGACGAAAAGGACGCAGTTGGGAGGGGGAAACAGGTGAGGCGAAGGGAAGAAGAGGGGGATGAAGAAGAAGAAGAAGAAGAAGAAGAAGAAGAAGAAGAAGGGTGCGGAGGTGGGACGCGGTGGTCCAACAAGCTCACTTTGGAATAATGATAAAAGCAATAATGCCTTGTCCTGTCAGGGAGAGCGGTTTTGACGGAAAGGGAAGGAGGGGACTGGGAGAGCAGTGCCTTGAACGCTTCTGGTGGTCAATGCAAAGTGTAACTCCGGGCCCCGGCCAGCAGGTTCCAAGTGAGTCGGAGGATGTTGGAAGTAGCTCCTTGTATCCAACCATTAGCTCCACGGCCCTAGGTACCCAGGAGGCACCGGTACACGTAGTCGTCGTAGTCGTCTAAGGTCAAGTAGTAGTACTGTAGATCTGGGACCCCTAGTCTCCCGTCCCAGGAGCGACTGATACACACGTCTGGAACAGGGTGCTTACGTAGTTATCATACAAGACTACTAGTCCTTCATGTCTCTGGTCCGAACAGTCCTTGGTCTGGACTTTTCACCACTCCTATCGCTCCAGTACTGATCTCATCTCAGGTGCGTCCTGATGACCACACCCCATTACGCATCGTTCAAGGCACGACTTTCTTCGTTGTCTCCTGTGGTGATTGCTGCCCGAAAGGCAACGAGCAAGGGTCGGAAGTATATCAGAACATGAGTGATGAGTGGCCCCCATCCAAGATTCCCAAACGATTCCCGAGCGCAGCACAACCGGACCTCACGTCCGTGAGAGCCGAACGTTAGCCGCGGGATAGAATACACCACGCTACGGGAGGAACTCGTCCGTGTCCTGGCCCCAAATCGCTGCGGGGAGATCACATCAAAGCCAAAGTCAACCAAGAAAGCCGCCGTTCAAGGCGTCCTGACTGTGGAAGGCCCATCCACGCCTCAGTCGGAAAAATCAGACTCGAGAGAATCCGAGGGAAAACCTCGCCCGTCCGTTTTGATGGAGTGGAGTGCGTGGGGCAGTCCCGGAGGGGCGGAGATCATCTGCTGCAGGTGGCCCCTCTTTGCTTTGATCAACTCCCGCGCTCTCTTCAGGGCGACAATGCGACGCGATTGTCACGCCCTGTAGGCCATGCGCTTGGTGAACCGACTCGCCAGTAATTGCTCTGCTCCTAGAGTAACTGGATCAATATTGGGTGCATTCTCCGCCAACCTTGGCCTTCCGAGCCCGGCCAAGAAGAACATGTTGCATGTCATGTGCTGCAGGGTGTACACGGAAGAGTAGTACCGAGTACAATATGGTCGCAGACCAGATGCGGGGAAAGCTTGATGTCACGAGTTGGGAGCTGTGATGTACGGTACTCCGGCTCGGGTACTACTCTCAGTCGTGTAGTTTTACCTCTCTCTCTCTCTCTCTCTCTCTCTCTCTCTCTACCTGGTGAGTTGTCACACTTACCAAGATCCAGGACCCCCCCCCCCCCCGCACGAGGAGAATACAACACAATCTGGCCGAGATGTTTCCGAGTCCATCACAACCTTCCCCTCTCTATATATCATCCTTCGAAGCAGCTCATCCATCTCTGCCCCCGACTTTTATTTCTCAGTCCGGCCATCTTCTCATGCCAGCCGATGACGCAGATCCGTGCAGCTCCCGTGACAAGCGTCTCCGTAGTGCATTTAGTGCCACGAGCTAATCTCGGAACCCCACTTTCTCCACTATGCCACTTTCAGAGGATCCACGAGAACGGATCGGGTTCCCGGGCGGATAACAAAACCAAACACAGAACAACCCGGCTGAGTCCTCCTCGCTGACTTGCACCACGGCTCTGGACTCGACAAAGAAAGAGACCAGCCACCTGCAGTGCAGCTCGCCCTTGAACATCAAATCTGTCCAGTCAACACCATTCACCTCGAATACAGATCCAGCCCCGGTAGATTTCGATCCATCGCATCACCCACCGCCTCCAATCTTGCCCGCACGAGTCGTCTCCAGACTCACTACAATGATTCTATCTGCATCTCCAGTCCTCTACCCATCTCTATCCACTTCAAGCCTCACCCGACAAACACCCCTCCCTCCGATCTTCGGCAGCTCCCTCAACTCCCTTCACTCCAGTAGTTAGCCCACAGCCCACAGCCCACAGCCCACAGCCCACAGCCCCTGGTCCCAATATCCAGAATTGCCAACCAACACCCAGACACCCAGACACCCAGATTTCAACCAGTAACACGACCGCGAAGATCCCAATCGCGCCATCCCGTGCACGGCTTTGCCCACGACAACCTCATCACTTCCGCGCCCGGGACCTGGCCTCGGAAAAGGTCTGCTGGGGTTTTCCGGCGACGATCAGGTAAGCCTGGCTGTTCAGGCGGTGCATGGACGACCCGACGTGATAGGGGCCTCGATCTGGCCGAGGAGCGAAGGTGTTCAATAACACTGCCTGGATCGATTACGATAACGTCTCCGGGTTCGGGGATGGGTTCCTGCAATGGCTTTTGGATGGACATCGGAATTGGTTGGAACTTGGTAGTAATTAGTCAGGAGACTCAAGACTACGTATATGCTGAGTATAATGCGATTGTTGTATATGGGACTTGCAATGTTCACGTCGAGATGGTCACAGAGTATGAGAGCAGTGTGCACAGCACACAGCACACAGAGTATCCGACTATCCGACTATCTTTCCGTCGTGAGGCTCCTGAAACGACGGAGGACAGGCGTCCGCGTGCGAGTCTACATCGGAAGGTTCAAGGAAAGTGACCTATCGACGACGTCTCTACCGAAGAGGGCCCACCAGATAGAGCACGTTGAGGACTCAGTAGGACCGTAATAGGTAGTATATCAACATCCATGACTCGACGCCACTCGCAGCCCAGATGCGCAAGCCAAATATCGCGGGAATGAATTTCTCCGTGGCCCCAGCGAGAGAGCGGACGGACTTTCTCCCTCGTTCTCCCGTCGTCCATTGGAGCGTGGAACTTGCAAACGAGAGAAAAATGGACGGTTTCTCGAACGAGTAGTCCTTGTTCTTCTACAGAACACACTTGCCAATGCCTATATAGTGAACCCTTGAAATATAGCCCGGGCCACTCCCGTCGTCTTCCTCCACCGGCGCTACCACCCACCCAGTCTATCAGGTAATCAGCAAAGGAAAGTACCCATCTAACAACCGTGCACATTGCACCGTAGATAGTGGTACATAACTCACCACATATTTCATATACAATCACAATACACATGAATCAGCGTCCTCACCATCCCAGCAATTCTACTTCCCGGCCAACCTCCACCCTTCACCCTTGACCCTTCCCCATCGGCAAAGTAAATCCCCACCGCTCATCAACCAATTATTCCCAACACGTATTTTCCGATCCCCATCCCGATCCCGAACGAGTCCAGGTCTCCCAGTAACTCGGCATGCAGTACGGGGAGGGAGAGAAAGAGAGAAGAGCAAGAGGAGGCGGGAAAGGCCCGGCCTCATCCTATTGCTCTACTGCTACTACTACCCGGCGGGATACAGACACAGTGAGATGGCCTCTGGAGGTTAGGTAGAGCAGGTGAGATTGGAGGATGGCATGGGCTAGTTGGCTTTGGGCCGGGAAGGGAGTAGATGGGCGGTTGGGGTGTTCTTGGAAGTGGTGGGGACGCTCTGGGATTCATGCCTGGTGTGTTCAGACGAGGAAAGATTGTGAAGGTTGTCAAGAGCAAATAATCTGACGGCGAGGGCCTGATTCGATAAGGCGGGGTCAAGGGATAAGGCTTGGGGGGATAGACGTGTAGACTATGGACATCACTCGATATACACCATTACTCGCTCATCCGGGGGCCCATCTATCCTATACCAACCCGTCGCAAGTCGCCTTTCATCTAAATCCGCGAAACGCTAGCGCTGCAAAGTTGGTGTTCCTGCACTTACAAAAGGACCTGAGAAAGTGAGATCATTTCCTAATTCCATATGATTGAATGATAGATAATTTTGGTCAAAAGTTCAAACCCAGTCTCTTCAACAAGACTATCGGCCAGATGTACCACGACAAGAATTCGGACATGTCAATCGTAAAAGGTAAAAGAATAGACACAAAAACAGGTCTTCGGGGCATTCAAGACACAAGGACAAAAAAAAAAGAAAAATCAAAACAAGTGGGGGAATAATTCCTCACGCTCGTCCCGACTCGAGCGCGAGGGCAGACTTTGACAACAAAAGAAAAGAAACAGAAAAAGTGAAATACACAAAAAGCAGCACGCCATGCAAGTGATGAATCCACTCAAGAACACAACAAGAGTCCAAGCGAGAGAGGTGCCAATCCTGCTTTCTTTTTTGGTCGACACTTCCGATCTCGCAACCGACCACTCTCTCTACTCCGGAATTTACTCGGTCTGGGGAGCGGCAGCCAAGACCTCGGGAGTAGCTTCATCAGAGTACTTCTTGAAGTTCTCGTTGAAGAGCTTGCCGAGTTTCGTGACCTCGTCGGAGAACGAGGTGGTGGCAGTCCAGCTGTTCTTGGGGTTGAGGAGCTCGTCGGGAACACCGGGGCAGGACTTGGGAACGGGCAAGTTGAACACATCGTAGGTCTCGTACTCGGCCTTGGCGAGTTCACCAGAGTGAATGGCGTCAAGAATGGCACGAGTGTACTTGAGAGGGCAACGCTTGCCACCGGTGGTGGCACCAGCGCCAACCCAGCCGGTGTTCAGGAGCCAAGCGTTCGCCTTGTGCTCCTTGATCTTCTCGGCCAGCATAGAAGCATAGCGCATAGGGTGGAGAGCCAGGAAGGGCTGGGCGAAGCAAGAAGAGAAGGTGGCTTGGGGTTCCGTCACACCATCTTCAGTACCGGCCATCTTGGAAGTGTAACCCGAGATGAAGTGGAACATGGTCTGCTCGGGGGTGAGCTTGGAGATAGGAGGCAGGACACCGCGAGCGTCGCAGGTGAGCAGAATGATGTTGGTGGGGTGGTTGTCACTCTTGCAGGGAAGCTTGGCGTTCTCAATGTACTCAATGGGATAGGCGCAACGAGTGTTCTCGGTCAAGGAGCAGTCATCGTAGTCCACGATACGAGTGATAGGATCAAAGACAACGTTCTCCAGGACGGAACCATAGCGAATGGCGTTGAAAATATCGGGTTCCTTCTCGGCGGAGAGGCCAATGCACTTGGCGTAACATCCACCCTCGATGTTGAAGACGCCGGTATCAGTCCAGCAGTGCTCGTCATCACCGATGAGCTTGCGCTTGGGATCAGCAGACAGGGTGGTCTTGCCGGTGCCGGAGAGACCGAAGAAGACGGTCACATCGCCATTCTCGCCCTCGTTGGCAGAAGAGTGCAGGGTGAGGACGTTGTGCTTGACGGGCATCTCGTAGAACAGGACAGTGAAGACTCCCTTCTTCATCTCACCGGCATACTCAGTGCCGAGGATGATCATCTCCTTCTCGGCAAAGTTGATCGCCACGGAAGTGGCTGAGGTCATGCCCTCTGTGAAGCGGTTGGCGGGGAAGGAACCGGCGTTGTAGATGACATAGTCGGGGTGGAAGTGCTCAAGCTCCTCACGGCTCGGGCGGATCAGCATGTTGCGCATGAACAGAGCATGATAGGCGCGGGCGCAGACCACGCGAACGCTGATGCGGTAGCGCTCATCCCAGCCGGCATAGCCATCAATGACATAGATACGGTTACGGGTATTGAGATAGTCGACGGCACGCTCACGGTTGATGCGCCAAACCTACCAATCAGGGAAAGGCGTGGTTAGTGAACTGATGTATGACGTCATTCGAAGGGACGACCTCGGCAGAACCGCGGGGCAGCGGGGAAGCACAAGCCACGCCCGTTTCCAGGTCGGGAGTGGACAGAGGTGGACAGAGGGGGCAAGTGAAAGGAATTGTTGGGAGGGGAGGGTGTTCAGCAAAAATGGGAATTTTCAATGGGAGATTTCAGCATTGAAGATGCATTCAGAGAATGACAGTTGTACCGCGCAGGAATGCTTAAAAAGCTTGACTCCCACGGGTGCATATGCAAGGGCGTTTCCCCGGGTGGGGTCCTCGACGGACTCTGCAATGGTATATTGCTCGATATTGAAAGACCACGCCTTCGAGCAGGGGTCGAGACAGGATTGGGCAAAAGGAAGACGAAAAAAAAGAAGAAGAAAAAAAGCCAAATTGTTGGATCATTGTACTTACTTCAGGAGTCATGGGCTTGTTGACAGGCCCCCACCAGACGTCGTTTTCTGAGGACTCTTCCTTGACAATACGCTTGTCTGAGGGCGAACGACCTGTCTTGGCACCAGAGTAGGCACTCAGAGCACCGCTGGATGTGATGGCAGTACCGGTCTCGTAGACGAGAGCATCCTCGTACAGAGCAGGGACAGAAGGGTTGGCAATCTACGGTAGTCACAACCATCACAGTCAGGTTAGTCAAACGTTTCTTGTGTAACAACTGCCGCGCCAGCGACTGTATCGAGTCTCAAGCGCCAGGCCGGGGGGCAAAGGCTTCCTTACAATTGCGACTCGATCATAGTCAATGTGCGCAGTCTCGTGCAGCTCCTCCTCGAGCTCAGTGTGGCTCTTGCCAGGCCTAGTGAAGAAGGACAGTGAATGTCAGCACCGATCTGCCATCACGATCTCATCATAGCCAGGCACGTTGGGTTTCTGGTATGAGAGAGTGGGTTGGGACTTGTCGTGGTTGAGGGAGGAAAGATGGGGCGAGGGAAAGAACATACTGAACACCACCAGGGTGCAGCGCAGTGCGATTCACAGATGTGGCAACCATGTTTCTGAGCGAAGTGGAATGATAATTGTTGTTGCGTTGTTTCGCAATCTGCTGTTGGATGAAATCTGCGGCCAGAGGACCTGGGGAAGCCGGGCGACCTGGGGGTATATAATCCTTTCCAGCAGGAGCCATGGTCGTGGGATGGAATGCACGATATTCTTGTGTTTTGCGCGATTAATTGCGAATTTCTTTTTTGGTGGGGGGGGGGGGGGAAAGTTGCTTGTTGCTGAAGCTCCACAGTGCCACGGGTGATGTCGGGGAGGGAAAAGAAGTGAAGCAGGAGAGAAAGGGAGACACGAGGAAAAGAGAAGGGCCGAGCTGAAGCGAGCGGGTACCGATGGTCGATCGCGAGGATTCGAGGAGGAAGCCGTGGATTGCCAGGGCTTCTCGGTGGTCTCGCCGGGAGTCGTGACTCTCGTCGTGTCAGGTGGGCAAAGGAGGGCCCACGTTTGCTTGGCCCGACTTGTCCCGATCCGGCACTTGCTGGAGGCAGTGGAGGCAGTGGAGGGAAGATGACAGCACGAATTCAACCCGGAACGTCCACTCGGGTCTGCGACTTGATCGCCCTTGAGGCAAGGGAGGCCCTGCGAATGGCACCCTGCAGAGTGCAAACAGTTGGACTTGGACGCAGATGAATCAGGTACCACGCGTCACACGAGACTACAACATGATTGGACTGGCAGATAGCGAGTTTTACGCCGTGCAGGGGGAGGGCCGAAAAAGACGCATCATGTCCATCTCTGGGAGCCTGCTGGACCACACGATAAGTCGTGTAAGGAAGGGTGTTGCTCCTTGGGCAAGGCATGCATGGAAAACCGCGCATTCTTCGGCTCCCATGAGCGATATAATGTCTCATTCCGAGCAGCTGTCTCGCACTCAGTACATAGTATGTACTACGAGACCCGTCGGACGAGTAACTATCATGGTCGACTGAAGGACCGGAATTGCTCATCTGCTAGCTAGAATCCCTACATCTGGGTGCTCCGGATGACGAGTACCGTACACAAGTGACTGGAGAACTCCTACCAGAGCATCCGGGACGTCCTGTCGTAGTGCAAAAAGACCCTCTGCCGAAGAGCCACTTGATCGTGATCTACAATCTGCTTCCGAGCAACACGCATGACGCGCCATGACTTCACCAGGACCTCCATGAGTCTATAGTCCACACACTCGCGCAATGCACGATTAGTCCGTTCGACCGGGGCCCAGTAGCAGAGACTAGAGAGTCGTACCCGATATGCTCCATGCTGGCATGCTCCATAATATACCACTCTCTACCACACCCAGAGCAGAGTCCAAATCTTGAAATCCTAAGCCCCGGCTTGGGTGAAGTTAGGTAACCAGACGCCTCATCTCCAATACATTGTCGACCCCGGACCACGAAAAGATCCAGCCTGCGGACCCAATCGGTCTAGCGCAAGCCACGCTGGACCTTCAATTTGGAGATCGCGGGGGAAAGATTATGTCAGCCGTCGATCGGGGCCGGGAGGTCAGGCTGTGACGCCGGGCTGGAATCGAAGGGTTGCGTCCAATCAGGATTTCCTCACAGCCTCAAACCGCCGAGAAGGAAAAGGACGTGGACCCCTTCGATGCGCCTGGAGCTTTCTCTTTTTTCGGGCCCAAGAATATCAGGTCAACTTGCAGACACACACACACACATGTGTCTGGTCACCTCTTTGAGAAAATGACAGCTCATTTGGGATCAGGCCTGAATGAGTTCGGAATGTACACAAACCGCAGGACGGGCGTCCGCGGACGCTCGTCGGCGACTCCAACAACGGCGTTTACCTCAGCCGAGGATGATGCAGTTGTCGAGGTTCACTTGCGGCGAGTCAGACCAATCATGGCCCATGCAATGTCTCTGACTCCACTCTCCCCTTCTTGTGCGTGAGCGCATTGGACAAACGGATTGCCGCTGGAGACCCCCGTCCTTCTGTTCCAGGCCCCTTCGCGGCGGTTCGTTCAGGTCGAGTCTGCGGTTCGGCTGGTCCTTGACGAGAATCTCGAATCTCGCATGCGGTCCCGGGCTGCTGATCTAATGAGGTTTCAGCATCAGAAACTCCGTCGACGGGCCCCCCATCCCGACCGGCGCTATCCACGGTCTCCGCCAGCTCGGAGCTGAGCATCCACACATGTTCGTCACTAGCCTTGCTATTGTGCATTTCACGTGCTTGTGTCGGGTTCCAGAGGTGGCAGATCCCAGATGCCAGTCAGAAGATGATACCGTTGGAAATTGAAGGCCACACAGAAACGAAAAGAAGAAGCGGTCTGCTCCATTTCTTATCGTGAAGGATTCTAGAGCTGGCCACTGTATGCTGAAAGGAGTAAGTCGACAGTCTCCTGGAACGGTGGTGGAGTTGTGATCGCATGCAACTGTGCATGCTTCCGAGGACTGTTATCATGAAACTATAGACCTGGCGACTGCCTGTCGGTTTTTTTTTACATCGGCTTCTTCGCATCTTCGCAGTCGACGCTTGGCGCTGGAACCCAATGCGCAGATGCATCGAGTCTTCCCTTTCCCTCATACGTGGTGTGCTTATCACCGCCAAACACATGCTATCTGCCCAGGTAGACGGAGACTATTCCGTGAATGACAACTTTTCCATAGAATCCACTGAATGTAACTATGGGGATATTCATTATCAATATCCAGAATGCAACCTGCTTCCCAACCAGGGGCTGTGCATTTTTCCGGGGTTGAGCGGCAGATCCCGGTCCGGTCTCAGCGACATTCGCGAAACTGGCGGCATCGGAGGTTTAAGCAACCTCGGACCAAACAATGATAACCTGGAACTATGCAACCGTCCAGTTTATCCCTATATGTGCCGAATATATCGAACTAAGAGTAAGCTGATGCGAATTGAGTGGTTCGACCTTGAAAGGACATCAATGTACATATACTGCAAAACGCATCACACGGGTACTGCAACAGTGTAGAAGTGTAGATATATTCTGTACTCTATGCGAACCTTCCGGCAAAGCTTCAGACCATGTCACTCGATTGCCAGAAGACAGGCTTCCATTCAATGTAGATCCGTAGATCACCACTATGCAACCATTCGGGTAGCACTTCGACCAGTATCGTATACATGGGATACCCTTAGACCAGCGACCAGTGTGATGATGCGCGATTTCTTTCCCGGGCTGAAACATCCAAATGAGCTATTTCAGGTATCCGGCTGGTCCAAGGGATGTGGCTCCGAATTATTCGACTGTTGTGGTTCGCGAGCGCGTGACGTCCTCTGCAGCTGGGTTCTGGCCTGCTGATTAGTCGCTTTGTTGAACAGAGTCGTGAGTCTGGACTGCATCTCATCTACTTGTGAACGGTCACGATGAGATGACTAGCCTTGGCTAGTCCAATGCGTACCCGATGTGAGCGGGCAGTCAAGGTAGACATGTGGCTTGAGCTGCATTGAGCGGATGTGGAGAGGAAAAAAGGTAGAATGTGGCCCTGGTCTATCCCATTCCCCACAAGATCACGAGTCATGTGCAGAAAGGTACCCAACCCTGTTGATATGGTGTTCTTGATCTGGATGCGCTTGAGCAGTTCGGAGGTACGTGTGGCTGTACCACTGCTGACTTCCATTAGCATGTCATTGAACTTGGATGCAAATGTCACTTGCTGACTCGAGCAATGATGGTCCAGTCAACCCCACCTCCTTTATCACTTGCCAATCAAGAAATACAAAAGCATCAAATACAGTCTTCCTAGATCACCCGCAAGATCAACACTAGGCTACAAGTTACAGCACAAGACTTATTTCAACCCCTCGCACCAGTGCACCACTACCCATCGATCCAATCGTTTCTCCAACCAGCAAGGCTGAATTTTTCGAAACGGTCTGGGCCAGGGCGCCGGAACTCCAGCCCAGATCAAGAGGACTGAAGCCATCAAGCTCAGCGGGCCAGGCAGTAGTCGTGACTAAGCAGTGTCACGTTCACCTCAGGTTTGACGGGAGATGGAGACGATCGTGCGCTCCTATTTCACCCGAGCCGACGGGACTCCCAGGGAAGGGGACGGGACTGGAGGCATGTACCTAAGTATCGGATGCGCGGGACGTCATAGGACAGGGGCCCCAGTTTTCGTGTTGAACATGTCTATCGGGAAGATCGTGGACTTCGGCAACGTCAGCCGGGGAGGGATCTGGATCTGGATCTGAATCAAGTTCTTATCCGGTGCGAGTCGTAATTCTATAGTAGTAGGTGATTCGTCTCGCTGATCGATCGCCCGAGAGTTGTGATGGAAATCCACGCGGCCATTCATCTAGCATACAAGTGAATGTCGGAGTAGTACGCTCATTTTTTTTTTTTTCATCCGCCACTTCCGGCTGCCCAATCGACCGCAGATAGCCTCGCTTGAAGGTACTGCGATTTTCCTTCCATCGTCGTTCTGGAGGAGCTGGCTGAGGCCCAGTCCGGGGAAAGTGTCGCGTGGGTGAGCGGATGCGGGGTTTACCGTGGAGCCGCCGAGAGACTGGAGTGAGAGGGTGTCGTCCGTGCAGCTGGAGCTCATTCCCGCTTCGTGATGTGGTGACATGGATTCTAGAGACAGATTACTGTTGAGTGTTGACAGTGTTGAGGATCCGTTTGTTTTGAAGATGACATATTGTTCTATACATCAGAATCATGCTCTGGAAGTATTGTCTGGAAGTATTGTGCAGGAGACATGGTTGACTAGGTACAAGTCAGGCAGACTCAACCACCTGATAGGGAGAGAAAGGATGGACATTGATTCGTATCTAGGTATGGATGAGAGCGATCTATCTTAGATGCTGGCTTGCTGGTAGATACGAGGAGCATGGCCATCTTGTCATGTCAGGTGGTGATAAGCTTCGATTGTAGATATTCCCTGTATGGCTGACTGGCCAAGTCGGTCATGACACATGTGTTGTTCTCACTTTCAGGTTTCTATATCCGTATTTTCCTTCTCTGTCTACTTACCATGTCCACGAGGTGAAGGATAACACCATTGTAAACACAGCCAAGGTTCGTCCTAGGTAGAAATAAGTCCCGCCTGATGACTGGAAACCACCAAATGTCATTGTCTTGCAGATTTGAGGCTTGTTCATGTACGCTTACATTTCTGAAAGTCAAGAAGGGTGAACATGTCAATACTCGAGGAGAGTAGGGAGCAGGTAGGTGCCCTAAAGGGATCAAGGGATCTAAAATCTCGCGAGGAAAACATTGATCTTTCCCCACCGAGGTCTCTAATGTTGGTCCAAACCCTTCCAAGGCTACTCACCTCCATCAATATTCGACTGTATAGATACTCTGCCCATGCCTACCTACAGGACCGATTGCCGAAATCACCACAGAACAATCCCATTCTCCGCACCCCCCCTTCTGCCACTTCATCAACTTCTCTTTGACTTTACCCGCCAGGCGTGGGATCTCGGTGATGGCTGTTTCTGCATCCATGCAGAAGTGGATGACTGGGAGTCGGTGCGTATGGGTGATGAAGGTGTGGATGTTGCAGGTTGGTGTGATGAGGAGCTGGAAACGTTCCAATGGACCGGACCACTGAGGGACTTCGAGGTATAGTCCGTGTTGGTATGGGGGCAGATAACTGGGGGTGGTCGGTTTGCTGACTTACCCTCGAATTCGGGAGCCAGGATCTCTGCAATCGGCTTGCCGATCTCGAAACGTCTGCCGCAGAGAAACACCGGCAATAAATTCGATGGAGACGACATGGTAGCTATTGTGGATTCAAGCGGGACCTTGGTAGTGAAGGTATTGGAATCAGGATAAAGCGATGACCTCGATGCTGCGATGTAGTTCGGTGTTTCCGTCCGCTAGCACCGAGTGACACACGCTGCATTCATTGTTTCAGATGCACGGGTAGTCATAAGCCCGGGATGGACGTCCGCGGGCAGTAGATCGACAGGGTGGACTTGGAAGGGTGGTCATTGTTCAGTGGTGTTGTATCTACAATCCAGGAACGAGGCCCGTGGTCCGCATCCCAAGTCAGTCGGTGGCTGGATCGGTCTAAGGCCGGAGTTTGAGCTCCCCAAGTGACCGTGAGGCTGAATGTCATCTTCATCTCGCGCCCCTCTGGAAGAGCCACGCCGTAAGACGATCATCTCACGGTCACATGCCGAGTACTTATCTAGAAGGTGTCTCCAGCCATGATCAATTCTATTGAGAGTCGCATTTGCGAAAGACATCAATCGTAGATGATGCATATAGATCATACATAGACATTATCTTCTTCCAGAAAAATCTGAATAAATAAACAACGCTTTGCTCCAGGACGGAACTATCCACGACTACACGATGACCCCTGCTGTAGCCGTTCCCTTGAGCGGGGCGGAGTCAAGTCAGACAACTGAAGAGACGGATGAGGGATCCAGGGCGGGGTAAACAAACAGTCATCCGAGCTCTCCTTTCAGTTCCCTCCCCCCCCCCTCCATCGCGTCTGACTCGTAACTTTACTCGACAACATCTCTGCCACATAGCCTCAACATCTCATCCCACTAAGAAGAAACCTCAGGTCAGTCCATCAAACCCCGCAGAATCGTATCCCTCTGTTGTTCTCAATCACCCAACCCAGAAAAAGAAAAACCTCCCCCGAAAACAACCGCATCATACTGCAGGGGCAAAAAAAGACAACGCAACCAAAGAAAAGAGGAACAGAGAAAAAGGAAAAAAAAGATCAAATATCCCACTAATACACAGGCCCTGAACAGTTTTCATTCTCCCCCTCCAACACTCCATTCCCTTAACATCAAACCACCGAACATGTCCGGCCACGCTGTTTGCCCCAAGTGCAATGCCCCCATGAACGGAGGAGGTAAGAGTTGCGGCTCTTGCGGTGCCGTAAGTGAGCTCGATTTTCTTGTGTTGTTGATACTCTTCGTTCGATTCTGTACCGCAGCCTGGGTTCCAGGTGGTCCATGTTCTCGGCGATTCCACCAAGGTCCCCTTGAGCCTCGCGCTAAGATTGTTTTTTCTTGGGATCTAGACCTGCCCCGTTTAGGTGACAAGCTTTTTTTAATCGCTATTGGAAGTGGGCAATGATTGTTTCGTTGCCGCTGTCTGAGGTTGATATGATGGGATGGGAGAGGGGAAGGAGTGGTCTGAAGCGGAGGGTCGAGCAGGTTGGATGCCAATGGTGGGGGTTAGTGTCTTGATTTATTGTGATACCAGATGAGCTGATGAGCAGATGAATCGTTTCAATGGGAATGAGAAGTTGGAATTTCCTACATGGACGGTACCTTTCCTAGAATGTTTCACCAAGACAATCTCTCAGGTTGAATGTACCAATGTAGTAGTTTGGGCTCGACAGGATCCAGAATGGAGAGACGAAGTAATCAAAAGGAAAAAAAAACAAACAAGATAACCGCGAGAGAGGGGGGGGACGTGAACGAAAAGGCCCCATAAGTGAGATAACCTTGAATAGCTGGGGGGTTCAAAAAGATGAATGATCTGTTCATGTAATCGTCCGGACTCGACATTTACTCATTTGCCAAGGATCCGTCGATATGCAGCACCAGAGATTTTAAAACGAAAAAAAAAAAAAAAAAAAAAAAAAAAAAACAAAAAACAGAGCAGCAGGTTATATGCTCCGCACAAGACCGTAAGTGTCGTGGCTCGGGATTATCAAGCTTTCACTGAATGACTTGTTTATGCGGTCTTGCGCCACTGCGACCACACTCCGATCAGCGAGCTGACTGTACCGGCAAGACCGACCAGGCCGTCATCCAGCTGGGCGAAGCCGAGTGCCGAGGCGGGCACGGTCAAATCGCACAGATCGGAGATGAGCTGTATCCGAGCAGCAGCGCGCTCCCTGTAGGAAATCGAGCACAATTAGCATGCCTACCTCATCCATAGTCCATGATACCTTTCCAGGTCACAGGCCGACACAAAAAAAACATCATCACAGAAAGATCGCCCACGGCATCACTCACTTTTCAATCTTCTTCGCTTCCACCACACCCTCGCCTTCCTTGCGATCAATGTTCTTCTCCCGCTCCTTAAGACGGAACAGAGTATACACGCCCGCCAGGGTACTACAGATCAAGCCCGCCGCCCAAGCCCGGGCGGCACCGTCCTGCAGGCGCTTGGCACTAGCCAACTTGCGGTATCCGATGGTATCCACCACAGTCACCATGTCCAGTGACAGATACCCGGCATATCCGAGCTGGCGACCAACGGCCAGGTAGCGTAGGACGGGGTCGATGGGGCTCTTGTTGTCAAGAGCGATGGAGGCGGCCTTGAGGTGCTCGGCCCATTTGCCGATGCGAATGATCTTGCGCGTGGTGCCGAACTGCTTCTTGACGGCATTGTAGGGGTCAATGGCGGATTGGGGCTTGTTGGTCCGGTACAGGTACCAGGCGTAGAAGCGAGAGAAGTATTGGATGGTACGGAGGAGCTTGTCGCGACCAACTATAGATTGGTGAAGGACAGATTAGTCTTGTAGCGGGACTCGGGGCTCTAATGGGAATGACCAGAGAGAGGGCTCGGGGAGGAAGGCAGAGGGAAGGGTGGAAGGGTTCAGGTTGTGACTCTGAAGAAACGCTTCGTGGGAAGTAGGGGGTGCGTTTCTTGAACGATCAAATCCACTGCTAGTAAAAGAAGCGTACCGGTGGTCGCAAGGAAGCGCAGCCAGTGCGCCAGTGCAGGGTGATAGAGGAGGGCGTCGGCAACCATAATGGCGTTTTAGGACCCGATCACGGAGAAGGCGGGGAACAAGGGAATTGTACACGGGGAGCGGTGTGTGTGCGTGTCTGTGTCTGTGTCTGAGAGGGTGCCTGCGCAGGACTCGTATGTCGTTGAGAGTGATGGACTCCTACGTTTGGGAATGGAAGAAAAGGGAGGAGGGAGAATAAGTTCGGTCAAATTTGATGGGAGAAGAGGTCAAAGTGGATGGATCACAAGTGTTCGTGATCTCCAAGAGTCGGTAAATGACAGGCAGCTGGAGCCGCGGCTGGTCAACCTCGGCTGAACTAAAGGGTGTGGAGCACGGCTGTCCCCCGGTCGAGAACTCCGATCCTGGAGAAAAGGATACCCTCGACCGGCGGAACTGGTAACGCTCTGTGGACTGTGGAGACTGGAGACTGGGGGGAAAGTGAACCTGAGCGTGAAATGACTTTCTCGCGATGTGAACATTCCTTCCTTGCAACGGTCAAAATGAGTCCTGCTATGAAATCGCAGGGATATTGAAAATTGTAGGACACGAATCTACAATGTTGGCTTCCACAGTGTCTGCTCATCCAGGTGTGAGATGCGCCTATGTTCTAAAAGTTGGATCCCTTGTCGCAGTTCTACTGTACAGTGTTGAGTGTACTCAAGACTCCTGAGTCAGGAGTCAGCACGACTTAGGTACCCCAGCAAGGACGGGCGCCAGCCGTGGGCAAACGTGTACGTAGGCGTACGACACTAGGAACCTTCGGCGATAAGTAAACCATGATCGAGCAGAAACTTCACTCGACAATGATACAGATTTCAGGAATGCACATTAAGCATTACTAGCATTTCAGTATCTTAACAATGACGCTCGCCTCCATCAGCCGCTAAAAAAGGCTTAGCCAGCATCCCCACTTAGTAGTCGGACAAGATCCCAAAACTTCGCCAGGCGGTTGAGTAGACTCTTAATAAGGGCAAGCGATGATAGAACTTGGAAAATCCCTTCTCCGAAGCACGTCTATATCGTCCGATATATGCTCGAGATTTACTGGAGGTCAAGTTTGGAGCTATGCGCGAGAATTATGAGGAGAAGAGGAATCGGCTGAATGAATCCACCGTCAACAGCGGAGTTGTCGCAAAAAGCTTGACCAAGAGATAAAGTTGACCAAGTGGCCAGCCGATAAGCGCGCCTGCCTCTTGGTCGCAAATAAGCGTGGTTGAACGAGCCATTCCTTTAGAAAGAACATGTGGTAAAGAGGACAGAACCAAAAGGCCTCAAGCTAGATGTTGACCGTCAACTACCTCTCGACGGGTAGTGATTTGACCACGGTTGCCCATGGTTGAGGTGTCGTAGCCATGTTGGTTGAGATAGTCACGGAACCGAGCATCCTCGCTGGTGATAGTGTCCTAAAGGCAACGTCCACATTAGGGCGGGTGTTCCTGTTCATGACATGGCCTCTCCACTACTCAAACATACCTGATCAATCTGAGGCAGTAAGAAGAATGCCAAGAAAGCGCTGAAGATGCAGAGGGCGCTGGATACAAAGAACGGATCTTGTCCCTTGCGAATGGCGTTGGGTGCGTTTTTGCGAACGATCGGGAGGACATAGGTACCGACAAAAGCACCGATCTTGCCAATGGCGGCGGCGTAGGAGTAATACTGGCCACGGATAGCAGTAGCACTGCTCTTGGCCGCGCACAACCCGAGATTGTCGCCAGGGCCAAATTCTCCCAGCGCGAGGAAGATACTGCCGCTCAGTTAGCTGATGCTCAGATCACGCACAAATAGTTTACCTCGCACTCAACAAGCTACGTACCCGTAGACCACAACGAAACCGCCCACATTCTTGGGGGTTGCGAGCCACTCGTAGCAGCCGGACATGATGAATCCAACGATACCCTGCAGAAGTACTCCAATGGCAAGCGTCTGACGAGGACCAAGCCAGTCACTCACAAAGGCACCGAGCCCAGAGCCAGGCAAGTAGAACAGGTAGGTCAAGGTGGTCCATCCGAAAGTTTTCCACAAAGGTGCGTTGTCACCCGTGATGATGCCGATCCATTCGGAGGAGTACAGTCCGAATGAATACGAGGAGAAGTCATAGATGAACCAGATCAGAGAGACCACCGACAGGCGGAACCAATAAAATCTAGGAAGACATTGTTAGGTGCCATCCGGGACAGTCATTCCCCCTTCTTGCGTGTCGGGATTCTTACTTGATGATTAACCACACTGGAAACTTGCGCATCCGCTCGCGATTGAATTCTTCCGGCTCATTCAGCTTGAGTCGCAGATACAGCAGACTCAAGGGTGGAATGACACCCAGCCCCAGAGAAAGACGCCACACCAGGCGCAGATGATTTTCTGAGCAAATGAGAATCAAGATGGTTGGCACTAGGGCCGAAACCACAAATCCAAAGTCAATCTGGAAATTCGTAAACATGATAAACCAGCGATTCCGATGGCCCGCCTTGAGTTCTCCAGAATTCTCAGCCGCCGCTACTGATCCCGCCGGGTATTCACCTCCGATGCCCACGCCGATGAAGAATCGATACGCGGTGAGCGCGGCGAACATGCCGTACTGACTTCCGCCGGCGCCGTATGCGCCGGCGCACAGAGCCGCAAAGACGAAGAGGATAATGGTCGAAATCATCAATGACCACTTCCGCGACCAATGGTCACTGGTGTAACCGAAGATCAACATACCGACGACCGTACCGGCAAATGCAATGGCGGAGACATTTTGACTGGCTGGAGACGAGGCATACGTGTCGGGGTACAGAAGCGCGAGAATGGTGTTGACTTGCCCGATCACCTATTTGTATGCAGCAATTAGCGTGGGTGCGGCGCTACGCCTCTCCGGATTAAGGTTTGGGAAGCCGTGCAACAGTGCGCCACAACAAGATACCTGCCAACGGCGTGGACCGAGTGCAATCAGCTGCGCAGGTACGTACTCCATTCAGATAGCCGTCGGAAAATAGACCTGCACCGCAAGCGATCGTGGGCCAGGTGCGTTCCCAGCGACCCTTGGGCAGTGCATCGAGCGGGGGGAGATTGAGGGAAATCTCATCGGAAGGAGGTGAGCCCTTCTTCTCCTCCACTGGATGTGTGTGAGTATCGATGCTCATTGCTGTTCGCGTGGAGAGGCTAGGTCGTGTAGTATCAGGTCAGTAGGACTAAGTTCAAAGCGTGAGGTCTGTATGTCGCAGCCTTGTCGAAGGGACAGACTTGCCTTCAATCCGAGAAAGGTCGGGTGGGTGCTGCCCTGCGAAGCGGAAAGAGATCTGCAAGGAAGATGTTGCGGTTTGCCGGGGGGGGGGGAAGTGGAAAAAAAAAACTAGATTTGCCAAACGTATGATGTGGCCGATTAAGTATGCGACGATAGAAGCGCCGAGAAAAGGGCTGGCAAAAAATCGGCAATGTAAAAGAATGGTCCCTCTGGACTTCCGCGGTAGGTAAGGTACTGATGATCATCGGGGGGGGCACGAGGGACGTATTGCCTAACCAGGTTTAGCAGGTCGAAGCAGAGGTGCGTGCAATGTGCATCACTGCATAAGCCCTACGGTGCTTCTACTTTTGTACAGGGCTGCGACTGTCCACGATCTCCCTGATTCTATGCTAATAAACATCGTCTATTGTATTTTGACTGTAACTTTCCTTACCACTCAGATGGGTTCCTGGAGATTCAATATCACTCGCACGTCCACTCGCACAGAGCATGCAAGACAGCTTCGATCAATCCTCGTATGGTTGTATAGCCTGGTACTGCAGTTATAGATCTCCGCCTGAGTAGTACGTGACTCTCAGCCGCTTCCATCATGAATCATGTACCGACCTGACGATGCAGACTTTTGCGCTCAGCGATCATCGTACTGTTTTGTTATCAAGTACACTTGGTCTCTACACTGAATCCAGTGATCCACTGCTGGAAGACGTTTCGCCCGGTGGTGAACAATACAAAGTGACCTCCACCACAATTATGTACAACCATTACAGCCCCATTGAAGATGCATCCACTTCTCGCGCTCAACTTCATGACCCACCGAGTACGGGTACTGCCCTCGCAGTGACGGCGACAGCTTAGTGGCTCGTGCGCATGGCTGTCATTTGGTAGCGCCTCGGCCTGACGTCGACTGTGGCCATCGCCAGTTTTGAGGTTGTGGAGTTATGGAGTCATCGAGTCGTGGAGATGCGCCTTCCCTCGATGTGGTGCTGTGAATTGCTTCTGCCAATTAAGTGTTTGAATTCACCCATCTGCCTATTCAGCCTTCGTATGAAGCATTTCCAGCGCCAGCACGTCCACGGATTGAACGGACCTTCCGTGATGGTTGGATGGTCTTCTTGGCCCCCCACCACGGCGGATGGTCCGATTTCTTGGCGTCTTGGGGACGGAGAGGCTAAGGCTTGTGATGTACTTGTACGTGACCCGCGATGGAGCGCAAAATTTTTGCATTGGCATTTTTGGTCAGCACGTGCATCTTAACAAACCTCGAAGTAACAAATACAGTCAACAATTCATACCTGCATATTGGTGGCGACGGGACAGCGGCTGGCTGCCGTCGAGCGCAACCGCAGTCAAACACGCGCTGTGATGTCAATCGACTGGGACCAGGCCTGGGAGATGATAGCGAACATTGGGAGATAAGGATCACGCCTCGTCTTGATCAGACCGGATCGATCCTATCCAACGCAGAAATGAGGGCACGTGCGAGGAGGTTGCGATAGAACTCCAGTCGGGGCCAAAGCAAGACCCGTGGACTCTGGCTCGTTCAGGCCCACGGGAGATTTTCTGGCTTTGCGCCGAAAAGACGGGGAGTGGGGGGAATCGTGGCGTCGGGGCCGTCGAGGAATGACGGGCGGACAGCCCGAGTCTGGGAAGTTGGGACACACGAGAGCAGGTACATACCGTACCTACCAACATGATGTACTCGCTGTGAGGCGATCAGGCTACGAGTGGTCAACAATCCAGATGAGAAGTCCCGGTGTCAGAGGCTGCGCAGGTATGTTGCGTTGTTTTGGGCGCAGGAGAAAAAGCTGAAGGTTTCCTTCGAAGGCGAGGTAAGCTGTGTGCAGCTGAAAGGTTTGTTACAACTTACAATTGGCCAGCATGTTCGTACCCTTCGGAAGATTCGAGTCGTTTGAGAGGGGAGGTGGCGAGCCTTTCTTAATCCATACACGAGAAGAAGGAGGATTGTTGAGGGTCAAATGCCGGACTTAGGTTAAGTGACAGACGTTCCGTGGAATCGTGGGAAAAGCTCGTGTCACTCATAGAACTTTGCAATGGCGACAAGGAGTAGCGATTCTCGTATTTGCATCATCCATCCGAGTGAGAGAAACTATTCTCCCAGTCACGCCCGCTCCAACCATAGCAGACGGGGCAGATTCATGGAGTCGTGGCGCACGTTTCATACAGCACTTGCGCTTTGCGACCGTTGTACCTCATAAGAAAGTGTGCTGGTTGCACGGGGCGGGGGGAAAGACATTTGATGTTTCGAATAGGCGCAGCACCATGCTGGAGATTTCTTTTGCGAGTACACACAATATCGTCATCTCGGAGTACCTTCTAAGATTTCAAGTAGGAGGTACCTACCGTACCGAGTTCATCTATGCTACATACATCTGTAGCGTCTGTTAGTGTCCTCCATAGAGGAGGCACGTGTCCCGACATATCCCACCCCTAAGTGGAGTATTGATGGCTTTCATGGACAGGATGGTCACTGGATTTCTAGTCATGGTGACATTTGGACTTTGACAGGCAAGAGCATACGGCCTGTTGGACAAGTGAAATCAGTTCCCAGCTGAATTGTATCCTCCTTTGGGGGTCATGTTCCCATCCGGCCGAATTTGTTTGTGGCCTGAGATGTCAGGCTCAAAAGGAACAGCAGCCCGGAGCGGGAAAAACATTCTGCCAGCTCAGCTTGGGATCCAGCTACGTGATGCATCACCGGCTGGTCATCAAGCCCGACTAAACACAAACCGCATTTTCTGATTCTTTCTCCTCATCTTTGTCCGCTTCATTCCTTTCACATTCTCAACCCCGCGGTCGCCATCATGGGGTCTGATCCACAGTTCATCAAGTATCCCGACCTTCTCCTCGCCCAGTCTGTCTTCAACCTCTCCAACCCTGCCTGCAATGCGTCCACTCGCCAGGCATCTCTGAAGAAGCTGCAAGATGCGATCACCGAGCGAAAGATGGCGCCTTTCTATCGCCACCTTGCACATCCGACGGAGGGTATCTTGAATACATCGGGTGAGGGTGTGACGCAACATCCGCATCCTCACAATGCAGGAGCTTCCAAGCCGCTCATCACCTCCAACATGCTCGCCTCACGACCATCTTCCGATATTGAATTTCCCTGGGATGAGAAGCTGTATCAGACTCTGGTCGAGGATAACAAGAAGGAGTTGGAAGGGATTCAGAATGAGGAGGACGAGGCGGAGGAGGCTGCTGGTGAGACTGAAGTTCAGGCAGCCCGAGGAAAGCGAGCCGAATTCTGGGCTCGTGTGGGAGATAAGGTATGAAGGCTGGAAATAACAAAGACGCAGTGCGAATCATCCCCACAGTCTGCTGATCCGGTCGACCCGACACAGGACAAGTCTATCGAGTCGCACGAAGCTCTGCTTGACAAGATTGGTTTCCTTGGCACAAAGATTGACCTGGTGCTTGCCATGATTCGCATCGGTCTGTTCTTTGGTGATCGACTATACGTCAAGAAAACCATTGAACGTGCGGAAGCTCTAGTGGAAAGCGGTGGTGACTGGGACCGGAGGAATCGCCTCAAGGCCTACAAGGGCATGCACCTTCTCACGTGTCGGTCATACAATCTCGCTGCTCCTCTTCTCCTCGACAGCTTGTCCACATTTACCAGCTACGAGCTCTGCAGCTACTCATCCTTGGTCATTTACTCCGTGCTCGCCGGATCGCTCTCCCTCAAGCGTGTGGACTTCAAGGCCAAGGTTGTGGATGCGCCCGAGATCAAGGCTATTCTGGGTGCTGGAGAAGATCAGCTGGCCGCGCTCTCAGGCGAAGTGTCTTCCGGTCCCGGTGCTCTTGACGAGGAAATGATTGACGCGACGGTCTCCAAATCGACTCCCACCACGGGTGCCAAGACCGTGGTGAACCTGACCACCCTGGTGACCGGCACCACCGACCAAGCTGAAAACGAAGCCCCGGTAGACTTTTCATCTCTCGCCAACTTGGTGAACAGCTTGTATAATGGCAATTATCGCTCTTTCTTCAACGCCCTGGCCGCCGTCGAGGACCACTTCTTGACTCAAGACCGGTACCTGCAGGAGCATCGGGCCTGGTTTGTCCGGGAGATGCGTCTACGCGCCTACCAGCAGCTCCTGCAAAGCTACCGTGTTGTCGGTCTGACCAGCATGGCCAACGACTTTGGTGTGACAGTGGATTATTTGGACCGGTATGTTCTCGGCCCGTGATCAGACCGGTTAGTCTCGGTCTTTCTTTGACTCCCAATCACTGACCGTTGTTCTTTTGTTTTTCCTTCTTCTCTTAGGGATTTGGCCAAATTCATCTCCAGCAACCGCATCTCGTGTACGATTGACCGCGTCAACGGGATCATTGAGACCAATCGACCAGACGACAAGAACAAGCAGTACTCCGACGTGGTCAAGCATGGTGACTCTTTGATCACCAAGCTGCAGAAGTATGGACAAGCGGTTCGTCTACGTGGCAGTGAGCGCAGTTAGGTCTGCAAAGGTGATGTGTGTGCTGGGCGCGTGGTGGCCATTGTGGTTCAACTTAGATCCTTGTTCAAAACTTAGAGATGAAAACAACGCCACCCAATATGATATTTGAACCACTGCAATGCGTGTGCGATCTTGCTGGTATATACCTGACTCGATGAGCATGATAGGGTTTGACTGTGGTGCCACAAATAGTCGCTGCGCACCTTTATGTTGATGTACGGGCCGTGCAGTGACTGCACCGTAGCCGAGGTATCTTTGGACTCGAGGTCAGGTGCTCGGAGGCAAGTGTGCCAATTTGCGTCCGTCTCCGTAGAACAGCCCGACCAGCACGATGAATTGCATTACCTTAGGTAACTTACGGGGGTAGTTAGTACCGATTCTGTGTTATAGTATATGAGTGGTCATTGATCTATCATTGATTCCTTATGAACCACCTCACGCGACTCTAGTAGTCTGGATCTGCTCGGATCTTCAGTGGCCAGTCTCGTGACCGCGGCTAGAGCGTGCCTTTTGAAGAGCTCTGCAAAGGACGTTGTTGATGATGACTCAAGCGAAATAAGCTAGCACGCAATCGACTGTGCCCATCCACTTGAGCGGTGACTGCCTCATGGCAGCTCGTTGATCCCCGCATCTCGGGCGGCTCCGGCGGCATGAACACTTCCAAAGGTGAAGCAGAGTGGACTATTGTCCGAAAAGAGCGAGACGACTGACGACTCTCATCGGGCAACGGCGGTTCCGCTAGCCCTTCCCGAGGAGAAAGATCGACCATCTAACAATGGGGGTCCATCCCAATCACGTTAGCCCCGGTTGGTGGCTTTTTTGGACCGTCCTGACTCGATCGAATCGAGTTTGACGGCATCCCGAATGTCATTCGAGGCGTGTACTTTGTCTCCGCGAGCGCTGGCTTCCACCGCCGTGAGACCTCACGTTGAGCGACCCTGTCCTTCTTTCTACGTGTGGATCGTCGATGCAAAGCAAACCCCCACGACAGTATGGCCCTCTACTCTGCGTCTCCGATCCGATAAGATGCAGATCCACCGAGGTTGAAGGGAAAAATGTGGGGAAGATTTTAGTAACCAGAGCCAATGTTGACTCACCGAGCTCACCGCCCGGCGATTGTTCCTGGATGGTACCCTTGACTTTTTTTTCCCTTCAATCCTCACTTTGCTCCATTTTCCTCCGAGGGGGCTGAACACAATCCTATTGAGGTTGTTCCAGTGCGGTCCGAGCTTCTACGAGAGTTTATTGCAAAGCCGAATATCGCGCGGCTCTCTTTTCTCCTCGCCGACCGTCCAGATGTCCTGGCACTGTAGACTCGCCGCCGGTATGCGGGCCTCTCCGCGGGGGATGACCCAGCCGACTAGCGGCCTCCTACTTCGCCCGATCGCTCGAGTTGCGGGGGGGTTCTCCGCTCCATCAGGTACGTGGGATGTCTAGCGAATCCGGCAGGCGACAAGGGCGTGATGGACATCGAAAGAGGCAACGTCGTCATGCGCCTTATATCTCAGCTTGCTTCTTCCTTGCCCCACTTGCTTCTCTTCCCCTCTTTCCTTCCCTTTTACCCTGGATACGCGCGATTACCAAGAACGAGGCCTGGCATACCGTGACACGAGTGAATCAGGATTACCGAGCACTCGGGTTTGACGCTCCTGCTCAATTGTCAGCCGTGGACTTATAGTTCCTTCCGTGGCCTTTGTCCTGCCGTGCGACAGTCTCCCACTTCAACATAAACACTTGCCTGTGCTCTACTTCTTCTTCCTCTCCAGTCACGCCTCTTCAGTCACCCTGCTCCAATACGGCCAACCTAAGATCATTATCATTACCATTCATCCCAGCTCGCATCACTAATCTCGGCCGTTTTTCCTTCCTATTCTCTAGCGTCCATCATGTCTCAAACGACCGTCACCTACGCCAAGCGAACCCTCTCCACGACACAGCCTAAATGCCTCAGTATCGACAACATCAATCAGAACATTCGAGGCGCCAAGTACGCCGTGCGAGGTGAATTGGCCGTCAAGGCGGAGGAGTACCGTCGACGTCTCGCCGATGGAGACAAGTCATTGCCCTTTGACAGCGTGATCTTCGCCAACATCGGCAACCCTCAACAACTTGATCAAAAGCCCATCACGTTCTTCCGCCAGGTGCTCAGTCTGGTCGAGAATCCCCTGCTTCTCGAGAACCAAGACGCGCTCAAGAACGCTTTCGGGTACAAGCAAGACGTGATCGATCGTGCTCAGACGTTACTGGCCAATGTGCAAAGCGTCGGCGCCTACAGCCACAGCCAGGGAGCTCCCGGCATCCGTGAGAGTGTGGCCAAGTTCATTGAGGAGCGTGACGGCTTCTCTGCCAATCCGCAGGATCTCTTCCTGACTGCTGGTGCTTCGTCCGGTGTCAGCACTCTCCTGAATGTCATCTGCAACGATTCCAATGCCGGAGTGTTGGTGCCTATCCCGCAATACCCTCTGTATACCGCCACCCTGGCTTTGCTCAATGCTAAGTGCGTGCCGTATCTCTTGGAAGAGGAGAAGGCCTGGGGCACTAATGTAGCCGCCATCACTCAGTCTGTCAAGGAGGCCAAGGCCGCTGGCACCAACCTGCGCGCTGTCGTGGTCATTAACCCAGGCAACCCAACGGGTGCCTCCTTGACTGCCGATGACATCAAGAAGGTGATTGATGTCGCTGCTGAGGAGCAGTTGGTCATCATGGCCGATGAGGTCTACCAGACCAACGTCTTTGAGGGCGAGTTTGTCTCCTTCAAGAAGCGCCTGCGCCAGCTGCAGCAGGAGTACCCTGGTACCTATGATGCCGTGGAGCTGGTCTCCTTCCACAGTACCTCCAAGGGTATGGTGGGCGAGTGCGGTCATCGTGGTGGCTACTTTGAGCTGGTCGGCTTTGACCCTCAAGTTCAGGAGCAAATCTACAAGCTTGTCAGCATTGGCCTGTGCCCGCCAGTCGTCGCCCAATGCTTGCTTGAGACCATGGTCAACCCTCCTCGCCCGGGCGAGCCCAGCTACGAGCTGTATGAGCAGGAGTACAACGGAATCCGGGATGGTCTTCACAAGCGTGCCCTTGCGCTTTACAATGCTTTCCAGCGTATGGAGGGCGTGGAGTGCCAGAAGCCTCAGGTTCGTATTGACTGTTGCGTGTCTCTTGTGAAGAGAGTATTTTTGGTCGGCTAACACTGTTGACTCTCTAGGGTGCTATGTACCTCTTCCCTACCATCCACCTGCCCGCCAAGGCCATCGAGGCTGCCGAGGCCGAGGGTCGTGCTGCGGACGAGTTCTACTGCCTGAAGATGCTCGACGCTACCGGAGTTTGCGCCGTTCCCGGCTCTGGTTTCGGTCAAAAGGAGGGTACTTTCCACTTCCGCACAACCTTCCTCGCGCCCGGCACAGCCTGGGTTGAGCGTATTGTGAAATTCCACACCGAGTTCCTCAATCAGTACCGCTGAGCATGGCCGAGAGGAGCATGGCTGAATGACGGCTCCATCCTCCGCATTGTTTTTATACTCTTCTCCTCGCCCCCTGTGATTCTTCATGTACCGACCCACCATTGTGCCAAAAGATGCATTACAGTTCATTTGACGAGCGGCTCACTGGAGACCTTGTCTGCCGCTTTTTTTTTCTCCTCGACCTGCCGGCTGGTGGAGGTTTTTCGGGGGCCCTTTTTGTGATACCATAACTATAGAGTGAATACATCCAAACATTATTATGTACATTTCTGGGACCTACACAGTGACTTTGGTACTAGCCTTTCAACTGTATCTGATTGAAGGCTACGATCAGATCAAGTATAGTCCTCCTTGCGAGAGCCTGCCTGCTAGGGCTTCGCTAGGGCTCCCATTGATCTTGTCTCATGCACTTCTGGATGAAGTTCACGTCCATTTCGAGACATGTTCCTAAGACGAGTGCAAATCAGCCCATGACGGTATACCGGTGTCTGGTACGAGTGACGACACCAAAAACGCACAAGTCCACTCGTCGTACATGTGCACGACAAAGGCAGACACGGTTCCCTTATTCAACATCCACGACTTTGGTCTCTCATGGATATTCTAGTCTCCAGACCGCCCCATCTCTCGTCCACGATCTCCGTGACACAGTGCTCATTATTTGATTTGACGTACTGTACTCGACAGAATCTCCTCGACCGTGATTGTAAACGTGAGAAAAAAATCAAATGGATTTACGGAAGTGGTCATTTTCATGGCTGCTATTACTGGACGCGTTCATCTTATTTCGATTACTGAACTTATCCGAGGTTTGCAGCCGATGTGATGAAACACTGAGGTGAATCCAAGGAGGCGTGGAATCGGAAAAACATCTCGGACTCGACTATACTGTATACTGTAGACAAACTATACATGAATACTGTACAAGAACCTGGATGCTAGCTAAGCCGGGAGTCTCAAGCTCAACACCCGACAAATTGGTAGCATACCTAGGTAGCACGCACACGCTGGTACCATCACACTGTAGCTTCTTTGAAAAAAGAGCATAGGTATAGAGTGTGAATTAGATGAATCATGGTATTCTTGGAATGGTTGTTCAAGTACAAGTATCAAGTCATTTCATTACTGTAAAAAATCACATCGTTCTCGTTTCGGGATAAAGTTCATAATTAAAATAAAGGCAAATGAGCGGAGTTCTGATCTCCATCTTTATCCCTTGCGTGCCTTGCACTCCCGGGTCTTGTTGATTCGGATAAATCGGCTTCCACAGGTGGACGTGGTCGATGCTGGACTGCGCGTCATTCTACTGGTAAATGTAAAATAGTACTGTATGAATGGTATCACTATCTACTGATCGAGACAGCCTAAACAACTCGAGGACAAATTCCTTCCAGCAGGAGAATAGTGTTGGCGGGCAGTGTCTACTGTACACTGCAAGGTAGATCATCAGTTACTCGTCTGGATGTTCAAAAGTCAATCCATATCCTTATCCGACATGCAGGGCTTCCGGCCTTGCACACTGTGTACATATCTTTACACAGAGTACTGTGATGTGTTGTTTCGCTCTCCACGTATACATACGGGCTGTACGTCCAGTTATGTAGATTGTGGAGAATGATATCCACGTATTTGACACATGACTTGGGTTCCTGTACTGTACGTCGACGATGATCCTTAAAATACCAGGACCAAAGACAGGGAAGATCCCAGCTACGTGCAGGGACCCCCATCTGATCGGATGCTAAGCATCAGCCAAGCCCATGCGACGAATGCTTGATTTGCCCTCGCCCGGGATGGACGCCCTTGTGGATGGGTCCAGTCTCCACTTCTATTTTCCAATGATGCAGAGAGGCGCCAACTCAGATGTAATAAATTGAATCACGACGTATTCAGCGGATGTGTTGAATCCACGGTTGTGGGTAGTGATACAGTGACACTAAGCCCAATGTACATACCGCTGAATCCTTGCGACTCTTAGGTGTCCGGATATCGAGGGAGAATGGATTGGATTGCGGGCAGGGATCTTGTGTTGGGTGATCAGGCATGGCGAGACAACTGAAGAGTGGGGAGCTGAGCTAACCCTGTCATGAGTAAGATTCAAGAAATGAGAGAGAAATACTGTGCAATGAACTTGATTGACCGCGCAAATCACACACTTGGGGGGAGGGGGAATCCTACCTACCTATACAGGACCACCATATCTCATGGACTCCTGCAAAGAGAGCTTTCCTATTCACCAGACCACGATCGACGCTGTTCAGGTAGTTGGATACGCAGCTTGCCAATTTCTCAACAACGCAATATCAATCAGGATATCACAAGTCATGGTAAAAGAGGAATCTCTATGCTGAGAATGAGAACTTGAAGTCTTGAACAACGCTACGATTGTAGATGCAAGTCGGGTTCAAAAGTCCAATATCAAAAGATTCCAGTGGGGACGAACAACACCTTGACACATGCATTGTAATTCAGCTACAGTATATAATAAACAGCAAGAACCTCCATTACAAGGTCACCTACGAATGCCCGAGTCTACCTAACACGTGCACAGACTCCTAGCAGCCTACTACAATATCAACATGAAAGATAAATCAACCAAAAGAGCCACTCTCACAACAGAACGAGCAACGCTCGCCCTGACAGCCCTGCAAAAACATACAAGTTTCCCATCTGTCGACGAATCAGCACTCAAAACAATGTCTTCTTCAATGAATAAACAATAAACAAAAAAATCCTCATACCCATCCGTCGAGCCGTGTCCAGAAACCACCACCAACCTTAATTATCCCCTAACTAAATGATCTCACACCTACCAGCAGGTCAAGTGGACCACGCATGTCCTGACTCATCATCGTATCGAATCCTCCCTGCTCACCGCCACATCTACCATCAAGTCCGCAATGATGATATCGGGAAGGCACCCCCGACCATTCATTAGGATATCCGAAAAAAAATATAGTCAAATCAAATCAAAATTTGAAAAAAAAACTTCATCTCACAGGCCCGCCCGCAATCCCGAGCTCTGGGAATGTGGACTGTGGAGAACAAGGGAGACTCTGAGCGTCACGAAGCTTGATGACGAATTCGCAATGAGGGTATCGACTATGTATGCAGACGCAGGCATCGAAAAATCAAGGGATTAGGCCCAGTCACATAGGCGATGCGTCGCCGGGGTCCTCGGAGTTTCTTGCACCCAACGACAGAGATTACATATTGAACATCATTCCATGGTGACCATGACGGACACGATTGGTGGTTGAGTTAGATGCCTTTCAAAAATGGATAGCCCGGTGTTCGGATCGAAGGGAGGAGGGTGTGTACTGTGTAGGGAGTCAGTCCCTGCTGTTGTTCTGATGCTTGTGGTGAACGCAACCGACACAACAGGACGCAATTCTGCCCGCATGGTATTTAGAGTGGAAATCTGGTCAGAATTGCAACGAGCATTGGCGAATGCTAAAGAGCTTGAAAGTAGAAAGGGACCATTTGAATCAAAAGATCCCTCTAGAATTGGAATGCTAGCATGAGAAAAGTTCTAGACTGGCTAGTATAACATGTGACAGGTGATATATCAAGATAAAGAAAGGACAGGCATTTATCATCATCTCTCATCAGGGTCATAAAGACGGTGCGGAGGTGGTGGTAAGAGCCGACGGCGAGAATCAGAGGTGAAATGAGTCGGAGAAACCCAGGTCCCACGGATATAAACGCAGAAGAACCCTCCCGAGGAAAGGAAGAGGACACAGAGGTGGGGAACAAGAAGTTACAGACAAAAGCAATTGTGGGACTAAGGTTGGATGGATCCATCCACGGGGCTACTGAGCCCAGGTTTGACGGAAGTAATCATCCTCAAGGGGAGAATCAGACGCTGTCGTGTCAAAGAGGCCAACGGGCCAAATGGGCGCCGCTTCCGGCACCTGTGCAAGAGGGTATAGGTCTTGCACGGGAGCAGGTTTGGAGTCTATGCCCATGTTCGCGTGTAACTGGTGCTCGAGTGCTGCAGTAGAGTCATTGGCCGACTTGAGGAAATCGTCAATGTTGATGGACCCCAGATCATTGGACGAGAGGAGCTGAGCCTGCGGCAAGCCCACCAGCGAGGACGCAGAGCTGAGACGGAGGTGATCCATGTCAGAAGCTTCACTCACACTGTGTCGATCATGCACATCGTTGCTGGTATGTCCCAGAGCAGGCAACGGGCCGAATTCATCTACCTCGGAAATATCACCCGAGGATGATGGCGGAGGCAGTCCAGATGGATAGGAATAGTCGAAACTAGCGTAAGACGGGGTCTGCGTGCTCGATGCTGGAAGCGCATTTGAATACAACGGGAAGCTGGACCAGTCGACCGAGGGTGCGCCAGTCCCAGTCTGTCCCAGAGACAGATCCGAATCCACGGTGGAGAAATAAGGGTCATGATATGGATCCTGGAAGGCCATGGAGGTGATCGGGGAATTATTGGACGTAGGGACAAAGTTGGCATAAGTCGACATGTCGAGGCCGGAAGGCACAGAGGTCATACCCGGGTCCATAGAAAAGCCATCCATATTCGGAGCGGAGGCGGGCATGGGATTACCGGCAGCGCAATCGAGGGATGATGAGTCCAGAGCTCCGGACGTCGGGACCGCCGAAGTGGAGAAGGTATCCAAGAAGGCTTGTTGAAGAGGAGCGGCGGCCGAGATCTCGTCGGCGTTTGCAGAGAGAGCACTGTTTGGCGAACTGTGTTGAGAGGTCTGTCGTGACAATGGAACAGGATCCATCGACAGACTGAGGGGTTCGCAGATAAAGGCTGATTGGGTCACTGCAGAGTGGTCTACAGACCGACGAGACGCATCCGAGGTGTGGTGGATGGTATGGGATCGTGGGATTGTGTACGGCAATCCACACTTGTGGGCCATGTCATTGTGTTTGTGGGCAGGCTTATGGTGGCCATCGCGGAAGATGGTCAACGTCGACTCGGACTTGGTGGACATGAGATGGGGTTTCCGAGGAGCTTCCGTGGGGACTGGTGGCTGCGCCGGAGGCAGGCCCGCCTCGGGCACAGTCTCCAATTTCGGTTCCTTTTTCAGCGCACAGGTGCAGCGCTGGCCATGGATACAGCCACAACGATGAAGGGAGTCCTCTGTAGGTTCAGATCAGAACAGGGAAACAATCAAAAAGCCAAAGTAGGCCTTTGCCGCAACGTCAAATGCTCACGCTTGGGATCTCGTTTGTCACTGGGGGAATCAGACGAGTCATTCTTCTTTTTCTTGTCGCCACACTCGCACTTGACGTGGGTCGTTCGAGACTTGCGTAGGCCGCGGCAGTGGGTGCATTGAGATACTGGGCGGCCTTTTTTGTTGATATGGGTCAAAGGGCGGTCTGCCGCATTGAAGTGTTAGGAACGCCAAGTGGTTACGAGTCATGTGGAGTTGAGCGAAAGCATATGCGCCATGCCAGGGAGTGGAATGTCCCCGGGGGATCGATGCGCGAGGAGTTGGGACTTACCGCTGTGGTGACAGCTGCTGACGCGATGACCCCGGACGCAAGCCTCGCAGGCCCACTTCTCACCATCGATAAGCATCACTGTGTGTTATTGAAAGGCACACATGCGATGAGTCGCGATTAGGTTACACAAATGGGTTTGGAATGGTGAAGTCAGATGTTTGGAGCACCGATCACAGTGAGGATCGGAGCAAGCCGTCAAGGCGAGAGTTCCTTTCCTTGTGTTCGGGTAATAGGACCGCTCTTTCAAGAGGGTCTATAGAAGACAGCAACAGGCAAAAAAAAATTGGGTATCTTTTGAGAGCGCCAGGGTGAATCACTGCCGAGATTCACACGAGACGTCGTAACAATTGGGTGGACAGGGGATATGACCGCTTTTTGGAAGGGATTCAGAGACTTGAGGAGACGGAGTATATATGAGGTAATCGCGCTGGCCTGGAATTGGGAAGGGCGACTGCAAAAGAAGCGGAGTAGGAGGGCGGCTGTTGGTGGTAATAGAAGGGGGGTTGTAGAGGGTGTGGGTAGGAGAGGCGGGAGAGAGGGTCCTTTGGACGAGGAAGTCGGAGTAGAGGAGAAGGAAAAGCGAACTCGAGGGGACCAAGCCTACGCACCGTTTGGCGCCGGCCGTGAGACAGGACACCAAGTACCGGTAGTGGCGGCCAAAATAAATGCGATCGATATAAGGAGTCTGGAGGAACACCCTATGTGGAGAGAAAAAGGGAAACAGAGGAAGGCGAAGGGGGGTTTAAAGACTGGGGGGGGGGACCCGTTCGCAGGTGGGATTTTTCTTGCGGTGATGGCGGCTGCAGCCGGCCCCAGGAAGGTACAGTACAAGCGTGGAAGGCACCGAGGAACGAAGGGGACCAAGGGAACTCAACAGGTGAACAGGGCCTGAGGGCAACAGGTGAACAGGCTCGAGCTCTGACAAGACGGGTACGGTAATCTATTAGGTAAGGCTCTAGACCACGGGCTGTACCGCTGTACTCTTTTGGGGCCACTGACTTTTTTCAGGACGGGGTCTCATTACATACTTATGGACAATTTGATGTGGATCATTTATCGCATCGATATCTCATTGTTTTACGATGCTTAGATTCCTTGTCGGGATTGTCCCGTGATCCACTCCATGCGGGAATCAGGCTTGTCTGATGATGATGTGTAATGTGAACACGCGGTCAAGTAAGGAGTTTCTTGCCAGTGAATCGTCTGGTGTGCGTCCACTACGGGTCTTTGAATAGTAAAGTGGTTTGCTCGCCGAAGCAGGTAATTTTAAGTTTGTATCGGTGGTGATTCCGTCGGCCGTGTTGCCGATAGACTCTCCAGTTGACACCACAGTTGGCAGTCGGCCTATGTTGCGAGCTTGCGCTTATACCATGTACGTACGTACTGTACCAGTGTACCAGTGTACCATAATCGGACGATCGTCCGTGTCAGGCTGCCATCGCATCGCCAGCACCAAATGCTACAAAACATCGATCCCGTCCCCACTCGGAGCCCCAGGAGTCGAGGATGTGGTCCCCACAACAGCCTGGTCCGTCTTACTTTAGTCGTGACTGGTATGTGGTTCAGTGGTTATTGTGGACTTGTAATGTACTATTACCGTACCAGTTCTGAACCGTACGCAGATCATCGTTTGGCTCTGATTAGGGTTTACACTTTACACCCATGGCTGCGAGGATCTCGATCAACAAAGTCTAAGACACTTCCCACAATCAGGATCAACATGACAAAAGATGCCATTCTAGCGGTCACTGGAACGATCAATGTGTATCTTTATGGCTCAACAAAGTTCTGTCTTAAGACAGACCGTATAGCAAACAAGTATCTGTAGATCATGTAGCAAGAAAGTGTTCCGTCACAGAGTTCCCTTTTCAGGTAGGACTCGGTCTGGTCTACATACTGGAAGACTAACTCAGTCTTTATGATTTATCTGTTCGTAATTTGTACACACTATCATTGTAGAGGCCTCCCTATGGTCCTGTTAGTCTTATGCCAGTGTTCAGTGTTGAGTGTTTACTAGCGTGCAATTTACTAGTATCAAAGTCACTTTCCTATTCCTTGGTCAGCTGAGTCTCTTTGTGTGTTAGTCATTCTTCTGTACTAGATGGCCCTCGGCGAATCCTGGCATATCAGGTAGTATAGTGGTACTCTGCAGTCTACACTTCTGCAATCTGTAGTGATGCATAGCACACCGACTTGCTGGACTATCGGTCTTCTAGAAGGTTGAGATGGTTCAGTAACAGGCCAGTGAAAGCTCCCCTTGAATCATGCACCATTTGTTTTTTGCAATCAATGGCAAACTTGAGAATTAACCATGACTCTTCCAGTTTGCAGCGTATAATAGTCTGCATGTTGAGTTTTCCCTCGGGCAGTGGTCGGTGCCCGTTTCTGTAGTAGCTCCTCTTTGCTGAAACGAGGCACTTCATCACACAGCATCAGCCATAAGATGCCTGCTGCGTGCAGATTGGAACGAAGCACCTTTTCAGCATCACAGTGGTGCCATTTCTTGAAGATGTTTTTGTTTATGGATGAACGGCTTCCGTCGGGCGTGTCTGTGACTCTATGTCCATACACTTTCGAGACACCCACCTCCGCCAGCCATTTTCAGGCACCGGCCACTTCCGACCGAAGAACTCTCGGAGATCCCTGCAAGCCGCGGACGGGGTTGCAGATCATGGTGCGAGCAGTACACCGCTGCAGTGCTGTCGTGGGAAGGTTCAACTTGACCAAGCGCGGGAGAAATAGCAGCCAGTCAGCAGGCTGAATGATCAAATAGACGGTGCTTCTTACAATCACCGATAGTCATCCAGTGACTGAATCATTCAGCCCCATGATAGCAACGTGTTTGAACCCCGAGTTATGCAGAGGGTGACGCAGGTAGGACAATTAGAAGGGTTTACCGCCGACTCCGAGGCAGCAGGTTCGAGCGGGTCTCACGCATAATACAGGTGTAGAGGCTGTACAACAATGTACAGCATTCACTAGTTATTTCCTGGAAACTGAAGTTCTTTGTAGGAGAATGCGTGTGGTTCGACCTGCACTTGGTCGCTTCCTCCTATGGCGTCACCGTTCCCGCATCGGGTGGCCTGCAGAAAGGGACTAGCGCAGGTGATTCTTAGTCGATACTGTATTGGGCGGGACAGTAATAAATTCCTACGGTCTCTGACCAACGGGAATATGATGCGCATATTCGTGGACGAGGAACTTGCGTGGACTGGGGTTTGTAGAGATTAGAACAATGGGAGACGATGAAAGCGATGGATACATAGATAATTGGTATGATTGCAGATGAAGAAGCTAGTTCAACCTTCTTGAAACAGGCGTTCAGCTTTGATATCTAGGTAGTGTATTGTGTGAGTCGAGACTCCCTGGTGTTGATCATCATTTTTATCTCGAAGAGTCCCGGCTCCAGATTTCAGTGTCCACCGTCTAATTCAGTGCTGCAATGCTGCTATTTAGTTTTACTAGGACACTTTGTCACTCACAGTATAATACGCAATACACGATTGATGGATTGTTGTTCAATTCTTCACGGATTCACGCTGTAATACTTGAGTACCACTGTTTCTTCGTCTTCATCGGGATCGACCTGACAAAAGCGGTTAGATCCATAATGACATTGATCAGGTACACTGATTGAACTGCTCGCCAACATGTAACGGGAAGGAAGTCGGAGATAGCCACGATCAATAGAAAAGTCGCATGTGTACGGATTGTCAAGTCACTGGTTATGAGACAATTCAGCAGTAGATTGGGACAATTGAATGCTATAATACCTTGACTACAATTTTCTGAGTCGAGCTCAATTCTCCCAAGGAATGGAAATAGGCGCTGATCCGATTGCTATGCATGTGTTTATCTCTCGACAACATAAAACCCGGTGAAAGATACCAGGTTAGTGTAATCATATCCACCTCAATCCGAGATCGTGCTGCTTCAAAATATACGTTGATAAGGCGTACAGGGTGGAGGGCGCGGGCGCCGAATAAGCTGGAGCTCAAAAGGCCCGAATATTGCAGATTCTTGAACGCAGAAAGGTCAAGGGTATTTATACTGACCTCCGGCATGGGAGTCTGGTAGGATAGTTCAGTAGGTACCTAGGTAGTAATGATCACCACGTCAGAGATTACTTACACATCACCACAGGCAGCATTCTGTGTTCTCGCTTGACCGCTGCCTGACCCTTGACATGCACTAATTATGGCTTCTACACACTTGCTACTGCTAGTAGTGCGGCTTTGAGGGAGCAAGTTCCATCTCAAGCGTGCAGACCAACAATAATGGACAAAGTTGTCGAGTACAGTATCCCAGTTGTCAAGGTTCCGTGGCTCCAATTGATGCGCCAAAAACGTCCTACGTCAAGAGGACTCTCGGATTTTAGTTGTTCTACTTGAATTTATGTAACTCCAGCTCGATGTGGCCAAAATGATGGGCAGACGGAATAAAAAAGGAGTTGGTGTCATTGGACTTCCATGGTAGAAGTCCAGCCTTCAATTGACGACCTCCAGGATGGTCCGTCATCTTGTAAATTCGCCTGATCACAGTGTTGCTTCGCCCTTCAGGGATGAGTCTGAACATGAAGGCCAACTTTTAACATGGACTCGAGTGCGAATGCAATAAATGCATAGTCTTTCACGAGGGTCTCTAGAAGTACGAAAGCGCGACGGCGTCAAGACCCAGGCGAGTCAAGAGCAGGACTGAATGATTATAGAGGATCGGAATTTCATGGAGATCCAGGTTCGAGATAGCTGGTGCAGGTGGCGGGTCTGGTACTTTAATTCAAATTTATTAGAAGCGCCGCCGCCCTCCAGCTTCCATCTCCATGATCTGTAAAGATCAACTTGTGTGATGACCAGCCAATACCTTTTATGTGAGTTTAAATAAAATTGCAAAGCTGCGACGTCTTCAATAGATCACTAGATAGTGATTTATACCTCCACAACGACCTTGCCCTTCCATGATCATGCAAAGATGAAGCGGCAAAGACCCTCGAGTCACAATCGGACAAACTGCTCGTCCGGTCGGAGCAGGAGTTGGGAAATAGTGTTAATCCGCTGGAACGCGCAGAAACAAAAGGCCGCCCTCCGCTATCATCCCGAGATTGATGAAGTATATCAAGAAAAGCATATGCAAATGAAGGATTGCAGATTCAGGATGAGATTCATGGCGTCGCAACTAAATGGTGTTGCTCAGAGCCGCGGGGCTAGCCCCTGCCAAATTCCCTGACCGCAAAACATAAATTACCCCCGTAGCAAATACCACCAAAAAAAAACTTGCCTCCGCTTGCCTCTCACGCGTGCCTTTTCACCTGTCATCCAACTTCCGGAAGCCCGCTTTCATCCCCCCTCGAACTCTCCAGCCTATTTCCGGGCTTGACATGCGCGATGAATCCACGAGAGCAATCTGACATGCCTCCGGGTCCCTCTTACCCATCGCCGAACGGAGCGCAGATGGCTCAAGGCACGATGCCATATTACGGAAACCGCCAACTGACTACCGACGAGCTGCTCTCAGCAGAGCTCTCACGCGAGACCTCCGGCCCTGGGATTGGAGACGGCTCGAATAATGGCGTTCATCATAATCAGGCAATGGTGATGGGTTCATCGAATGCGGGGGACATGGGGCGCGCTCCAACTGATGATCAACATCAACATCAACATCAACACATGCTGCAATTCCCCCCAAGTCAGCAGGTCGGCGTGGACCCCAACCACGATTTGAGTTACGGTGAACAAAGCGCGCGTAAACGGTCGAAAATATCTCGGGCTTGCGATGAGTGCCGACGCAAAAAGGTATGCACCACTTCCATGAAGATCGCCCGCGAAATGAGATGTGTGCTGTGCTTCAGGAGTCTGACATTCCCGACTCCCAATGTTAGGTGCGATGTGATGCGAGTTCGGAAAATGGTATCGAGGATTGTTCCAATTGTCGGCGACTGGGCGTGATCTGCCAGTTCAGTCGCGTGCCTATGAAAAGAGGTCCAAGTAAAGGGTAGGTGGACACCCGCGCTACGACTTCGGCAGACAGAACTAAAGGCGTATCATAGGTACATCAAGGAACTAGCTGAGCGCCTTCACACACTCGAGAACCAGATGCACCCCAGCATAGTCCAGTCCGACTCGCAGTACCAGCAGTCAATGAACGATGCGTCTCTGCCCCGTGCCTACCCAGAGTTCACATCACCAGACCCTGGGTCAGCCGGACGCAAGCGCGCTTATTCTGTATTCGAGGGGCTCCCCAGCTCTTCTTTCGCACAGCCCTCTTTCAACAGTCGCGCGTCCCAGAACGCCTTCGATACTCCCGACGGAACCGCCGATCCTTTCAATCCCTCCAACATGGGCGGCAATGCGCCCAAGCCTGGCAACTTGTTTTGGAACCCATCTGGAAATGAACAAGAACTTCCCAGCGGGCTGGATCTGCCTAGTCTTCCACGACACGAAGGTGATGACGATCTTGCACCGGTGAATCTGGATGAGGGCGCTCTGGACGTATACTATCAGAAGGCTCACACTCTCCTTCCAATTCTGCCACACACTAGAGAGCGTGTCCTGGAATTACTTCACCAATGCAATCGCGAAACTCAGGAAATCTTCTGCCATGCTTTGTATGCCTTCACACGAACTGATCTGACTCGGGTTGCCGGCGCTTTCGAACGAGTCACCTCTTTTGACAGTGCGCAAACTCTTCTTTTGCAACATGCTCGCCAGTCATATTTGATGCAAACCCCGGCGGTGAATTTGATTATGCTGCAGACGTTCATTCTGATGATTATGGATTGCGACGCGCGGGGTCCTGATAACTTCTTCTTGAAGGATGGTGTTTCCAAAGCCACTTTAGTCCAGGTCGCGTACACCCTTGGCTACGACTTGGCCAAGAGTCATGGTCAGCTGAGACACGACCGGATCACAGATGAAGATCTTGACTCAGAGGCCAACCTGGTCCGGCGAAACTGGGTCTCGTTCAGCATCCTTGCTCGTTGGTATGCCATCAGTGTGACCGACGCTACTGTGGTCTTTGGGCAGGAGATTGGTGGTCGAGAGGACATTCGGGTTCTCGGTCATGTTACCAATGGGATTGCGGGTGAGTTGGACCTTAAGTCACAAATTTCCGCACGGACGGCTAACATTTTTGTCACCAGCCTATTCTACCTTTCTCTTCGAGATTCTCACTCTCGCCACAGTTGATGGTAACGTCTGCCAGACCAATACTGGTCTGGGTCGAGTGGTAGGTTCTCACATGGTTGGTGCACTTGAGCGCTTGGCAGCAATGCAAGATCTCTTCAGCATCGATGAAATGCCCGAGACCACCACCCGTCCGTTCTTCGAAAGCCTTCAGTATCAATTGTATTGGACCGTTCGCCTTCTTATCAAGCGCCACGTCTTCGTTTATAGTCCTTATGAAATCATATATTGTGCCCAGGAGGTCATCAACGAAATGCACAAAGCAGTGACACACAACCGACCCGCTACTCCGTTTGACTTGCACAGTTTGGCGCTTGCTTCGATGACTCTACTGGAGGCAACAGTCCTACCAGAGTGGAGTGCGGAGTGTTGGACCTCGCTCGAGAAGGTCGAGGACATTCTCGATCGTCGCGCGCAACGCTCATTAGAAGCATCGGAATTCGGAGATATATTCGCCACCTCTGGCTGGGATGCAAAGATCCGTGTGTTCATTGAGTGGCGTCGCGCCAAATCGCAGGAGTCTCTTCTCCATGAGGTCGGAGGTGGACAAAAGGTTGTTGCTGGTTCCAACCCTCCCGTCATGGGACCTAATGAGCAGCGGTCCCTTCAGCATCTTGCTGATCTGGCAGTGGGCGCGGAGGGATCTGTTGGCCAGAACGCGACGCCCCCACCACCAGGAGGCCTTTCAGGAGACCACAGTGAGTCTTCGCCAAATCTGGCGCCACAGCTGGCGCATGGAGGAGGCAATGGACGCGTCGTGGTTGACTTCACTATGCTGACGAAGGCCGGCTATCTTAATGTCTTTTCTGGTCTGATATTCCGTCGCAATCGTTGAGTCCTTCGATGACCCCTGGCGTCCCATTCTCTTTTCGAATGGCATGTCTCACCTCGTGTCATTCAAAATAACCTCAAACTAGCTATATACTTACCAATGATGCTTCTGATGGCTCGATTCAATATCATCCCCTAATGTATTACATGATCTGGGTGTGTGAAACATAGCCCGTGTAATAAATGATTGAGAGTCCATATGCTATATTACTAACATCGAAAAAAAAGAAATCGTCTCAAGCCACGTTTAAATAGTCACTACCTTCGTTCATTCCTCATTTCGATAATGATGTTCAGTTTCCGCATAATCAGTGACGCCCTCGCGCTTCGGCCTCTCGACGGTATTAGTTGATGATTATATTGGCGTTTGGTTTTAAGTTGATGAGATCGATACGTCGATGCGAAAAAGCATAAGTTTTATGGGCGAGCGATGTAATGTTAGGACTTCGCCCCAAACGCAAAGCGTCTCCAAGTGTTCTCAACATCTTCGCACAGAGTCACAAAGTTGTCGTCCTCAATCAACTCGCACATCCAGTTTTCCAGAAATGCAGTACGTTCAGTCGTCGATGCTTTGGCATACTCGGCGAGCTGCCCCTCCACGGGGGTGTGTACCAGCCTCACCGCCGCTGGCCGGCCTTGAATTTGAGGAGCGTTGGCCTCTGGGGGCATTGGAGTGTCGACTTGAGATTGCTGTACGAAGGGGGTGAATATTTCCGCTTGGACTTGACGATCGAGCCGCGGAAGAGGCAATGTTGGCGGAAGTTGAGTAGACTGTCGAGAAGGCTCGAGGGTGTCCGGTAATGCCTGGGTCTGGAACAGTTGTGACTGCGAGTTGGACCTGAAGGCGTCGTATTGGTCAGTCACATCTGGCTGAGGGGATTTGTGGGGTTGGATCAATTGAGATTGTAAATCGGACGCCAGTGACTCATGGCGTCTGTTTGTGCTCTGATCTGGGTAGGATGACTCTGGCACAATCTGTTGGCTCGACTTGAGACTGGCCGTGTCTGCACGTGAAACCTTGGACCTGTTTCTTGGAAACGGAAGGGCTCTCTTGGGAGGCAACATCTGATTAATATCCTCGTGACGGGAAACAGGGCCTGAGGTGGGCTGAGAGGATGGCTCGGGGCTGTGATTCAGAGCCTCTTGCGCTCTGGGAAGCTGAGGTTTGGAATCTGCCATCCCTTCCTCGTTCGCGGGTATATCATGGGGCTCTGTCAGGGATATGACCCCACGACAGATTGCGCTTGGGACTTGAGCTGATGGTAACGATGGCGCGCGTGGCACTGGTGAGAGATATGAGCAACCCTTATCCGAGGCACTTCCATCAAGAGACACACCTATATCGTGTCTACATTGGGCATTGGTCATGCCACCGCAGCTTCCCGCTCTGATACTTTCTGGGGTGATGGCATTGCCCATATCTTGTCGCAAATTCAGTGTGGTCTGCGCTGTTCCGGCGGAAGTGCTTGATGGGTGACGACCGGCTGCTGGCCAAGTGCCCTCGGTCAACGGACAATTCATACCGCTCAGCATTGAGAGCATTGTATAGTAGTCGTGATCTTGGCTAAATTTGATCTGAAAGCGGCGGATCTAAGTTGGACACTGTGCTTTAGCTCGAGTCTTGACACCTCTTCCCGTCATTGCTGATATAGAAGTGGCCTACATGAGTATCGTCAAGTGGAAACTTGATTGCCAAGCATGGCAATTTGACCACGACAACAAAAGATGGTTTCTGACGAGAACTGGTCTGGCTTGAGCTTGGCTCATTCCGGAGATTCTCGAGATGAGCTGTGAGATCAATTTCCTCCTAGCATCCTGGTCAGCTCACTATTAAATGACGAAGCTCGAATGGTCTCATTTACCAAGACGCTATTGTTCTGAACGACTTTCAGATGGAAACTTTGTGCGTGAGTGCTACTTCGAGTGCGACTCTCGGTCTCACAAAAGAGCGTCCCATCTCCATTGATATGAGTCCATATCATGCGCGAGTGGGAATTGATCGTCGTTGTGGTAAACGAGAACTTTGAAAGTGGCAGACGCGATGCCAGCGGAGCCAGAGTGCGAGCCATCGGAGAATACTCGAAATTGATTTGAAAAATCAGAGAAAGGGTTGAATGCCTTGCTAGGACAATATGAAAGGGGCGACGAGATGTGGGAGGGGATGATTCTAAGCAAAGACCTGAGTCGAGGATATACGGTACTGCCATTGATCAGATGACCCGACAAAACGGCAGATTCCTCAGACCAGAAGCCCCCCTACCTTTCAACAAGGTAAACTGTAGCGAAAAAGAGCTTGAAAAGACTATTTCGCGTCGGGCAGAGAGCTGGCATAGGTGACCCTTCATCTGTGAGGAAATAGTTGAGATCTTGTAGGTTTCCTGCCAGTGGCCACTGTCACAGTACGATGCTTCGAGGCCTCAGATGATATGGCATAACATCTGATAGTAGACATATATTTGTAATTCTCTCAAGAAATTTGATACAGTACTTCTAGCTCGAGAATTAGCCATGTCTTGGACTCGACTAAATCTGATAGTGCAGGCACTTGTGGTTGCTTTTAAACCGAACTTCTGGCTGCATCATGAGTTCAAGACACATGAATGTGACGATGTGAGATATTTATGGAAAATCAGGCTTATTGATTGTTCTAAAATCAAAAGTCAAGTTCGATCTCTCTCAAAGGACTGCTGAACTAGTCCAATCAGTAACTCAGTAGTAGGAAGTAGCGTAATAGGTAGGTAGTTACCTGCTAATAAGTTACCTGGCACGCCTACGGTAGTACTTATGCTTGGCATTTGTAGATCGCGTCTCGATGTACGCCTCAGGCGTCAACGTCCAGCCTGGATTGTTCCGCCAGGAACTGCGCGGGCTTCGGGAAATCAATTATCCGAAAACGCGCCCTGGGCGAAAGCGCGGACTTTCGGCTGATCACTTTCGTTGAGCGCAGAATCCACAGCTCTACAAGTGCCCTCCAACGGCAGCATCCAGGAATTGAGGGCTCTTCACACGAATGAGCCAAGCTTGCTTTGAGAGCCGGTCACTATCTAATACGGTCCTCCCGCCTGGATTATTCATCTTGAACGCGCTCCACAACCACCTCCCTCTTTGTGCCTTGCGCATGGTTCCACGATCCAGCGCTTTGCGACTTCGAACGCGCTCGATTTCCACTTGACGGCAACCAAGGTCTCTCGCAAGCTTTGGCAAGGGCAAAGCGCAAAGTACAAGGGTACTTACATCACGGCGATCCCGTGATTGATCGCCATTAGCTAGAGAACGAGGAGGTCGTGCCTCGCGATTACCTGTTCTTCGACCTCGGGACCCAGTTTTTTTTTGGCAGACCAAGCTCGAATCGAAGATCATTGATCTGCGCCTACACCACGCTTCGGTAAAAGACATCAGGGTATCTGGCGACAGTTCACGGCACTGTTGACCCGTTGCCTCCAAAGAGCCAGGGTGACACTTGAGTGTCTGCGCAACGCATCGCACTCTTGACGCTTTTAATCCATCACTTCTCTACACTGTCCAAAATGTCTGCCTCTACACCCCAGAGGACGTCGCTACGCCGTAAGTTGCTCGCTAAGTTCGTCCGACTGCGGTGGAATCATGGGACTGACAGCAAGCAGAGGGCTTGCGCCAGGCACCAAAAGTTAACCAGCCTTTCATCCCCGACACGACACCCGCTCGACGCACGAACCACCCACAAAGCTTGACCTCTCCTCAACCATCAATGTCGCCTCATGCGCCGATGAATCCCGCGGCGAATCCTCAAAGCGCATCCTTTGCTGTTGATAACTGGGACGGAAAGACTCACACGCAACTACCAATTGCGACCCGTGAGGTACCAACACCTGGCAACCGGCCTGCGCTTTTCGCCAACCTATACGATCGCGCGAAATCTGCCAAGCAGCCTGATTTTTACCACCCATACTTTCCCTTGCGATTCCTAGAGGTACCGAGGAGTAAGTTGTCACCGATCTGACATGTTATTCGTGCGACTCACTGACTCGCGTTTCTTTAGCGGACCATATCTACAAGCGCACTCATTATGGACTTCAATCTGGTATCCCTGACGAAGTCGACTTTGCACTGTTCCATTTGGTCCAAATATCGAATCAGCGATGGGACAAGTTCAAGTTAGAGGGATTCCCACTTCTTGCCGAATCACTCATGCAGAAGGCCTTGGAAATCACACAGCTCTGCACCGGCAAGCATTGGGAGTTCGACTACGACCCTCAACAACAACGGCCCGATGACATCCACGTGCTAAATTCGCTGCATGGAACGCGAGATATCCTCGACCGAATTCGCAAGATGCCACGTGAAATCCCCATGGATACATTAGAGACTAAAGAGTTTAACCATACTCTGCGAAATGTCAAGGAGGCTGTTTTGGTCTTGAGAAACATGGTCTTACTCAAGGAAAACGCCTTCTACGTCTCTCGCTACGCCACCGGTCTTCTCAGAGACTTCCTCGTCATAATGATCAATCTCCCCCAACAAGCACGTTTGAATGAAATCAGGAACGACGCGCTCGACATCGCCGAAGAGGTCACGAAGTTTATGCGTACTGATGCGCAGGATCCGTTGTGGATATCGCTCGTCAATTGCTTGAGTTCGTCTGACCGCGCACACATCGTGAGAGCTCTTTGGGCATTGACTCACTTCTCGACCGAGCTACCGGAGGGCGATGGCAATCGAGCCATGGAAAGCTTGTCAAAGACTGCACTTCAGCAACTCTACTACCATACCCTTCTCGACCTCGACAAAGACATATTGAGTGGTGCTCTTGACTTCTGGTATCAATACACACTCAATCCCGACAACATCGAGACGCTGATGGACGTCATCAATTTTCCGGTTGTTTTTGTACCCCGCATGGTTGCTCTTTTGACTTACGAGGCGCGGCCATTCAAGAAAGAGACCGTCCTTCAAGAGGAAAAGGTGGCGCCGCCGCCTTTGGACATTCCTCGTGTGCCTCCTGAGCTTCTGGAAAAGCTGATGGAGCGCCCAGAACCTGAGCGCAGCTCGCAATGGTTGCGCTGTTGCTTTGTTGAAGACGCCGAGTGCGAGATCACACAGATAGCGCTGTGGCAGGCCTACCAAAGCCGCTTCGCTGACCCCCGTGTGGCCGGCGGCGGTGTCCTCCCTGCGGCTGAGTTCATCAAAAACGTCAGCAACACCTTTACCAATGCCCAGGCCCAGGTCATCAATGGTCAGGGCACTGCCCCAAAATTCATCATCAAGGGAATCCGGCCACTGGAGACCGCCTACACCTTTCAAGGATTCCCCTACCTTTACTGCAAGTGGACAGATAATTCAAAACCTTCCCAGATGTGCCAGCGCGCTTTTGCAACGCCCGGCGATCTCCGCCAACATGTATTTGAGGATCACATGGGTCTGGAGACCGCGGAAACTCCAGGACAATTCAAGACGGAAGCCACCGCATCTCCCACCCGTATCTGCCGATGGGACAACTGCACCCGGTTCCGGGTCCTTGGACCAAATACGAATGCCACCGTGGTTGCCGGTCATGTCGCTTCACATTTGCCAGAAGATCGTCCTGCTGATGCCCCACCACCTAGTACCAAGCGTCCCATTCTGCAGGAGCGGATCGTCCGTAAGTGGTACTACATGGACACCCCGGTGAATGAGAAAGGCGACGCATATGGTGCAGCATACAAGGCCGCGCTGGTCTTGCGAAACATTGCCCGTGGGTTGCCTCAACGCGTCGCAACTAAATACGGGAATGTGTCCTGGAAAAAGGCGTGCTTTGTGAGCCAGCGTCCCAAGATTGTCGAAGTATGGGATCGAAATCGTGCTTTGCGCAAAGAACTCACCGAGCTTCTCATGGTCATTGAGAAAGATGATGATGACGATGATTATTGAGGAATACGCTGAGCTTACCACCGACCATTTTCTTTGCCGTGGTCTTTTTCCAATTTTTTTTTCCTGATCTCTCTTCATCATTGACTATTCATGTACGATTAATACCCTGCTTGTCTGGCCGCGCCTTATTTTTCCCAAGCCAACCACCTGAGACTGCGGACCGTTTGAAGAAGACCATTGCGAACGGCAATATTTCGATGGACGTCTCCGCTCTCAATTGACACTCCTATGAACTTGGTCTGAACTTATAGTCTGTGTTGTTCTCAGTCGGAACCGGTCTTCCCAATCCCGATCCTGGTCCCGGCTCGAAACGCTCTGTGGTCCACAATTATTTGATCTTTTCGGCGTTTACTGGTCAAGAAAGCGATAGATGTGCCTGGATTGGAATGGGCTTCTTCGTCTTTGTATCATGTGTGGCACAAGGGGAGTTCTCTGAGGCTGCTTTTGTCCCGTCATCATTGTCCTGCACTTCGGTGGTTATGCGTCTAGGAAAGATCAACATGTATGATAGTATGAGAACTGGGTAGCTGATGGAATGCCAGCCGAATCTGACTATTGTAGGAGATTCTTCCAAACGACCTTTCATTTATGTGTGCTCTTCAATTCCTTCAGTCTTCAGTAGGATTTGGGCATTCTCGGACATGTGTTCCAGGTCCCGTGCGTAGTAGGAACAATCATCATCACCCATGCGTTGGAGAGAGCTATTCTCAATTCCTGCCTGGTATTACCAGATCTACCTAACAACAACTCGGTGAATTTTGCAGCAATCAATCAATCGCCCTCTCTCTCTCTCTCTCTCTCTCTCTCTCTCTCTCTCTCTCTCTCTCTCTCTCTCTCCCCAGAACTTGACATTTTACATCAACATCAATACAACCCACTACCAGCACCAGCAACGTCAACCTCACGAAGTGAAACCTCAAAATCTCTCACATCCGCCCCGCGGCTCCAGCCCTCGCCTCCCCAATCAACCCGTCCAAGACAACCATCGCATCATCCGCCCGCTCCCTCGGCACATAAACATGATCATGGAAATACCCACTCACAACATTAGTACTAATCCGACGATCCTTCAACCGATCCGTGATCGCCGCAATCAACCCCACAGCTTCCAGGCTCGAATGTATTGTCAACGAGATCCTCTTGCACGGGAACACGCCCTCGAAGCCATGCGAGGCGGCGAGGTCCTGCGTCGTCACGATCGTGGTTCCCTCGACTTCGTGCGCGAGCAGGACAGGCTGGAGAGTCGCGAGTGGGAGAGTGTGGAGGGCTTGGGTGGTGGTGATGAAGACGTATGTTTTTGGGTCTAGGGTGGGTTGCATTGTTGCGAGGAGGGTGGAGAGGTTTTGTTCGCCGGTGGGGGGCATGGTGGATGGCTTTGGCTTGGACTTGGACTTGGCTTTTCGATCGTGGAGTGTGAGATGAGATTCTGGGGAAGAATGTGGTTATGTCTGGGGACGGGATTGTTGATCGAGAGCGGGAAGGAGGTGGTTATGTCGAGCTTAAAAAGCGAAAAGAGACGGAACTAGAACGTGGCTCTCAACGCCCTGTGGATGGCATGTGTAGGTGAATTATGGGGTCGTCCACTTCTTCAGACCCACTGGCAGAGTATAACGGGAGAACGGTGCAGCGTGGTTAGCCTGACGAAGACTTTTCAGGAACGGAGAACACGGCTACTGGAGACCCTGAGAGAGTGAGAGGTCAATTAAAGATGACTGCCTTGTGCAGTTGACGAAGAGAAGCACGTTTGTACCTGATATGTTTTTCAGAACTCCCCAACAGTAACAGCTCTAGTAATCCATCCCAGTAAACCCGTAGAGATGTTCGCCCGTCTCCAAGACCTCCAACTCATCGCCCACCTCTATATACGGACCCCAGTCTGATTCCTCCGCTGCGTTTAAGCTCTTATCTTCAGGTACACAATGCATACCCAAGTAGCCCAGAGCCGACGGATTTCCAGTCTCTACCGTACGATGCTGCAGCAGGGTGGTACTGGGTTGAGGCTTGCCCTTTTTCTTCCCTTCCGCGGGCAAGTCCGCATCAAAGGCCCCCGTGCTGAGATTGACGTTGGGCATGGTGCACCGCGAGGTCCTGCAGACAATTGACAAAACTAGAGTCGCATCACTTGGTCGTGTCTTCGTAGCGACTCGAGGTTTGACGCGCACGCGCTTCCACGTCTCTTCCTCGTAGGCGATAGACTTGGTGATCCAAATATTGGCGCGGAATCGAAGTGCATCCAGAGGCTGGTTCTCTTTGGGAAGATGTGAAGACACCTCATGGACCGAGGAGAGACTATTGATGTTGATTGGCTGTTGGTCCGTGTATCCATGCACAGCGGGCGACCCGATGTGCTCCAGGGGGGCGAGATTCTTCTCCGTGCGAGTCAAGGACTCCGGAGTGCATTTAAAGATTGTCAAGCTCTGGTTTGCAGACAACCCTAGGAATTTCTTCAATGATGGTAGAGCCGCAGCAATTGAAGGGATTTGACCAAGATCGACCCCCTTGGCCTGACGGCTGTGAATACCAAAGGCAGTCAATTCGCCATTTGGTACATTGAGGGGCACAATGAAAGAGATTCGCGGTCTCGCCGCCAAGTCCCTAGCATATATGACTGTCTCAAGCTGATCCGTCCAGCTTGCACGGTCGGGATTTTCAAAAGACAGGACCAGGCAGCCTCCCGACTGCACCAGTGGGTCGCTCGGATCGCTAGACCGGTGCGGTAACCAGAGCTCTGTTCTGATTTGGGACATACAAGGCTTTGTTCGCTGACTGATGAATCGCCATTGTGCCGCTGCGGGATCTTTGCTGCCGACCGTCCTGGTTGCAATGGCCATGCATCGATCGTAGAGTAAGCCTATCTTGGTGACTCGAGCGCGATCAACCTCAACCGGTCCGCACGACTTGACAGGATGGAGGAAGATCGATTTGATACGCGGTGGCCCCACTGATGGAGACGAAGATGCTAAAGCGTATTGTGAATCGTATTGATCAGCCATATTGCTGGTCAGGGAATTCACACGTTGAAGGTTCCTCAACCTCCTACGGATTCGAGTGGCATTTCCATAATGCAGAGAGATTGCAAGTGAGGCGAGTCCCACCAGAAGCCCAGTAATTATCACCCGCAAATAAAGAGGGTCATGTAGAGAATGCTGAACCGAATGGAATAGCTGCGTAAGCATTTTGGAAACGCAACGAACTCGTCACCAAAAGTTTGTCGAGATGTGGCAACTGCTCGTTGTGACTTGTTGGATCAAGCGAACTGTTGACCATATAAGAAAAGCTCAACCTCTCTTGCGCAAAGCAAAAAAAAAAGAATGGAGAAGATTCGTTCTGGTGCAGAATCAATTCACGGAGGCTGGCTCGATGAGTCAAAAACACTCGTCCGGGCGGAGGCAAGCTGCCAAGGACGCCGGGTTCTGGAATGTACCCGCTGAAGTGGAGGGCCATCGGCGCGCACAACAGCGGACAAGAATAGATGGTCTGGCAGTATTCTGCGAACGAGCACTTGGCTGGGTGACTAAAATTGTATCTGATAGATTCCAGCTTCGAAGACCGAAATCGATCTATTGGAAACAGCCCATGGCTGGGAATAAGAAATGATGAAACACGTCGGTAGCCAGGCACTTCGCAGTTCGCAGTCATGTGCAGCGGGACCGGGGATTCTCCCATCCGGTGAATTACTGTCAAGATAGAAGAGTAAGCCTTTCTTCTACTGCCCAGTTTGCCAACAATCGAAAAACTTATCAATACATGAGCACATAAAGTCTGCATTCCAGAAGGAATAATCACATTCTTTTCCAATCCAGACTGAGTGATTAATTCATTGAATAGGTTAGCTATGGGCTGGGTAGGTCGGGTTGGATGACTCCATGTATTTCTCGCAGCGGCTGCAGACTGCCTACCCTACGACTCGCAAGTGTACAACCTAGGCTAATGCGGCCAATATTCGACCCTATGGATCCATACCAAAGTACAAACCCAGAGTATGACCTCCATGATCCCACAGAATCTGTTTGATCTCATTCGACCCCTCGACTCTGTAGTCTCACCGTCTGATATCAAACCCGTCTTTCCCTTGAAGATGAAAACAAAAGTTTGGTATTGGAGCCACACATTCTACCGTGGTATAACAAGTCGAAGGAAGGTCCCACAGGCGCCATAATACCAAGTCATTTAAGCACATAGATATAAGTGCAGACCTGCCAGGGAATTAGCCGTATCCTGACAGCCTTGCCCCAGAGCGATTGATCGTCCAGCCAGAAAAGAGGGGGAATGGCCGCTTTCTCAAAGGGAGTAACCAACAGTCATGGCCAATTCGACGGGTATAAAAAGGCAGGCTATACTCAGAGTGACCAGGTCAAATGATTTCCAAGCTATTTTCTCTGCTTCCGTGGGAAACTCCTAGGCAGCATCCCGGCTTCAGGAAAGAGTCAGCGTCAATTGAAGACTGCCGAGAAAATTTAAACCATTTCGGATGACCTACGCAGCAAGATAGATCTCGCTATACCCTAGGGCAGCAAATGAATAGAAAAAGTAAGAGAAAGTCTATTGCTCGGATTCTGGGTCTTGAGGATGGTCCTCACGTCTTTTTTTCAGGCTTAAAATCCTCCTGTGGCTTAGACTTGATGTATTTCATGGGCCGTGCCCATGTTACACAACTTCTTGGATTCTCTTGGTTTCATCGGCTATTGCCAAGCGATTCCAAAGACAAACTCGACAAGCGGGATAGCCATGAAGCAAGGACGCAGAAATATCATTGATCACAGGAATAGTGTGGCAGCTCGAGCAGGAGCATCGGTATGGATGACGTTCCGGGTGCAGGCAAATCTGGTGGAAGCACACGTCCAAAGTATGTCCCAGGCTGAGCGGAGCGGTTGTCATCATCCAGCTGCCAGCTGACCAGGATGGTGTGCGTGGAGTTGGAGCTCATGCCCGGGTGACGTGGTGAGCGTTTGATATCAGTGGTTCACAAGCCAGAAATGAGTCACATTGAGGTTTACATAGAGGATTGCCAGGTCTGGCGGTCTCGATAGTTCAACTTCAATACTGCAGAAGTCGCAAGAATGCAAAGTCAGGAGGTGCCATGGTTCAGAGCCGACTTTGTGGGGGCCAAGCACCAAATAGCGGCAAGTGGGGAGCTGAGCTTTGACCAAGTCGGCTTGGACCAGCCGGGGCCAGTGAGGCTCCAATAGCCCGGACCTTTAGCCGATTCTGCAGTTTGCCAGTTACAGTAGTATCCACGCGCCCATCCACTTCAGTCGGCATTTACCTGTTTTCCCTAGTTGTGCTGACATGATATGTCCTGCTTACATTATGCTGAGCCACCATCGGAATAAGCCCCCACGATTCCAGTAGAATCTCATAATCGACTTTCTCCTGTGCCCAGAATTCTCATCAAGTCAACCATTACCTCTTGAGAAACCCCCAGCTGAAACGGACATCTACAAACGCAGCCCTCGCTCAAATGTCATACTTGCCACCACAACTGGAATTACCGGTTCACAATGAGCCCACCTTCGCGACTGTGCCCCGGATCTGCAATCGTTGTGGAGCAACTTTCACGGAAGAGCATGAATTGGAACGTCACTTGGCTTCGCGTGGGTGCCCTCCTGCAACGAACGCTCGCAGATCGAGCGAACAACAAGGACCTCGGTCCTATCGGCATCTGAGCAAGGGGGCTAAATCAGAACTTTCCTCTGCAGATGAAGAGCCACAAAGCCACAGGTGCGAATATTGTGGAATGATCTTTGGTCGCGGGTAAGATAGCCAACCACATAAGCATCTCAGTCGTCATTTTGTCCTGGTCGACAGAGTGAACATTGTCAGCACGAGGATCTGAGTGATTGAGCGATGGTCTTGCGATATACAGACGTGGTTTATGGACATCTGTCTTATTGTGCCTTCTAGGGACGCCTTACGCCGCCACTGGAGATCATGCAGATCTCGAATCGAAGCCGGCCTCGAGATTCCCGACAGTTCGCGCAGAGGGAAGAACAAGCGCGCCTGCGACAGCTGTGTGATTCTCAAGAAGGCATGCGATGGTACCCAAACATGCTCTGAATGCAAACACCGCGGGAGAATCTGTACTTTCCACCACCTCAGAGATGTCGTGGAAGATCCTGAACCGCCCTCATTTGATCGATCCGGGACAGCAGAAGCAGGGGCGCTGGGTGGGAGCCTCGCGGACTCGGCAATGAATAATAGGGAGGAGTCTACAAACACCTGGACTCTGGGACAGTCAACCTTTTTTCCAAATAGGCACACTAGGAGAGAAGTGTATGCTCGTAAGAACTATCAGCCGTGATACTCGAGATCATTGCTGGTCTGATGTATTGGCGATATTCATATCAGGGAATAGTATCTCGTGTCAGTGCGACTCGGTCCCTTGGTACTGACCGACAATGATATCTAGCAAGGCCAGTTGCCTTAAAGAGTTCGTCAAAAGTCCATAGAAAGACCGAACACGTGATTCATAACGGACGATCATGTCACATGCGGGCTCAAATCCACTAACCAGTACATATCTGCCCATTCACACAGTGACAATGCATCTGCCCGAGCTGAGCTCAGCTACTATATCAAGAAGACACATTTTGCTCCTCCTTGACCAGCTCAGTCCCATCCACATGAAGGATCCTACTCAATACCTCAACCTCCGCATGATCCCTCGTAGTCGTCATGCGATGACACCAGGACACCCTCTTCTCACCTGTTTGCCCTTCACTCGACTCAAACAAAAACTCCCCTCCTACTCGCTTCGTATCGCCGCCCTTCATCGTGAGCGCGCTGCCAATGTTCCTGAGTTCCTGCATGATCGATTGGGTCACCATCCGTGCCAGACCCTTTCGGATATATTTGGGTTGCGCACCAAGGGCATAGGTCGAAGTCATGCCCAGCTCATCATAGAGCTTGGTTTTGGGATCCGCATAGATTGAAAACGGGCAATTTGTCTCCTTGGCGTAGAAGTCTATTAAGCTGGGATCACCACATCCGATGATCACGATGGAGGTGGGCGTTGGTAAGTGCAATAGTTGCTCTGGGGTAAAGGACTCTGATAGCGTTTGAACGTATGCTTGGCAGCTCTGTGCTCGGAGAGTCAGTCTTTGTTTATCATATATCATGACATGCGAATGGGGGGGGAACCTTAAACCAGAACACGCGAAGCTGATAGATCGGTTTACTTACCCCGCAGAAGAAGTGGCGGATAAAGATCACCAGCACGCGCCGAGTAGATCCAGGACCCTCGTATAAACTTTTGAACGTACGCTTATCTCCGCTCTTATCGAGTACCGAATAATCCGCAACCTTTTCAAGCGTCTTTGTAGACGGTAGTTCTTCGTCCCTCTTGCGATGCGCATCCGGTAGAGCGGCATTGACGTCATCGGCCGCTGGGGGCGCCGACTCCATAGTCGAGCTTGGGTTTTTTACAGGAGGGTCTATCACGGTCACTGTGGGATTTGGCCCAGTACTTGCGTCGACCTCGTATGACATGGCTTTTGATCTTGGTTTGGAAATTTCGGAATGTGGGTAGGAGGGGTGGGAGCTTGCGGAAGAGTTGGAGGTACTGGCTCAGTTGTGTTCGCCGATGCATGACTTGCGACGCTCGGACCAGGCTAGCTTCTTGAGGAAGATGTCCAAGGCGTCCTTCAACGGTGCAATCCAATAGTGGCGAAATGTGCAGGTTTTTAAGAAGGGGGTTTGCTATAATCCCCCAGTCTATAATCATCGAGGTTCTAAGGAGTTTCTGTCCTCAGCCCTGAAGGCTCTCGTGCAGCACACGGGTCACCTGCTTTTATTGTCCCAGCATTTTGCGGGGCTCGCCACCATTCACAACGATCCAGGCGATTGCTGTTGCAGTACACATGATGACATCCCAACTGACACTACTGACTGCGGGATGCTCATATATCACGCTGGGCAAATGGCGGGCTAGCGAAGCTAATGAAGCAGCGCCCATCGTCAGTCCGTTGTCTTGAAGAACTAAGAACGTGGAATGCGCTTGGATCGCCACACAAGCCGCCGTATACCACTTGAACCCGGTCACGTATCTCCGAAGGACTCCCTCTTCTGTTCCAGCTTGAGCCTGCGACTCTCTGCTCCACGATCTGCTGGGTCGGAGGATGGCAGGAACAAACAGCAGAAGATGAGGGATCAGCAGGAGCAGCATAAAGTACTTCGTGTGCGCCACGCTTGGAACCAAGACCGTGCTGATGAGCGAGATAGCCACGGGGATAGCCTCCAGGTATACAGGGGGAGACCAGGCGACAACGGGGTCTCGAACGACATTCTTGGCCATCCGACTCCCCCCTTCACAAGTGGTTGCCTTCGAGAGACAAGAATTGTTGCGAAGAACAGATTCTGCGCAAAGGAGATGGCAACGATCTGGCCCAAAAGCATGTAGGCCCATACGTGGGGAATCTTGAATGTCCGAGCTAGAAGGATCATCATGAGTACATTTGATTAGACTTCAGGATAGCAACCTTCATGGGATGCACATGCTTAAACTCACCCATCACACCGAGAAAAACGCTCCATCCCGTAGTCCACAAGAAGATCTGACCGCTCCACCAGAATCGTGCACGAGTCTCAATGACAGTCTCCCACGCTTCCCGGAAGAGTTTGGCATTTTGGAGCCAAAGCTCCAATTTGAACAGTGTGCCCTTCTGGGGATCCACCAAGTCAACTGTTGGTTGACTGGCTGCCCAGTTGTGGTAAGAGTGCGCAAAAAATGCAAACATGTAATACCAGGTAGCACCCAGACTCAACCCCGCCAGAGAGGCGAATAGGAGGAATTGGGTGTGTCCATGGGAACGATCCCAGTCGTTTTGCTTCAATCGAGCGCAGTAGCGAACATAGATTATGCGGCAGGCGTTGACGGCCAGAGCTCCTGCGAGAATGAGGTATCCCCCAAGAATTGGGAGCGACCGGTAACCCTGGATCAACTGGACTGGATCTGAATGCACGGCGCCCGACATTGTTCCTCAGAATCGACCTTTCGCTCGGCCCCGGAACTGTTACTGCTGTCAAAAGGAGAGACGCGTTGAGAAAGAAACGCGGAGTGTATCTGGCGGGAGCCGAGGGTGGAATAAAACTGATGGATCCCGGCACTAGCGGGAACCCCATTTGGGGGTGGGTTCCTGGCGGTAGCCGTGGCAGTGGGACGACCCAGCCAGCATGCGATCCTCTTGTGCCACGGTGCCATCTCTCCTCGAATACACATTTTTGAAGACACTGCGTAGGTGCGTAGAAGGGGACCTCCATTGTCATTTCAGAACAGAATGATGCAGACTGCAATCGAAGACCCATTCTACTGGATATCAGTGATGACAATCCATACTCTTCATCGAGACCATACCATTGGTGCTTGTCGCAGTTGGAGGAAATTTCTATTGTGGATAAATACAAGCTTTCGAGACAGCCCATGACCAATTGCTGGGACTCTAAACTATGAACTTGGTTCGAGGTGATCCCTGCATATTCTTACTCAAAGAATCGGGATTGGCAGGAAAGGTCCCATAGATTACACCCCCTCCGATCAGTATGCGCTTTCACCGAGGCTGAAACGTGCAATCGACACTGTCATAAACATCACCAATGAAGCTCTCATAGTTGAGCCACGCATTGTTATCGGCTTGGGCCTGCATTCTTGGGTTACCCATAAAGTCCAACTGGTCCCAAACACTGGGCCAGGGTTCCAACGTAAGGGCAGTTGCTGCCATTGAGGCAGACGTGTCATATTGCTGACCAACAGCAAAGACATTCGGCTGTTGCTGGCCAAGAGCGTAAAGACCTGCAGTATCCGCAGCCATGGTCGACTGGATGTTGTACTGGCTGGTGATAGGGGCGAGGGGCAGAGGCGCCGATTTCTGTACACTGTGTACAGGGGGTTGAGGAGGAGACGCGTACGACTCTGCAGCCGTGAAAGCGTTGCTGTCGAGTAGACTTTTGCGATGAGCGCGCGCCTGTTTCATAAGCTTCTGGAGTGGCTTCCAAAGCATCCCATGCTGTGAATCCGCGATGACAAAACTCGACTGATGATAGACTTGCTCGATCGGAGGCCAGTGTCTGATGAGAGATTCTGGATCTTTGCACACGCAGATCTCTGCGAGAGCGACAGCCAATCCATGCCATGGAACCCAGAGAGACCCAAACCATATCCATGGTTGCATTGCAGGATCGCTGGCTATTTCCATCAGTTTTTGTAGATTATCAGCAGCCAGACTGAGGAGAACATCTCCCTCGACGGGAGGAGGGATCCAGTTCTTGTTTCGCTGAATGGGCCGGACACAGCCCATTTGCAGCCATCCAAACAAAGTGTGGGTGATGCGGGACACATAGAGGTGATACGCCGATCTTTCTCGGCTGCAGTTTGCTAATCGATTATTGGCCGTTTTTCGAAAGTTGGCGAGGACTTCTTGACGTTTTTGAGATGATCGAACCGTCGGTTCAATAAAGTCAGTGAATCCAATCGAACGTGCTACCGACTGTGCAGCCGCAATGATCAAAGTCTGTGTCATGTCCGTGAACTCGGTTTCTGGACGCTCCTGAAATTGCACATCCATGTTGTGCCAGATATCCTCGTCATTGATGTTGGCTGGAAGGACATAGTCCAGCCATACTGATTGCATCATCGGCTCGGAGGCCCGATCTAGAGAGGCGGCTAGATCCAGCACGCCAATTGCTTGCCACGTACGACGCCGCAATTCTTGCTCGAATGGGCCGACATGGAAGGGAGGCACTGGCATATGGAGGCAAAGTGCCTGGCCCACACGAAGGGCCATAGAACTCATTGTCCACACTCGGCGGCTTTGGTCTTGGCATCGAGCCGCAAGCTGTGCACTCTTAGCGTAGCTCGAAGACAACGGACAGAGTCGCGCAACGGTGATGAATGATGGAGACTTGTCTTTGATGGAAGTGGAAACAGGACTTACCAGTGAAAGTACGTAAGCTTGCAGCACTGTCAATTCATTCGTAGTTACAAAATCTGACTTCACCAACCCAGCTTCAGTCTCCCTCTGTAACTCAGCAGTGACCGGTTTCTTGTCCATGCCGAAGAGCAGTTGGCATTGAGCGTCGTCGATCGTACATGCGGCCGCGTAGAAGACTGCCCAAGCCAAGGTCACTGGGGCCTGGTGATCCTGTTCGTAGTCGAGATAGGGCTGCTCGTCGCAAAGATAGGCGCGCAATGACGGCCGATGCAGGATCTTGAATACAGGGTCCACGTTTCGCAGATAAATTTCACACAGCTGTCGGCGCACGTGAGGCGGAATCTGAAGTCCTCTCTGTGATTGCGGTGAGCCGGTCATGCTCTCAGAGGTCTCCGAGCCCACCAGTGACGCTCCAAAGCCAGGGTGATTTCTGGCCTCCTCATCTGCTTGTTCGTACTCCAAGCGATCGTCTAGAACAGTGCGCAACTCCTGGGTCTAACTCCGTTGTCAATCAAAGCGCTCTCTAGAGGACAAAGTCACGAGACAAGGCAGATACTTGAATAACAATCCAAAAGATCGGCTTTGGCGGCACGCAGATCTTACCTGTTGCATGATATCCTCCCAAAATGAACTGGCGATATACGACGTAGAAGGACGCGGTCGATGTGGCAAGACAAGTGTGTTTGATTGGATATTCTGATCCCGCCAACTTTCGACCTCTTGCATCTTGGTTTCAAAGTGCTGTTCGACCTGGGGTCGACCCGCGGTAGCTATTGACCGAGGAGATTCCTGCTGAGGTTGTGCAGTTTCTCCATCGCGCTCAGCTGCTACCTGTTTCAATAGCTTCTCGAGTTTTGCCACTCGGTCTACCAGCTCCTTGTCCGAGCCTTGTGCTCGCTCGGGAGCTTTTCGAGTGCGACCCCGAGGCAGACGAGCACGCTCAACAGGGACGCAAACGAAGCCCAAGCGCACACAGCTGGTACAAGGACTCAACTTATCGCATTTGACTTTGCGCTGGCGACAAGCTTCACAGCTCAGACGGACCTTTGGAGCGGATGAGCGAGATGTTGCGGTTGTTCCAATCGCAGCAGCTACTGATGCTGTCGGATCAGACTGGCCTGTGAGATCTGAACGGTCCGTCATTCTTGTACCTCGACCGCAGCCTGTGGGCAGAGGACAGAATTACAAGTTATAGATCAGTTGTACATGAGATGAGGCTCAGTCCTCCACAAAGTATGTCTTGGCTATCGCGAGCCAAGAGGAAGCACTGTGCAGGGTGCACTGGTACAGTAGGTCTACTGTATGGTCAATGAGAAGGTGTGTGCGCAAGTGTGGGGGAGGTGGGAAAGCCTCCCGCCAAGTCACGACTCACGATCCCGCTGTGGTACCATTCCGTTCGAAGATCGCCGCCGCATTGCGCTCTAGTCCTTGCTGTCTTGGCAACGGCTCTCGAGACATGTCTTCTTGCATCTGACGAGTCAAATTAGACGTGCACCCGGCCACGAGGCTTCCTTCCAGTGCGAAGAGACCACTATCATGCAATGTAATGCGTTGGGTAGCGGAAATGAATTGTTTACGATCAATAATTAAATGTAATAAAGCTTTCGTGCCCCAGGGGAGCTGTAAACTACCCACAAGAGTTTTGCAGTGGGGATGGCTTGCAGACTTCAGAGTACAATCACCGCTCCATCCAATTTATTAGATGCATAATGAGCCTTTCTCAAAATACGAGATAGAGTTGATTATCGGGCTAAATGGGGGAAAAACTTCGAAATTGTGGGCTGGTCAATGATTCAATATAGCTAACCAAGAATCTTCAGGCCTCCCTTAGTCTTCCCATGCTTCTTCACACCATCCTGCTTCACTTTGGTTCCACCTCCTCGTGCACCCGCAGCGCCACCAGAGCCACCGCCACCGCCCTGATTCTTCCTCTGATTTTTATTCACAGAAACCGGTCGAACCTCGGTATTGGCACGGCGCAGCAAGATAGGATGCGATCCAATATACTTGCCCTGCATCTCACGTGCAGCTTTGAAGTAATCGTCTCCGTCGCTGAAGCTGATGAACCCATAGCCTTTGCTCTTCTGGGTTCGCTTTTCTCGAATGACGCGGGCTTTCTGCACGGATGGGTAGCGGACAAACGCTTTCAGCAAAGAGTCGTCAGTGACCTCGCCTGCAAGATTACCAACAAATAGCCGGAAGTGCGCTGGATCCCACTCCAGCAAAGTTGGATCAGTCCATTGCTGACCGCCACCTGATCGAACCACAGTGACCTGGGGTTCTGCCTGTGGTGCGGGTGTTGGAATCGGAGTGCTGACGACCGATGGAGTTCCCGCATTCGGGCCCTGCGGCTTGGCCAGCTCATCGGCGGGGTTGGCATAAGCGCTTTGCCATTGCGCAATCTGGGCTTCAGTCTCGGCGTCTACTCCAGGGACTTGGCTTTGTCGGTCGTTTTGCGCACGATGAGGCTGGGGCTTGTTGTGGTTTGGCGTGGATCCAAATGGATTTTGAATTTGCGGAACATTTAATGGGTAGTACTGAGGTCCGCTTTGATAGGACTGAGGTTGCGACTGGTAAGTCTGAGGAGCCTGGTATGGATGCGCATGAGGCTGCTGTGTCTGATAATAAGCACCATAGCCGGGTGCCGCGGACGCGTAGGGGGCAGTCGAGACAGGAGGTGTCGCGACAGCCGGGCTTTGAGTGCGATATGGCTGCGGCTGCGACTGAGTGGACGCTACGGCACGTGGTTGGAATGCCGTGAACGCGTTGTACCCTGCTGATTGAGAGCCATTGCTTGAAGGTGGAGGACGAGCTGGTAGGGAAGCGGGTGTCTGGCTGAGACCTGGAGGTGGCGGATAGGACATGATGAATGAGTCGTCCCCAAGTGGAAGTTGAGCTATTGTGCAGAGCAGTAGCTGCAACGTACCTTGACTTCGGACTTGCAAGAGTGACTGGAAATGTGATCACTACCCCGTTGTGCTGTGTTTACCTGTGTCAGGACTATGAGAACGGCCGAGAAAACGATGTGAGTGGTCTGATTGTGATGAGTTGATGAACAGGTCGGGGATAGAATCTTCGGGAGTCCAAGACTGTCTCATGAGGATCGGCAGAAGCAGAGTTCATGTTGACCGCCTTGTATCTGTGCCAATGAGAGGGCACCTCGTCCTCGAGTGTTCCACCGCTTGTCAACCAGCGCCGGATAAGCGCCTTTGTTGATAACCTTTCGCTTTACTACTACTAGCGTGATGGGCGGTCATAGCCATTCTAGAGTCTGGACGGGAGACATCCTTTCATCAGATATACAGTCGGTCGGCGGATTTGAGAGCGTTTGATACTGCGATCGTCTACACTCGCTTAGTACTCTTACTCGGTAGACATCAATTGAAAGCCAATCGCAGATTTCTGACCGGAAGCCGTGATTTTCTCTAATTCCAGCGAAGTGTAAATCCTGGGCGGCGATGTCCGCAAATACTCCTGATATATTGTAACTTTACTCGGACGGCGTACCGCATACTCAGAGCTAGGGGTATTGTATCCCTCCACAGTCCACAGCCGTTGTGCCTAATCCCCTTCAATCACTGGTTCCTGGTTCCTGAATCACCTGATATGCTATCATGCCAGAGCAGACCTTCGCAGACAGAGACTAGCTGTTTCGACGTAATCCTTTCATTGAGCGGCGCCCCATCCGGCCAACTCATCGCCTAGGTACTTCTCTCAACTGCCGAGAAGAGAAAATTAATGAGGTACCGCTGGAAATTACATACTTACATGGCGAACATTACTGTGATACCTCTCGAAGACGCTCCAGCACTCACCTCAGGTCGCATGCCAACAACATTACCAGTCATGCAAGCCGACAGACACTTGACTAGACATTCACAATGATCTGGTGACTGCGTACGCCCTACGGATTGCGCCTTGAGCCGATTTACCGAATAGGACGGGAAAAACAGTACTTGGATGTTAGATGGACCGATCTTTATACGGAACCTGCGACGAATTTTCAAGTTTCAAGTTACGCTAGGCATCCGCAGGGTTCCAGCCGCTGGCGATTCGCATCACTTCAATGTCACGTGATTCAAACATGCCGGAGGGTGCGAGCATATGTTTCCCCCACGAGGGGTTGAAGGTGAAAGATATATCGACCCCCGCGAGTCACGACAGCTGAATTGGCCGATAGCCTCACCTGACAGACCGTCTTGGGGTCTACCACTCTACATCTCTCGAAACTCAATGAGTCAATAGTCTATCGTGAATAGTCTATACCGAACAGAGTTACAGACAAAGGGATCGGTCGGACATGAACTCCCAAACGGACCCCCACCCTAGTCCGCATTTGGGATAGCGGGCCCGAAGCCGGTTGCAGGGGGGACGGTCAGCAGCATCTGGAAGTTTTTCCGTGGATTTTATCGCCAGAACAGTTCACCGATGCGTGGGTAAATCCGTGGGTGCTACAGGCTGGCAAGGGACTCGAATAATTCGAGTCTGTCGCCATCCTGGTATTGTGGTGTCCGAGCCAGGTCCCATCAGCATCGACCACTACAATTTACAGTCACACCGGACAAGGATTTCCCCCAAAGACCCATGCCATCGATGCTCATTAGTCAACGAGAAAGCAGTATGACTGAGTGATTGATCAGGATGAGCGAAGTCATTACTCACGAGGGCTGCAATGGGCGCCTCATCCTCACGCATTGGCATATGGCTCGGTACTAGGTAGGACTCGGTTACTACATAACCTACTAGCTTACTTCTGATCGGTGACTGATCTTTCATAGGCTAAACCAAGATGTGAGGTATAGTCCTGCAGCAGGGCGGTAATTTATTGATCCTCAGGTGAACTTACCGAGTCTACCGAGTCTGCCGACTGTCTTCGGGCGTGGTTGAGAACCAATCAAGGCAGTAGCGCGTGCGGAAGAATTGATGAGATCACTGCCCCTCCAAATACCAACTCATTATGCCGTTGCCCCTCCGTGCCCCGCGGTACTGTAAGCCCGTAATTACGGTATCGGAAAGCGGTACGGCCTCAGAAGTATAGAGTATAGACATTTGACAATAGCATGAATGCAAGCAGCCCTCGCTCATTCCCTTCAGCCTGGCACGATTCAAGCCAGTCGAATGCTAATGATCCGATAAAAAGCCTGAGCTACGACGGCTGAAAGCTGTCTTCGTTGTTTGAAATCTATCGGAGGATAGGTAGTCCATGAGATTGAGATGAGGTTCCGGCTATTGAACGTCCTTTCCAACCTAGCCTGACCCGATTGGGAGGGACCCTCAAGTCTTCGCCGGAGGACTCTACTCCTGGTTCCGGATGTCGCCAGAGCTTCTCTGAGGGATAATTAACCGCTGAGATTCGCAAGATCAGACTCTCGTAGCAATCAATGGACGCTGGTGAAGCTTGAATGACCGTCGATAGTGTTTTGAGGTCGTAGAGCCCTCACCATATTATACTATAGGGAATCAATTAGAGTCGTGAGAGCTGCGCAGGCCTGCCTGGCAACTTCTTCCAAGGCTTATCAAGCATTCAAGTACCAGATGAGATATCTGTCAGAAGAGTTTGTACCTGGAGCTAGTCGAGAGTCGGGATTCCCGGGTTCATCCATGAGACAATACTCGTGTCTACTAATGAACATGCCTACACTCTACACTCTATACACCGTTGGGTCGAAGATCAAGGTACTCAGGTAGTAGGTTACTAGGTGAGTTTAGGTAGGTGGACCAGTTGTATGTAGCAGTACTGTAGTATTGTACTAATCCGCCCACGCACCCCCGCCGGCACGTTCCACAGCCCACTTGATGACGGAAGAGTTGCTCCGTCAGCCGGCTAACTGGGTGTCATTATTATTATTCTCTCCCCTCTACCCTCCTTTCCTCATTCTCCTCTCTTCCATCTCCCTCTCACTCCTCAACTTTGTAGATACTCTACAACCATCTACTTTCTCTTCCAATCCATAATCACACATCATGGCTGACCAGGCTGTGTAAGTTTCTCCTCCTCTTCCATCTCTCTTCCCCCCTCCCTCAGCCTCGCAACCATGCACTAGCATGTGTACCCCACTACCATCCCCAACCGATCACCATCTCATATTTCTACCCCTTCCCTGGCTCCGTTCTCGGCACAATGAGCTGCCAGGCCTTTCACAAGGGATGCATTGGACCTTTGACCTTTGAACAAGCGCCTCAGAGAGCAAATTGACCCAATGGGCAAGATACGCGCCGCTTCCGGCTTTTGGGCATGGGGGAATCATGATTCTGAAGTACCCAAACGCAAGAAGCTCCGAGGATTAGAACGGGGGGGCCACCATCATTTATTCTTTCTGATCCCAAAGCTCTCTTATCTTGATTCCCGGCTGTTGACGCTAGAAACCTTGTGACTGACTGTAGTGCCCGTCTCGCCGGCATCAATGTCGGCGCTCCGGCGCACCCTGCTCCTAGTGCTGATTTCGGCCTTATCGGTCTGGCCGTTATGGGTCAGAACCTGATCCTCAACGCTGCCGATCACGGTTTCACCGTCTGCGCCTACAACCGCACAACCTCCAAGGTCGACCGCTTCCTCAACAATGAGGCCAAGGGTAAGCATCTCGCTCCGGGCAACAAGTCCCTTCCGAACCGTGGAAGATGTACGGTCTCGCTAACGGCTTGTTCCTATCAGGCAAGCCCATCGTTGGTGCTCACTCCGTGGAGGAGTTCTGCGCCAAGCTGAAGCGCCCTCGTCGCATTATGCTTCTCGTCATGGCTGGCAAGCCCGTTGATGACTTCATCGAGTCCCTCCTTCCCCACTTGGAGAAGGGTGATATCATCATTGACGGTGGTAACTCTCACTTCCCTGACAGCAACCGCCGCACCAAGTACCTCCAGGAGAAGGGCATCAGCTTCGTTGGTAGCGGTGTCTCTGGTGGTGAGGAGGGTGCCCGCTACGGCCCCTCTCTCATGCCCGGTGGTAACGAGGCTGCCTGGCCTCACATCAAGGACATTTTCCAGAGCATTGCCGCCAAGAGCGACGGCGAGGCTTGCTGTGACTGGGTTGGTGACGAGGGTGCTGGCCACTACGTCAAGATGGTTCACAACGGTATTGAGTACGGTGACATGCAGTTGATTTGCGAGGTCAGTAGAAGCTGCTCGAATCCCACTTATTGGTCGACATTGGCTTGCCATATAGGATTGTTTCCCTGGGTCGCACACTAACCACTGAATGCACCTCAATAGGCCTACGACATTCTCAAGCGCGGTCTTGGCCTGTCCTGCAAGGAGATTGGCGATGTCTTCGCCAAGTGGAACACTGGTGTTCTCGACTCCTTCCTCATTGAGATCACCCGCGATGTTCTCTACTATAACGATAACGACGGCACTCCCCTCGTTGAGAAGATTCTCGACAAGGCCGGCCAGAAGGGTACCGGCAAGTGGACTGCTATTAACGCTCTGGATCTTGGCATGCCCGTCACCCTCATTGGTGAGGCTGTCTTTGCCCGTTGCTTGTCCGCCCTGAAGGACGAGCGTGGCCGTGCCGCCACCATCCTCGAAGGACCTACCCCCGAATTCTCCGGCGACAAGGCTGCTTTCATCGATGATCTCGAGCAGGCTCTGTACGCCTCCAAGATTATCTCCTACGCCCAGGGCTTCATGCTCATCCAGAACGCCGCCAAGGAGTACGGCTGGAAGCTGAACAAGCCCTCTATTGCCCTCATGTGGCGTGGTGGCTGCATTATCCGCTCCGTCTTCCTTAAGGACATCACCAACGCCTACCGCAACAACCCCGACCTCGAGAACCTGCTGTTCGATGACTTCTTCACCAAGGCTATCCACAAGGCCCAGTCTGGCTGGCGTAACGTCGTGAGCAAGTCTGCTCTGTGGGGTATTCCTCTCCCCGCCTTCACCACTGCCCTCAGCTTCTACGACGGTTACCGCACCAAGGACCTCCCCGCCAACCTGCTGCAGGCCCAGCGTGACTACTTCGGTGCTCACACCTTCCGCATCAAGCCCGAGTTCGCCAGCGAGAATTTCCCCGAGGGCAAGGACATCCACGTCAACTGGACTGGCCGCGGTGGTGATGTGTCTGCCTCCACCTACATCGCATAAGCGATGGGTGGGAAGGTTAAGGAATAAAATTTGAGTTCAATGTAATTAGATGCCACTATGAATGGAACGTAACGAATTCTTGTAATTACAAAGGGGTGCTTTCCTGTTCATTTTTTCGATACCAAAGAGTAGTAAAGACAACCGAACGGGCCATACGGTCTGGAGTGCCGTGTTCGAGAAAGCATCGATGGGAGAAGGTGCTCGGTGGGCACTAAGCCTGATTCGGAAACGCCGAGCAGCGGTGCTCCTACCATCTTATCGCATCACACTCCCCTCTCTTTCATCTGATCACTTCACTGGGGAAAGGGTACTCTCCTCCTTCCTTCCATTTCGACTCTCCCTCTCGCTCGTCTGACCTTGCAAAAGACGTCCGGTCTTTATCCGGTAACTTTGCTCAAGGGTGAGTGCTGTGAGGATTGCCACACTCATTCTCAAGTTGCAGGTACTAGGTAGTCTTGCCGTGGTGGATCACAACAGTCATCGAGCCCGACTTCCATTGCAAGATTCTCCGCAGCAATTGAGTGCCATCGATAACGGCCAAATGATCGAGGGGATATAATCTTATATTCGTCAACCATTCTTTCCCAGCCAGGCTTATCCTGTCCTGCAAGATCACTACAGGCCGTTGAACGTGTTCACCACAACGCCAGTGACTTTCGTCAAGCACTGCATGGCGGAGAACAAGCGCCAGACCACTACAGCAAAGGGGTCACTGAATGCCAGCAGTGCCTCCACTGCAAGTGGCACTGCGACAAATATGGTTCCTCTAGAGGCCGCTTTGAGCGGCGCAATCGGCGCTCGGTAAGGGACTCGCTCAGCGTGCACCGTGCGTGATGAGCAAGATCATGGTGGTTCGCTAACTCGTCTCTGCTTTATCTAGTGTTCGCCTTACAACATCTGCGACCCCGGCATCGACCTTCGAGGGTGTTCTCTTTACAGCGTGCCCCATTACCAACCTTGTAGCCATCAACACCTCCCCCGCCGCGTCCACCGCCGATGCGAAGCTGGCCTCAAGCGGAGACTACCACGTCATCCCAGTCTCTCGAATTCAGAACTTCCAATTGCTTGCAGCCCCTTCCAACTCCTCCGATGGGCCTTCCTTTGCGGATGCGATCCCCTCGATTCAAGCGCTTGATTTACGTTCGCTGAGGACGCGAGAAGCCAAGGCAGTCGGCGAGGCGATGGACCGCGAAGCTCGTCGTGGAAAGGGCGTAACTCGTGAAGCGCAAGACATCTTTGATGCATTCAGCCGGACTATGCCGGCTCACTGGAACGGTCCGAATATTGTGGTGGCGGACTCAGTCAGCATTGCGCCGCCATACCGGGTCGAGGACTGCCGTCCTCTTGTCGCAGGTAACGACGCTGCATTGATGCGAGTACAAAAAGTGGTAAGTCCGGATGTTGAAAGATCTTTCAGGTGAGGGCGGGGGAAAACACCACTAATCATATGTGCAAATTAGTTGGAGATGGAGCGCAAGAAAATCGAGTTCCGCAACGCCAGCGCAACTATTGGGTCCACCAGTACCTTTACTCGCAATGAGCGCAAAGGTGGTTAGAAGCCCACCGTGACGGTCGATTATACCCTTTCGCAAGAACATGCGATGGCAGGGTCATGGCTGATCACTGATCAGGATACCGACGAATGTGGGAATCGGTGGGAAAATCTCTAACATCCTTGTGGTATGTGGATCAACCACATGGACGTGACTGGAAAAGGCGTAGGATCTGTTGCAATGCATGATGATCACCTCGTAGATTCAGATACTTTGGTCTTGAGAGTCCGCGAATTTGATCTTCTTTTTCTTTTCTCCCCCTTAAAGCACGAATTGATCTAGTAGGTCCATTTCACTGGGCTCAGATAATCACATCGACCCCAGCCCGACATGCATCGTGATATCCCGTCGGCGCGGTCTCGATCCTCAGATACCTGCACAAATATACCCTAATTAGTTGATGGAGCACTTGAGTGTCGCTCGAAGAGGAATGTTGAAAGGGTTTCCACGCGACAAGTGAGCATCTAGCGCCAATTGGAGCCGTAGCTATGTTCCGGTCTTATTGATGTCTATATAGCTTCCCTTTCAAGTACGAAGGAACGGTGGCAGTAATTGGTTGCTAGGTTTGAATCTCGCTGACTTCCAACTGGGAGGCGGATGAGTTAGGTAGGTACTAACGTGTCGTAGATGATTACAAAAGCTCAAAGGTTCGAGCGATGTCACACAAGTAGAGAGGTCACCAACACACCCTCTTCACCCAAGAAGCGACATGAAAGAAATGAAGGAACAAGCAAAAGATTCTTACTTCGATCTGAAAAAATACTCTGCACCTTGCCCTGGCAATGCTAAAATAGACAGGTCGAATGTTCAACAATGGCTCGAAACACACACACACACACACACACACACACACACACACACACACTCGTCTCTAGTCAATATACAAAACAGCTTAGCTTTTTCAACCCGACACGGGCTTGCCAAGGACGACTTCGCTGATCGTTCCTACGAAGCCTTTGAGTACGGAAATGGCAGTGACACCGCCTATCGTGGAGCTGTTGCCGCCGTTTGCCGGTGAAGCAGACGCCACAACACCGGTCGAGGCGGTCATAGACACGCCCGGCATGACGAGAACTTGCAGGCCAAGCTCTATCCATTCCACGGATGTGATGAGGGCAAATGTGATTTTGACGTCCTCGTTGATCGCGGTAGAGGCACTGGCTCCGTCACCTGATGTTCCGGACACCATCACGCTGATGTCGTTGGCGGATGGGCGTCGCTGAATGGATCCATGTGCACGAGTCGTTCGACCGGCCTTGTCTTTTGAAGGCGAGGGTGAGGACTTGTCGTCACCGTCAAAGCTGAAGAATTCCGGCTCTGTGGGAGATGAAGATCTTGAGTCGTGACGGGAGTCCAAGCCACAGTCGTCATTAGCGCCTGCGAGAGCCATGCTGACGACCCGGACGGTGGTGCGTACGTTGGCAGTGTAGGCAATCGCATTGCCGCCTAGTAGCAAGGGCGGAGAGTTCAGCGCCGAGAATTCCGCGGCAGGGAATGTTGCTGTGAAGCCCGTGTGAAAGGCTAATGACACAGTTGACGGCCGAGGCACGGGAAACGTCCGACTTGGTTTCAGATCTGGACTGAGGTTTGCAAGTACCATGCCCTTTCTGATTCGGCTCATGCGAGAATTTTTTTCGTCGTCCGCCGACGCAAGCAGCTCAATCCCAATAGTGCCGACTTGATCTTCCTTGAGACGACGTACCGGCAGGCGGAGGTTTCTGACACTGATCACACGAATACGGTGCCACTTGACTTGGGTCGAGCTGTCTCTGCTGGAAAGAATTCCGTGGGAGAGGGAGGCTGGGAACGCAGCAGAGACACCTGGCCCGCTGCTACGTGAGAGGAGATGTGCCGAGTCTCCGTTGGAGTCCGTTGAGGTATCAACAAGTATTGGTCCAACTATCATCTCGTCCCCAACTGAGATACTACCGTGGCGAACAAGGCCGCAAAGAACCATGCCACGGCTTTGGTTGCCCTCTTTATCGGCGGACACAGAATAGACCTTTGAAGGCGGGATGGCGAATACCTCATCAATGTCAAACACTACCGAAGGGGTGCCAAGCTGACCCAGTGACCGTTCAATTCTTGATCCCCTCTGCGGTCTGCGGGTCGGAATTGGTAGGTAACGTAGCAACGCATGGAGCTTGCCAGCGCCAGTACCATCTACCGCACTACACAGAACAATGGGCACGGTAGTAGGCCACTGGTCACTTGCCGCTGCCAAAACCTTCCGCACATCATTGCTATCAGCAGCGCTTATTTGCTGGAGATTCAATGCTTTATCCTTTGCGGGCGAGGCGGGCAGCATGGCTGGCTTCCGGCCTGCAGTCTTGAGCGCAGACAGAACCTTGGCTAGATTTTCACGCAAGCCTCCTCGCGAGGCAACATCGAGTTTAGTGATGACGATGACAATGTTCATGTCGAGTTTCAGACAGAGATCCAAGTACGCCAAGCATCTTTCGATTTCACTAGCAGGCTCGGCAAGTGAATCAGTATCGACACTTGTCTCGTCGCCGCAATTAGCAGGAATGCAAAGCATGACATAGTGGGGTGCCCAACTCAGGAGACCTCGCAAGGTGGACTTGAGATACCGAACCGACCCTGGAAGGTCCGAGACAAAGGCCAAACGACCCCCACGAGATGCGGCATGAATATCATCCCATGCAGCCACATTGCCGGACGCATAGTTCACCACCGTCGGTGTTGAGCCCCCCGAATACCCAATGAGTTCCTGCGCAACGGAGCTGGTGATTCCTGAGGAAATCTCGTGGCGGTGCTTCAGCAAGCTCAGTCGGCTGCTCCCTCGGCCATTATCAAATATGGACGATGTTAGGGTGCCCACCAAGGAAGATTTTCCAGATGCGCTGGAGCCCGCAATGGAAATCCGGATCTGTTCTGTTGTGGAAGAATCTTCCTCTGTGCTACCAACGGCGGCAGTACTCACTTGGGAGGAGCTGGATGCATTGTCTCGCCGTCCCCGGGAAGACGTCAACTTATAGTAGTCCAGATCTGGGGAAACCAAAGCTTCCGCAACCCACAGGTTGGCCCGGTGAAACTTGTTAGAGTCCGGAGGCGCCGCAGGGGAATCGTCTGCCCATTCGCATTTGCCCACAATGACCCGACGCAGGATCTCAACCTTGCATCCCAAGCTTGCAGACATTGCTTGCAAGTTCGTGACACTTTCGTCAAGCTCGTCCTCGGTGAGACCGACGAAAGTGCCATCATCGGCGACCCCGATTTCGTACAAAGCTCCCTGGCTTTCTTCGAGGCCGGGCAAGAGACGGGCGGGCTTGGAAGGAACCCCCAGCTGAGGAGTTGCATCCGGAAGCACAGGAACGACCAGATTCGCCGTCGTGGACGAATGAAATGGCGATGATTGCTGTAAGCGCCAAAGCAGCTGTGTAGTCAGCCCCTGAAGCCGTTGCTGGCGGCTTTGGGCCGATTTGGCCTGCATTGGTCGGGGAGTTGCATCTGGTGCCGGAGACGAAGAAGACGAAGTGGGGCCTGCGATTGATGCTCGGGAATGGTACGATCCTGCAACCACACTGCCAGTGGACATGGACAGGTAAGGCCGCCGAGGACGAAGCAGTAGATGTAGCTTGTACTCCGTGGGCCCCTCTTGAGGCTCAGGCTCTAGCTTGGTGATTCCATAATCCGACAAGAAGTCCGGCGCGCCATTCAACTGGGAGCTAGATCGCGTTCGCACAGGCAGACCATTTCTCCCAGTTTGGCTATTCTGGGACGACTGATTGACCTGTGGAGTCGACGACCCTGAAGTCGACCATGGAGAGGACACCCTGGGCGGGTCCGGGTCGTAGGTGAAGATCGAGGCCATACCTCGCCTTCTTCACGTCTTGTTTGATATCGGGTTCAAAGGTATTCGGTAAGAGATGGACTTCCAACAGAGACGTACAATTGAGATTGTTGAGACAGAAGCAGGCATTTCTTACGCTAAGCCCAGATTGCACGAGTGTTTGTTGTTGGAGAGGGATCGCAACGCGGTCGTCCACCTGCGGTGGAGATTGATCATGGGCGGGGGGGCGGCACGATGGGACCGATTGAGTCACCAGGGTCTTGTCGCCTGAGGCATCCATGTTCCTTTGAGGATCGAGTCATTTGACCCCTTTCTCTCGACGCAGATGACCACTTGCAGTGGACCACGGGTCTATTCGATAGCACCTTCTGTCATTCAATGGAAAGTGGCCACCATAGTGATCATCTTCTGAATGGTAGAGTTGAGAATGCAAAGTTGATACCTCAACTACGAGGGGATCCTCGGCAGCCACACACGAAGTGGTTGATTACCACATGAGTAATACTCAGCCGCCGGAAGGACTGGCTGGATGGTGGTCAGCAAAGCGCCATGACGATATGAAGTTGATAGCTGGATGGTGCTGTCGCACACTTCAGGCAAAGGGGAAACTGGCGAGCTGATGTATATTGTAGCAGAAGGATAAAGCATGACGATATCCATCGAGTGTCAAGGACCAAGTGGGCTCGGTGCAGGTGAAGGCACTATGCACGATGTACCGGTGGGCTAACCAGACAGGAATCAAGATGATGGGTGAATTGGAAGCTCCGCCATCGCAACGGTTGAACTTGTGTCCCGCTCTAGGCCACCTGTGCTCCTTTGATGAATGAGATAATTAGGGCAATTGTAGACATCCACGAGTCTCTCTGCATTGATATGTACGCGGCCATTTTCGCGATGTGTGGGCGGCGCAACAAGAAATTTGCGATTGACTGGTATACACCATACTGTACGACTGCCAATGAGGCACGCGAACGATGGGTTAAGTAGGGACACGTTTCTCCAGCATGTTCCTCGTGAGTTTTAAAGCCGCTTCCTTCACATCAGGCATTTGCTGGGTCTGGATCCAAAACCCTGAATATTATGCAGAGCATGGCAATTTTGCCTTTTTCCTTCAAAAGGTGAAATCTTTAAATTTCAACTGAGTGACTGGCATATGCATGTAGATTGTAGACAGACCTGGCAGTGGTGCATAATCCATTTACAGGGTCTGAGTATTACTAAAGAAGCTGAGAACCATTCATTTTCCCGCTTTGACGTTCTTGTTGACTATTTCACGCTTCCATGGGTTACCAGGAATCTCTTTCATGGCAAGATTTGCCATAGGTGCGTGAATTGCAATACAACACGGTAAGAGCGCTAACTCGGCACAGAATCATCAATATGTACCTGCTCTGACCATGGACACTTCTCGCATAAGAATTCAGTGAGTTGTCGACTGGAAACTACTATTGATCATATCTCTTCTGCTCTCCGCCATCAACATGCATCGGAGACGCCGCTGGATCCTTTGCTAGTGAAATGTAAAGGTCGGGCACTCTTCCGTAGTGTACGTCGGATGTATGACATCATCCCACCCAGTCTCATCCTTCTAATTGGTGCAGCGGCACCTTACGCCCGATCAGGCTAGAGAGACCTGTCTGATCCGGGCTTGGCATGGTCTCCACTGGGCAGTTCGAGGGCTTGGGTCTTTTCGTCCCAGCAACTTCCTAATCTGATGCAATGTTGCGCTGCGGTACGTCTATTTCTACCGCCGACTTTGGATCGAAGGTCCGGCTCCACCCCCATGACGTGGGGGCCACAAGGTGGATTGGGGATCACTACCGAGTCTACCGAGTCTACCGACAGCTCCCTTTTACACCGAATCAACGACCTGCGGCAACGCTCGCGCCTGTGGGATCTACAGCCAGCTCAGCTTTCTTTTGCGTGGCTGTGGATGTCCATCGTGCTTATAAGGCGCTTTTAAGGTTTCTGGGGCATGGTGGTTTCGGCTTGGCTTGGCCGATGGCAGGTGCCAGGTGGACCTTGGCACTTGTCAGGCATAGATAGTCATATATAGTAGAGCTCCGTACTCCGCTCATCCTCTGTTCCCTTTTTTTTTTTTGCTTTCGGTCTGTCCATCATACAAGGGTGAACATGCCGCATGGAACCTATTGAATCAGCTACCTCATTGTCCTACCTCATGGAAAAAAATCCACACTCTCCCAAGATGGATCAAAGGTCCATGACCACCCTTCCTCACCACGCATCTGCCCAGACCCACACCTTATCGGTCGACTTTGCCTGGAGTCAATTCAAATCCCTCGTCACCGACGCCAGCGACGAAAGCAAAACCCCGCTCTACATCGTCTCATGCAACGTCCTCACGTCAAAGCTGACTTTCAAAACTGCCCCCGATGACAAAATCATGGGCACCAGCTCGGTCCACGCCATCAGCATCAGTCCCGACTACGAGCTGCACGGCGTCAAAGGCACCCTCCAGGCCCAGCACCGACTGCGCACCATCTACAGCCACACATCCACCGTCTTCTCCGACTCAGGCGCCCCCGTGAAAATGACCTGGACCAGTCAGAGCGGCTTCAAGAACTGGGACTTTATCTGTGTGGATGAGATGCAGCAGCCCGTGGCCAAGTTTTCGGCCAGTATGTGGAACCCGAAGAAGTGGGCCACGATTGAGATTCTGGGACCCAAGGCCCATGATGTGAGGGCGAGGGATGAGATTGTGCTTGTTGGGTTCACCTTGTACTGGTGTATGGTGGTTCGGATAAACAATCCTCTCAATCTCTTGGGTTCGGTCTTCATGTCCACGGAGAAGACAAGCGAGGAAGAGCAGATTGAAAAGCCGACTCGGGTTGGAGCGGTGTCGTCGAGCTGAGTGGGGGCGGGGAGCCGAATGAGCTGTTTGAAAGCAATATATATTTTTTTTCTTTCTTTCTTTTTTGTAAGTTGCGTAGCTTCTAGAATAGATAGAGGTCCGGGCGCTTGAGGTGGTGTATTGGAGTTATGTTACATTTAGAAATTTACCTATGGAATCCAGGAGATGTATTGATCTCCTTTGTTATGGCCAAATCGATGGGCTTTGTTGTCTAATAAGAGCGACAACTTATCTAACGAGATGGAAAGCGTCCTCGTTTCCAAGAATCCTCTTTGCACCTGTTCAGCTCCTCTCTGCCGTTCTTGGTAGATTTCCAAAGACTCTCTTGTCTTCCAGATATACGTCCTTCCCTTGGCATCATCCGATCAATTGCGCAAAACAATCGGTTGCTCGGCCTTCTCCCCGCTCTGCACCCTGTCTACCCGGTGCGGTTTATTTTTGATGCGGAAGGAGGACTAGTACCTTTGTCACCTACATTGGCAGTAGTACTGTCGGACCTCGCGTCATACATAAAACTTCCAGTTCATCTCGGTACTCATTTGAAACCTGATCTCGGGAATTGAAGATGAGCATCACTTCAGTACCTCCGGTAGCAAAAGGCTCACATTTCCCCAAACACAAGAATACTCTGCGAGACTGCTACTGTCAGTAGATCATTCCAATACAGAATTCACCTAGGGACCCTCACGAAATAGATGAAAGTGACCGAGTCTTTCTGGACGAAAACAAGTCGTCTACTTCCACAATATGCAATATCTATCGTGACAGCTTCTGGGTGGCCGTCATAACCATATACTGCCAGCGTACACGGCATGTGCAGACCTTGACGGATAGATCAAGGTCGCACCGAGGAGAACATCAGAGAAAAACGACCCCAACGGGAGAAAAAGAAACCAAAAGAAAAAAAAAAAAAAAACAAGAGCTCTAGAAGCTTTCCCACAACCCCAACACAACGCCAAATGCAAGTATAAAATCCCGCGTTCAGAAAATGCCTCTCAACTCCAATATTGTACACCCAAATCTCACTCTCGCGAGTCGCGATAGCCCTCTCCCTATTCTCTCTATTCTGTCGAAGACTCCCGTCCAGAAGGACCCTTACACTTGCCCTGCGCAACATGGATATTGCGGGCCGTAGTGCGGGTAAACACCGCTCCACAAACGGGACATTCGGCCTTTGCAACTACGCCGGATTTCTCACGCTGGTGTCGCAGGAGGTTACTAAATGTTGAGAATTCTCGGCCATCACAGCCATGATCCCAGCATTGCGGTCGAGGTCGTGAACTGGACCCGCGTAAAGAACGCTCTCTCGAGTCTGTCGATGAAACCGCGGAGGGAGAATGGAAGACGGTTTCTAGGGGCATTGATGATGTTTGAGGACTGATCGGGGAGGAATGTGAGGAATGGGTTGATCTGGTTGGGACGAGCAGTCAGGATAAGCTTCACAGAGAGAAGAGGGGGGGGGGGGCGGGGGGGGAAGAAACAAGCGGGAACAAGCTCACTCCAATGTGGGAAACTTACGGGATCGGGGGTGCTTCGCGATAGTAATACGCAGATTGTGGGTTCATCATATACGGTGTGGATCTGGATGAGGGGGAAAAAAAAAGACATGAGACCATTGTCAAGATCATGTTTTCCGTCACTTATAAACCGACAACTCACCCTGTCGTACAAGTTTGATCAGTCAAGACCGCTGGAGCGGATTGGGTATGAAAAGCTCGTGCCATCGGGGCTAAAGGCGGGCTTCTCGTAAAGAGTCGTCAGCCGAGATTCTCAAGTGAAACGCGTGTGATGCTTGTAGTTGGCGCTTACCTCTGGCCATGAATCGGGCGCGGAATACCCTCCGAAGCTACTGGTAGGTACGGTGAAGATTGTTGCGGTGGGTGAGGATTTGCATATGCGGGCCCGCCTGGTGGCATTTGGTAATCTGGAGGAAATGCAGTGGACGTATAGGGGGATTGCGATGGAAGCTGGTGATTGAAATTGCTCGTTGGAGGCTGAGTTGAAAAGGAGCGATTACCCCAGAAATAGGCTGCACTGAGGTTAGCAGGGTCGCAACGGCAGCTATTTCTCAGCAGAGAGAAGGTGGATGATCCAGCCAAATCGGATCGAGCAGGACCACTCACGGTCGTTTTGTTGCTGCATCATAGCGATTGGAAACGGACTCGAAGCTGCTGACATTGAGTAGGCGGAGAAATCTGGATTTCTATCAGACAGTTCGCAGAGTCAGCTCTGTGCGTGGCGAGGAGCTTTTCCGAAGCCCACTGGGCGATTTGAGGTATGGGGTTTCTCGTTTTGTGTGTGGGATAGGTCAACTGACCCTCTGGTTTCGTTGCTCACTGTCGATCTTCGATTACCAAGGGCAAATGCCTGCTTGGCTCTGACAGGTTCCGCAGAAGATTCGAAATCGTAATGAGTCGCCGCGGTTTGAACAGTCGAACCCACTGGCAACGATGCTATGCTCGATTGCAATGGCAGAGACACCGGCAGTGCTTGCGATGGATGCGAGCCGGATCCCACACTATGCGCCAAGGTTGCAAAGGGCCAAGAGTAATGCGATTCAAGAGGGAATGTTGCCCGTTGCTGATAAGCAGGATCGATTGAGACTGACCCGAGCGTCGGCGGATAGATCTCAGTATCTGTGTGCGAGAGCAGAGTGGTTTGACACCTCGTCTGTGACTTAGATTGGTACGAGTGTGAGGTCTCGGGCGACATTGCTGTTTTGAATTCACGACATGGACTCTCACACAAGCGAGTCCATACTCCCAAAGCGGCTTGACGAGAGGGGGGGGGATCCGAGAGGCGTAAGACGTGAAGCCACGGGGGGAAGGGGAACGGTTCTTTGGTCCGAAAAGTGATGTTAAACAAAAAAAAAAACCAAACACAGAAAGGAAGATATTGAAGACGAAAAACAGAAAGTTAGATGTACGGCTGTCTTTTTGTATAGGAAGAGAGACGAGGTTGATACGGGCAGTTGGAGCCTTTTCGATCTTTGCGTCCAAACGTCGCAAAGGGAAACACCAATCAGGCTAGTTCTAGACGGGCGCGTGAGGGAGATTAGTGTCTGTCGAGTTTCTCTGATTTTCCTTTTCTTCAACAATGTTTGGGACTTGGGGAGATTTCTTCGAGCTTTGGCCAGGGCGTTCAGGTCAAGCTCAGAGAGCTCCAGAGGGTCCCCGCAACTCTTGCTCTCTCTTTCTTCGTTCTTATGTTTCGTGGTGACTTCTTTCGGGGCTCAACTTCGAGCTCGACTGGACACATATGGAGTTCTGTCGAGTATGAAACGATGCCCAGTATTCAACGATAGGCACGCAGCGTTTCTTGTTGTGATTAGTCGACTGTCGATCCACCTTGGGGCACGTAAAAAGACCGCGGAGAATTCTATGATTTGGGGCCCAAGTCCCACGAGAAGCAAAGACTTGGTCTGAGTGCTGAGGGTCACTGGGGATGGATATGGAGATGCCAGTCATTCCTCTTCAAGCCACTCCAGGAGGAAGATTGAAAGTGGATGCAAGAGCCAAAATGGGTCTGAAACGCCTTCGTCTAAACCGACCATCATCGTCCATCGGTAGCGGTTGATCTCGGGCCATGTTCTTCCCACTGGACGAAAATCGTAATCGTTGGCGGTTCCTTTTTTTTTTTTTTTTGGTTTTTTTTTTCTGCTTTTATTTTTATTTTTTTTCTGTTTTCCAGAAATCTGACCCTGACCAAAACAGTATGTAGTAAGCGGCTATTGGGAAATCCTTCGATCTTCACCAAGTGGGCCGACTTCGGTCCTCTTCAGGGTGAGGCGTGGCTCGGTGTCTATTTGCTGAGTTCGTTTTTTGGAGGGGGGAACCCCCACAGTTGACAAGGTCTTTTGCATTTTCCGACTCAAGCCAAGGTCGGAGAACCAGATACCCCGAATGACACTAGTTCGACCAGCAAACGAGAGGAAAGACGTAAAGGGGGGGGGGGGGGGGGGAAGGTTGGGAGGGTTGGGAGGAGGAGAAAGGGAGAGGAAGCGATGAAGTTGCCTCGTTCGTCGTAGTCTCTCCTCGCGTCTCCTACTTGAACCAGCCCAGTCACGAACACTCCGACTCTCTCTGTCTGCCAGTCTGGAGTCCACCCGGCACGGAGTCTTTTTCACTGTATCGATCCTTAACGGGCCAAGGGAGCTTCCACTCTTGGGTCGAGTGGATTCCGTGCCCCAGAAAGGTTAATGTGCCAAAGACGACGATTGGGGGCGATGACGCTGGACCATCTGGAAACTTTAGGCAAGTTGAAGTCTCTAGTAAACTTTACGAACCGACAACATGGACAGATGTGGTGGTGGTGAGTTGGGGGAGTTTTTTCCCCTACAACAGCAGTGTGATGACATGCCCAGGATCTGGGCCTGTCACTACATGAGGTACCCAACGCAAGGACGCCCTGCCCCTACAAGTGAACTCTCGGTGATGACTGGGGAGGAGAGTACATGATTAGGTACCTGTAGGAGGTCACCAAGTGGTATCCTATTCCTCCGTGCCATCTCTCATTGAGAGATGACATCCTCGATCAGAGTAGTTGGGCGGCCCCATCATGATCAAAGTCGGATCCGAGCCAGCTCCCAGGAAGAGTACATAGTCATACTACATCGTACATACTACTACATGACAGCCGTCACGCCCACTACAACACACGTAGGCAAGCAAGACAAGACTTTGAAAAAATGGCTGATGGAAAACAACTGATGGATAACGAGAAGAAAATAGATTGGACCACTCAGAAGGCAAACTGACCCTGCGAAAACCAAAAATTCAAAAATCAACGAGAAATCAAATCTCAACAACCCTTCAAGGTTAGCGTAGAAAGTATAAGAGGTTTTGTTCCGCCGTCCAAAGACTTTCTCCTCCACCCTCTCCCCCCCCCCCCCAAAGAATGATGTAAAATGATGGGACGAGGGTCCGCTTTTTTGCTTGCGGCTTACGGAATTGGGACATAGGAAAAAGAAAGGAAAGCCATCCTCATGTCGGAAGACGCAGAGTGGAACGAATCAACAAAGGGTTTATACTTCCCATCTGTTTGGCTTCGTAACGCCTCTGGCTGCAGGAGTCTTGGGGATGCCCCCACCAGCAGATATGTTGAGTAAACGTCGTGGCTTCTTTTCTGCATGGTGTCAATGAGGCATCGTTGTCCGAAGCCAGACTGTCCACCTAGGAGGGTCGTCGACGAGGAACCCAGAAACCTTGAATGGGGTGGGCAAGGCGTGTACCGTAGAGTAGTCGGTTACAAGATACTATCTACTATCTAGTAGATAGTAGACAGTGGACTAGTAGACACTGTCTACTAGACACGACATAGATACATAGTGTCAGTAGACCGTGTATCAGACGACAGGTGTCAGGGACACCCAAGGCGAGACTACTCCTAACTGACCTAGGTAAGTGCACCAAACTGCACTGGACGACTGGACCCCAAGGATTCGTGCCCCACAGAAAGCGAAAATCGGGAGGAACCCGACCAAGTCAGGAACTGGATGGGAAGACGAAGATGAAAGTGAGACCTTTAGAGGCCGGTCGGCAATAATCCGGCGAAACTCGAGTAATTAATCCGAGGATTAAGTTGTCGGGAGTCGGTAGTACCAAGGGCCTCCCAACTTAACCCTACCGCAGAGTCAAACGCCCATCGACGGCTCCCAGAGTGGACTGGGACCCGAGAACCGAACCGCTCGATTTGGATGGTGGCGGTGGGAATTAATCATGTTCGGGGTCGGGTCGCCATCTGGGCCAGGGAGACATGAGTAGTCTCCCCAGGGAGATACCCAGCGTCAAGCTACTCCACCGGTCCACTTGACTTTATCGTCCGAACCACGGTTTCGACGGACGGTACGGTATCTGCCCTCTGCCCTCTGCAAAAGGGAAGACGACCGTGGGAGGGGAGAGAGTAGGCCGTAGGGGGGTTGTAAGTTGTATACCACGGCCGTGTCGGACGCGGGTAGCCGCGTGGCAGGCGGAGTTGGAGCCTCCATTGTTTGACCCTTGGAATGACCGTTGGACTGCATAGCCATGGGGAATATACTACTACACTAACTAGGAACTAGCAAGTAGTCAAGTACAGTATAATTACTATAATCCGCCTACGATTCGTGGAGTGCAAGAGCTCTCCTTCTTCCCTCGCGATCGGAGACACATGGGAAATTGACGGTCTCCGCTCGTCGACTGGTCCAGTGGTCCGAACTCCGTACTCCGTACCCTACCAGTCCATCAAATGATCAAACTCACGAGGTGGACCTGGTCCGGAGGAAAAAAAAAAAAAGAGAGAGAGACGCTATTAGGCAATCAGTAGTAGTAGTTCCCCGGAAGAGTGCTAACCTTGCCCAACGGAACGGGGACCGAAGAGGCTGCGCCGACCACAGAGCTACCGCAATGCAGAACCGCCTGCTGTGGATGCACATTGTCAGTGTCGGCCAATCTGGTCCCTCCGCTCCTTGTCTTGTGTCTTGAATCAATCTGCCGCCATTCTGGGAAACACTTCAATATGGCGAGATCTGCATCTCATCGACCAGCAAGGTATGGTGAGCACTTAATATACAGGGATCATGACTGGACCGTGGACGCTGGAGTGACTGCACACAGTGGACAGTGGACGGTATTGGCATGAGTGGGTAAACGGGGCACGGCGTCGTCAGAACTCACGGGAACGCTACCGACTCACGGGCAAGAATCAGACTCGAAGCCAAGAAGACCCAGAAAGAAAAGAAAAGAAAAAGAAAAAAGAAAAAGAAAGAGAAGTGAGAAATTACCTTGGAGTCCACGACGATGCTAGTCCCAGTCACTCGTAGGATACGAACCCCCGGTGAGTTTAAACTCAAACCGCACCGGAGATGTCTTGCCCACAGCCGCAACGTACCGGACCCTGCTGTCCGGGGGAGGCAATTCCGCTCAGCAGACCACGTTTTGATTTTCAGACGTTTATTGCGCTAAGTTAGTGCATGACCCAGGACCATCGATCGACACAGTGCACCCTCCCCACCAGAGAGAGTAAGGGGTGCATCCTCTTGGACAAACCTTGGCGCTGATCCACGCGTCTGCCATGTGCCAACCTGCCACGGTGCCATCATGCATCTTGTCTCTGACCTCCTCCTGGTGGCCGTTTGATTACGGCATCGCGGGTGTCTAGACCCAAGGATTCCCCTGGATGCACTTCCCCCCCGGATAGCCTTTGCAGCGCGCAGGTGAGAGAACCCAGTAGTAGTAGTAGTAGTAGTAGTAGTAGTAGTAGTAGTGAATCACTATTCTCAAGGCTCTGGGCCCCTTGACGGTGGAAGTGGTCTGTGGGGTCGCCGTATCAGATCATCCGCGATCGGGTCCCTCCAGTTGATACCCAATCATTCAATCACTTTGATCAATCGGCGCGTGAACCAGTCGGAGAAGCGAGCTGTTGAGATGACTGCTTACGCTTTGGGCCTGCCAAGATGGAAGAGCATCGGGAAAGCTACATGGGGGTGATCACGATGGCTGATGACGAGCCCTGTGGTGTCGAAGTATCTCGGCCCAGGATGGCCCTCAGCCCATGCGCGCGACACATGGCATATACTGTATAGAGAGGAATCGAGAGGCTCGAGGACCTTGCTTGGCCGCCTTCATTTAGAGTCAGTTGGCGTCGTCCCCGGGATCAATGATTCTCCCACCGTGATCCCGTCAGATTGGGACTGTCACGAGCTAGTCAGATTTCTGCTTAGACTGGCCATCAAAGCAGGGCATGAAAGCAAGAGAACTTCCTTCGCTCTGTCGACGTTGGAGTCTGGGCCGATGCCCGACATTGTGGTTCGCCCGTACCGTCGAGTCTGAAGATGTACAATCTTGACTCGTGGAGCGGAGTGCATCCGCTAGGAGACAATGTTTAGATTGCACCAAGGACATAGTGCGATGGGAGCGGAGCCACATGGCGGCGCACTAGATCGTTCTGCGGCATCCGTCATCATCGACCTGCATTGAGCTTCGCCCGGTTAATCTCACGACTGACCCATATCCACTGTGAGATCATTGGTTACCACCTTAATGACCTGCCAATTGAGTCCAAATGGAAAGAGAAATGCAGGGCTTCTTCAACGACCCCATGGCTATCAGCAGAACTCTAGATAGTCGAAGTGGACCCGCGAGTCCCAGATCACTTGTCATGTGATAAATTACTTGCACACAATACACCTAACTGAGTTAGTCACCACGTACTACGTAGTACGTAGTCCCTGACGTACAATTCGTACCTGCAGTCTCTGAAGCAAGACAGTAGGTACTGACGATGGGGTGAGATGGGACTTATGGGAGTCACTGAGACCCATGTCTCAGCCATCCACAACTCTCTTGGAAATTAGCTTGTTGGGCGGCGGAACTGAAGATCGTTGCGCTTGGGCAGGTTCAGCCTTGAAGCGCCGATTGGCTGCCTACTCTTCGTGCTATTGAAGGAGGCACTTTTGATGGCGCCGAAGATATGACACAGGATGCAGAGTGACACAGAAGCTGCGGGCTAATTGCGCAGATACAACAAATTACCTACTCTTTCCAACCGACAGCTTGCTAGAAGTAGGAGTTGTTCAACCAGCACACTGATTGATGATGAGGCTTTCTTGATCACCAAGTCGAGGCATGGGATCACAGTCCGTGCCCGATAAGCAATCACCACGTGACCTGACCGAGCTGGCAGGTCACGTGTCGTCCGTCAACTCTGCACGGAGGTCCGCTGGCAGCAACGAGAAGAACGCGGAAGCTCCAAGAGAATTGTGTCTGGGCCCGTCAATTCACCAGTCATCAAACAACACAATCTGATATCACACGTGGTCGCATTCGCTGCGCAAGAACCTCAACATGAAACTTGTTCGGTGAGTCCAAATTCCAGAATCGACGCGGAGCCTTGTGAACTGCAATTGATTACGACCGACACACACATCTTGCAATTTCCGTGCGGTGGTAGACTGACCGCAACTCCAGCTTTTTGATGAAATGCGCCAACGAGACGGTGACGATTGAGCTTAAGAATGGTTAGTTCATCACCATGATCAAACTTCGTCGGCGGCTGCCCGTGTTGGCCTCGGTCAATGCCCCGCGAGTGTTCGGCTCCGACATACGAAAGTTTTAGATACTAAGTGCAAAAAAATCCCCCTTCTCCTTTTTCAGGCACGATTCTTCACGGCACCATCACTTCCGTCTCTCCTCAGATGAACACCTCCCTGCGAACAGTAAAGATGACCCCCAAGGGTCGTGATCCCGTCTCCCTGGACACCATCAACATTCGTGGCTCGACAATCCGATACTACATTCTCCCCGACAGCTTGCCACTCGACACTTTGCTTGTGGACGACGCTCCCAAGCCCAAGAACAAGGCTCGAAAGGAGGCGGATCGTGGGCGTGGTGGGCGTGGAGGTGGCCGGGGCGGCCCTCGGGGTCGGGGTCGTGGCCGCGGTCGTGGCCGAGGCTTCTAGACTGAGACTGTCCCTTGCATCTTCCAAGAGTACAGGTTGGCGTTCTTTCATCATGACTTTGAGAAATCTTTTTTTTTTTTTTTTTCGTCCTTTCAATCTGTTTCTTCACGACCAAAGTGACACCCCGGCTGTCGGTCACCGGGTTCTAGCCTAGGGCTCCCTTTACAGATTTGGGAAGGCCGCAAAATACAAACAATATCCTTTTACTATCATCTTCACTTGTCAGGATTGATCCGCCTCTGATGAGTCTAAGTTTCTCCGGCGATTGTTACTGAAATCAGCCAAAGGATGCCCCGGTCTTGATGTGCACAATGCATATTCGAATCTCGACGCGAAAGTTGAACCCTCGAAGACTGGTGTTGAGATTGAGATCTGCAGCACTTGGATTTTTGCTCGACCAAAGCGATTGACGGAAGTAACCGGGTCAACATGGATGGGAGACTAGACGACCCGACTTACCGGACCGCGTCTTCTAAAAAATGACGGTCCCTGTTCTGGTCCATCCTCGGGTCAAGAAGAGGCTCGCCGCGGTATGTGCCTCGACGCTCTAAAATCTCTGATGTAGACTCAGGTCATGTTTATCATCCGTTCATATGCGTCAATGTGTTGACACTTCGAGCCCAAGTCAAGCCGTCTAGGCGATTCAATTCGATGAAAGCTGTCTTGAATAGGTGTACATGCACAACGGTACCTCCCTTACCTACTACTACCAGGTAGTAGGGTGGAGGTACCGCCGGCTCGAGAATAAGCACATATCTCATCGCCAGGATCAAACCAAAGTGACCTTATCCACTTCGACTGAGCCGAGAATTTCATGTTGACAGTTGCTTGACATGTGGGTGGTAGATACACCTGCTAATTGAGCTATACAGCCGCCATCAGATGACGGAGCGGGATTCTTGCCACAATAATGAAATCCCGTCAGCAGGAGATTGCTGCCTCTTAGGTTGTAAACTAGCAATCATGTGATGGAGTGGAGGTTTCTCTTCTTGCTGTCCTTTGCAGCTTTTCCTCTCTCTCTCTCTCTCTCTTCTGTGCGCTCGTCTTGCCTACTCGCAGATCACCAACACGCTCTTTTTTTTGCTTCCTCTGACAAATCAATCTCTTTCTGACCTCATCTCGTCTAATCATTCCGGCCTACCTGAGTACAATGCGTAATCACAGTGTGTTATGCGACGCTTGCCCATGATCCTGCTGGGCTATGTGAAGAATGTTACCCGAGTGGCGTAGAAAGTGCAGATCGACGAGGGCGATCTTGTGTGATCCCCTTCAACCTGAATGAACTCTCTAAGTACCTGTCTTCCGTTAATATGCTGTTGGCACTCGTCTCCACTGCGATAAGTGGATCACTCCATGCATCATTTGTCGAAGTTCATCTCATATCCACAGATATGATGGTGTGGCCTTGGAGAAGGAGATCAGTACAACTATTCATGAAGATCTTCATCCTCATCAAGGCAAACCGTGAGACGTATTATGGAAGCAGCTACATGGCACAGAGAGTAATCTGACAATAGATAGCAACTTCGAAATGCGGGTTCACTTCCATTTTATCTTGAACCCCAGCCATGATCTAGCAATACACGGCTGACGTCCATGTCTGAAGATGCATGTGTGGATAAGATGTCAAGTTCCATTCAATCATGAGATTCGTGCGGAGTAGTATTCCATTCACCATTCTTGTGGAAAGAGATTTGCATTTGTAAGCCAGTAAACACTCTCCAGCTAGTACCGTACCTACCCAACGGGTTCAGTAGAGGTGTAACCTCATTACTGTGGGGGAAGTCGAAGCGGTGAAGTCGGAGATCAACCTTTCACTTTCAGAGGTACTACCTCAGTGCCTAAGGGAAGATCCATAATACAAAGATACTACGAATGTAAGCACTAATTTAGCAAATCCCTCGTGACTCGTGGAGAAAAGACAACCCGCCTCACACCATCTACTAGCCTCCGAAGCACCGGGCTCAGTATTCGTCCCGGCGTCTTTCTCTGTCTATCCATCCGGACTCCAGGAAAGTTAGAGGTCGGCTATTGGAGGGGAATCGATGGGTTGAGTCGTCCCTCTCATCGTATATAGTGATGAGGGCCTCGACATTGCCACGATGGCACGTGCTCAACTCGGGTTGTCAGGTAAACCCTGTGAGGCGGCTCCATTCTCTCCTCCGGCTGTACTACGACAAGCTTCGAGCAGACTAGCAAGAAACCGGGCTTGGGGGTCGGTCACAGTTTGATAGGTAGTGTATGGATGGATCGTCTTCTTCTGCAAGAGAGTGGAGAAAGACGACGTGTAAGATGGAAGCATCCACCAGTTTTGCTCGCGACTTCTACTTGTACAGTTTGCCTGAATAGGAACAGTATTACAGCCCCCGGTAAGCACATGGAGGGAGTTATACGGATGATGTCCGCGTCATCACGACCGCCCGGCGCACTGATTACCTTGGATATCTTCTTCCCGACTCCATGGAGGTCCACTCCTGTCTCCTTCTATCAAAATGGCATTTGGGTGCAATCCTTTTTCGGAGAAGCCGCCCACATTCGGGTCCTTATTGATCCTTGCCATTCTTGTTATGATCACCGAGTGATTACCCATTCTCCATGTCCAACTAGTTATCCTTCACACCGACGCTGACAAAAAGCCGGTTGAGCTTACCCCCGAGCCAGTAGTAGTCTACTACTGGGAACTCACTAGTCAATTAGTGGTACCTTCGTGCGCTCCGAACTATTCTCAGCCCTGGCCCCCCTGCAAAGCCATCATAATAATGCCCGTCTGACCGCAGACGAGGCCGCAGGGGCAAAAAGGCCTCGAATGGCAGGACGTTGCCTCTCTTTGTGGAGACCCTAGAGATATCGGCTGGACCCGCTTCAAAACGGACCATATCCACGGCATCCGTGCAACAATCCGGGTCTGATCAACAATGACACCCGTTCTTTCGCCCGGACGTGTCGGAGAACTTGATTCTCTCGAGCGTTCTTCTTGTTGGCCACCCATGTACTCACACTGTAAGTCTCTGGCCGAATATGGTGGGTACTGGGTAGTGGGTAAGTTACTGCATATACCAGCCAGGAGGGTTTATGGTCGATATGGAGCTAGAACACGGTAGGTTCTAGACAGCCCCAACTCTGGAATATATATATTCATGTGCACTTATGCACTACTTGTTTCCTTTGGACCACCGCAGTGTATTAAGGCGCAATGAGCTTATCGACAAAGTAATATTGGTATCTGTGAGATTCCGGGTCGGCGATCGGGGGCTATGCACTTCCGTTCGTCCCTGAATTTATAGGTGAGTGATTACTGGTGCTCTTCCAATCTCTACCTGGGATGTCCGAGTTGACGCTTGCCGTTGGAAGCAAGACCTAGGTATCCATATAATCTGATTCTCTGCTCGAGCTGCAAGTTTGTCTTGATCACCTCGAATTGATGCTGCCATCTCTCCGAGAGGAGTGTCAGATCAAACTCTAAGCGAAGAATTGGAAGGCACAATCCTTCACATCATGAATCAAATAGAACTCGTCATTTGGCACTTCGAAGCAGATTGCCTTGTTCCGAGGCATCCATATAAAAGATGACTTTGAAGATTCGAGCATACATGAGGAGACCCAACATTGAAGCTTCGGGAGCTGACAGGATCAATAAGGGATAACGGGATTTCGAGGCTGCTCTGACCGCGGTCCCTCTCCCGGTGGCCTCGATTCCCTTATTTGAGGTCCCACCTCTCAAGAATTGCTCGTTGCGGCACTGGTATGATGTTTGGTGGGAAAGGCCTACACTTTTCGCCAGGTTCAGTCGGTGTCATTGACGATGCATCCGACTATTAGTTTTCGGCAAGTGGCGAAATCATGATTGGTCGGTGATGGTTTCAACTATGGACGCAGAAGCATACGGACAGCCACGTGCTTTTAGCCCGTCGCTAAGGGAAAGACGCTTGGCAGTGGGCACTGGCCATGGATACCGCATCGGGACATCGCTGAGTCTTGGAGACCTTGTATGTACAACATTGGGGAATCGTCAATGCGACGACAGTAGTCCAGATTAGCCTGCGGTATCCAGAGATTCTCCCAATCACAAAGACTAGAATACCCGTCACGAGAAAGGATATGGCCATACACCATCACGGGTTGGACCCGCTCGTGACGCTGTAACCGACGAGAATCTGACCTCTGCACTCCATGACTGGTACGCTACTATGGTACCTGCCACCTGGGTAGCAATGGGGATTGAAGACATGTGTGGGGTCCCGAAGTCAGAGCTAGTCCAGGTCGTCAATGGGGCCAAAAATCAAATCCCGAGACCATGGAAACGAAATGCTAAAAAGAACAGAAAAACGGCCTCTCGGCAGGCGAGATTGTACTTCTACAGTCCTTGGTATATGACTGCATGACTGCATGACGGCATGAGTTGGATGATCCGGGTTTACGAGAAGAGTCCTGCCCGGGACATTTTTCTTCTGGACGCAGCATTCAGGAGTCGGCGGGTCAAGCCGTCCCCCATCCCAGTCCGGGCTGACGAGGAGGGGAACAGGCCGCACGGGGACATGTCGGTTCTTGCTGGACGTGGGAGATCTCCACCCGCTACGAGGACCGGGAGTTGGAAGCGCACTGAACTGCGTCGGTGGAGCCCGTCCATTTACCGGAACAGGAAAAAGAACGTGCAGAAACATGGGGTCGAGGATTTAAGGGTGTGCCGCTTGCAAGGGGAATCAAATCTATCGCGACTGGAATGATCACAACCGCAGTCGGCCGATGCGATTGTGCTGCTCCTCGTCAAAACTGAGGTACTCAGCACGTTCACAATCGACTAGTGCCATTGCATTGGTAGCGAGCCGTGATCCCAGTCAGATGCTGCTGCCTGGACCACACTCGTGGGGGAGGTCATGTTTGAAGAATTATCGGATACACTGGAGATGTGATATCCACACCTCAAACACGACAGACAGAATGACGGGCTTGTCTGGGCTCAAGCCTTCAATATGCACGTCTAGCAGTCATGGTGCCGGGGCGGCGCTGAAATCAGGAGCACGCGATTGTTGGAACCCACCCTACCAGCAATCCGGTTCGCCATAGACTACCTGTACGTGTTGGGTAAGACGGTAGATGATCATCAGGGCTCAATCAGTGCTGAGCCTGGGAATACTCGGTTGTCTGTGGCAAGCACGTGTCCACCAACTGAACTTGAATATACGCTCGCCGCTTTCAGGCAGTCGATTCCGGCAATTATCTGCGTCTCATCGTCATCTACGTGGCGGACCTGCCAGGCAGGGAACAAGACCTGGAAAAAACACATCACCAAATCCAGATGGCCAACCCAGGTCCACGGTGTGTGGAGACCGATTCATGATTCAATGTACGCTGAACGGTGATCGATGATTGCGGTCATCATGATAAAGGCGTTTTCGCAATCTTGCAGTCATTACATGGCTCAAAGGGTCCCCCTCTCGGCAGGGCTATCTTCTCTCCTCCAAATTCGAACAATGACCAATTTCTCCCATCCAGCCTGCATTCCACTTGACCCGACACTCTCTGCATTCCAACCATCCCATGCGCGAATTCTGTCCATGACTTCGCTGGGTCGATTTTGCTGACATAGCAAGACGTATGCCACGCCACGCCCGGAAAGCACCTCAGGGATTGCGTCCAGGAGTCGATTGGTCGTCTCCATTCCATTTGCGCCTCCTGCATAGGTCAAGGACAGGAAGAACGAGTCACTTTCAAACTTGGCAGATCGAGACATGGCGTGCGCCGTGCGCGGGTCATTCTCCGATTCCGAAGGCAGACGAGGGAGTTCTTCCGTGGGCACATATGGCGGGTTGAACAGGAGCACATCGACGCTTCCTGGACGCAGCGCCGTACAGAGATCGCCAGTGATGCACGCAGCGTGGACTGTCTGAAGGGGCGTGACTTCCGGTGAAAGGGTAGACGGTGATGGAGTCTGCGTCGGCTTCTGCTCGGCCTGAATAGCCGTGGAAACAGTCTCCCGAGTCGCGAGGCACGCATTTCGATTCACATCTATTCCGAGAGTGAGCACGTCTCGTCTCCCAAAGATATGCTGTGATTGTGCCGCGGTGAATGCCAGAACCACCCCGGACCCTGTACCCACTTCGACGACAAGGGGGATGAAATTGGCTGACGGGTTGGAAGCAGAAGAGTCTGATTTGGAGAATCGCTGCGACAGCCATTGGGACTCGGATGTGGACGATAAGGTGTCCAGGAAAAGATATGAATCCTCAGCGGGTTCGTAGATAGTGTCGAAGGACACATGGGAAGTGTCAGGTGTGGGCAGCATCTTTGTAGGCACTGTTTCACCGTATTCCAGTTTCTGTACTTGAACGGAGCTTGTATATGTACGTCGATCTTGCTGCCTCGGGGAAGTAAAGGTGTTTCCAGCGTTCCACCGCACGAGGGTTGTCCCCGGCAAAACAAAAAAAAAAAATCACAACACAGGGAACGAAGCGCGCAGTCGATGATTCACACTACACACTTGCAAATAATGTTAGCAATGAATGAAAAGTGCCAACATTCGAAGTATCGCACAAGTGTGATAGTGAATAGAAGGAAGTCATTGAAACATCGAATTCCGATAGATAAAGTTCTTCCACTCGTTCGATCGCATCATCCAGCAGTCCAATGAGGGTCTTCCGCTCTCTCGCCGCCTTGGCCGCCTCTGCGGCCCTCTCCCGCGCACCCGCCAGTTCCCCAGGAAATTATGTCATGTTACGCATCCGCCCGAGATCCTTCGACCCTCTCGAGCCTCAACATCCAGCCCCAACCATGCGTCTCGCCCACCGTCTTCTCATGGCCGCACCGGCCTCGATCGGTTCCAAGTCCAGTCTCAGCGAAGCGCTCGCCATCCCCCCCCCGCTGCAACTCTACCGGCGCATATTGCGCGCGCATCGTCGTCTCGATCCCGAGCTGCGAGTTCTGGGCGACTCATATGTGAAGAAGGAGTTTCGGGCGCATCGGACGGCAGAAAACCCCTTGCACATTGTATGTGGAGAAGATCGGTCGTCCTGCTTTGTATGGCGCGAGTCGGAAAGCCGGGATGGGGTACCTTTTTGAACCGGTGGATATGGTGACTAACGGGTGAACAACTGTTGGCAGATCGGATTCTTGACGGAATGGCAGCTATATGTACAGAAGATGGAAAATGACAACTGGGCAGGAGAGAGATTGGACAAGGCGAAATTGGACAAGCTGAGTGGTAAGACACTGATGGAATGTTTAATACCCTTTCGAGAGAGAATGTAGGCTAACAAGGGCCTACTGTGTTTCCAGATCAGCAGCTCGGACAGCTATATGAGCTCATGGAGGCTATCAAGAATCCTGAAAAGGGTGAAGGCGAAAATGGTGAAGGAGAGAAGCAATGATTGTCTGATGTTGAAGCAAGATCGTGCTCTCTCAAGTCGACCACGAGCTCCTCGGTGATGGGCGCATTGGGACGGACCGCGAGTTTTCGTGATTCAGCTCTCGTCTAGCTGGGCTTTGTGGCTCTGTGGCTTTGCAACAAACTACCCGGAGGTTGTTGAGGCTTGTAATGATCCTTCTGATTGACACCAAGTCCAGGTAGACCTCCTTTCCCCTTGTTCCTGGGCTTAGTCCTGCTCTACAGTAAACGAGGGTGCACGTGTCACAGAGACCGGCCAGCTCACTTTGTTGATATCCTAGGGGAAATCAAATGTATTTATAATTGTTAGTGAGGTCTAATACGAGGAGTTAATGCGGGGTTTAGATGGCTGGAAAATATCATTTTGCATACCTCCTTTACCTTCACACGCCATATCTCTTGGTCAATCGTGCTAGCCCTGTCGTATAAGAGGTTGATACTTGCCATCATCAAGTAGGTGTTAGACCGTATTGAAAAAGACCAGACAAAGTAAGAAACAGACAGGACTCCCCGTCTGCTCCATCTAACTCAAGTGCACAGTATGACCTACGCGGCTACGCCGTCCTTTCCCAATATACACACAGTCATGAAGTGGTGTTGAAATTGATCTTAGGGATTTAGAAAACAAGACATGTGTGTGAGACGACCTTGGAACCTTGGGGTGAAGGCTTATATCAATAACGAGTACTACTAGTTTTGAGCCTCAAATATAGACATCGAACCTAGAAGGGGTGCGCTTAACACTTGGTAACACTTGGCTTTTCAAATAGCTGGTCCCTTGGTCAGAGAAATGCTAGCGGAAGGGTCCCAGAATGTTTGTCTTATGGCATATTATTAATGAGGCTTCGCTGAATGTCAGGGTGAGCAGAAGTGAACCCAGACAACACTATTACATACTTTGAATCGCTTACGCCCGGACGCAGACAACACTGGGGCAATGTAGTCTGAATCAGTCATTCTACACGGGATAATGATGAATAATACGTTTGCCTTTAGTAAACAGATAAAAGAAAAGGCTTTAGTACCGATATTCCTGTGTAAGACTCTTCGTACCGTAGAGCTTCTCCAGTACGTTAACGTCCGCCAATAGCATCAACTATACAAGATGGAGGATGGACCGGATTAATACTGTGAGTGCTATACAATTTAAAAAGATACTTCCTCCTCGATCGAACATTCCATCGTAGATTCTATTTGCGAAGCGTTGGCCAACACGCGTACACTCGTCTTCGGTTGGGGGCCTACCTAGGTACCAGTACCAACTTCACTTTTTCAGCATATGTTCGATTGGAGCTGCAAGTGGTCAGACGAGAACGGAGTACTGGACCTTCACGTATCCCGAGGTCACAGCTCTTGGAGGTAGTAGTAACTAGTGCTAGGTACTAGTAGGTTAGGTACGACAACTGACTAGTTACTTCTTTCGTACTATCTTATCGCCTCGCACCCCCACATCCCCCAACTCACGTCTTTTTTCCCCAACGGTACCCCAAAAAGCCAAAAAGCTCGGAGATCCCGCGAGAACGTACAGTACATAAAAAAGGTAAAGATCTAGGTTCAGTGGACTCTTCACAAAGCCACGAGTACGACCCTCACCCTCTGATCACTCCCTACTTCCCAGAACCAATCTCTCAATCTGTACGCTCTCCAGGATGCCATCCATCCTCGAAGACCCCTCCACGCGCATCCCTCCACCCCCCTCTCACACCATGGCTGCATCATCTCTCAAACCACGACCCACCACCCTCCCCAAGGCATCAAATGCCGGTCTGACGCTCTACCCCATCGCCAACGGTGCCGAGAATGTCCCGCGCGATCTGGTCAGATTCCTCCATGCAGAATTCAGTGCGGAGATCGTGCGTGGAGGCACATATCCCATGGAGCAGCCGATGGAACTTGACCAGTTTGCGTCGTACTGGTTTGGGACCTTTGCGGTTGTGGCGGTGCTGGATCTGGATGAGGGCGAGGACGGCGAGAAGGCGAAGGTGGATGAAGCTGAGGCTGGGGCTGGGGCTGGGGCTGGGGCTGGTGGACTGCGAGAGGGTCGGAATTGGGAAAAGGTGTGCTTGGGCACGTTTTATATTAAACCAAATTATCCTGGTATGTTGGAAATCTTTCATACAGACTCCCAGAGCTGCTTCTTGCTATTGTAGAGGGAGTGCAGAATGCAGAACCTCGACAGTTCGCTCTCGTGTCGGGCGGGGGGACAACGGGCTCAATCACAGTGCGTAAACAGACACACCGAGATCAACTTGACTGATTGCATATGCACGTATAGGTCGCTGCTCGCACATCTGCAATGCAGGCTTCCTCACAACAACGGCAGCCCGAGGCAAGGGCGTGGGCCAGCAAATGGGTGAAGCATACCTGCATTTTGCGCCCCAATTAGTACGTCCTCATCTCTCGCGTTTACGGTAGACGGAAAGCAGGTATCTATCAAGTATCTCGCAAACCCGGGAACACTAACCTCTTTTTCTTTCTCTTTTTTTTTTCTTTGGTAACAGGGCTACAAATACTCTGTCTTCAATCTGGTCTTTGCCAACAATCCGGCCTCGATCCGAATCTGGGAGAAACTCGGCTTCAGCGTCATTGGACGGGTGCCCAAGGCGGCCAGACTTGCCAATAGCGAGGAACTAGTGGATGCGTTGATCTTCGGTCGTGAACTGGGGAACTGATCGATTCTACTTACAGCCCCAATATCCCATCGAATGACTTGTCTTTGGTGACTTGGATGATTCATACGACGGGTCTTTGTGTGACCAGGTTGCATGAAAAGGCGTGCATACTAGGGCATAGCAAAGCATGTTTGTATATCAACCTTGTTGAGTACATGCAGACGAGAGACCGACATATGGTTGGGATGGACGGATGGACGGACAGATGGATAGATGTTGGAAGAACCTAGGCGTGAATTTTTTGAGTGCATACTTTGTCGATCCATTCCAAATTTAACAGATGTCAATGCCACATACACCACAGATGCAATCACAACACCTCGAACCAGCTCGTGGGTTGGACAGCAGCGTGAAATGATGTTATACCGTGGAGAGGATTCACGATCCGAAACAAAACGAAAACCAAATAACTCAATACTCGATCCTAGACGCATGATGTGCCCAATGAAAAGAAACAGATATAAAAGATCAACAAACAAATACAAAATGAGAAACCAACGCTCAAAACTTGATCATGCAACAACGGGGATATCATGCGAAACCTATTTCTCAATATCAAGACGCCATGATTGTTTCACTCGAGATCTGACGATTGGTTGCAGCGTAGGCGCAATGCAGAACGGAAGACGGTAAGTGAGTAGACGATGAGACAATGTTGGGGTAAATATAAAAGAGGCTGAGGAGGGCGTGATGCGAACTGGTGGGAAAGAGTTGAAAGAAAATCTTCCGAGGTCTGTCGCTTGGATATAAGGGAAGCAGGGGACACCGAGACCAGAAAGCGAGGTGCGTTGGAGGATTGAAAAGCAGAAGACTTGGTAAGGTATGAGGCAAAGGGACAGACAAGAAGCCAAAAGACACTCCGTCAAGGCCTCCAATGTGGGCGAGTAGGCAATTTACTCTGAGACACGGCTCGGTCCTTGTCAGGCCGTTTCGGCATGGGAAGAAGGCTCGTTCGTCGATTGCTAGAGTGTCCTAGAGCCGTGCCCGGACGGGATGGCTTGCTGGGGCTCGTTTGCGGTTCCGGATTTTGTCCATACCTTTGGGACGAGACACTGCGACTGAAAGACTGCGTCACGCCAGCGAAGCTCTGTCGGCTACGAGGAGTGGCCGAGAGCCCCGACGGACGCCGAAGGCGACTATATGGGGGAGGGTCCAGCAAAGAATTGTGGGTAGGGGCCGGTGACGAAACATTTCGAACCGGACTGGATGAGGCGTGGCGGTTCGAGACGCGACTGAGAGCACGTCCAGCCGAAGGGATGGGCGATACAGACAGATCTCGTCGGATGGGCGCTGTCGATGATGGCCGGCTGGGTAGCGGGGTTTTCCTCGCCGACGTCCCACTATTGGAGTAGAGATCATTCAGATTTGTGCTTGTAGTCCAGCGAGGGCGTTTGGGTATCGTAGATGGTTGAGGGATCTGTGAAGTCCTGCGATTTGTTGGAGTGGGTGTCACCGGAGGCATAGGTTTGGGGATAGAGGATTTTCGCCCTGTCACTGGGGCATTCACTTGAGGCAGACTAGAGAGACGTCGGACTTTGGCCATGGCGGATAGAGTCGTGGCGTTGCTAGCCGTGCTCTCACGCCGACTGGAGCTGCCCAGGGGTGTCTTATACCCGCTACCACTCATGACCACTGACGAAGCCGGTGAGCTACCCGGCGTATCGACGACACTTCCAGTCGCTGGGCTGTCCATGGTGACGATGCTGGAGATAGAATCGCGTAATTGATGCGCCTTGACGATATGAACATCCTCAAGAGATTCATCCATAAACCGAATGCTTGCCTTGAGAGCATCCGTCCGCGACGTCATATCCGAGAGCAAACGCAGTACTTCACCGTTCACGGTCAAGCGGTCGTTGACTCCCTTCTGAATGATGAGAATGACTCGCTCGATAGCGGGAACATAGTGCATCTTCTTGGCCTCGTAATTTTCGATCCTCTTGGTCATGTTGCTCGGGTTGTGCAAGTGCATGTTAGATTCCAGGCCCTCTTGCAGTTTCGCGATACTCCTCTCCACCGATTCAAACATCTTCAGAGCCTGGCTGCCTGCGTTCCGAAACACGATGATCCATTTATCCTCGCCCAGCTCTTTCCGCAGAGCTTCCGCATCCGCTTCCAGAACCTTGTAGCTCTTCTCCAAATGAGTTCGCCTGTCGTCGAGTTCCTCACAGGCACTGGGAAAGACTCTTTCGGCGCGGGCTTCGAACATGGAAAGTCGCATCGGCAAGAAGTCCAACGAGGCGCGCAGCGGTTGCATACGCGCAAACAGAGCCATCAGATTCGAGTAGCTGGAATCGTCTTGGGGTGTTTTGATAATCGGCGTACCGGACGCGGCCGCGAGCATGGTCAAACGATTAGTGGCAGGAGATCGGCCTTTGGTTGGAGATTCCTCCACGATAGTCTCAAGTTCGTTGATATCCAGTCCGCTTGCAGAATCGCCTGGATCCAACAGAGCCTGGTGTCGTTTCTCCTCCATCTCGAAGATCATGCCACTGAGGTTTTCAATCTCCATACCCACATCTCCAAGAACATTGGACCAAAGCTCCTCCCATTCCATAGCGAGCTCCACTTGCTCCTTGACACCACGCAATTTGGTTTTGATCTCCGCCCAATTCTGCAATATACTCTCCATCTGGCTGACAATGGTCGTGAGACTCTCTGGACCCACGTTGACAATATCATCGCGAAGTTGCACGTTCTCAATCGCTTTCACGTAGACGTTGACCAAGGACTCGAACCGAGTGATGGCCTTGTCTACTCCGTCCAGACCTTCTCGTCCACCAGCAGCCGCCCACTCCACATCGTCCTCGGCATCCAGCCCGCTGAGCACATCGGAAGCTTTCCTGATCCATATTTGAATTTGCTCCGCAGCGCCATTCAGGGCTCGGACTGCAGCTAGCGCTGTTGGGATATTCTCGATGCTGGTTTGTAGAGCACCAGGCTGTGGCAGAGGTATCGACGTCAGCTGTGACAACTGATTACTGAATGAAGCGCGCGAAAAGGAGTATATTGACTCGGCGCGCTGCAAGCCCATTGGATTGAAGTAAGACTGCTCCTCTGGGGCGCTGACCGGGACGTCGACCGGCGGTGAGTCCTTTGGCAGTGGCGGAGGAGCCTGCTCCTCTGACCGCTCCTCGCTTCGTTTGGTGTCGTCAACGTATTTCTCGAAATCGGTGCGCGTATCTGGTGCCGTCTCGGTTGGAAGTGAAGGTTCGGAAGAGGGGATACGATGTTGGGAATCAGGCTGGGTCTCGGTCTCTGGTACTTTCTCCATAATCAGGTGCGCAGGCGCAGGCTCTGTATCAGCAATAGACATGGACGCCAAGTCTAATGGAGGAGCGCTGGAGGTGTCGTAAACAGGCAGCGAGCCACTTGCAGGGTGATCAGTGCAACCGTCGGGGGAATGATCATCAACAATGGCTTGCGTGTAGTCGAGCCCCTGAGACTGCGCGTCAATCACGGCCTCAAGGTTCATACGGGGTACGTCCAGCGTAGTCGACGCGCTTCGCGTGGTGTTTTGGGCTTGTTGGCTTGGCGAAAGCGGCAGAGGTCCCGACCAGGCTTGCCCACGCTTCTCGATCCTGATCGATAGGTCCTTGTGCTGGCTATCCAACACCTTCAGCTGCTCTTCCGGGATGCGACCGACGTTTTTGGGATCTCGAGGTGCGCTGGTCACCTTGGCTGTACTGTCGAGCAGCTTCACGCGAGCCGCGAGGGCGGGCGACAGCCGACGGAAGATACCCGGCTTCCCGGTGGCCTTGTCGGCGCTGAACGGATCGGCTGGGCTTGAATCGTCTTCTTGGGCACTGTGATTACTGCTGCCGAGACTCCACAGGGAGGACTTGGACTTTAGGCGGCGAAGAGGAGACGGACCGGGGTCATTTGGGGAAGCTGAGACCGCTGAGGGCGGAGGAGACGCGGATGTTACGGACACGCTGGCGGACGGCGCGAGGTCTGTCGCAGGAGGAGGAGGAGGAGGATCGTTGATCGTGGCATGCATGGGTACTGGAACAGTTGGAGTACACGTCGAGAGCCAAACAAAATGGTACTGTATATTTGACAATGTTGGTAGGAATGATGGAGGAATGCTTTCCCCTCGATTGATCAACTGGAGCCACCCCAGAATAGTCAAAGGTGGGACTTGTTTCCCCCCGTTCTTCTGGCGGCGCGCACGGCGGGTGGTGGTTGATACAGGCAAGGAAGCAACGTTGAAATCGAAGGGCTACATTGCCGGGTGGGCAGGCAACAGAATTGTAAATCAGGAGGAAGTTGAGTCAGGGATTACTGAGTGAAAGTAAGGTGAGAAAGCATCAGAAAAAAAGGTCAAGCTTGCCAAAAAAATTGGGCAGCAATAGCTCGGTGGCTGAGATTTGGAAGAAGAACGAGGGATTAGGTGGCCGGGATGCACGATGACACACGGACATCGTAGGGGGTACACGGGACTCCACTTGCGACAGTATGCGGGTCTAGGTACCTCTGACTCTTTCCCCCTCGGCATGTTCACTGTTGACTGTGGTGAATCGTGACTGTACCACAGGGCCTGACTGTACAAAGCCAATTCAATATGATTGCTGAACACCTCCTTTGGTTGATGATATAGGTAATAATGGCATGTGTCAAGGCTCACCCAGCCACAGTAGCCTAGCAGATCAATTATTACGAGGGGCCGATCTGACTTTTCTCCCTCAACAGCCAAGGATCGACATGGCGTATGTACTCCTGAAGCAGGCGATTTGATGCAGTTCGTGCTGGGGGTTGGGAGACAAGCTATCCGGTAGTGCCAATTTTCAACCGACTTTGGCTGTATTGAGCCGCATTAATGGGGCTAAAGCACAGAGCAAAGAATGAACAGTCATACGGCGACGGCCGATGGCTTGGAACAGGTATGCAGGTTTCTGTCGGGAGGAAAACCTATGTACACATTTGGAAAAGCTTTGTTTCATGCCAGATTTCGTCGCTCGTTCTCGACAGGAGATCATTCATGTGAGATGACAAGACCAGCAATATTCTGTCAACTTTGTCTACCTTGTAGGAAGGCAGAGGTACCTACTAGGTAGACGTTGGTTCAAGGGCAGCTTCGGCCATGGAACTGGCAGGTCCAAGTAAGCCTAGCACTGTGCCCAACGGTAGACCGCTGTATGGTAGAAAGGGTCCGTGTCCAAAGGAGATACCATCCGTAAGGCCCATAAACTTGATGGTGAAGAATGAGAGGTGTGGAAAGACTGTTCACAGCGATAGATGGTCGACGTGCTACATACATATGCTCTCATAAACGTTGCGGTGAAGTATACCAACTTTGCGAAGTGCCAACCACCTCATGGTACAGTCAAATCAATCCCACGGAGTCCGTCTGACAAATGTGTGGCTGGTGAGTCCTTGGAACCTGCAAAAGAAGCAAGGGGTCTCCTCTTAAAAAGTATTACTTGGTTTACCCAGATGATTTGTCATTCATTGTTTTGGAATGGCTGATGTCTTGGACTTGCGCAACGTGGAAGTTGACTGCTGCAGAAGGCAGTGGAACAGAATACTCTGGGTGTTCGAAATTTGACTGGTACAGAGTTGGAGGGGAAGCCCTTCCTCAAAGAATACAAGGCTGGTCCAACACAAAGGCACAGGTCAAAGCTACTATATAAGACAATTCGAAGGGGGGGGTATCTAGCCAAGTGCCCTTGGGATGACAGAAAAAATAAACAAGGCCCAAGAGGCATCAAGCAAAAAGACATGTGAAGAAAAGAAGCACTGAAACCGAAGAGAAAGAGAAAGGTGAAATGAAGAAAAACAAGAAAGAAAGATTAACATCGAGAAGAGAGAGGGAAGTGCAGAGGACGTCAAGTCGATTCACATCAAGTTCGCTCACTTCATCAAATGAGACCGGCACTGGGCGGCCGGCCTGGATTGGCCTCCATCCAGTCTCTTACCAGCTCCTCTCGCACGGTCTTGCACCAGGCTAGTAGAGCGGCGTCAAACTGCTTCCATGCGGCCTCGCTGGTGTTTTGCACTACACCCATGACATCGACCTCTTTGCGCATTTCCCACCGCAACTCGGCAGCCTTGAGCCAAAATCGCAGATTGTCGGCCTGGCGGTAAGGCTTTGCAACATCTTCATGGTAGGTTTTGATCTCGCCAAAATGACGCTTGGACTTTTTGACGGCAATATTATGCAGTTGCACCAGGTCACGGCCATCTCGAAACCGCTCCAGGAATGGCAAGGGAAGGGATTCCAGGGGCGTGTCATCAATGGCCGTCCATTCGGGTAATGTGTGTCCGTCAAGCATGAGGCTTCGCAGGAAGGACTCCTCCCGAGCGCGTTCCCGTCCAGACCAGTCTCCCCGCGCCCAGTCCCAGTTGTCGCGCTCTTGAGCTTCCAGGTCCTCCAAGGCCTTTTCGCGAACGAGCATGGTGCGTACCCCGTCAATCCATCCCTTCACCACACCGCGCTCCTCGTCGCGGAATCCACCGGCAAAGTGCCGTTGCGCCCATCTCTTCAGAACATCCAAGACATGAAGAAGATCCTTGCGAATCTCGCGCTCGCTCTTGATGGAGCCGAGGCGCTCCGGGTGTGGATGGGCGGTGTAGTAAATTTTGGCCGCGCGAATGGCCATCGTCACATCGTCCAAGATACACATCCCTTGGGCCTCCTCTTTAGTCTGCGGCGGGGCCGACTCCCGTGTAGAATCGTCATCTGATGCATCAGGAATATCTCCTGGAGACAGGCTGTTGCGAATGGGCGCGCGGGGAGGGGGTTGCAGCCCATTCTCAATGGCTTCCAGATTGCTCTCGGCCCGATCCAACGCCGTCTGCAGATCTCGGCGCATCGACACGACGTCGGGCGGTGGCGGGACATGGTGTGTCTTGATACTGTAAGTGCTCACAGTGGGGGGTAACATCACTTCCCCCTCCTCGTCCTCAAAAGTAGCCCCCTCTTCCGCCGAGTCTCCCATGTCCGTGGGACTGGTAACCAAGTCCTCCATATGCCGCTCATTTGGTGTGATCAGGACCCGTGGCACGTTGTCTCGAGTCTTTTTCTTGAACTCCTTGCCGCGGCCCGTCTTTCCATCCAGCAAGCCTGTGCGAGCAAAGTAGTATTGCAGGTGGGCGATACTGCCCAGACTCATGACACTATCGCGATGCCGCGCCGAGTCGGCGAATTCTGCGCCACAGGCGCGAACATACCCATGTCTGCGGGAGGAAGTCGAAATCGTGGAACGAGCATCAGCCGAGGTTGCGGACGAGGCGGAGTGGGAAGAAACGGACGAGAATGTGCGGTCCGGTGAGGAGTATGAAGAAATCGCGGGCGTCGCGGGAACCGATGGAGACGGAGATGCGGCGCGGGCAGGCGGCAACAGAGTCTCGTCTTGAGCTCGTGGTTCCTCCATGACTCGGAAGCTATGTGTTTGGTTGTGCGAGGATTCCTCGGTGGCTGTCAATAGTGTCGCAATCGTTGCCAAAGTGGCCTGAATTTGTAATGTGCGCTGGCTCGGCGGAAAGTGGGCTTCGTGCTCACACACCAGAAGCGGGGACGGTTTCTGGCCACTTTCTTCTTCTTCCCAGGGCACGATCGCGGGCCAAACGAGGAGCCAAGAAGGTGAATAGCGGTCTTCAGCGCTGTCAGACCGACGATGTCTTCTTGCCAACCGCGATGAGATTCAGAGTTGAGCCTTGCTGCTTCTCGGTCGGAGGGCCAACAGAAGAGACCAGATTGATCCAACGATCGATGAGAAACGTGACGGATCGCCGGAAGACAAGCTTCTTTGGGATAAAAGGGGTGGTGCCGAATTAGCCTGCAGGCTGGAACAACGGGTCAACGAAGAGGGGCGCAGGGCTTTAATTTAAGCAGCGCATTGGAAGTTTCATTCGGCTGTCACGGTAGAATTTCAGGGGAACTGCGGGTCAAACAAGCCATCGTTCACGTTCACCAGATTGTGGTCAGTCTTTCGGGATCCCTCGTCATTGCTCTGGGTAAAGGATGAGTTGCCCGACTGTACTACTACGCTCGACTGTTGGTCTAGTCGAACTGGACCACTTCTGCTAAGCGAACAAAGACGAAGAGACTGTGCAGGACTACTCTCACAAAGGAAATGAGCGAGGATGGACTGGAGGCTACAAAGTACAAACGGAGTCTTGCCCTTCGACGCCATCCATGTGGCATGTGTGTCATGCGTGTCATGTGGTCTGGTACTACTGTACAGGTAGTATAGTTCCAACATCTGATGTCACGGCAGGGGTTCTTACTGCCTAAGCTCTGCGTATGTGACTCAAGCGTAAATCCTCACATTCACTCAATCGATAGAGAGTTGCCAATCAAAGTGCCAGTCAAAATTGTTTCTGCTTTTCCTAAAAAGGCCTAGCGGGTGGGCCACCCGCCCGCGATTCAACCGAACATTGAGCAATGCAGTCTGCCTGCAGCGCCTGACGTCTTTACAAATCATGAATCATGACAATCTGATGTGGTGCTTCCCAGAGGCACCTTGAAAATGATGCATAATCTAAAAATAAATTGCGCGAGTGAAGAGACGCGAGCACTCAGCGAACAAAAGAAATGAAGGAGAGCAGAGCCAACACAAACGCCGGAGCTATGACAAGAAACCCAGAGAACAACCCACTCAATGTTTTTCGTCCCCAATGCTTAAGAAAAGATTTCCTTCCGCTCCCAACCCGTAGCCTTGAGATTCTCAATCCCCCGGGACGGATGATCACGGACGGGGTTCTGATACTTGGTCTGGTAAGGATTGGGATCGATCGCCTGGTTGAGGTTCGAGAGGGTGTGATTGACCTCGCGATGCTTGGCCTCGTCCGCTCGAATGTACAACAGCAGATCTCGCATGGTGCGCTTGTCTTCGGGCATCTTCCAGTACTGGACGGCAATCTCGGGGGCCTCGAGCTGGTTCCATTCCGGTAAATGGCCGCTCTCAAGCTCCTTGATGGCACGGGTGTAGGTCAGGACGGCCTCCTCCTCGAGATAGCCCACGAACCGGTGGCAAATCCGTGGCGAGATGAGGTATGCCAGGAAGAACCCATTGAAGAAGACGCCTTGAGCACCGAGGACCATGAGACGCATGAACCAGCCAGGCTCGGCCAATTTGAGGAAGGTGAGAAGGTGCATGCGCTCATTGAAAGCCTCTTCGAGCAGAGTTTCGATCCTGCAATGGCACCAACGGTCAGCATTGATGCGTCGGCCACGACCACCGTCACTCCCAGTTTGGGTGACGAAAGTAAATCACTGTGATACACCTACCATCCATTGTCACGCTTCATCTTTCGAAGACTGCGGAGGTGTCGCAACATCCCGCCCACCATGCCAGGTACTCCAGCCACGCTCTCCAGAAAGACGAATCGAGTCAACCACTTTTGTTCGGTCATCTTGAATCGTGCAGGGAGTTGCTGGCCCGGCCCGGGGTGTTTGTATCCGGTGATCCAATCCATGCCCCAGCGGAAGAAGCGAACTGTCCCCAGTGCTACCCAGTCAGACCAATCTCGAGCTTCTCGATGCGCCACTCTGACGTTCTGCATCTGCGCCTCGGTGTAACTGTCATTGACCGTGTCAGTATATGTCATGTCGAGGTGAGCGCCATGGAGGTTATCTTGGCTTACACTGGGTGAGCCCACGCCGAGTCTACTTCTTTCACCGCGGGATTCTCAGGCGGTGGGAAGTATTCTTTGATTTGCGGTTGTGGCGTTGAGGAGATGGGGCGTTTCGCCGTGTAGAACACCGGTGATGAGCGTTGGGGGACGAGGCAAGATGAGCGATTCCAGGTGGAGGAACCTGTTGAGCAGGTGCGCATGGCGAAGTAAAGGACGCTTTGTGGTCGAGCAGTGGCTCTGAGTGGCCTCACTCGTGATATCGTAGCTAGCGAGTTCATCTTCAGAAGAGTCGTAATGTGATCAATTGTAGGTATTGTTGAAGAAGTGTTGATGCTTGGAACAGATCAAGACAAGGTCAAGAGGGCGAGAGCCCAAGTGGGTTTTATACGACGCAGCACCATATGGACGACCACAACCAAGTACCAACCCCAACCCGAAAAACTACGAATCCCGAACAAACGCCGTAATGACTAAGCCCAATCAAAATCCCGACTCCGGTCTCCTCCAGACCACGTTTTTTGCCATTCGGTTCTTCACCTTCAAACTATGGAACAGGGCCAGGGGCCGGGGGGCAACCTGGTGTGCCTGAAGGCACTGGCAGTGACGGCATTCTCTCCCTTCTAATTGGCGACCAGACACGCCACGGCGATCGGCAAGCTTACCTGCAAAAATCCCCAAATACCAACGGTTCCATGCAGAACACGGACCCGCTCGGCCCCATCGTCTGCCCTGTGGCTCTTCGAGTCCTCGACGGGTGGTCTGGTCTGTCTATCTCATCTATTCGCCTGAGTTGATCGTCCACGAACAGGAAGCGAGTTCAACAAGCTTCCCATTATCCCGGTGGCACGTTCTTTGATTTTAACCGAGAACGAGCCTGTCATCTGGTGACCGTTCTGAAATCCCATACGGATCCAGGGACATGCCAGGTGACCCTCGGGAGGATTCGGGAGGGGAAAACCACCCTTCCTGCTCTGTCCGACATGGGCACTGAGTCACGGCCTGCCGAGAATCCGGTCTTTTCGGGGTCTGGGCCGCACTGCCGGAGTGCAGGTACATCGGGATGCAGTACTGGGTACAATGAAGCACAACTTGCATGGTCACTGACACAAAGTATAATGTACACTCGTCTCGGTATGGCGACTTTTTCCTACTCTAGGACAAACCCAGACGCCAAAACTATCGAGCACTGGCAGATCTCCAAGCGATAACCAACTAACTCGGAAACTCCTACTAGGTAGTAGATAGTAGGCACTCAATACTCACACATTTGAGGCCGATGGCCCTCGGAACTGTCTGCATGGATCTTGGATTTGTGATCCACCTCATTCACTCGGGATACGAAAGCTCATCCTGTCTCGATGTCAAGTTTCCCCGTACCTACTACTCGATCGCCGAACACTGGAGGACCAGGTTGCATCATAGGCCGAACGCACAGCCTCCTAGTCCCTTTCTTCGGTATAAACGTCTTCCGAGGGAGTGCTCTGAGCTTCCAATTTGATATGATGGTCCAATACCCCGCCAAGTAAACGGGCAGTGCACTACTATCATGCATCCCTGCGCTTTGGCTACTACCTACGATCCCTCCTATCGCGGTTAATAAAATGTACATTTGAAGAGTTTTTCGAGACCCCTTCGGTGGCGTGGATGCGATGGTAAATTTAACGTGGTGATCATTGAACCCTCAACATTGAATTTTGACAAAGCGAAATCTTCCGGAAAACTGCCCGCCCCGCAGTCTTCTTCAGTCTACTTCTCCTCGTTGTCTTTAGAGCCCTTGAGTGCGTGAAACCCCGACTCTCCTGTCCGCAACACCACGAAGGGTTGATCATCTCCTTCCTGCACACACATCTCTCGTTTCTCCAGCTTGACCACATGGGCATGACGAGGTCCCTTGTCTACCTGCTTGAGAAATTGCTCAATCAACGATTCGGGACCTTGCGCTTCACCCTCAACCTGTGTGGAGAATCGTGAGCTGATGGCGACCGGAATATCTTGAACTCGATAGATCGCGATGATCGACTCACCCTTCCACAGTGGGTGTTTCGGACCCAGCCATGCAAATTGTCCTTTGCAGCACACTTGAGGACGAAGTCACTAGATTGTTGGTTGATCACAAAGTTAGGTGTACCGTGTGGGACATGGGCACGGCTCCTCTGTGTGAGAAGTATGATGTCATAAACTAGTGCGGAAGCTGCTTGCTCACGTACCGAAACCCAACACCTATTGTTAATGGGAATCATTGTCAGTCCAAGAAGGCAGCTCGCTCAAGCAGATGAGCCTAAATATGTATCTTTGAACTCAATGAATAGCACAGAGGTTCATACTCCGAGAGGCTGTCGAAAGTCTTACTTACCTTGTACGGTGCCGTGGACCTTGAATGCAACCTAGAGCCCAAGCGAGTTAGCCAGATAGCAGGAAGGATGACTTCAGTGATGGGAATGAATCATGTAAACTTAAAGTCAGGGCCAGCTCCTTCCCAAAATATACATACTCTTCTACTGCTCATTTCGATGGTGGCTTTTGGCGGTTTATTAAGATGATAGAAGTTTGGAAGTCGCTGATGTTCATTGAGCTGGAATTTGAAGGCCTGAAAATCGGGGTGTCTCCTCGGTCTGCTTGGTGCGGGGAGACTTGATTCACGACATGAGGGCCGAAAGTGCTGAGCTAATCATTTCACGACTCAGGGGCGATTGAAGTCATTGAACTCCGAGATCATTCCAGAATCCAGATTAATAAATTAGCAACGGCCAACCCTGAAAGAGCACCCAGGGCTCGGACATTGACATGCCATATCTTGTCCACATCCATGATGCTCTGAAATTTTCACCCTACGATCGAGAACGCAGTATAGTATCATTCTGAATTTCGGGCCACTTGGGGACATTTTAGACTCAATGTTTCCGCAATTTACCCATTGGTACCCGTTGAGGCCGTTACATGGAGATTCATGTCGAATAGTCGATGAGGTGATTGCAGCCCTGTGAATCGGCTTGTCATGGAACTTGGGACGAAGTCACTGCTACCTTGGATAGTGCCGAGACCAACATTATAATCCTGGTCATCGGCGTAAGCCTCTCATGGAAAGCCAGTGTTCGACGAGGAGTGACATGCATTGGCAAGTATGGAGATTGAGTAAATAGAGAACTAGAAGGTCCATTAATGTTAAGCTCTCCATTCTTCCTCCTTGAAATAGTAGATTCGGTCACTAACTAATAAAGTACTACCTATTTCTTTAGGTAGGTATGTACCTTGAGCCTCATCACTTCGTACTTAATTGTAGGAAAATTTGAAGCTTCATTCGTACGTGAATCTCCTCTCATTCTCGACTCACCAGGATCAGGCAACATCGCTTCCTAGCAGGTCGGTAAGCCTATTTACACGCGCTATGAACGAGTTGAACAACTTAGAGTCATAAGCACTGCCAATCCTATGGCAATCATCCTATGGTTGACTTCAAGAATTATGTTACCTGCTACTGGCGACGGGGAGCTAAGGACAATCACCGATTGGGCTGTGCCTCGGCCGCTCCCCCCCCCCCCCTGAGGATCCTCCCATCCCCACAAATTCAAATCTCAGCTCCGTTCGAAGACTGTCACAGCTCTCTCCCTTCGACTGGCCATCGTGTGCGCCATGACCCTACAGTAAACCATGTCAGCCCTTCTTTTCTGGCTACGACGAATTTATTCGCTCGATACCCTCGACACTCGTTTCACGTCGACCGCAACAACCCCCGGTGTAGCTGCCGCTGACACGCGACCTCCAGCTGCCAAAGATGCTCGCGCCAACGCGATCGCCCAGGGCAGGCCGCCGCCGCTCTGGCGCACACCGGAATTCTTTGTTTATTATATCTTCTTCATCACACTCGTTCCATTGATGTTCAAAACGGTCGTGGATGCTTCCAAGGGTAAGTGTCGGCCCGCGGGGAGGCATCACTGCCAGGGGCCAACTCGACGGATGTTAATTACGGGCTCTGTCACTCAATAGACTCCCATCCGGTCTATCCTACATATTCTCATCTACTCTCACAGGGCTGGATTCCCGGTCGCTTGGTTGTAAGTCTCAATGGTCTTCATCTCGGCAAGGTCCTCGATTCGAGCCCGCACTGAACACTTGTGTGATTCCTCCCAGGACAACTCCGATGCGCAATACGCAGGTTTCCGCGACAACTTCCCATATCTGTTGTTGCTCGTCATTTCGCATCCTATCTTGCGACGTGCCTATCAACGCTTCGTAGCGACTCCCAAGACGGATCATAGAACAGCTCGGTCTCCCAGTGCGGCGGCAGATGCGCAATTGGATCAGCGCATGCGATTCGACTTTGCATTTGGCCTCGTATTCATCACGGCACTTCACGGCATCTCGGCCTTGAAGATATTGTCGATTTTATACCTGAATTATAAGATTGGAACAAGCCTTCCCCGCTCTTATGTCCCTGCTGCAACATGGACCTTCAATATCTGCATCTTGTTTGCCAACGAGCTGTGCAGAGGCTATTCACTGGAGGTGCTGGCGACAATCATATCTCCTGGCCCTGATTCTTCGAGTGATAAGCATACGGGGCTTGTGCAGTGGGCGAAGGCATTGGATAACTTGGGTGGAATTATGCCTCGGTGGGAAGTTCTGTTCAAGGTCACCATCTTGCGTCTAATCAGCTTCAACATGGACCACCACTGGAGCCTACAGTATCCCGCGACCAATGCGCTTGAAGTGAGCTCCAGCCGAGGACCTTCCCCTGTCCATTGAATAAAAGCTGACCATATCCCACAAGAAGAAACAATTAGACCCCGCGAATCTTTCTGACCGTGATCGTGTCAAGATTCCACCTGAAGCCTCGGCATTCAGTTTCCGCAACTACATTGCCTATGTTCTCTACTCTCCCTTGTTCCTAGCTGGTCCAATAATGACCTTTAACGACTATGTTTCGCAGCAACGGTACAAGGCACCGTCATTGACCGGAACACGGACTCTGCTTTACGGGATCCGCTTCCTCCTTACCCTGTTGTGTATGGAGCTCATCCTTCACTACATCTACGCCGTTGCAATCTCAAAATCATCGCCCAACTGGTCCCTCTTCACGCCCGGTCAGCTGAGCATGCTTGCTTTCTTCAACCTTCACATCATCTGGTTGAAGTTGTTGATCCCCTGGCGATTCTTCCGGTTCTGGGCCCTCCTCGACGGGATCGATCCTCCCGAGAACATGGTGCGCTGCATGTCAAACAATTACTCCGCGCTCGCTTTCTGGCGCGGATGGCACCGTTCATATAACCGCTGGATTGTCCGTTACGTATACGTGCCACTAGGCGGAGCCGGTGGTGCACGTGGTTCCTCAACCTCCGGAACCAGATCATCCTCTAAATCAGGCCTAATGGCCAAATTCCTGCAAATCCGTAACTTCTTGCTGGTCTTCACATTCGTGGCTCTATGGCATGATATTAATCTGCGTCTTTTGATGTGGAGCTGGCTCATCACGCTCTTCATTCTACCGGAGGTTCTGGGTGGAATCCTGTTCCCTGCGAGTCGCTGGCGTTCACGCCCCACTACCTACCGTGTCTTGAGCGGCATCGGGTCCGTGGGAAATGTGCTTACGATGATGATTGCCAATCTGACAGGGTTCGCACTGGGCCTGGATGGACTTCAGGAGTTGCTGACGAGTCTCACGGGATCGTACTCGGGTGTGGCGTATATGATTTCCTGTTGCGCTGTGCTGTTCGTCGGCGTACAGGTCATGTTTGAGATTCGGGAGGATGAACTTCGAGCTGGTATCAATTTGAAGTGTTGAAGCGAGGAATTGAGAAATTTCCCCGCATTTCTTGGGATCATGTCAGATGTCTGCCTGTTTGTAACAGGCAAGATGTTTTTGTTTGAAGCATAGCGTCAAATTGCGATTCAAAGAGTTATGCATTTTATCTCTTCATTGCTTGTTCTATTGCAAAGTCGTTGCTGAAACAGAGGGTAGAAGAAACGTCATGATATTCGTCTAGTCGTCAAGTACAAAAGGCCGGGAGAAAGGCGGAGGCACAGAACAAAATTGCTATCCACAACATCCCTGCGATACCGAAGCAGCAAAAGGTCCTTCACGTCCGCCTAAAAGAAAGCTCCGCATCTTGAGTCCTCATGCACCTTGTAACAATCCAACCCACACGTTCGCAAATGACAACTCTTGCACCGAATTTTGCCCCAATATCCACACATGCAGCAAAACGATCGGGGTAACTGTGTCGAAAGCGGCGAACCGACCCGCGAGGCATGATACGACAGGGCAGGTTCGGACAGTAAACGATCCATGATCCGTTCTGACGGTATTGTGGGCCCAAAAGAGCGCAGAAGAGGGTCGCTGTCATGTTCTGTCTTGAGGATCTTGTGTCTGTGGTTCTCGCCATCGTCCTCTGTTTTCGCATCGTTGGCTTCTGAAGTCGCGGGCACGGGCGTCGTGGCGGGGGCAGGCGCAGGCGCAGCAGCAGCCGCAGGGGTAGGTGTTGAAGGCATCGTCACGGTGGCAAGAGTTGAGCCGCGCTTCTTTTTCACACCGGCACCAGCAGGCGTCATACTGGCCGCCGCCGGCGTCGAACTTCGTCTCGGCGTAGCAGCAGTAGGTCCAGCGAGACCCGTTGCAGCAACTACCTTGACTCGCGATGGAATCACGGGCCCAACAGCGGCCGCGCCCACAGGCACACTCAACCCACCACCCCCCGCCGCAATCGCCGCATCTTCATCATCGATATGATTGCGGAAGGTCTTTTGGGAGACGAGGATGCGCCGCACGTTCGAGCTGGTTTTTGTTCGCGAGACTCGCGCGCCTGCCTCTCTGGCCGGTCTAGCCGGGATTGGAATGGACACGTCGCGCTGATTCTCACGGTCTAGCTCGGCGAGATGGCGGAGGATGGCATTTGCGCGCCGGGACGAGATATCGCCGCCCTTGCCGGCGTTGTTGATTCCGCGTTTGCGGCCGAGGGCCGGGGCGGTGTTGGCTTTTGCAGGAGCTTGGCCCCGGTCTGCGACGTAGGTGTAGCCCGGGGTTGCGTGGGTGGTTGTGTTTGCGAGGAGTTCGACACGAAACATTTTCTTTTGGGGCGTCTTGCGGATGTTGTGCCAACTTTTAGGTTCCTGGGTGATGCGGACACAGACTGTTTTTTTTGTGGGGAGAGGTGTTTGCGATAAGGAGAGAATCATAGTGAGGGCGAACCTTATCAGCTGGAGATGCGCGATAAGAGGGAGGTTTGGTCTGTTTGCATCATAACAGGGGTGGGAGTTCACTAACTTACTGTGGTTACCTTTGTCCTTGTAGTCCGGTACTGTTGCTGGGCAGCTGTCACTCTTCATTGCTCCAGTCGTGTCAATTAAGCTTCTGGTGTACCAAAGTTGCAAGGCACTGGAGGGTCATGTCGTGTCATATTTAGATATAGCGCAGGGGTACTGGAAAATGTATGTAACCTTTAGACTTATGCCATTGCAGCCTGGAACATCAGGTTTGATTCCAACTTTATGCTCGACGAATAACACGATAGAGAAAGGGAAAAGACGAGAAATATATAGCACCCAACACCTTCAAATGAACATATACCGGAAAAACCGGACGACTTAAGACGAAAAATTCAACTGGAAAGCCTTAGAACCAGTCACGCGCTTCATTTCTTCTTGAGGTGATCTACACGATCCTCAAGCTCGATGATATAAGATTGAAGCTTCATGGTAGCATTCTGAAGGGCCTATGTTACGATCGACCACAATCATCTCCTCTCAGATCATGGCCGGAGAGGAGAAGAGAGTCACATGGTCAGTCCTAATTTGTTTCATGATTTCTTCCCCAGTTGCCCCTTCCAGAAAAGAGGATTGTTTCCAGGGAGGAGGTAAAGCCAGGATTCATGAATGGAAGCCGAACTCACTAGAATGTCATCATTCAACATCTCGTTGGACACACGATAGTCGCCAAGGACGTAGTAGTAGACGGATGCCCCCGCAACTACAGCTCCAGTCAGAAACCCGAAGAGTCTGGAATATGGTTAGTCTCTTTCCTGCTCATGACTCCAAAGAATCAAGTGACAGCTTGCGGCAAACCACTGGCGTAGTACGTTGTACAATACATACCCTCCTCGGAAAGCCCCAACGGGCTTACGCGCTGGCAACGGTACGGCCTCCAGACGAGCACGAGACGTGGAGAAAGGTCGAGCTACAGCCCGACCGTAGAGCACTGGAAGGGTCCCGAGACGAAGCGCCATCGTCGGAGCCGGATTGACCATGAATATGACAGAGAAGCTGAACTGTCCAAAATACCGTGAGCAGGTACTAATGGTGCCCTTGCAATTGTTTGGATGAACAAGAGAGAGATGCCGGTGGCAAGTGTTCGGAAACAAAGTGATGTGACGTCTGGCGGGTGGGGAGAAACTGGAGGATCGGTCCACACGCGCCCGGGGCCGGCTAACGTTCCTTGATCTTGTAATTGGAACAGGTAGTTGGTACTTGATGAATACTTCAAGTTTACTGTCGACATGCTGGTACTTGGTACGAATTCCGCACAGCTGCAACACTTACCGAGTACCTTACCAGGCTGGATACTAAGTATAGTTCCAAACTGTAGGTACCTAACTGTCGATTAGGTAGTAGTAAGTTCTATATCTATTGCTGCTCATTCATCTAGGTTGCCATCAAGTAGCGAGTTCTCTTACACATGATCTGCGTCGTGAATAGTAAATACTCAACATCGAACTGAATTAGATCTAAGGTCCACTACCTTGACCTATGAGGCTGAATGCTGTTGCAGACTATGGGAATTAGAGTGCCTTGCGAAGCAAAACCCATACATCTCTCACAGTGGATAAATGCATCTTCATGCGAAAGTCAGCCCCCCAGACTTTCGAGGCATGCAGTCCAATGAATGCGAGCGAGGTCAGTTGAGTATCAATGCCACAGTGATATTTACATAGATAACAGAAGGCCGCTCCGAAAGCGATCATTGGAGCAATCTCAGCTCCTAACTGGCCATAGTGCTTTCGTTGAACAAATCGCCCAGGAGATCATTCTGGCAAAGTTCATAATCCACGCTACCCATTCCATAATTGCTCTCAAACACATAGATACTGAGTCGATTGAAAAAGGGACGCAAGATCCGCTCAACAATCTCGTCCTTGGCGGTCTCCCGAATTCGATCAGAAATGAGCCACGGTCGTTTGAAGCCCGGACGCGCGACAGGTTCTGAATTGTCACCAGGAAGAGGTGGAGAGAAGATGCCACGCGGTCCGAAGCTTTGGGAGACCTCATCGGCCAGGGACACTGGTTCCCAGCGGTTCAGAGGATAAACGGCGTCAATCGTGTCGGTGACGTAGAGCCATTCGAGAAGCTGGAAATCATCAGGAGCAACGGTAAGGAGCACATCGAGGAGTTTACACGCCTGAAGTAATGAGTAGGGGTTAAACAGTTCGGCTTGAGAGGCTCGGGGCACTGTCGCAATGGCTTCCTGTATCTCGACGTTGATCATGGGCCAGAACGGTGCAATTGCGTTTGCTGATGTCTTGAGCACCACAGCGCGGATGACCATAAAGATCTCGGACCGAGTGGCAGATGATGGGGACGAGACATGAGTTGCCGCGAGAAGATCCTCAATCTTCTGAAGCAGCCCTGGCAGCTCAGCAACAAAGTAGTCGCGATCGGCCGACAAAATCAAGAGAGCAATGCGACGAAGGTTGAGCTGGGCCTTTCGGTCTGCCTCAAGTCTCGCGGCAGATGCGCCCACTCCAAACATGATTCCCGCCGCACTGGGTGGTGGAAGGCGGGTGAGAAGCTCGGGTAAGCGATCCTTGTCGGATAGTGTCCACTGCCGCAAAAGCTCCAACCAGTTGCTCTTGACTAGGTCTACGTGGATGCCGAAGAATCGAGGATCATTGAAGGCGTCGGCGATGTCCTTCTTCCAGAACTTGGCTGCAGCGGAAACCTTCACCATTTGCTGTAATATAATCATCACATTGCGGTTCAGGTTGTTGGGAAACAGACGGGAGCGAATCAAGGGGCCGATCACATTGGTGGACACAGCGCTAATGGCGGTGTTGATACGATCAGTGTCGCCTAGAGTCGTCAGGAAGGAGGGCATTGATTTTGCGAGAATACTAAGCATGTCATCTGGACCCGTATGTGATACAGCGGTATGGTCGTAGTCGAATGAATGTCTAGCCATGAGCCCAGCCTCCTGATTCAGTCCAAGAGGCTTGCTCGTGAACACAGCCGTCAGTAGTCGCAGAACCACATCCTGTCAATCACGGGTCGTTAGTCTCTTTCACACGGTCATATACAGGCGGAAGCATCAAATAGTAGACTTACCCCAAGTTCCTTTCGCATTCGTCGATCTTCGCCAAAGGTTGTGTTTTCCAGCTTCGTTCCCAAGATAGCCGCGAATTCTATCAGTCGAGGAAGAATTTGACGGTGCGGAAAAGGGTTGCTGAGCACATCGCGGAGGAAGGTGGTGCAATCGGTCCAGATCTCGTCAAGAACATCATCGTCAAGCGAGCGTGCATACGCAACCAAGAAACTGGCAAGCTCAGATTCGGAGACACTGGATGTTAGCGACGACTTGCGGTGCTGATCTAGGGCGGCAGGGTTTGTTCGTGTGTAAATCGCATTGAACACCGCGGGAATGGTAATCTTTGGGCTGGATCCGTCAAGGGTATGAAGCAGACTGAAAATGAGCGAGGCTGTCTTCATGTCGGACTTGGCCCACATCTCTATCAACGTTTCCAGGCATTCCAAAGCCTCAGCATCGAAGAAATGTTCGAGAATGCGTCTGGTTCTGTTTCGCATGCGTAGGGACGTATACTGGAAGGACGCAATTGACTCCAAGTCCAATGTGAGCCCCGCACCATCGCCAGCGCCCCAGGCCCAAATTGAGAAGCAAAGTCGAACTGCGTCCTGCAAACAGAGCAGAACCGTCAATCGGTCGTTAGCAGTGTTTGGCTTGCCCTGTGTGCCATCGGAGCTGAAAACACCAGAGACCATGTTCCCGAAAAAGCCTTGAGGCAAGTCTGGACTCTTGGAAACAGGAGTATGTGACTCTTCATGGAGCAGCCGATCATGCGCATGTGCAATGCAAGTCTCGAGACCAGTAAGGAGAGCGATAGTCACAGGCTCGGAGCGATCCATGGCCCAGCCCTCCGTCTGTTGAAATGCTTGCTGGAGGTTTCCAAAAGAGACATGGACCTCCTTACAGAGGCCCTCCACAAGCACCAAAAGATTCTGGAAGATGGATCGGGAGAATAGTGGAAGTGCATCGCAGAGAAGGCTTATCCACTTGTCCAGAATATCCCGTGATTTAGGGGAACTGATGCCTTTGAGCAGACAATCCAGCAGTTGCTCAGGCGGCTGGAAAAACTGAGGTTGTGGCGGTGGCTTATCTGCTTTATCAGTCGTGAAGGACAATATCGAAGGGCTTGTCAAACGTTCACGAGATCGCGATGGCGGGCGCTGTTGCTTTGGCCGAGGAGGGTGAGGCGGTAGGTAGGCATGGGCAAAGCGTACTTTGAAAGAGGCAAGAAGCGCGTCGATGAGGGCCCCTTCGACTGCGCTGCTGGCTTCTTGATCAGGAGAGGCTAGAAGTCGATTGACCAGTACGCTGTCAATACCAGATTCCACGAGATCTTGGGCACCAGGTCCTAGGAGAAGTTGCCGCAAAAGTTGTAGCGCAGACATTTGCAATTTATCATTGTCGGAGCCGATATGTGTTGTTCCCGCTACCTGACCACGAATGATTTGAAGACAGAACCGGAACAGCGAAGCATGCAGGCTGTTGGAGTCTGCGCTATTACGCTGACCAGATACGTCCGATCTCCTGTCAAGCTGAGTCGATGCTGATTTGAGCAGCGTGATCCATCCGTGTTGCGAGAGAGTCGAGATAATATTTGAGGCAGTGCGCAACAAATAGGTACATTCTCTACGGTCATCTCCGGAGATGACCTGATCTTGCCCTGCGCCAAGACTGCCTCGATCGAAAATTTCATCCAGCTTGGAGATAAGAATGTCAAATACCCTATGTTCAACAGTCAGAAAAGGGAAAAATGAGGCGAGACCGATATATTTCTTGCCTATGAATGGACGGGAGCTCCTGCAACCACTGCTGAACGCTTTGTGGGATATCGCCTGGCTCCTGTGACAACAAATCTAGCACAACGAACAGCGGACGCTCAAGCAAAGAGCATTGGTACGAGAACGCAGTTCCTCCGACTTCTAAAACTTGTTTTGGAGGCTGGTCGTGTCCGCCGTAATGGCTTTGATTCCACAAGACGTAAAATCTTTCGGCTTGTTTCACTGAAGAAAGATGAGCAGAGCCATCTGATGACGCATGTATCATCAGGGAGGTAATCGAGGCCTCAACTTGATGTTCCACCCATGACAATGAGTGAAGCAACCACAAGCAGCGCACAGCTTCAACGTGGAATTTAGGGCACAATGGGGCTAGATATTCCCAAAGCCTGTCAACAAGAAGAGGTATGAGGGCTGATGTGTCAGAATAACTTGCGTAGACTCCCGGGCTCTGAGTAAAGTAGAGACTAGTAAGAACAGTCGCAATCGTTGTTAAGACTTCAAAGGACGATGTAGTCATGCTGGCAGTCGCTTGCTCTAGTCGAATCGAAATGGCGTCAATGAATCTCCTGTCCCGAAGAACGCGCGACTTCGGAAGTTTTTGGAGAAGGTTGATGAGGATACTTGACTTTTCATTGAAAGCAGCATCCGAGTCTTTGCTCTCAAGGGCTTGAATGGATAAATCATGAGCTTCTTTGATAATCAATTCGCTTAGGTGCTTCGGTGCAATGGGGAGAGCCGGAAGTTCAAGGCTGCTCTTGCAGTTATCGTAAAATTGGTGAATTCGAGGAAGGATGTCGTCTGCCTCGATCTTGATGTCCGAAGCAACAGGCTTTTCTGACGAAGTCTTCCGCGAAAATGCACGCTCGGTGAGTAATGCCATTAACAGCTGAAGCACCGCGTGTGACGATTTGAACACCCCTTGCCTTATTGCCTTTGCACCTGTGGATAAGTTTGGTGGTGAAGACAGCTCCCGCATTTTAACAAGGATTGATACTGTCAGCAAAGGAGCGTGAATCTGCGCCATGTCATCTTCGCGGACGTTGAAGTTTCTGAGAACGAAGGCTGCCAGATCTAATTTGTGCAAGATGCGATCGCCGCCACTTTCAATCTCTGCCACGGTGAAGTCAATCAAGCCTAGAAGCTCTGCGAAGATGACACTACTCTCGACGCCGTCGAAGAAGGCGCTAGCACTGCGGAATACCTCTTCAGAATGGGCCTTAGACGCCTCCTTCTCGTACAGCTGAACACTGTTCATGATTGGGAAGAACACAGCTGGCACAATTTGGCCACCAATCTCCCATCGATCCATCAAGGACAGGGCGATCCGGAATGGTCTCGTTCGGTCGGAGGGTAGACTGGGCTTTGTGTTGATCATCTTGAGAAGTCCATTGATCAATGGTTGCAGGCCAACTCGGCTAAAATACTGTGATCGCAAAGCCTCACGAGATTCAGCATGTCCCGACCGTGCAGTGTCGGACGATGACTGGGGCCCCCCGGTCGAAGGTCGATCATGTGTTGGCTCCGGTCCTAAAAGCCACGACCACAGCCGGCGATTCAGGCTCATGTCTCGCCTCGTCACTACACCCACAGCAGCAATGATGAGTAGCTCGAGATCGCGATCAGCGATCTGAGATTGTAATACTGGGGAACTGAGTGGCAAATGAGTGACCAACAGATCAAGGAAGTTTCGCTGCACCAGAAGCTGCTCATCCTGGAGGCCGGTTGCAAAGCAACGAATTAACAAACCAGGCTCTGGCTGAATGACAGAGTTCGCGGCTGCTGAAACCCGATCCGAATCGTCCTGCGCTTCGCTGTCCCTCTTCGTGCGAAGGCGATCATCGACAATACCTAGCCTTGGAAGGTAACGATTCAAGTATGCCAACACACCTAGCCGCCGGCTGCTGTTGGTAATGGACGCCAGAAAGAGACATTGCCAGAAGTATTGTCCAGACAGACCGTCTTCGATCTCGGCAGCCCTCTGGGTCTCAAGCTTCCCCGAGACATCCCGCAGCTTGTTCACAATTCTCATTGTAGGTTCGAACTCCTCACTGGTCTCCTCTTCCAGCCCCGGTAACAATGCGAGCAAAATTGCTTTGAAAGCCGGTCTCAAGGCCCATGGCTCCAGATCGAGGATATAGCCCTCCACCAGCGACAAGAAAAGCGGCCGAACAGTGAGCGATGCGAAGGTTAACGTCGGGGCAAGGCCGGGAAGGTACAATGCAAGGTCGTGTGAAAGACCCTCGAGCTGATAATGTACGTAAGAATAAGTTTTATAGCCATGGAAACTGCGGTAGATTTCGGCGTACCTTAATCAACCCAAATATATAAGTGTAGACTTCTAGCGCCTTTTGGTGAACGCCGGAGGGCAATGAGGGGTTGAGACATTGAGCGAGTCGTTTCGACACCAACACTTTATGGGGAACGACACTTTGATCTGGAGGATGGCTTTGTAAGGCCTGGAATCTGTCAGAATCAAGAATCTACCCACGCAAAATGAGCTGCGGCTGGATACCTTCAACAGCCGACTAAGGAAGGAGATGTAATCGGCCCATTCCTGTAGCGCATTGTCGAACAGCGACAGGGCGCGCTCGACGCTAGATGCATATCGTCGGTAGCTCTTGTCCTTTTTCAAGGATCCTAAATCTCAGAGAGTTGGTCAGGATGAAGCGTCGAGCATCGATACGGCTGTAGAGCTGAGACAGACCTTCCTTCCCCTGTAAACGCGTACGTGTAAGAGAACTTTCGGAGCTTGCGGGGGAGTCCGACCTCGGAAAGGCACTGGGATCAAGGCTCATGGTGCCAATGACGGAAGTTGAGATATATTCAGAGCCACAAGAGAGCTTTCCGTCATATTTGGGACATGAAGAGCAGAGTTGATAGACAATGCAGGGCTAGATGCCTGGTCAGTCTCGGCGCGGACTCTAGGCGGCTGGCTGGTCTGATGTTTTGTCCGCCTTTCGAAGCTCCGCCGTCTTGGGCTCCTCTCCGCAATCGACGTCACGGAGAGCTCCCGCGTTAAACTCACCAGCCAACTGTCTCTGGAAGCTGGTTCTTCCACTCTTTGAAGCTGGAGATGAATGGTGAATGGTGAACGACCGAGCCTGTGTGACCAGCGACTCAAGAACCAGGCGCTGAACTGTCCAAGGAATGACTGCGGAATGACTGCACCACGCTCTGCCTCTGCTAGCCCGTCCTCGGCCGACTGGTCCGCTGCCAGCTCACAAGATGCCACAGCTTCGCCCGCTTCAAAAACAAATGTCGCGAATCATGATCCAGTTTTGGAGGAGATACGTCCTCCGCTACCTCCAAGGCCGACTACATTAAGTTTGCTGAATGATGAGACGGCCGCGCGCAATGTGGGATTGCAGGCTGAAGCTACTACCGCTGTTTCCCACGCGGAGATAGAAACGCTGGCTCCCGAGCCCAGTGGAAGTACCTATTCGACATTGGCTGTGCGTAATTTGTCCGATGGACTCAAAGCAAAAGCAAGTCTTAGTCATTTGGCGAGCGCAAGGGGAAGCGAAACGGCCGACTCAGCGAGTATACGAAGCTCGATCCAGAACAGTGATCCTGGCGACGTTGAAGTTCTGTTCAAGGACTTCGCACCAACAGTGCCTGCCGATCACATGGATACCAAGAGTCTGCTTCATTACCCCGAATGCGCCGCAGATGACATCGGAGATGTCGAGTTTGCAGAGGAATTCGAACCCGTGGGTGAGCTAGATGAGACCGCCGCCAATGAGGATCTACTACTACAACGCTGGAAGAGCAAGAGGAAACACTTTCTGATTATTTCCGCTGCTGGTAAACCGATCTGGACTCGACATGGTGATGGTGGCCTAATCTCGACGTACGTTGGTGTCGTGCAAACGATTATATCATTCTATGAGGATTCCAATGATCATCTTCGGAGCTTTACGGCCGGGGACACCAAGTTTGTCATCCTCACTCGCGGTCCACTTTATCTCGTTGCCATCAGTCGCATGCTGGAGAATGATAATCAACTCCGTCTCCAGCTCGAAGCATTGTACATGCAAATCCTGTCTACATTGACTCTTCCATCCCTGACTCACTTGTTTTCTGTGCGGCCTTCCACAGACCTCAAGAGGCCTCTACAAGGCTCTGAGACGCTCCTTTCTTCGCTAGCAGACAGCTTCACCCGAGGATCGCCATCTACTCTCTTGTCAGCTCTTGAAACCCTAAAATTACGCAAAGTTCACCGCCAAGCCATCAATAACGCTCTTTTGAAAACAAAGTCAAAAAATCTCCTCTACGGACTGGTAGTCGCTGGCGGTAGGCTTGTGAGTGTTGTGCGACCTAAGAAACACTCGCTTCATCCAGGCGACTTGCAACTTATTTTCAACATGATATTCGAGGCCGATGGTATCAAAGCGGGCGGAGGAGAGAGCTGGGTGCCTGTCTGCCTTCCTGGATTTAACAGTAGCGGTTATCTGTACATGTATGTCAGCTTTATCAAGCTAAACGCTGACACAGATGACCATGAGGATATTGTGAAAGATGAATCGGTGGCAGTGGTTCTGATCAGCCCGGCTAAGGAAAGTTTCTATGAGATGCAAGGAATGCGGGACTCCCTTGTTGAGGTAAGCTCGCAGACCGAGAATATATTTGAAGTGCGAGAGCTGACACTCATTGCGTTTTTGAAGCAAATGGAGAAGAATGGAAGCATGCAGGTAGTTGCGGCTTCGATCGATCAAGGTCGGCCGGCGACAACTGACATTGTCCCCGGCACGGTCCTCCACCACTTCATGTACAAGTCGCGAGCGAATGTTCAATTCACAATGTCCGAGTATTCTCCCGAATTTACAACCACTGCCCGCAAACGCAGGTCGGTGTCCTCTTTCCCCTGTTTCCTGCACCTGGGACGCGCAGAAATTGAATTGGAGATTCTAACCTCGTTGTCACAGACTGATGTCAGCCTACAACAATATTCACTCGAGCATTCATGCAAAGAACAGCCAGATCAAAGTGCATTATTGCGTATCGAAATCAGCCAGTACTTTTGCTTGGGTGACTCCGATTTTTGAGCTTTATTGCGTCGCAGAGCCTAACGCGAACCGCAAAGCTTTGGTTCAGGGCGCTAGTAGGATCGCGCAGTGGGCACAGCGTGAAGAAGAGAGACTTTTTATCATCGGCGGTGCGGTGAGTGGATCTGGAAGGCCCAGAGAGTTCACTACGGGCAGAACTGACGATTCGACAGGTCTTCTAAAGCCCATTAAAATGAGCGGCTGCATTAATCTCATTCCGGATTTTCAAAGAGACGCATCCCGATCAATTTACTGATTGCGCCCCCGAATGGTGTAATTATCTCGACAACGACAATGCCGTTGGGCCACTACTCGAAGGCCAAACCTGTGGCGAAGGTGTGACTGCATCGCTTTCTGAGACACAGTGAGACACAGGACGTGTTGCTGAATCTTTATGAGGGTCTAGTAGAGGATCAGACATTCATTTGAGTGGGTTATCAGCGTCTAGGATAAGCCAGCCTCTCGAGAGGTCCCACGAGACTGAAAAGGGTCATCGAAATCATGATCACGTTTGATTCGATCACACCTCATATACTGTGCCTGCGCTAAGCACGTCGCAGAGCAGGGCATAAGTCAAAGCCCAAGTATACCCACTGCACTCAGTTGGGGTGACAGGGTCCATTGACCCATCAGTCGATACAGTCATCTCGAAGGCTGAAGAGCTGTCGCATCACCTCCCCAGATTTGCTGCGCAAGGCATCGTGGTACATCGTATTGGTGATGAAGTGCTTCAAGCCACCAATTTTCGCCGCGGTTTCAGAGGCGAGGTCGAAGTGGACGTACATGTCGTCGATGTACGTCGCCGAGTAGACGGGCACCTTGTTGTTCCTCAACTGATCAACGTTATATAACGTGTTCCATTCCTTGGTTCTAGCAAGGATCTCCGCGGCGTCTTTGATCCGACTTAGCTCCGTGTAGGAGTCAAACATGTCTTTGAAGATCTATTTGTGAAAATTGTGAGGATCAACAGCATATCCGCCGAAACACACTGGGGAAGATTGAATAGGGTTTTACTGCAAGCTGGCTTACCATTTCTCCCGTAAAATAAATAGGGGATACCGAGTCACCGGCATTGATTTGAAATCGCGGAATTTCATTGCGTAGACGGTCGGCTGTCCAGGATGAGGACTCACTGCGAAGTGAGAGTTGTTAGCCACGCCAGTCCCCTGTATGCTCAAGGGAAGGTGAGAGAATCTTACTTCTGGCAATAGATTGCCTCGTGCAAGACAGCGTAGATGATGTTCTTGTCCATTCCTCCGTGGCCATCAATCAATGCCAGAGTAGGGTCTGTAAACTCGCCGAAAATCTCCAGATCATGCCATGCCCGAAGTACAAGGTCTAGAAATTTGGGATGAGTTAACTCGACTCTTCATCACCAGCAGTTAGTACCTGTCATATCATTCTTACCGTGAAGGGAATCGAGACCACCTGTCGTGAGTCAGCTCATGAATTGTGTAGTGTAAGTTGGATTGGAAAAGGTATGTCTTTTCGTCTTACCGTGGAAGCCCATCATAATACCCAGTTGCTGGAAACGGGCAGGGGTCAACCAACCCGAGGGCAAGGGAGTTCGGTTGGCCTCCAAGTGTTGCATGATTAGGCGAACACGCGCAACATCCTCCGGGAACTTAGCATAATATGCTTCATTCCTTTCGATGACCTTTTCTGCGTGAACGTGAGCACTTCTATCCCAAAATATCGTCTGATTACTTGAGGTACCAAGTTGACTCACGAAAAGTTCGTCTGTACACTGGTTCAGGATTATCAGTCAGGGGTGGAAGACCGCCGCACGTGAAAGCCTCCCTTAACCCCTCGGGGCTGAATGGTTTTTTTTCAAATGTCAGACCGAGTCGCAGTCGCGGAAGCATTCTTTCAAAAGTCTGATGGTTCTAGTCTCGTCAAGGCGAACTCACGAGAAGGATAGATAAGAAGCAGCACAGAAGCCCCCGAAACTTTGACCGATGATGCTCCAGACACGTTGGTCTGCAGGGTACTCCTGGGTCAGGATTTCACGGATCGCCTCACAGTCGCGGACAATGCTGTCAGCACGGAACTTCTTGAGGTACTCTGCTTGCTTGATAGCGTCTCCTTGACGGGCGAGGGTACCCGCGGTCACGGTAGAACTGAGGCCGGTACCGCGTTGATCCAGAAACAAAATCTACTCTCAAAGTTAATCTGAAGGAACCTTCCATCGGCATGAAGTTCGTGCGACTCTACTGACGACGAGTATGTCGGCAGTGGGCGACATACCTGATAACCTTTGCTCAACGCCGGCTCAACAAAGCCATAATTCTGCGGAGGCCCGCATCCAAAGCCGGGACCACCCTGCAGGTACACAAGCCAGGGCAACTTGGTGTCTTCCTTGGTGGAGGAGTCGATGGGATTGTTCCAGCGTGTGACGCTCCGAGCAAACAATCTCAATCGGCCATCGTTGGGCTTCTGATAATCGACGGGCACATCGAAGAACAACTCAGTCACACGAAGCTTTCCTATCTACTCGTCAGCGATGACCGCGCTGGCACGCCTGGCTGGCGGCGACAAATCCGTCTACACTGAAGTAGCTACCTGGGACATTGTGACAGTGCTTCTCAACCAATCTCGCCGCCATTCTTGGATTTTGTAAACGGGGATGATTCTAGGAGAGAAAGTTGGAGGTGCTGCAAGTGTGGGGAGGAGGGACTACAGGTGGATCAACTGCGGAGAATGGAGCAAATCGGTTACCACACTGGTGCTTCACACCTCATGTCAGTGGCCAGGAGCAGAAGTAGACTTTGCGGTGCCTGACCAGATGAAGCTGTCAGCATGAAGAGAGTCAGACAGTTTCCGCCTCGGCGTTTAGGTACATATACTTCAGGGACAGGTGACTAGTGCTTACTCGGATGCCTGCAAAGGACCTGAGAAAAGGGTTCTTTCGACGCCGCTAGCGCATTCTCTCAAACGCCGAATGTGACTCTGAAGGTCGGTCCGGACTACTCCGTAGTCCGTACTATCGAGGCTGTGCTGGGTTCTCATCTCTGGCCTGGGATAGGCGTCGGCCAGAAGCACAGTAGTATCTACTTCCTTCGATTTGGTCTCACCAGTTGGCCCCTATTACAGGCAAGATAAGGCAAGCTGGGTTGATCCCCACGAGTCTCAACAAACCAAGTCCAACCGCAGCCTACACCATTGACTCATCTTTGGCAAATCCCGATCGGGCTTCGAGGATTTATCACTCAGACTTCACGTACGGCTCATGTCCTAGCATATGTTCAGGGGCTATTCAACATGACAAGTATGCACGATCAAGTTCTACAGAATCTGTGGGAAACGGCCCAAGGAAAATGGGAGACCGGTGTTCTACCGACTGCAGAGAGCCTCGCTCGGGCACGCGCCTCGCTTCCACGCAGTTTGCCAGATTCAGGAATCAATTTGGAAGATGTGCAACAGCATATCTTGAACGAGATTGTCCCCGCCTTCAATGGGGGCAGCATCAGTCCCAATTACTACGGCTTCATTACCGGTGGAGTCACACCCGCCGCCCTCTTCGCGGACAACGTGGTCTCTGCTTACGATCAGAATGTTCAAGTTCACCTGACGAACCACTCCATCGTGACAGATGTCGAGCACAATGCCCTCGGTCTTCTGACAGATCTCTTTGAATTGGATCGCTCACAATGGCACAATGGCACTTTCACCACGGGTGCCACGGCGAGCAACATCCTCGGCCTCGCATGTGGGCGGGAGTATGTCTTGCGCAAAGTTGCCGAGAAAAAAGGCCTGCGGATGACAAGCGTAGGAGAGTCAGGACTCTTCGAACTTTTGCACGCCCTGAATCTCTCTGGGATACAGGTCCTTTCCACCCTCCCACACTCATCCCTTGTCAAAGCGGCAGGCATCCTAGGCATTGGGCGTGCGAATGTGCGGAATATCGCCCAATCCTCCAACCCGCTTAAATTTGACCTTGAGCAGCTTGAACATGAACTGGCTCGTGCAGACAAGGTCAGCATTGTGGCCGTCTCCTCTGGTGAAGTGAACACCGGTCGCTTTGCGACCACGGCGGATGATATATCGCAGATTCGTCAGTTGTGTGACAAGTACGGGGCGTGGCTCCATGCCGACGGGGCCTTTGGAATCTTTGGTCGTGTTTTAAACGACGATCCTGAATTTGCAACCGTCAAGCAAGGAAGTCGGGGCCTGGAATGGGTGGATTCTATCACAGGAGACGGCCACAAACTGCTCAATGTGCCCTACGATTGCGGATTCTTCTTCTGTCGGCACCCCGATCTGGCTGCTAGTGTGTTCCAAAATGCCAATGCAGCTTATCTCGCCGGGGGTCCCTCGGATGGGCCTGTCATACCATCGCCTCTGAATATTGGAATTGAAAACTCTCGCCGTTTCCGGGCCTTGCCGGTCTACGCATCACTGCTCTACTATGGCAAAGACGGATATCGCGCGATGTTGGAACGTCAAACCAAACTCGCACGAGGCATCAACGATTGGATCTTTGATCATCCTGACTACGTGGCCTTGCCCAGAACGTCCTCAAAAGCCGATCATCTGGACCAGACATTCATGTCCGTGTTGTTTCGTGCCAAGGATGACACCTTGAACAAGCAGCTTGCTCGGAAGATCAATGAGACTTCGAAGATGTTTGTTTCTGGGACTAGTTGGGATGGTGCCCCTGCTACTCGAATCGCAGTTTCAAATTGGAGGGTCGACGTGCAAAGAGATTTGGATTTGGTGACTGGTGTACTGGCCGAAGTTGCGCGCTCATGAACTTGTCCGCTCGCCTAGTGAGCCCCTCAGCCTTGGACTGGGATCATCGTCTTCAACACGAGTTACCCCTTCGTATATAATGTGCGAAATCATGCCTTGATGCCGAATGTATATATTCAAGCTTGGTTGTCACTGTCGTATGTAGCTGCGTTCAATCGGTACGGAATGAGATAGTAATTGCACACATTGCTTGTACTTTTTGAGCTTCGTCTTGAGACCTTCACGAAACACCTGCAGCTTTACTTTAACGGCGCCGGCCGGCGCCACCAACAGTCTCAGCACGGTCCTGCATGCTGACGACCTCTCCGATGCCTGCTGCCTCTTGCTCATCTTCCAGGGCAAGGATTTCCTCCCGGCTATCCCACCACTTTTCTTCCGCCATGTCAAAGGCCAGCTTTCGAATCTCCTTGACTGACTTATTTTCAGCCTGGCCCTTCCATGCAAGAACCTCGAGAAGAATGTTCTGCCAATCCTCAGACGTTCGACTGAAGAACTCTCGCAAGCTCTCAAAGGGTCGAGGCTGCGGACGAGTATCTGCTGGTTGATCTGCATCCTGCTCTTCCTCGACTTCGAGTTGCTCCATACCTTGCGTGACGGATGGCACAGTAAGCTCGGTCGGTGCTGGTGATGAGGTGTCGAGAGACATTGCGTCTCCTGCTTCATCCTCCATTTCCTCGTCGTCTTCTTCTTCTTCATCGTCGTCCATCTCTTCGTCGCTGTCTTCCTCGTTCAGGAGGTTCCAGTTCGTGGGCTCAACGTAGAACAGTTCCTTTACGCCATCAAGCTTCACTAGATCAATCGAGTACATGTCGTTGAATGTGAATTCTCGGTCACCCTTTTCGAATGTGCCCCCGTAAATGAACAGGGTGTCGTCTTGCACAGTGAGCTGAGCGTTGAATCTCTTGTGTGGCATTTCGAATCGCACGATAGAAGGCCGAGAGGGTTCAGAAGGCTCTTCCTCCTCCTCCTTCGGCTTCATGAAGTCATCCTCGTCGTCTGATTCAGACGTGCGCAGTCCTTGCTTTGCTTCGAGAGCTTTGAGATTTTCCAGAAGTTCTTCTTCGTTGACCTTGGCACGGTTGCGTGACTTGTTCGCTTGGTTAGGTTGCTGTTTCTTGCCACCTGTACGAGGACGACGAAGAGACAACGGGAAGAATCGATTGCGATCCGTCGTCCATGCAAATAGCGTGTCAAAGAATTCACTGTCCATGCCCTCTTCGGTGAGCTCTACATCGTGAACGCCTCCAAACATGATACCGCGACCCTTGTGGTAAGCCATTGTAGTGCCTACTCTAGGCGGGTTGGGCGTGTTGGCAGGCTTCTTCCTACGCTCCCAGCGGACAGCTGGACCAGTCGAAGTCGCCGCCGACTCTGTTTCTGGGGGTGTGATCCTCAGGAACCAAGTGTCTTGATGGACCATGGGTTTCAGGGCCATCTTCTGCGGACCACCTTTACCTTGTTTCCCCCCGCGCTAGTCGCTGCTTTGACACGTGAATAGCCTCCATAGATTACTGCACCAGTGTCATGTGGCAAGAAAGAGAATGATGAGCGAGGATCAGGCTTCTGGGAAGCCGTGGTCAATGGTGGGTTGAACCAGGTGTACTTGGCGCAGTCATAGATCCACAGGTCTTGTAAATACTTGGTCTGTTGGGATGTGTCTTGGAATCCTCCAAAGAGAATGATGTAGTTCTGGAAGAGATTTAAGCTTTGCTCATGGGTCAGAAGTCGAACTAAAGTGGCTGTCGGCGTACCTTGAAGTAGGTCATTCGGTGGCCACTTCTCGCTGGGGGGCCCTTGCCCTTGATCTCGAGGCGAGTCCATTCGCGAGTGGCCGGGTCCAGATGCCAGAAGTCGTTGTAATGATAGAAGGTGCCTTGTTTGGGTGACGAAAATTCACCTACTTCAAGTCAGATGCCTTTCTCCCTGATGTGGATATCAATATAGTTGAGTCCTCAACGGACACTTGGGGTCTGACCTCCGAACAGATACACGCCTCCAGAATTACCGCCACGACACCAGGCATGTCCACTGCGAGGAAGTGGGCTGTTGGGACTTGTTACTTCTTTCCACTCGCCTCGGTCGATCTGATACACAAAGAGGTTGTTGAAGAACGACGCGTGGGTGCCGTCAAAGTACTCGCCGCCGAACAGAAGGATCTCATTGCGATTGGACGGCGATGCCAGAATAGTCGCAGAGCTTCGCGGTGAAGGAGAACCCGACGGGACCTCAGTGACCTTCAGAAACTTAGCTTGCTCTTCAGCATATTGGGCCAGGATGGCGTCCAAGTCGGCGTCCTCGGCATCGCTATCAACGTCTTTGCCCTTGGCCTTGGACTTTTTCTCCTTCTGCGCGGTCTTCTTCGACTGTTTCGCAGCCACCCGCTCTTTGTGCTCAGCCGACTTTTTGCTTTTCTTCGCCATGACCGATCGGAGATTAAGACGAGTACTTCGTAACTCCCTCTGCAAATCTTTTACTACTCACGGGCACTTTTTTTTAGGCCGCGGGGCAAGAAAAAGCTTTGCCCCACTTGTCTTATCGCGGACGTGAGAGGGCACTCCAGCGTTGAATCAAGGGCAGGATACTGCCGGACAAAAAGTACACCAGAATTCGGCGGGCATCCCGCATCGTATTCACTTGTACTCGGAAATAGAGTGATTTCCGGTAGTATCTTTGACGACTAATTTAATATGATTTTAGAAGAAGTTTCTAAAAGAAAATATAGAGCCCTTAAGATCACTCCCCTCGGGTTTCTGTCGGCCGAGAAAAAGTATGCCTCTAAACCAAGATACCGGTTAAGGCGGAAGGAAGGGCGGTGAAAGATATCATAGAGATGAACGACCGCCATCAAGTAAAGGGCGATGGACATTTGAAAGTCGAGGGCAAGTTGATATCAGTGGCAATTCTTCCAAGACAGTGTGCAGATAAATTGGCCGATATGACTGCATGATGTGGGCTCGCAATGACAATACAATCCATAGGTGTAGCATTAAATCGAGAAGTCACTCCATGGAGTGCATCCACAGTAAATTACCAGGGTAGATAAGAAGGTAACTTAGCCATGGAGGCCGGCAATCAAGGCGCTTATCGGTGCCATTGACCGCTCACGTGAACAACACGCGTCAACTGGTCGCGACCCGCGCGGTGCCTCGACAATTCGGATAATTAGGCCCGTTGGAGATCGACAAACAAAATAAAGGCAGGGCCATGAGCGAACACACACCCCCATGACGAAGAACAACTTGGCTGTGCATCTTAAATGGCTTCTGCAACAAGGCCCGTCATTGTATCCAACGTTGTCCACAGATATCCCAACTGAAACCGCAAATCGCGTTACCCATCAGCGGACTCCACCACCCGATGATATCCAATTGCTCGATCAGCTCGTCGAGAATCTAGATGACTTGGAAGATGAGAATATGGCCAGACTTATGTTGGCGCCCTCCTCCGGGAGCAAGTCAAAAATGCTGAGCCGGGGAGACGCTCGGCTACCTAGCTCCCCGACGGTTGCCAAGAAGCCTCCATCGTCAAGCGCTGTGATCTCAGGTGTGTTGGGCAAGCAAATCATGGTAATACGACGCGCTTGAGCTGATTTGAGCTGACTTATCCGATCAGAATCATTTCTCGAACCGCCGTCCTCGTCCACACAAATTCTGCGACCCAAGGCCACACCCATCCGACCGGATCGCAGAATTGCTACCTCGCCGTTTGACGGTATTGAGTCCATCGACCTCACAGGTGATCCCGATAGATTTCTCGCCTCGGATGTCAAACTTGATCTCGCAGCTCAGAGACGCTTATGGAACAAGAACGCTGCGTCTCAAGAGGTCGTCAGCGAGAAGCGGGGACGCAAAAGGAAGAGCGATGAATACAAAACGGATTTGCTTTCTCCCGCAAAGCTTGCAGCAAAAGCTGCATCGCCCTCGAAAGAATCAAGTTTGAGCTCCACAAAAGCAGTCATCTCCGAGTTGCCGAGTCGAAAAAGCAGACTTCGTTCTCTGGACCTGCCGCGCAAGAACCAGAAACGCGAAGTCGCCGATTCAGACGGTGAAGACCCATTCGACGAAACCTGGCTTCATGACGATGAGATGGTCATTGATGCAAATACTGGTCTGTATCCCAGACTTCCTCCTGTCAGTCCCTTGAACGACCCGAAGGTCGACGTTGTGGCACCCACAGCCCAGTCCACTCAGCAGGCGATCGCCAGTAATAAGAAGCCTTCTGTTACGCACCCAGTCAAGCGAGAGCATTCGGGGTCTTCGTCGTCGATCCCCGGCCCGGCAGTCCCGAGCTCTCAGTCCAAAGACGAGAGCATACTTAAATTCATGAACCTTTCGGAGAACACCTGCAACGCTGTCATTGCCAAATTACAGCAAACCTTGCAAAAGAACGCAGAAATAGTTTATGAAGAAGCAATGGCAGGTCGACCAGCGCCTGAACTGGTGGCAGCGAACAAAGGGCTCGTTTCTCAGATTGAGTCCGTGCAATGGCTGCAAACGTTGAAGACGACATACAGCGACTCTTTATCTCGGAGGCAGCATCTCAAGCAGGGTTTGATGCGTGCAATATCTCAAGGTCAAGATCCGACGTCACTGCCGGAGTTGTCGCAGAGCCTGGCAGTTGAAGCAGAGATAGAGAATACGGAAACGAGCATTCGAAAGCTTCTTTCTGAGACGGGAATCCTCGAACATGCGGCTGGGTATGGAGATGCAGCCGATGATGCATCAGTTTCCGTGTCGTCTTCATTCCATCAAGCCGATAATGGTGCATCGCGTCAAGCAACTTCGAATGTTCAGTCTCTCTATACTTCTGCGACAAGCTCACAAAAAGCCCAGAACGACTCAGCAACATTTGACGTGCGTATTCAGCCCCGGAACCACGAAGCTGGCATTACACGGAACATGGCTTCTCCTGAAGTCGACTTCGACGACTTCGACTGGAGCGATAGTGACGATGAGATGCTGGAGGCAGCGGGAAGCTTCGATCATCAGACTCAGCCAGCTGCCCGGGAGCCTGCCCATCGGAACATTCTCACTGAAACTTCTGGAAACTCGTCGCGTGCGCCTATGCCTCCACCCAAGAAATCGCCAGCTCGCAACAACTTCTGGTCGAATCATCCATGGTCTCAGGAGGTCAAATCTGTTCTTAAGGACAGGTTTCATTTGCGTGGGTTCAGGCCAAATCAACTCGAGGCCATCGACGCGACTCTGGGTGGGAAAGATGTGTTTGTTCTCATGCCGACCGGAGGTGGGAAATCACTGTGTTATCAGCTTCCTTCCATAGTAACAGGCGGTCGTACGCATGGCGTGACACTCGTGGTGTCTCCTCTTCTGAGTTTGATGCAGGACCAAGTTGATCATCTGCGAAAGCTGCATATCAAAGCCTTCTTGATCAATGGCGAATCCGACAGAGCAGAGCGATCAAGGATTCTGAGTCAACTACACAGCGGCGACGTTGAAGATTTGGAGCTGTTGTACATCACCCCTGAGATGATCAACAAGAACCAATCGTTAGTCAGATCTTTGGAGAATCTTCATCGTCGCCAGAAGCTTGCACGGTTGGTGATCGACGAGGCACACTGCGTCAGCCAATGGGGACATGATTTCCGGCCAGACTACAAAGAATTGGGAGAGATTCGAGCGAAGCTTCCCGGAGTACCGGTGATGGCGTTGACCGCGACCGCTACGGAGAATGTCAAGGTTGATGTGATCCATAATCTTAAGATGACTGGCTGCGAGGTGTTTCTTCAGTCTTTCAATCGACCGAATCTAACATACGAAGTGCGGACCAAGGGCAAGAATGATGAAGTTCTTGCGAGCATCGCGGAGACCATCAAAAAGTCTTACAAGAATCAGTGTGGAATAGTTTATTGCCTCTCTCGGAAAATGTGTGAGAAGGTTGCAGAAGATCTCTGCAGGAAATACAGACTTCGTGCTGCGCACTATCATGCTGGCATGAAGTCCGATGATAAGGCCAAGGTTCAGAACGAATGGCAGCAAGGAACCCATCATATCATAGTTGCAACGATTGCCTTCGGAATGGGTATCGACAAGCCCGACGTCCGTTTCGTGATGCATCACAGCATCCCCAAGAGTCTAGAAGGATACTACCAGGAAACCGGTCGCGCCGGACGTGATGGGAAACGGTCGGGTTGCTACCTTTATTACGGATACAGAGATGCTGCCACACTCAAGCGCATGATCGACGAGGGAGATGGTAGCTACGAACAAAAGACACGACAGAAACACATGTTACGCAATGTGGTCCAATTCTGTGAAAATCGCAGTGACTGCAGACGAGTTCAGGTCCTCGCATACTTCAATGAATACTTCAGACGCGAGGACTGTGCTAGTTCTTGTGACAATTGCAAGTCGGAACATGCCTTTGAATTGCACGACTTCTCTGAATATGCTACTTGGATTATCAAGATTGTTCGATGGTTCCAAAATCAACCTGGCCCGAGAGGTGAGATGGGGGAGAAAGTGACTGTGCTTTACTGTGTGGATGTGCTACGCGGAGACTTGAAGAAAGCCAAATCCCCTGGACACAAGTCGATGCCATGGTATGGCAAAGGCTCAGACCTGGATCGTGGTGAAGCGGAACGGCTTTTTTACCGCCTCTTAGGTGAGGATGCCTTGGCTGAGGACAATGTCATCAATGGAAGCGACTTCGCGGTTCAGTACCTGAAGCTCGGTCGCCGTGCGACTGAGTACGAAACGGGTCAAAAGAAACTGGAACTGCATGTTCGCGGATCTCCCAAAGCAAAACCCAAGGTGGCTGCTCGACCAAAACAAAGTACCAAGTCCGGTACTCCCGTCTACCCTCAATCCACAATGGTCTCGTCTCCCGTACAGTCTGCCAACAATCGCCGTCAAGCCAGATCTCAACAGCAGCAGAGGAGACGACGTGTCGATCTCGACGCAACGGACGATGAAAGTGATGGGTTTGAACCTGTTCGAGTGGCTGGCAAGCCTCTGAATGAGAACGGCCGCGAAGTGGGCCCCCCAATTATGGCGGACCGGAAGATGGATATGCTGGATCATTTGCATCGGGCAGTGGTGGAGGACTTTGAGGTGTCTGCCAAGAGATATTTGCAAGAGGTCAGTCGGCATGGCTTTTTCCCTCCAGCCTAATGATCGTATTTTACTTACTGTGAGCATACACAGATTGTTGTCGAGAAAGGTCTTCGCTCTCAGCCGTTCCCCGACCAAACCCTGCGTGACATGGCTATCACGTTTCCCAAGAGTCAGTGCATCTACCATTTTGAGATGCTGACACAGAGGTACTGACAAGGGACAGATATGTCTGAACTTGCTGCAATCACCGGCATCGATCCCGACAAGGTCAAACGATACGGTCGTCAGATCCTCAAGTTGATTGACAACGCCAGGCGCCGCTATCATGAGCTGAAAGACGACGCCGAGGCCAACGGCGTGGTTCCGGACCCTAATCACCACAATGTCATCAATCTCAGCAGCAGTGACGAATATAGCGACGATGATCTCTTCGTCGACCAAGATCCAAGTCTAGACCTCGGCTACCCGGTGGAGGTCATCCCTGAGAATATCACCAGCCGCTACTTTCCACCCGCGCCATCGCCTGGCCCTGAGCCTGAGGATGAATTCGACCGCGGATCCACGACTTCACGTTCCAAAAGCAGCAAGCGCCCCTACACCCGGCGACCCCGGCGCAAAAACGGCAGCTCTACAGGGACGTGGAAAGCCAAGGGCCCCCGGTCCAGAGCTAAATCGGGCGGAGATCGCGCAGCGAGCAGCCGGGGTTCGTCATTCAAAGGAAAGACCCCTAGCGCAAGAGGCCCAAGCTCTACCATTGGGATGATGCCTATTTGAATATTTCGTAATCTATTGGCATGGCACTTAATGTTCCTATTCCTACCTTTATGTTTACATTACATTGCATCCAGCATGAGCCCAGGCGTTTTCCCTTCCACTTGTGGCGACATAAGCCTGTGAGTCTCTTATGATCGTTCGAAATATGCTCCTTCTAAATGTATGATGGTGTATGGTGAAAAGCATTACGAGTTGTCTCTTTTGACCAGATAAAACATGTTGAGGAGAATTATCTATTCCTGAGTGATTATTCGTAAAAACTGTCAATCCCGATCATCCAATGATCGACCGAAATCAATCAGGCGTAAACGACGTGCGTCGCGCGGGTGAAACTGGGCCACTTTGGCTCGCACTAGGAAGCGCGAGGCTGCCGAGTCTCGTTTCAAGTCAATGTATGATGAGCCAGCTTCAAGCAGACCGTCAAGCAATTCATGTGCCTCTTGTGCCATGGTTTCTCTTCTCGTTGCGGAAGCAGAGGCAGTTGTGCTTTGTTGAAGAAATTGATCGATCCGTTGTTGGTTACTGTCAGTTTGATCGACAGCTTCCTTCGGCTTTTTCGGCTTTCCACTAGCTGTGTAGCCTGCTCTTAACGTGGCGTCGGACACTTCAAGGTCATCGCCCACATTGGGGCCTCCCATGTCTTCTGCCGCCAGCATCGGTGCTAGTGAAATGTCAATAAAGCTGTCAATTGACTTCTTAAGATCTTCGGTTGCCTTCTCCAGTCGTTGTTTCCTGGCCTTCTGCTCTCGAACGACTTCGCGAGCGACTTGAGACGGCGTTCGCTCTTGCTTTTGCCTTTCCGCATTGCGAATTCGCTGAATTCGCTCACGAAGTCCATTGGCAATTTCACGAGAATCACGAAGGTTGGCTTCCTCAATGCGAAAGCGCTCGCGATCTGCAGATACATTGTCTGCGATGACATGCAGAGATGCCTTGCCTTCTCTGATTAAATAAGACGTTTCTTCCACGGCAATCAAAGCTGGCAGCACAGAGTCCGTTCTAGGCAGGTCATCTTCGCCAAGAATGAGAGAATTATATGCCTTCTTGGCGCGTCTTGCTTGAGCGACGCGCGTCCAAGGATCCTCGTCCTTGTCTGTGAGGGTGAAGGAACCCCGGGTTTCTCGCAGCTAATCCCCATTTCAGTAAGATTTGGCTAGTTTCGCTCGCTGTGCAATGGATCCATCAACAAACCTTGTTTAGTTCTTCTTCCTGGTGTTGGACTTGTGCCTGCAGTTGCTGGAGAGTCCCGTCCAGCCGTCGTGCATAGGCGTGTAGGGCCGGTGCCCCCAATGGTTCTGCCGATGCCTCTGTTTCTGCGGTCTGACGATTCTTGATGAACTTTTGAATATTTTGAATTGTGTCGTCAGAGACACTCATTTCGAAGTCCTGTACTATGTCTCCCGCGCCGTTGAACCCTGTGTCTTGATTTAACGTCAATAGTTCCTGGGAGAGAGCCGGACTCTGTCGTGTTGATACCACGTGATCAACCGATCAGGCTAGCGGTGGATGTGTCCAGCTTTCTATCTCAACCTCGCCCTTCGCTGTGTAAGATCTATTCATCCCCCTTGCACTCTTCATAGTCGCTTCAGTTCGCCTTTTCCGCCCACACCCCTTTGGTGTTCTTACTGTGACACTTGACACGGCTCTTGATAGCCGTCTTTGGGAGTTTTTTGGCTTGGAACTAGCTGTGGTACAAGTCGCGCTTTCCCTGGTTCCCACCTGGACTTTCTCCCTGCCCGTCGCATCTCACACCGATACCTTCCTTGTTCTCATTCAATTCGCTCGTCTGTTCACGAGTGAACTTCCGAGACCAAACTTCCTGAAACCTTCTTACCCAACAATTGTCGGGTCCTATCACCACTCCGCTCTCCACACTCTTTTTCGGCAGCACTACCACCGTCTCCTCCCATCTCTCCAGCCTCATCACAGCACCAGATCCTCCCCTGTCGACCGCCATACACCAGCACCTTCTGTGGGAACCTCTGGTGTACATAGACGATCCTAGGAGAGCAAAAGAAAAACAGAAAAGACGTTTCGTTCTTGAATTCCGACCCCTTTTTACGTAAGTGAGGCCCGGTCAACACAGTTACTACACAATGTCCGCCTCTCCACCCAACCTGCAATCGACGAAGCGTCCTCTTGAGGATCCCTCTTCCCCCTCGGGCCCGACCGATCAGCCGGATGCCAAGCGCCCAGCGCTCGACAAAGTCGCGCGCAACGATGCAGACGCCGAGGCTGAGGCTCAACCTGAGGTCTCCACCGACAAGCCCACCGTTTCCGAGGAGTCCAAAGACAATCAGGGTGATACTGTCGTCCCCGACGCTCCCAATGGCAAAGCCCAGCCAGACACTCAGCCAATCCAGTCTACAGCTTCCCAGGGCGAGCGAACTGGCTCTCAATCTGAGAACCAAGCTTCTCAGGACGAATCAAGCTGGATTCACATTCGTGCTGTGATCTCTAGCCCCGAAGCTGCCACTGTCATTGGCAAGGGAGGTGAGAACGTTTCTCAGATCCGTCGAATGTCTGGCGCCAAGTGCACTGTCAGCGATTACTCCCGGGGTGCCGTCGAACGGATCTTGACCGTAAGCGGCGCCCAAGATGCCGTTGCGAAGGTAGGTGGTGATCCTATAAAAATGATACCCCCAAGAAGATATTATGATTCCAGTTGCTGACCATGGTCAGGCTTTCGGTCTAATTATTCGCACCTTGAACAATGAGCCCATTGACGCTCCTTCTACTGCCCAGTCCAAGACTTACCCTCTGCGTTTGCTAATCCCCCACATTCTTATCGGATCTATCATCGGCAAGGGTGGCAGCCGTATCCGCGAGATTCAGGAAGCGTCTGGTGCGCGACTGAACGCCTCCGATGCCTGTCTGCCTCTCTCTACCGAACGTTCCTTGGTCATTCTCGGTGTCGCCGATGCCGTCCACATTGCCACCTACTACGTGGCTGTGACCCTGGGAGAGCAGTTGTCTGAGCGCTTTGGTGGTCCTGCGGCGTCCGCCTACGCTACACGCAGTGGTGGACCTGCAGGTGCTGTGCCGGGTGGTATGCAAGTGGTGCCGTATGTTCCTCAGCCTGCTGGGGGTCAGTACGGACACCCGGATACTTTCAAGCGCAACCATCCTCATTCGAACCGCGGCCAGCCCAGTGCTTATGGTGTGCCATACCTACAAGGTCAAGCCCCTGCCCCCGTGGCTCAACCGGCCATGCCATATGGTGCGGCTGCTCACACACCGTATGCTGGCGCAGCACCTCACCAGCCTGCTCCTTACGTCGGGGGACCTCAGCCTCCTGCAGGTCGTGGGGGCGCTCCTACTGCTCCCGCCCCCGTGGGTGGTGCTATGCCCGGTCAGCCCTTGACGCAGCAAATCTATATCCCCAACGATATGGTCGGTGCGATTATTGGTAAGGGTGGTGCCAAGATCAATGAGATCCGTCACCTTAGTGGTAGCGTGATCAAGATCAATGAGCCCCAGGAGAACAGCAATGAGCGTTTGGTCACCATCACTGGCACCCAGGAATGCAACCAAATGGCATTGTACATGCTCTACTCTCGACTTGGTCAGTTTCCAACAAAGCGCCTCCTCTACTTGGTTTCACATACTAACAATCTCTTACAGAGAGCGAGAAGCACCGTGTCTAATGGGTGACTCGGAACCTTCAATACTTTAACGGCTATCTAGGACACGGTACCAAAAGTCAATGGTGGTTTATGACAAATTTGTTTTCTTTCGTTCCCCATCCGTATCAGTGTCTTGTTCGTTTCTCTTCTCTGTTTTGGATTGCTCGCTGTATTCTATTCGTGGCGGGTTCCCTTACCTTTGTTGTCAAATGAACGGTTTCCTCTACTATCTTATTCACGCATTACTATCATGCCCTAGCAGTAACCCCGAGATGAACCTTCCACACCTATTCCCCTGCCGTACCTGCCCCAGCTGTGACATTTCATACAGATACACGGATCCTTCGCTACAACATTCTTCATATTAAATACTCTGGAATCTGACATGTTTCATTCCCAGCTCAGGTATTGGGGGAAGCAATCTTCCACTAACCGGTGTGAATGCATCGACAAACTCTTTGGTTTCCCTGGCCCTGGAGTGAGTTTCCACGCTTTCCCAGCCGACGATCAGCAAGTGTACGGTTGCGCGTCCGCTCGGGCTTTGTTCATGTCGCACTGTACTCGGTCTAGCCAGTTGACCCATTGACCAGGAAACAGGGGCCCTCGGCTTGTGGCAGCTGCGTGACCATTACCGAGCGCAGTTTGATCAGGTCTGCATGCAGGTGTCGAGATTCATACTCAGATATTGCTGTTGAAAATGGTAGGAAGAATAGCTCCGTCACCGGGTTCTTCGTCAGCGTGTCGGTGCTGCTGATCGGCGGACTCAGAGTGGCATAGACAGCCGTCAAAGGTTTGTCTTCGTTGACAAGGAAGGGCTTAAGAAGCTCTGGATTGATAGAGCAACGGGCGTCGGTCCAGTCTAGTGAAACAAACATGGTCAGTGAGCTCAATTCGCTGTCGGGGAGCTCTCATGGCATTGCAATGTCAGCAACATACCAATCACCCATACAATGTTCTTCGGTTCTTCTATCGAGCGACCCCACGCAGAGCTGCGATGGCCGCTCTGGTTTTTAGTAGCACGAAAGACCTTAAGCAGCGCCTCTCCCAGATCGCTAGCAGGATTTTCGGGTTCAACCTCGCTTTTCACACCGAATAAAATGAATTGCGTGCTCATCTGAGCCATCCTGGAAGTGAAAAGGAGTTACAGAGTCGACGAGTCTGTCCGTGCTATTGACTCGAGAGGTCAATTGAGCAGATGCCCCTGTGGTCAAATTGGTGGCTGAACCTCGAGCCTTGCTTTGCCACGGCGGTTCCAAATGCGAACCAGACGAGTGTCTTCTGACCTTTACATGATGTCAGTGATTTCACCCCAGCTGTATCGGAAATCGGAAAGCAGGCAACCCAGCTCGCTTGGGTGAAGAGGCTACAAAACAATATTGCCATGACTTTGCCTTGTGTAACAATGCAGAAACTGCTTGTCGGGTCAAAATCGCACACGGATTGACCATCTGAATCATCAACAAGTGGGCGTTCCCACAGTATCCGTACAGCATAGTATCAATCTACATAATCCGTCAAAGTCGAACTCGCATGCGTGGATAGGTTTCTACCCGGATCTATAGTAAGAGATGGCGGCAATCAGGTAGGCAGTTTACATCACATTGCCCTGTAACTATCTCGAAGAGCATTAACGTATTTGAAGCACTTCCTCCTAGCCATCCATGTATATCATCTAGTGATTCTGCTCGCAGTTCGAGTGAACTCCGCAAGCTCTGAGGCAAGGAACACGGTGCCGACCCTATTCACAACGACCAGATGTAGATTGGGAGTCCTTGGAACATTCGGGGACCATCTCCGTCAGCCACCACATCCGTGCCCGACCACTCACGGATTCCTTAGATGAGTGTCAATCCAGCTCAGCAATCCTCAGAGTGCCTGCGACATGATGACATATGTGTAACTTACTGCTGGGCAATGCTGGTCGATCCACACATTGCTACCTAATGACTTCCTACTAGTACTTCATCGAAACACTTGAGGTTCTTCGGATGCATGGAGAGTATAGAAAGTCTCCATCCATCATTGGACTGGAGAATTGATTGTTGAATACAGGACCCCCTCGTTCAACTGAGTTGGTAGTAGCCAGGACGTTGAATGGTGCGGCCGAAGGTACAGAATGGATGTATGGACTGCAGCCTAGGTAGCGTTTCGAAGTCATCCTGATTAGCTGAGGTTAAGTTTGCTGGGAAATATGACTAGGGCGCCTTCCATCTTATGCGTTTTTGTTGCCGCGGTTTGAATTTGAATTTGAATGGATTTCCAGCGGTGACAGAACTGTAATGGATGAACTTGATACCAAGTCAAATGAAATTATGAAAACAGTGTTAAAATAATACATCCCAAGAGTCTCTTGCGTTGTGAAACCCAGGGAATTGCCCATGCAAACATTAAAGATCGTCAACACCCCGCACTTGCTTCTCCTTCTTTTCCATCGCGTCCTTCAAGCTACCGATCAGTTGCCTTCGGCGTTGATTCTTCGCCTTCCACTGAGATGACTCCTCCCGCACGCCGACAGGACCAGCGACGTCAACACTTCGGAGACGACTCTGTTTCGCCGAGCCATTCAGACTGGCCCGGAAATTGAGGCCGCGGGCTGCGGACTCTGGAGTGTGATAAGCACTCCCGTCAACGGAGCCGCGCGAGCCCGGTGTTGCTGGGAAACGGCCAACTGCTTTGCGAGGTGTAGCAAATGGAGATCCTTCACGGCTCACGGAGCCCGACACGGATGTATCAAAGCCGAGCTTTTTGAGCTGGGCCTCCAGGACGTCAATGTCACTGCTCTTGCTCTCCGCCATGCTCATCATGGTTGCAATAGTGGAGGAGACAGCCTCGACAGTCGGTCGCTTGCGGGACGCGGCGCCAGCTCCACCGCGTCTTGGAATGTCGGCAATCTTTGCTCGCAGCATCGAAACGCCTTGCTCAAGCTCGGCCAATTTGCCTTGCAGGTCGGTGAATGTGGTGCGAAGGTCTTGTTGAAGGGTGACTTGCTCGGCAGAAAGAGGCGCTGAGAGGATCGCCCCGGTGTCAGTCAACGCGTCGAGCGTCTTGCGAATGCTAGCGAACTGGGCCCGCAAAGACACAATATCTTTAGTGAGTAATGCTCGGCAATCGTTGAGTTTGTCCTCAACACCTTGGAGACGTTGCTCGTCAAGATTCTGGCCAATGGATGTGATGACGTCCTCGAAAATACTGATATCCTGGAGGAAGAGATCCTCATCCAAGATGTTGGAAGGGTTGTCACTCGTCAAAATGTTCACCCATGTATCGTGGTCAGACCCTTGCGCCGGCTGCTGGTAAAGGAGGAACGACTCCATGGACCGAGCATTAATTCCCAACGTATCGACCATGGAGTTGATATCTCGATAGAGCCGTTCGATCATACCTGGAACACCAGGCTTCGCTGTATCGCCGGTGTAGTCTTGGTGAGGAAGAAAGGGATCCAGGGTTGCGGCGGGCTCGACAGGGCGAGCAAGGTCTGCTCGCAGTCTCTCGTCCTCGTCATCGTCTGAGAGAGCGAGGACCTCCTCCTCGGCTCGCTGCAGAGCAGCCGCCTGTGCACGCACCCGTTCCTCTCGCGCAGCATCGCTAACTTTCCTCAGAGGCCCCTTACGATACGTGGATTGAGCTAGGGCAGCCTTCTTAGAAGCCAAGGCGCTTCCCACCTTGAAAGCATCCGATTTCTTCAGGAGCAAGTTGCCCTTTTGGGAGCTGGCGCGGTTGGGACTGGGGGAGCGATACGGCTCACGGCCAGAACGGATTGCGGGCCCTGGCGGGGGAAGAACCGGACCCTTCGAGATTTCACCGAAAAGTGCGCGAGGTGCCTGCTTTGTTTGGTCTTTTTTAGCGCCTTTGGAGAATCCACTAAAAAGCCCCCCAGTCGAGCTCTTGTCGGATAATCCACTGAAGGACTCGCCCGCGTCGGCCTCATCTTGATTTAAATCTTCACCAATGTCACTGAAATCTGACTCGTCGCCATCCTGGGATTCGAGGTCTGTCTCATCCGGAACAGCTTCGAGGTCTTCTGACAGGGTAGAATCACGCTTGAACGTCGTTGGGTCTGGAGGCAATGGCGCTTCCTCCGGGACATCTTCGGGCACACCCGGAGGTGGACTCTCGGTCTTGATAGGCTTGGCTGTAAAATCTGGCGGAAGGGGCGCATCCTCTACTTCTTTGGAGCTCTTCCCTATCGACACGAAATCCGGGGGAAGAGGGGCATCTTCGGCAGAACTCTTTGACACATTCGATGACGCTGATGTATCCCCAGGAGCATAACTGGTCTTTGTAGTTGAATCTGGAGGAAGGGGAGCCTCGAGGGAAGAAGATGTGGGACTAAGGATAGATTGGCCTTTCTGGGGAGTCGCTGTCACGTCAGACTGGGTTGACAGTGGACTCGTGATCCGTGGCTTTGTCTGTGGAGGCGATTGCGAAGGTGCGGCAGAAGAAGATCCAAACATGGAGAATCCACTGCCGGTCTGGGTTGCCAAAGGTGACGAAGCCGGCTTTGTTTGCAGCGCTTTGGCACCGAAAGGCGACGCTCCCCAATTAGACGAGGGTTTAGGTGGCGGAGGACTGAAGAATGCGGTGGGTTGGCTCTTCGCTGCCGCCGGGGCAGTCTTGTCTTCTGAGTCATCCATAGATTCCGTCGGACCCGTGGAATCATTTGACAGTGAAATAGATTTGCCGAATCCACTCAGGGACATAGCACCCGAGGAGCTCTTTTCTGGTTCTTTTGAGTCGCTCGCGGCTGTGCCATCGCCCTTAAAAGAAGATCCCAGCACAAATCCGCTACCAGATCCAAAGCCTGAGTTGGAACCAAATGGATTTTTGACTGCGGCTGATTGCGCGGATGGGAAAGCAGTCTCGCCTGAAGGTTTGGCTCCGAAAGGAGAGGGAGATGATGCCTTAGCAAATGCGGTCTCACCGAAAGCGTTGCTGCTAGCAAAAGGCGAAGGCGACGAGGTCTTGGCAAAGGCATTGTCACCAGAAGTTTTCGCAAACGGAGACTCCGCAGGCTTTGCAGCGGCAAACGCAGCGAATCCACCACCCGTACCTGCTCCGCTGGAGAAGGAGCTGAAGCCGCCACCGCTCGTCCCAGGCGCAGAATTGAGGAGGCTTTTCGCCGGTGTGGTAGATTGTCCGAACGGCGAGCTCGTGCTCGGGGCACCGAATCCCGACTTGCCGAATGCCACACCGTGTCCAGGAGAGCTGGTTTGACCAAATGCTGTGCCAGAGGAAGGCCCGAGAGAAGGTTTGCCAAACCCGGGACTGGCCATGCTACCCAGATTGGAAGTGCTGCCGAATGCTGGAGCAGCAGCCTTTCCGAATGGCGTTGCTCCCATGGCCGAGGGAGTTCCAAATGTCGCACTTCCCGTCGGTTTAGCGAAAGAAGATGCACCCAAAGGAGACGGGCTGCCAAAAGAGGACTGGCCAAATGCGGGTTGTTGTTGTTGTTGCTGGGTCATTGCTGGTGTGGCCGGCTGCAGAGACGAAGGCGCAGCCTGGGCTGGTATCTGCGCGCTCCCGGAAACAAGCCCAGAATAGGGAATGTTCTGGCGGATCGCGTCGGTATAAATGAACCACCAGGCGCACATATTACCCTCATTATTCAAAGCGAACAGTGCGGGCAAAGGAGATGAAGTCTCTATTATTTCCTCACCAGGAAGAGGCGAAGGCACCTTGTCGCTGCTAGACAGATCACAACTGAGACCAATAACTGACGTGTCATCACCGGACTCCGTAAGAGGGATTGATGCCCTTTTCACATCGTCGTTCACGTTGGCCACTGCAAATTGTCCAGCGGGATTATCATCCAGTGCTTTCTCGGATCGCACGACCATACCGACATCTGCAGATGCGGTTGATGCGACGATCAGAACATCTTTGAGATGCGGCTTGTAGTCCCGTAAACGTGCGATAAATTGGAACGCAGGCGCTCGTTTCATCATGAACCCAATAGTGGGACAAATCTCGGGTAGTTTCTGGAGGAGGAACGGCGCCTGCTTCTGCCTTGTTATCATGTAATAAGACGAGGCAGGAATTCCCATGTCGTCTTCTGGAGCATTCGGAGTGTAGATGCTGAAGAAAATGTCATTCTCGAGCCAACTGATAGATGAGACTTTGAAAATATTAGCCCGCACAATCGAATATAGAGCGAATCGACACTTGACATACCGTGACATTCTCCTTCCAAATCAGAAGGTCTGGGTATTTGAGCTTTCTGCGTTCCGTCAGGGGTCATCTGCTCCGCGCTTCCATCAGCCATGCCCGCCACGAGCTGCTTTCCCTTGTTGCTCCAAGCGACGCAGCTGACTCCATTTCGTAGGGCTGGCCCATTGGCACCGGTCACCAGATTTCCGGCCTTAAGGTCTGCAATCAGAAGCTCTCCGTTGACTGTGACCAGCGCAACCAGGGTCGAAGAGGGATCCGGGTTCGGCGCAAGACATCGAATTGTCGCACCGTTGGTTTGAACTGACAGAGCTGGCTGCACATTGCCTTGAAGGAGGGTATCCGTCTGGAAGACTGTGATCTGAGACGCGTTCTCAGTCGCTAATATCAAGGCGTCATCGCTCGCCGTGAAAGCAACGTGGGTAGGTCGTGCAGGTAGTGGAATCGTGGACTGTGGCTGGAAGGGCTTCGTCTTGTTGCTTTCTTCCTGAGATGAAGTTTCGATGGCGGTTCGAACAGATTGGGTAGTCGCGACAACGAGGCAATCAGGTCCCGCGCCAACAACGATGCCCTTGTTTTGCGCGACAGTTAGAAGGGAGGTAGTCGGGGCGGGTAGAGCGTCTTGCGGCCAGGGCGAAGGGAGAAACCGAATGCTGATATCACCGGAAACGCCTTTAAAACCGAATTCCTAAACTGGCTGTAAGCGACAAGACAACAACTTCAAAACTAAGCATTAGCTCAACGAGAGAGACACACATCTGTGAAGATCTCGGCGAGCTCGGTGGGCGCACTTGCCCCAGCCGGGCCGGAAGAGGAACCAAAGCTGAACGCCATTCGGAGACGATGGACTTCAGCGGAGACTGAACGATGATGTCCGCTTAAGCTTGGATGTGGCCTGTGAGCATTGAGGGACGGCGAGGCAGGTGAAGTCGGGGTGGAGGGAGTCGAAGAGAAAGAGTGACGTGGGAGCGATTGAGGACTCCGGTCAAAGAGGCTCCAGGTGCGCCTGAGAATTTTGAGACTGCCCCTCAGAGGCTAGATGAGAAGCAATACACGCGCAAGTGAGCAGTTTGTCAAAGTTTCCGTGCAGATTGTGGGGAGGAAGAGCTATGAGATCTTCTTGAGTCTGAATGGAACCCGGTAGAGGCAAAAAACATCCAGCTGCATAACGCGTTTTGTGCCTTAAAGGCCAGGCTTCGAATCAGCAGGCTGCGGGAGCTTCGTCACCTCCAGACAGCTCACCTAGCATAACATCCTCATCTCCACCAGTACCTCTTGCATCGACGGCCCTCCCTTTCTCTCCGAAAGTCCTTGGCTTCTTTTCCTCTTCGACTCGTGCTCCGGCTTTCAATTCGACCAAGTCTTTGCCCCTCCATTGTTCAACTCCTGCGGTGTCAAGATGACCGGCTTCGATTTCTCAAACTACAACCGCAACGCGGCTCTGCACGCCAGGGGTGTTCCTCTTCCCAAGGCCACTAGCACTGGTACAACGATTGTGGGATGTATCTACGATAATGGTGTGGTGGTATGGTCTTGATAAAATCCTCAAAAACGAAGACTGCGCAACGAGGCAAAGCTGACCTGTTGGTGAACAAAGATCGCAGCAGATACCAGAGCTACGAGCGGCCCCATAGTAGCAGACAAGGTACGATGGAAGTCGGCTTTATCGATTTTTTAAGTCAACCATAGAGCTCGAGGCTGACTGTTTTGGACTTTCTAGAACTGCGAGAAACTTCATTACATTGCGCCCAAGATCTGGTGTGCTGGCGCCGGTACCGCCGCGGATACCGAGTTCACCACCGCCCTCATCAGCTCCAACGTCGAATTGCACTCTCTATCAACAGGCCGTGACCCGCGAGTCATCACATGCATGACCATGCTCAAGCAGCACCTTTTCCGATACCAGGGACACATCGGCGCCTACCTTGTGGTTGCGGGCGTGGATCCGACCGGTGTTGGCTTGTACACAGTGCACGCGCACGGTTCGACAGACAAGCTGCCATACGTGACCATGGGATCGGGATCACTGGCAGCCATGTCCGTGTTTGAGTCAATGTGGCAGCCCGATCTTGACAAGGAAGGTGCGATCGCTCTTTGCGCCGAGGCCATCAAGGCCGGTATTTTCAACGACCTCGGTTCCGGCAGCAATGTGGACGTATGCGTCATTGAGAAGGATAAGCCCACGAAGCTGCTTCGCAACTATATGAAGCCTAACGAGCGTGGTTTGAAGGAGCGCAACTACCGATTCCCCAAGGGCACGACTGCTTGGTTGAACCAAAAGGTCATCAGCAAGGAGGATCTGAAGAAATATGTCACTATCGAGACGCTCTCCGGAGACGACAACCTTGCTGCTGGGGAGAAGATGGAAGTCGATGTTTAAAAGAATGTCTGATCCACAAGCTGGTATGGTTTCCAAGCATGTAGCCTTTTGAAACAATGATACACTTTCCCTTCCTAGATATTCTTGGTTGGCTTCGTGATTAGCAAGACTTTCCCTGAAGACTACTCGGGGCACATGTGCTGGATTGGCCTAATCCTGATTGCAATCAACACAATCGAAAGCGCAGAGAAGCTGGTGAATATTTTTTTTTCATAACGTTGTGATTTAAAGTCTAATAACATGCTGGGTATCTTAATGTACAGAATCGGCAGCACAAATTGACTTCCGCGATAGCAGGAGTTAACATGCAATGACTGATATGCGTCCATTGACTTCGGCTTGCTCAAGCCTGTCCGATTCGTGCAGGGCTTCTCAGTGTCTCAGAAGCCTTGCGTCCTTCGAACTTATCAACGATCCAAAGGATGTATTCGTATTGCGTTGCCGGTACACGACGCCCTTCTCGACGATAACGTACGACGCCAGCGTGATACATGGCCTGCGCAAGCGATGGGTACACAGGGCCGCCGTATCGGCGTAGATAGCCGTACAGCATGTGCACTAGATGAAAGGCGCGCAACGGAGTGAGGTTGCGGCTACAAGAGATCGCGACAGCCAGGCGGTGAACGAAGTCGACCGCGGCGTGAGGGTCGGGTGTCTGGCTATTTCGCAGGCCCTCGTGGTACCGTGCCAACGCTTTCTCGCTGGGATGTGGAACGGGTGTCCAGGCTTTGTGAAGGCACAGTTTGAAGGGTGTATGACTTCGCAGGATGGTCAAGATAGACCAAATACTTTGAGAACTGCCGAATCTGGCCAATTGGAGACATTGTTCGACCATTTCCGGACTGGTCAGGTCCAGCCGGCGGAACATTCGATCGAAATCAGCAAAGAAAAGGTTTCGGACGCCATGGTAGACTGGAGCGTTCGTCCAGACGTCCTCTAGAGCAGTTTGAGACGTTTCTAGTTGCTCTAGAGTTTTGCGGGTGGTCTTCCCGACTCTCTTCTTCACCTTCATTTTCACTGCCAACAACAAAATATTGCTGTGGGGTAGGTTGAGATTTTGTATTCCGCGCATCAAGTTTGACAACAACGACCCGCCTGCATGCTTCGTGGCTGTCTCGTAGAGCCCCAATAGAAAGTAAATCGGTTTATCGGTTGATCGAGAGCCACATGTGCCCACTGGTTTCAAAGACCGACTGAGTGTGCGCAACGCCCAGATTCGACTTATTATTTGCTTTTGTGTATGAGAGATTGTTGGTGCAGCTTCCATGGCGACATCCACATCGCCGTAGGCCGCTGGCAGATCCAGCCAGGCTTGGGAGGGCGTAAGAGCAGAGACATTGGTCAATTTCTCAAGGCAAGTTTGCCACATCTCAAGAAGCTCTACCCTCTTGTCATTCAACACGGATATCGCCAATGTCTCTGTGACGTCGATGATACATTGGACGCCATAGTCAGGGTGGAGTTGACAAAACAGGGTTTCGAACGATGGCGCGATCTTGGTGATGCGGGCATGGGCCAATTGCGCGATCACCAGGTCGACTGCCCAAGGATTCTGAGTATGCACACTGTGAGTAGCCACGATGACTTGCTCAGCAAATCGAAAGCTGCGCAAGTTGAGAAGCTCCGTGAGCCAAACGCCCACAAGCTCGCTGTCCATGTCGCGATAGCCGAGAACATTGCAGCGGCCGATGGCTTTCCACATTGCCAGGTAGTGTTTGTTGACGGCGACCGGGTCGACGATTCTCAAGGCTTGTCCTCTCTCAGCAATGACATGGGGCAATGCCTTGATGATGAGGCGCAGTTCGCCAGCGGGCAGGAGTCCTAATTCAAGCGCGCGGCAAACCGAGCGAAGTACAGCAGTCCGACTTGATCGCTTCATCTTTGTACGACAGATCATTTCCACTGCCGCATAGTAGTTACCCGATCCACGGGCATTCAAAAACGGATCATCCAGGATTTGAGTGATTTGATCCATGTCCAACGATGATCGTAATAGCAGACTGTCGAATATTTGCCGACTGAACTTTGGGTATCGTTGTAAATCGATCCGCAAATGGTGGACAAAGTCTCTTACATCCTCGATTCCCCAGTCACTGTCTTCTAGAAACAATTTCAATTGGTCGGAAGGAGAAACAGTGTGCGCCTTCGGGGAAGGAGCTCGAAAGTCGGAGGGAGCAAAAACGTCAATTAGACCGGGGTCTTGGTCGCCGAGTAACAACGGGATGTGCGCCATGGACGCCGAGTTTTCTCTAGAGCCTAGAAGCTCTTAGTACAAAAGATCCAAGCAGGTATCTTGATCACGACACACCTTGAACTCCTGTCTGCGGTCTCTGCCACTGGTGATCAGTCCATTTCATATGTTCTCGGCCATTTCGACCGAACAGACAGGCAATGTCTTCTGCAGGTCCAGCTCCGAAGCCTGCTAGAGCTGTATTTCGCCTCTTAGCCAAACGTCGTCGCGCCTCCAAAGGTCCGGGGACGCAGCTGCCATGGCGACGCTGGCTGTTTGCAAAGCGGCGGAAGGTAATTGCAAGAAGATCGTCGCTGATCCAAAGGTGATCATGAAGCGGGAGAGCGCTCGGCTTCAATGCCTGCCGGCAAGCATGTCTACCAAAAGACATGAATGTCACTGAGGCATATGCAAGCCAATTGCACTCGACAGGATACGACACTGGCACCTTCGAGACGGCTAGCGCAGCTTTCGGCAGCCTGCGTGAATGTCTTGGCGTCACGTGATAAACAAAAGCTGTCGGTCCATCACCCGCCAGTTGTCCACCGCTTACAACTATGTGGCCTGAAAGAGCGTACACTGGGCTGTCTTGATCGCGAGTCGCAATTTTTGAAGGCCTTGGTAATATGGAATAACTCTGATTCTTTCTCTTGCTTTCTCGAATGGCTTTACATAAAGTATTCTCTCAATGACATGTCCACGATACTTGAACCTAAGCTCGTCTTATCTCAAATCTCACTCATGCGGGCCTGGCTCACATTGGAGCAGGTAACATATGCTCTTAAGCCCTACCCTGCAATGGTTGCTGAATTTTGACCACCATGCTAATGAGAAAGGATATTATGAAAATACATTTAGACTTCAACAACTTGTGAATGAACCTCACCAATCGCCTCACTAATGCAAATTGAGGGCATAGATTGCTCCAGCCGTTTGGTATCTCGCTATGAATCACACACACAAAAATCTTTCACCTTGACAACACAGTCCATCTCGTGCTGGTACAAATCTTGCAGAGTCAGCGACGAGCTTAGGGCCGCTCGGTCCTCGTCCCCATCGTTGTCCAAGGTTTCCGGCCGGTCACCACAAAGAAGTCCATATAGGCGTGCACGTTTCGATCTTGGATACTTTTCCTGACATCGACGAGAAAGACTTCAATCTCACTCTTGGACCAACCAAGGGCCATGAAAGGCTTATAGGACCAGCCGGCCAAGGCCTCTAGCCAATTCGTTTCACTCCACTGCCCGATGTGCTTTAGCCTCTTGTCGGCCGGCCAAGTATTGACGGGGATTTTGAAAACTTGTTGTCTGACGTCTACGAACCCCACTTCTTTCATCCATCGCTCGATCCGGGGCGCAATGCGAAACTGTCTCGTGGGTACAACCTCTTGACTTGCTCGCATGTTCAGATCAAACCAGTCGTGGAATGCATATGCGCTGAACCCGTCCGGGTTTTCGGGTGGCATGGTGCCGTCGTCGCATTTGGGCTTGGGGTCCAACTCGTGACACTCGATGAAGGAGCCTGGTTTCAGGTACTTGTAGGCTTGCCGCAGGAGGTCCTTGAAGGATTCCATTGCACCGGTCATGTGGCCGATGTGGATGAAGTCGAAATAGTCCGCCTCCCATAGCCATTCCTTCTCTGCGGCATCGTCGACGAGAAAGTGCACGTTCTCTGGTACTTCGGTGGGCTGCACAGGTGATAGATCTGTACCGGTGACGGCGGCGCCGGGAAAGATTTGTGCTAGATCGATTCGAAGGAATCACTGTGATGAGCCTCTTGAATACGATATACACATTGCTTTCCCTTTTTTTTTCGATCTGATAGGATCAATAACATACCCATTTCAATGGGCCAGATTCCTGACCCGGTGCCGATATCCAGTATTTGTTTCGGGCTTTCGAGTGGAACATGGTACAGTCTCCCGTCCATGACCAGTTTGAACATGTGGTGTTGTAAGTCGAGACGATCAAGTTCTTGTTCATCGTTGGGGTATGGGTAAGCTAGACGCCGTTAGTTCAGATGTGTCGATGGAAGGTCACGCTCGCTTTGCGCCTTGAGTCCATGATGGGCACCATACCTCCTTCATGGTAGCTGTGATATCGTCTTCCATTCTCTACCGGATAGTCCGTCACACTCGCCGTGAGTGATTGAGTATCACTGTTTCGGCATTCGATTGGTTAGAAAACCTAGCTGTCAAGAAGATTCCAGGCCTCGACAGCACCTGTCACCCGAGGGCGTATACTCCGACTCTTACCATTCACGTCTTGGTCCCTACGAGTTGGGCTTGTCAGTACCGAGATCGAGTCCAAATGGAGGCAGCATGAGCCGGTGAGGTGCAGATCAAAGAGAAGGCCTTGAGCCACGATTGGTGTTAATTGCATCGGGGAAGAAGACTCGGAATGACTTACGTATGATCTGGCGCCCATGCTAATTAAGCTGAGTGCTTCGCGTCCCTAGTGATGAGGAATTGGCCTTCGACGTGATAGATCGGAGAGAGGCTTTGCGCGGTGGATGAAAATTAGCAATCATTTCCAGCCCTAGACGGCTGGCTCAGTAGCATCGAGCAACACTACCCGTCATACCGTCCAGCAAAATGAGACCCATGATAACTAGTTCGTCGTCATTGAGCAACTGCAGCACAGCGAGCACTGCCGCTGTTGGGTCTGGGTCTTAGTTGCCTGACAGGGAGGCGATATAGAACTCACGTTTCAGTTGCCGACGACCAATCTCAGAGTGACTGTTGTTGCCTCGTGGTGTAGGGTATGTTTTAAACGGCAATCCCGAGGGTTTGGAAATGGATGAAATGAAGTGATGAGGGGCGTGAGCAATGAGCAGTGAGCACAGAGCACAGAGCACATATAGAGCACAAGAGGCCGAAATAACCAGACCAAACACAAGGCTTGTTGTGTGAGTGTGTGTGTGTGTGTGTGTGTGTGTGTGTGGGTGTGTGTGTTCCTTTTCCAACAATCGTCCACCTTCTAGCCCGACAGCTTGGGTTGAGTTGGGTTGAGTGATCTAAAGTTTGCCTTTCCCGGAGAATGTTCCATTCGGTCGAGGAAAGGAAGACCGGACCAATATAATAGGGAGGGTAAGTTGGACTAGATCGCTTACGAGCTGTTCTTAGGGTGTGGGGTTGTAGGGAACAGACTGGGATCAACAGTAGGGAAGGGGGGAGGATTGGTGAAAAAAAAAAAAACCACACGAGTGTCCGCCGCATTTACGAGTGGAAGGGGAACAAGGTTGAGCCCAGCGTATGCCCAAGAGTGGTTCGGTGGACGTCAACTTGTCACGGACGGTCGGGCGTGGGACCTAATGAGATCTTGTGGGGACGAATTCTCCCGGAGCCACTGCTGCACTGCTCATCGCAGGAACGCTATGCGACGGATCTCTGGACAGGCGGAGGAGTTCTTGGAGGAAATCCTTGAGATACCGGACTGGACGATGATACATTGCTATTGCACGTGGCTTGGCCACCTTGCGACTGATCAAATTCGAGCTTGGTGCAGGTAGCAACGTCTCTTCGATTGCTGGTTGCTCTTGGACGTGGCTAACTGGATTGCGCATGCATGCCAGAGTTTATAAAGTATATCCAAGTGCCTGGAAACCTTTCTGCAGCCGTTTGGTTCTAGAAATTATTCCTGCTTTGATCGGGAACGAGTGCCTCGCAACGGATTTCTCTTCCTTAAGTTCAGGGACAAGTCAGTCTCGGTCTCCAATGCCTGCAGCACTGGTGATGCCAGTCTAGCGGTGTCTCGCCAAGCCCGACTATACTGTTGTGTGAGCTGGGGGCAACGAAGAGTCCTCGGGACTACTATCGAGCGAGAGGCAGGTCAAAGTTGCCGGGTATGCTGGATCGTGTCGTGTATGAGATCAGCTCCCCGAGTTTGCGTGCCCGTTCCTGTGTTGCCTGGCTCGCCTCGTCATCCTGTTTCATCCAATCTCGACACTCTCAGTGTGTCCGACGCGACCAGACTTTCGGCGTGGCCGAGAGTTGGGACACAGCGTGAGCTACCACGGCTGTTCGTGTCCAGTGTTCACCTGTTCCCATCCACCAGGCCAGTATATGGGACAACCAAGAAAGGCCGCGGGTCAAGGGTCCATTCATCCATTGGGCTGGGAAGAACACCCATCCTAAGCAGCGGGGCGATCGAACCCAAGGCGCTGGCAAACCGGCACCGACTGGCAGGTGTCCCCCGGCACCCCCATGCACCGTCCCGCATTCGGCATGCCTTAGATTGAAGGTCGTAATTAATGCACGTCAGCTCGAACGAGTTCGGGCTTTGCATTTAGAGTCTGGACTTTCGCAAACAAGAGTGACCGCTGATCAACAATGCCGCTCCCACTCTGCCAAGATGCTTCAAAGTTCAAACCAGTTCAAAAACCAGTACCAGACTGGCAGCGAATCCTCACCATCCACCTTCAGAAATCCAGAACGATGCGGCCTTCCCCCCTGAAAAGGCGTCTAGGACTTGAAGGTGCATACACTAAGTGATTTAGCTCTATACCCACCTGCAGGGCGGTATTACTTGGAACACTTAACCACAGTTCCTGGTCGACATCTGTCTTATATAGCAGCTACTGCTGGTCCCGATGAACGAGGAGCAGGAAGACCAGGAGTCCAGGTTTGCAGAACCCATCGGCCAATGGGTACTGAATCCAGTCCGTCGGGGTTCGCTGCAATCATCCACCAGGCTTTTAGTCCGATTGAGTCGCCAGTCCAGTCCCCACTCAACCCAGAAACTCAGTGAGAGCTAAGTCCTTACACCTCCTTTGGTTCCGGAGATTTGGTACCCCCCGCGCTGATCCGGCAGCTGGTTCGGGACCGAATCGGTAGCTTGACTCTGACATGTTCGTTTTGACCGTGCGTTGACAGGCCCTGGCATCAGGCAATGGTGGTACGCGCTTCTTGAGTTAGCCTCATGGCCTTGCCGGTGGTCATTGGTAGTAGTGGTAACTTGGAAAGTTTAGTCAAAAACGGTAACTACCAGCATTTCCATGTGCCAAACAATCAGAAACAACCAGCAGGGGCATCTGATCTCCTTCAACAATCCTGATCTTACCAGACCACTCTGAATGAGCAATTAACGGGGGTCCTGGGTGGAAAAAAGGGGTTACACGCGACGACGCTAAGCACTAGAACAGAAATTTCGCTAACGTAATCCACGGCCGACCGAGCCACACGGCCGACCGAGCCACCCACCCCCATTACACTACTTTGAAATCGAATATCTCCACTAACGCCTATTGAATTTGCTAAATAATACGATTTTTACATAAAGTAATCCTATGGCTAACTTAGCCATATCCACTGTAGGTAGGCGGAGCCCTCCTGACCGGTTGTATTAGCTGATTAGGCAAATCGGGCCCTTCATGCGATACTACCTTATTAGCTTCTACTAGCTGAATTAGCTGCTGGACTAGCTATAGGCCCTCTTTGATCGTTAGGCCTCCTTCGTGTGTAATCTGTCTAGTCGATTAAGTACGCTTTTACCGTTTCTTTTTATTCGATTAGCGTAGATCGGCGTTCTCCTGCGCTAGTAATATACCGCTATATAATAAGAGATAGCCGTCCTTAATAATCTAATTAAGTATAAGTTTTAACGGCGTAGATAGGTAATACGATCGCTTTTTAAGAAGCTCTTTAAGTATAGAAGCTTACTTCTCTAGCTATATTACTATCTTAGGCGTTTTTAGGGTAAACTAGCTAGATCTACTACTTAGTCGGCTTAATAGTAGCGAAGGCGTATAAAGCGATATATTAAGCTTAGAAAGTACTCTTTCGGTACTAACTAGTACGATACTAGTAGCTACGAAGCTACTTTAAATAATCTTCGGCTAAAAAGCTTCTATCCTCGCACGAGGATAATCTATAAGAAAATCAAGCTTATCGATATAATTATAGCCTATTCGGACTAAGTCGCTTATAAAGCGACCGTACGTACGCTTTAGTACTATAAAGTATCTAATATTAAACGGCTATAGTAAGTAAGACGAATATAAAGGTATATAAAGTAGTATAATATTATTTTCGGTATAGATTCGATCGAATTAAGGTATAAGATAGCTACTATACCTATTAAGGATTAATAGCCGAAATCGCTCTTGTATATACGAAGTAGTATATAGAATAAAGAGCTTTTAAAGCTAGCGAAGGCCGATCTTATCGGTAGTCTAGCCCTTAATCGATATTTTAATTCGCTAGTCGCTAGGGAGATTTGATTTAAACTAACTAGCGATATAAACCTAGCCTTTGAATATAATATAGGGCGGTAGCGAGTAGCCGTTAGCGTATATTACTTCGATCGTAGTAACTTATTCGCGATTACTAGGCTGTAGAATCGATCGCCGACCGTAGTATTCTGCCCGCGTAATAACCTTCTGTGATAATATAAGGCCTATCGTAAAGCCTATCTTATTAAAGTTATAGATATCCTCCGGTTATATCCTATTCTCTTTAATAACGCGTTATACTATTAAAAACCACTCTTTTATAGACTTTAGATCCTTATTAAGAGTATACTAATAGTTATATCGCTTTAAGTAGTAAGATTAAAGCTTATCGCGCTGTTTAACGAATATTAATACCTAATTAACGCTAACCGTTAATAGGGGGGTTATTCTACGCGCTATAAGAAGAATATTAGCTATTTCTCGTATAGTAGAGGACCGGAGGGCTACTCCACGCGAATCTATAGATAGTATCTACTTAGTAAGCGAATCCTCTTCGTATTATATTAATTTATAGCCAGATAGGCGTATATCAACGCGTCTAATTCGGCCGGCTACGCGGTGTTATAGGGTAGAACGAGGTAAGTCGTATAGCTTCGCTACTGCGCGAATAGATTTAATACGGCCATTTTTGATATCTTTAAGGGCCAACAGGACCTTGCCCTCCTGACTAGCCGATCTCTGCGAAGATTCAGTGCGAATTAGTGGCATAGTAGGTTGTTGAAGTTGGTATGTAGGTAGAAAGACGCGATTTTCGATGGGGTGGCTCGGTCGGCCGTATAGCTCGGTCGGCCGTGGATTACGTTATATATTCCGTCCACTGACTAAAAGCTAGTCAAGCACGGTCCAGAGCCCCACCGCGATCCCGAACCCCCAGACAGTAGTGAACTTCTGATCTCACTAGTGAGTCGTGACTGTGTAAGTGTACAATGTATACTGTGTACTGTGTAGTGGAGTTCGTCGTCGGAAATGCTCCTTCCAACAACGACGATCAAATCAAACTCGACCCTACACAAGCATTGCGTGCTCACTGGGAACTGTGTGAGGCTGGAGCTGCCTTGGTCATAGATAGCAAATGCTCTCCCGATCCACACACCTAGTGAAAGCTCCCTGCATTAATTAAGGCCCCATTCCAGATACTGTACCTTCAAAACCTACCTAGCCCACGCTAGTAGATGTAGCTCGAGAGATAGCTGTTAATCAAGTGGTAATTTACAAGCCGTGGCACATACGTAAATCGATACGTCAGATGATCACAGTCAACGGCCACCCATGCCTCGCGCCTGGGTGCAGATGCCGCGTCGACCTGCAGCAATGTTGCTCAACTGGTACAGTGTTCCGATTGGGTTTAGATTCTCCGCTTTTATTGTCCAGGCTTCGACTGATGCAACTCACGGTGCCGCGTTCTTGATTCGAGTTGGTAAAAGAGAGGGACTACGTTTGTGGCCCTTGTCGTGCAGGTGCAACCGAACACTCGTGAAGAAAGTGTTACAAGGACTATCCAGTATTGCTTTTTCTGGAATCAATGCAGGGTAGTCATCCATGTCGACTGAATCATGCGTAAAACCTCAATAGTCTAGGTGTGTCTTAAGATCAGAACGTCCATGCAGTGTCTCGAGCCCGAACGCGCATTGACTGATCGCCACTAGATGCAAAGCTCAGCATCTCGTCACATACTATCAATCTTTCAAGGCTACTAAAGTACTAGATCTGTCAGTGAATCGGATTAGGTCAATAGTGACGACGGAAAGTATCAGAGGTACATCCCGTCTCTTGGTGCGAGACTGGACTCACTGGAGATACGACGGGAGCTCTGGCACCTAGGTACTAACTACCAGGTACTAGGTTTGAAAGTGGAAATGTTGACAAATTCGAGAACAATTGCCCGTTGCTGAACTGTGCTCGGTCCAAAGCACAAAACGGGGGATCTGGTTGTCTTGGCATGATGGGCACTAGATCGATAGTGGTGTAGGGCTATAGGCTATCTTTGCTTCGATGTGATCGCGGGTCTCTTCATAGCTGCGATCAACACTTTTCAAGAATAGCGTGCAAACTGCAAAGTAGCCCATTTGACTTTGGCGCCTCGTCGTGTCCGCCGAGGGACTTTGCAATTGCTACCCTCGTGCTCCACTAAATTTGCCTTGACCCCCCACCTTACTATCTGGCCTGAATTCGACCCATCGGATGTGGTTGGCTTTCTGTGTAACTTGTTGGTTTACACATTAGACTGCTTGAAGTAAAATATGCACTATGCATTACGTTACCGCGGTATGGACACCTCGAACTGGAGTAGCACGAGTGTCTATCTTCACAACACCAGTCACCAATCAGGCCACCGCCAGGTCCGGTCAGGCAGTCTTGTGTCTGTGCGGACTGGGCACCGGCACAAATGCTGATGATCAAACCGGGGCACTGACCCGGTTTCAATAAACTTGAACCTGCATCGAGAAAGAGAGCAGGGGAGGAAAGGGTTGCTTGACTTGCTTCACTTTCCCCGTGAAATGAGTCCAAAAAGATTTTGCGCCGACCCGACTGAGAGGAGAGTCGCGGGTCCCAAGGCACCGGTAACGCTGGTGCCACCGTCTAAATTCTTTTACAGTAATAAAGAGAGGGGCACCCGAGGGATCGGTTCTGCCACCGATCTGGAACAGACCATTTTTTTTTCCGCTGGAGAAAACAATGGGAATCGTGAGAAGAATTCCAAATAGGCGCATGGTGGACCCAACACAGCGGAATAACCTTCCCACCTGTCTCTTTTATTTTGAGCTGTTATTCGACGATGGTCTTATTTCCGATCTCTGTCAGAGGGCTGACATGCACATACTCCTGTATGTTCCGCGAGGCTCATTTTTGAGGTGCACCCAGGTTTACACCGCTAGCTGGTGATAGGTATGTTTGTATTGCCGCAAGGGGTGGGCTGTACTGCAGCCTTAATGACCTTGACGTTTTGTGAGCTGGCAGATTGAAAACCGTAATTCAACCACGACAACTATGTTTGCTTGGGCTTATTTTGCATATGATTTGCCGCCGATCAGTTGTCAAAACTGGCTGAAACTGAGAGAACTTCAGATTGTGATTCGTTTTCCAACGCCAGTACCAACGGGATAGATTGCTCAGCCGCGCAAGCGTTATGGATATCAATTACTTTCATTCTCCACAGGTGCGTACCCACATTGGGCTCCCACTGTCTGTTGACCAGCGAGGAGCGACATTCGCTTTTACTTTGACTACTTCCCAAGTGTCCAGAGCCCCGTTGGATTTAATTCGTGGAATTATGGCTGTTCCAGAACAGACCCACTAGGCATATACTTATGTAGGAGGAGCTGACTCATATTGTGCTGACCTCTAGCCAGGTCGTGGTTCTACAACTATTCAGGTCCCTTGGTAATTATTCCTGCTTCTGTGAGCGACAGCATCGGCCCGACACTGAATCACGGCGGTCATCTTTCAATGTGTGATTTCGATAGCAACTTAGTCCCATAGTGATTACCTACGCACCTAGGAAGCAGATCTCAATTATCGAAAAAAAATTGTGCTCAACTTCGAGTCACAGCCCAAAGACCTCGTTCATCAACTCAACAACATGGCTCAACCTCGTCCCGTGTAACCGTCCCAGATGTCAAGTAGTAGATTAGCTCCAGCAAGAGCACACCTATCGGCGGAATGTCTTCGAACATCACATCAAGTAGGCGATGCCCACACCCTCTGGACCGATGTCACATTCCCCAGAAACGGCTGGGGTTTATCAGTCCTACTAGGCTGTTTAGCTTCAGTCTGACTTTGTTCGTCTGGCAGGACAGACCTCGTTTCGATTCGAATGTCGGTTTGAACCCTCGCAATGCCTTGTTGGTGTGTAATCGTATGAGCCAGGCCTATCACTTGAGCAACCTGGTCCCAGGGACCCTCTGTGCAGCATGTGCTTAGCCTTCGAACTACGTGAGATACATGGAAGACGAGTGATAGGGAGGAGGTAAGGAGTTGGCAACACCGTTCGTCTGGGAAGCCGGAGCGATCAAAAGCCACGGGAATCACTGAATGGACCGGTCCACTTTTTCATACAGCAGACTAAACGGTCAACGATGGTAAAACACAAGACATACCGATGGTAGTACCAGTAGCATGGGTGTTGTATGTCAACCCCGACTGTTGAAGCAGTTGCTGGATATCAGTGATCTGCTGCGAGAAAGACGACGTGGCCGCGCCAACCTGCACCAGAAATAGTTGAGCCACTGAATCTTCATTTCAATTTGATGCCCTCATCGTCACATATCTTCGCCTTGGAATCACCTACTGGGATCAAGCAAAAGTCCGCGACACACCAGGCCGGAGTTGTCAAAGCCGCATTTGCAAATGCCATTCTTCTGTGCCTAGGTAAACCGGTATCGAGGATTCTCCGAAGGTTATGGAGCTGCTGATTCGATTGCAAGACTCGGGGAAGAAATTCTGACACTCGCAATTGAAGGAGCTCAGAGCCATTGGAATTTTCACTGCACCTTCGACGAGATCATAGGATCGGGAGATATTCAATTAAAACCTAGGACGGTTGGAGATCTAGCTATCATAGTGACGTGCCGAGATGGAAGTATGATATACATTGACGGGCTTCCAATGACGGACCTTAGTATTCACACAGCGGGAAACCAATCTCACAAAGTTGCAGAGGCCAGTCGTTCGTAGCCTTATCACCCACTACATGTAGGTTCTCAATGGCGCATCCATTGGAGGCCTTGAACATGTCTAGCCTGTATACAGTATTTATACAGAACAGCCAAGCCACGAGGTATATATTTCTTTAAGCACGATAGAAGCTGAGAGATTGATCAGTCATCGGTATAATTCCTACCCTCAGGTAGTACTAAGGTGCCCCGACTTGGTACACAATACGTGGTAGGTACCTAGGTACCAGATACTGCGGAGACAGGAGTACTGTATGGGTGGGCCCAATACCCAGGTATATCGGCCACAGAACGTTGAACCCAGGCTGCGAAAGTTGCATGAATTTATAATCGCGGCCAGAAATCCACCCATAAATCTTCATCAGGCACCGAGCGATGTCCGCCTAGCGCTCAAGACATGATCTTCACGGAATGTCGTATTAAAGAGCGCAGATATTGTACCCTGCCTGTCATACTAATGGAGAGGAACCACGAGACAGTGTAGACGATCACACACCACGCAGCTTTTTCGGTTCGCATACATATACTGCTTCGTCGCCACGTGACGTGTGGATTCGCCTTATCGAGACCCTGCGATAACGAAGGTGGATAAACGAGGCTCGGCAATGACGCACCTTGTTTTCCTAATCGTGGGAAAAACGATCAGCTAAGTTGCCTCAAAGACCAATCAAACAACAAACGCAACACTACTCTGCCAGCTCTTTGGCAAATGCAACTGAAACTGGAACGCTCAGTACTATCAGCCCTACACTTATCCAAGTCAAGTAGCGGTTATTGCCCCGTTACTGTCCTGTTCATCTCGCCCTCCTGATGCGGCTTCAGCCTGGTGACGCATGACACCTCGGGCTGGGGCGCGTCATGCGCGCAGGAGGAGAGCTCAACACGACAAGATGCCATCGGATGAGCTTGCAGAAGTCTATCAAGAGATGCTAGCGGAAGCAGAGGCCCGAGACCCTGAGCAGTTTCATTCGGATCGCCCAATCAAGAGACGCAAAGTTGGAGGCTCAAACGGTGTACCAACGAAGGCTATTCCAATCGAATTTTCTAAATCAGCGGAACCAGCAACAAGCTCAGCTCTCGATTATGGAAGCCCGCTGAGACATCCACACTTCCAGGTCATCTACGATTCGACCTCATCTGAAGAATCCGACATTGAATGGGAAGATGTGGATGTTGAACAACCCGCCCCAACTGCGCACGCAAAGACAAACGTCAATGAAGATCGTGATGAGACGTTACAAATCACTTTGGATGAACAACCCGAGACCTCAAAGAAGAGAGCTATGCGAAGGAAGCCTCTATCGAAGGCTGAAAAGCAACTGAGGCTCGATACCCACAAGGCTCATCTCCTTTGCCTCCTCGCGCATGTACAAATTCGAAATAAGTGGTGTAATGACAACGCGCTGCAGGTGAGCCAGTGTGCTGCCTTTGAAATGATAGGATCATCCACTGACACATAATTAGAGTCATTTAAAGACGATGCTACCACGAAACATCATCAACCTTCTCCATCCTGACGAAACGAAACACAAAGTCACCCGATCAACCACTTTCATGGATGGTCTCCATCAAGCTGGTGACCGTTTTGCCCGCAGATTCCGTGTCACTAAGACGGGTCTCAAGCGAGCATACTGGGCAGAAGATCCAATCCAGCTGAAAGAAGATATGGTCAGCCTCCCAACCCTTGCCACACTATATACCAAAGGCCCCAACACTGATAATCGTATAGGACCGGATTATGTCTGAGGGCGACACATTTCTCTCGAAGGATGAATTTTTGGCGCGAGCCCACATCTTGCAAGGCTCTCGCGACTTTGGGGCGCAATTGTTCTGTGCGCTTTTAAGGGCAGCTGCTGTGGAGGCTAGACTTGTGTGCTCACTGCAGACGCTACCCTTCTCAGGAACTACCCAGGATCCTGCACCCGCCCGGAAGTCCCAAAATTACATAGTTCTTTCCTCAGACGATCAAGGATCACCCAAAGATGAGTCGCAAAGACAATTGAGTCCGCCCAAGACCCCGTCACAGCAACAGCGAATTGGCAGACCGACTTTTCAATCGCGCCCTGCCGCAACCACTTTCCGAGAGAGTAAGTCGAGGTCCGCTTTGACATATATTTGACTTGAATTGACAGAGTTAGAAATCACTGCAAAGCCTACCGAGTCGCCATATCCCGTCTTTTGGGTAGAGGCATACAATGAGGCCATCGGAAAATGGCTGCCAATTGATCCTATCGTTACGAAGACTCTGGCAAAGCCGTCGAAACTTGAGCCTCCAGCGAGCGACATTTACAACAGCATGTCATATGTGGTTGCATTCGAAGACGATGCTTCGGCGAGAGATGTAACCCGGCGCTATGCTAAAGCTTTCAATGCAAAGACGCGCAAAGCCCGGGTGGAAAGCACGCCGAATGGGGGAAAATGGTTGAATATGGCACTTGCTGCTTATGAAAAGCCTTTTCTGGAGGACAGAGATGATAATGAGTTCGCTGAGCTCACTACCAAGTCTGCTGCCGAGGGTATGCCGCGCAATTTGATGGACTTCAAAGATCATCCTGTCTACGCTCTGGAGAGACACTTGCGACGGAACGAGGTCATTTTTCCAAAACACGTCGTAGGACATGTTGGGCTGAGCAAGGCAGGCTCGAAGAATGACAACCTCGAAACTGTCTACCGACGGTCTGACGTGCATGTCGTCCGCAGCGCCGACAGGTGGTACCGACTTGGAAGGGACGTCAAAGTAGGCGAACAGCCACTGAAACACGTGACAGCGAACAAGGCCAAGAGCGGATTTGCCAGTGATGAGGAAGATCAGGAAAATGAACAGACACCTCTTTACGCCGAGTACCAGACGGAGGTATACCAGCCGCCGCCTGTAGTACAAGGACAGCTTCCCAAGAACGCCTATGGCAATCTGGATGTGTATGTCCCGAGTATGGTCCCGCCGGGTGCAGTGCACGTTAGACACCCTGACGCAGCGCGTGCTGCCAATCTTCTTGGCATCGACTACGCCGATGCAGTGACCGGATTTGAATTTCGAGGTCGCAGGGGTACGGCCGTAGTCAGTGGCATTGTCGTTGTCAAAGAGAACCTCGAAGCTCTACAAGAGACAATTAGTGCAATTGCTGATGACCGACGCCAAGCTGCGATGGAGGCGAGAAGTGAAGAGTCGCTGCGGTTGTGGCGTCTGTTCTTAACCAAACTCAGGATTGCTGACAGGGTCAAGGTCTACGCAAGTGAAGACGAGACAATGGACTCGGGGACCGGGAGAGATTCCTCTCCCGGTTCTGAGACAGAATACACGTCCCACGAAGGAGGAGGATTCCTTCCAGAAGAGAGTGGAGGATTTCTTCCAGAAGAGAGTGGAGGATTTCTTTCAGAAGAGAGTGGAGGGTTTCTTCCAGAGGAAGGTGAAGGCTTTCTCGCAGAGGACACCGGTCCCAGCATCGATAGATTTGCTGGCGACGACGATGGCGCCGCAGACGGGGTCTCTGGTCAGTCGCCCGACCACGAAAATCTCACAACTCGTGTCAATGTGTCTGATAGCAGCGTCACAGACCCGCAAGTTCCCCGCATAAACCAGATGCCACCCACACAGGAGAGAGGCACGAAAACTCAAACAGGCAAGAAAGCCAAAAAAAACAAGCCACCTCGTTACGAACTGATCGTTGTGCCCTCAAAAAACGGAGGTAACACGTCGAACCCAGACAATACGAACAAGCACGACAGGGATGTCAAGAGCTCTTCTGCGATTGCTCCAATGGCAATGGAGTCGTCCACACAAGGCGACCCAAGACCAGTCAGCTTGGCCACAATCTCACCTTCAGCCTCTCCGACTATCGGATGTCAGCCAGCAGCCGTCGTGGATAGTGACAGCGAGATTGAGAAAGGCTCGCTAATGTCGGAAGATCCTGAAGACGAAGACGCGATTCCCGAATGGCTCTTGTAGTTGCGACGTACGGGAAATATGTGGACAATGTGTTAGGATACAGTTGAACCCTGTGGCACATCTCATTTGATTATCTGTGTTGAACGAATAATGCTGAATGACACGTGTCGGACTTGAGGCAAAAAAATCCCATGCCTGACAAAACAAAAACTCATATCTGCGCAATAACATAATGTACATTTGTTGTTAGATGATGGGATCAGATTGGCTTTGATGTACAGTACAAAACGCACCTTCGCAACAATTTGTAGACTGAAACTGATCAGGTCCAAATGAGCGGTTATTGAAATACGGAGAAGATATGGGCCAGAGATATACCCTTCCTTGTTCATATTTCATACAAATAGCAACAGAATGGGTTCATTTTACTAGTACGGTTGAACGGCAGACCCATTATGTCCGTGTTGGGTAATCGCCGATCACGTGGCCACGTATCGCGATCACGCGTCGACGCGTTTTGCCTCAGGCATGAAGCCCGAGGCAGGTCAAACGTCATGTCATATCCAGTCAAGACTTGCAAAAATCCTTGTTGTTGGTTCTCGATCTCGACACTCCTTGAGCAATTCAATGTGAGGTCAAACTGCTGAAATGAACGAATCGGCCAAATCGTCCATCAAACCAATTTCAGCTCATGAACAGTTTCGAACTCCACGGCGGCCTATCACACAGTCTTCCAGCAGGGCAACGAAGAGTACCACGCATAAGAGGAAACCGTCTCCACCTTCGTCGCTGTCAGAACGACGAAGCAAACGAGTTTCTTTGCCGGTCTCGAGCACAGCACAATCTACTCTCACCCAAATTGACTTTGTCACTCAAACACCGATCTCTACCAATGACGAGCTTGACTACATCGAACACGCTGGGTCAGGCGCGAGCCGCATCCGTCAGGATGACAAGCCTGTCCACATCGGACATGGATCTGACGGAGAGAGTGAATACAAATCGCCAGGTCCGATTTTGAAGGGGATCTCTAGACTCGGCACGAGAGTCGAGCATCCGAAACGACGAGCGAAAAGCGGCCCGACCCAAAGGGCTTCACTGCGCAGCAGTCTCACCCCGGCTCAGAGCAAAGGCAAGGGAAAGAGAAAATTCAATGACAAGCCGCCATCAAAGCGCGACAAGACTCTGACGCAGATGGACTTTGTGCGACGTTATATTACTATCGACGACGACGATGCAGGAGTAGATATGGCATATATAAAGGCTCCGTCATCCCTAACACCCCGAGGGGGAAATGTGTCGCGAGATGAAAAAGTGACGCAAGACTCGGAACCGAAAATCAGTCCTCCCCCTTCGAAGGGTCCCTGGAGGATACGTGCAGCCACAGATCTCTCTGCAAGCAAGGTCTCCCCAGAAGTTAGCGGAAAGCAAGGCTCCGCAAGACCTTCGAAGTCCCCAAATACCTCAGCATTAGATACACCCATCACACCGCGGAAATTCAAGAGGCTGGAGATTCCTTCTAGCCAGTCACCAGAAAGCCCAGGTTTGGCGATCATCACATCGTCACAGTTCCGCAGCGCAACCCGATCACCGCAAAGAAGATCGCACCCAAAAAATACGGACACGCAGAAAATCACAAAGAAAGAATTCAGCGATGAAGAAGTACCTTTTCATGAGCATTTGGAAGCCGATCAAAGTCATGATACAACGCCCTCAAAAAGTCAGAGCGGTATCATCCCTCCCCTCGCACTTTCGTCTCAAGTCGTCCCATGCAGGGCCTTGTCGGTTAAGCTATCGCCAAAATCCCCGGCGGTGGAACATTCGTCGCACAATAGCTCGCAAGTACCCCGGGATCAGCGCGAAAGGACAGTCGTCTATGAGACAGATGCAGACACGGACAACGAAGATTTTGGCGATGACCCCGACTCGCCCTCCAAGCGTCAGTTGACAGATCATGCAAATTCACCTCTTATCGACACTCTATCAGATACACCACATGATGACGACTCGGAAGACCTTCCCTTGCCAAGTGGAAATCCGACAATAGAGTCGGAGACTGCTCCTGCTTCCGAAGCCTTCATGTCAGACGCGTCAATGTTCTATCGGAGACAGCAGCCAGCCACACAATTTCCCCACGAGCCAATACCAATGCTGAATACGCAAAAGATGACCGAGCTATTCCCTAAGGACGCGATATGTTCGCCTGTCCAGCCAATTCCCTTATCATCTCAAACTCAAGGAATGGAACAGGTAGAAATTGTCCCTGAATCTTCGCCTGCACGAAGTCTTGAAAAGAATGCAGAATCCCGCAGCCAGGACCTCTTCCAGCGGCCACGCCTTCCTGGATCGGTGATACAAGTGCAATCCTCACAGCCAGTTGAGGGAGGGCGCCCTAATGCCTTACTCTCACGCAGCCAGCTCTTGACATCTAGTGTGATGGAAAGTGTTCCCATGCCAAATTTTTGGCCCGGGAGTCAAGACAGTGTGGGCGAGCCATACAGTCTTTCTGAAGCGTGACAATCTTAGATACCCAATTGAAACTACGACCAAACGCACGCCTCCAACTGTAAACACCTAAATATTGTTTGTGTAGATAGGTTTAAGCTTTCCGGCAGCAGTGACGGATTTATTCAAGCTTTTGACATCTGGAGCCGACTTCCCCATCCAGTAGTAACTCTTGGGCTGCATTCCGCTTCGAGCACAGCACGGGACGAGCGGGGCGGTCGGAGGATCGACAGATGCGGAGACAACCTTCGAATATTGTTTTTTGATCTACTACCGTTCGGTATTCCCCCTTAGCCACCCTCACAATGGATTTCGCATACGATCATATTCAGGAGGAGATCCTGACCTCGGGAAAAATTGAGGACTCGACACAAGCTAAGAACGAACAACCAAGCAGCAACCTGAACACCGAGCTACAGGAAACCTTCCGGGCCTTTTCCGCGAGTCCCTGGGGGTCGCGCATCGGAGGACTTTGGGATAATGTGCGCAAACAAAGCGAGAGCTACTACGAGGGCGCTCAGAAAGAATACAACGCCGCGAGCGAGGAAGCTGTGAAAGGCTTCTCGGATCTAAGAAACACCATTGTCGATCGGACAAAGGGGCTGTCGCTCAGCACGGTTGGACTCGCAGGAGGCAGCGACGCCCCTGTGCCAGTGGATGGGTCGACCACACCTACGGCTGCGACGTCAGAATCGTCAAAGAAACCGCCCCAAGAAGCCGGCGCCAGTGGCGACGGCTTCATCTCACGGCTCAAAGCCGAAGCTGCGCGACGACTCAAAGAGATCGAAAAGGCCGAAGAGGCTGCCGACGAAGCCATTCTGCGTTTTGGCATGAACATTAGTCAAAAGCTCCGCGAGGCTGTCAGTATCGTGCCGCCTGCGACCGATGACTCCGGCAAGCTTCTCTTTGAAAGCAAGGATGCTGATGGCAAGCGAGTGATCCATGCAACTCGATTTGAGGCCCAGCTCCATGTCATTCACTCCAACTTGGACAGCTTCACCAAGGATCCTGTCAGCGACAAATTTCCCGACTTCAAGGCGGCATTCAACGTCGACGATAAGACTGAAGAAATTGCGAAGGACCTGGAAAAATATCCCGAATTGCGATCGACCATGGGGAAACTCGTGCCAGAGTCGGTGGAGTACGCGGAATTCTGGACAAGATACTACTTCCTCCGTCTCGTTGTAGAGACGGAAGAGCAGAAGCGTAAAGAACTGCTGAAGGGTATGTGATGATCCCTACACACTCCTCTCCGCCCTCGATATAATCTGATTGCTCACGCTGTCTCATCCCCACAGGCGCCAACGTCCAAGAGGAGGAAGAAGTAGGCTGGGGTGATGACTCTGAAGACGAGTCTGAATCTCCGTCCACTCCTCACGTCAAGTCCGAGAAACAAAAGACGCCCGTTATTGAAGTTCAGGCTGCCGAGCCCCGTCGATCCAACGACCAGCAGTCCCAGGCCGGCAGTGAGTCTAGCTACGATCTTGTGAGCGGGACAGTGAGCCGAACTCCAGGTAGCCCAAAGGAGAAGAGCCCAACGGCCGATGCCAAGGCGGACGACAGCGACGAGGACTGGGAATGAGCCGAGCAGTGCAGGAATCCACTCTTTCCCAGTGACTTGATCAGCCTTTGACAGGATTGGTCTGCCTGTACCTACGAGACCGCTAAGTTGACCTTATGTCTGTGCATCAATATTGGTACTCTCGCCGCTAGTTTTCTCTGGAGTTATGCCGCGGCCGTGACTGCTTTTATGAGTGGCGTTTTCAGGAGTCTGTTAAGTCTTCGTTGCTCTCCTCGCAGGGCTTTTCACTTGAGCGATCTAGCCATCTATTGATTATTATCTATTTCTAATGCTTTGCATATTGACGTACCTTCTGCGTACCGTCGAGACAAAGTACTCAATTTGCTTCCCGGCTGAATGTCCTCCACCTGGTAGTGATCGAGTGGTTGTCATAACGATTGCTAAAGTACCAACAATCAATAAGGATCTCCGTTCGTAGGTTTGACCAGGGATTTAGTCGGTCGATCTGATGATTTTCTTCCACGATGCACAGGAAAGACCAGCTTATGATACAGGAATGCTCTTTTTAATCTCCATGGCTTGTTTCACTTATCCAAAGCGTCGTTTGGTGTCCCTCTATTTTCCCGAATGACTGTCTGCATACGCAGGTGTCATGCCCCTGAGATTACTTCGACGAACGCTCGGCGAACTCCTTCGCTGAGGGGTCTCCGGTGTATTCTCCCGAGAACGGATCTGGAAACTTCGAGATCCTCCCCCGGACGAATAAACCTCATCATCACGAGAGTATGGAGTTGGGCTTCCTGGCCCCCAGCCGTACTGATATTCCTCCCCTCGGTGCTTGACTGGACTCTCATCATAGGGATCCCAGCCTACGCGGCGGCGGGCGTCTGATCGTAGACGCTGGCGGTGTTGCTCGTCCCCTCCTGCGCCGGTTGAGGATGACTCTTCGAGGAAGAAGTTCAGAAGCTCGTCGCTAATTGAAAGGTGTGATTGTTGCTGGAACTGTTGCAAGGATGTAAGACGTAAAAGTGTCTCGAGGAGGGAGAGGGAGGTTCGAATGTGTTCAAATAACGGGTTCGCCACCGTCGTAGTAGTGGTGGTGCTTGGCTGGCCGGTTGGAAGACGGGAGATATATTGATCCCCGGGCGGGGGAGTTGAAGAGGATGGTGAAAGCTCGTCTTGATTCAAGGACAGACGGGCCATACCGTTCAGCTCGGCTGGAGTCTCTCCAGAACTTTCGCCAGAATTCTCGCCGTCAGATTCATCGTCTGAATTTTCGTCTTCATTGTAGACTTCAAATGCAATCCATTCAGGGTCCAAGCCTGGAGGTAGCCTCCATTCCTGAGCAATGGATTCCTCGTGCAAAAAGCTTAGCCTTGATCCATCTGAAAAATCATCGCCAAGTAATTGAGCATTAAGCTGTGCTTGCTCTTCGTCAAGTGGATCATCACTTTCATCGTCATGCGCCTCCACGTCTGCTGCTTCATCGTGCTCCATCATGCGACGAGGAGGTAGTGCATTCAAGTCTCTTTTTAGCAGAAGGACTGGATTGTTAGTTTCACCTTCTGTGCTGATATTGAGAATTCTGCCCGTGTCGGCGTAGAATATTTTGGAAATTTGATGAATTGGAAGAATCTCTCTGATCCCCGCAGTGGTAACCCCATCGTAACTATGAGGCTGAGGCTCATTTGCATCGAAAGTGTGGACTCGGCCATCATCCAGGTCTTCAATGATCACCACTTGGTAGGCATACTCGTCGATTCCTAATCGTGATTGGGATTGTGATCGATACGACGAGCCCTCTGAGTAGTAGAGATTCATGGGAACACGCCGTACTTTCAGTCGTGCCTTATGCATAACTTCTTTCCAGGTAGCATCCCGGGCAGACTCCTCATCGTCCGGCCGAAGATGTCCGGCGAACAGCATGTAAACCGAAAGAGTGAAAGTTGGGCCAATTTGCACCGCTTGCGGTTCCTCCGAAGTCAACATGGAATATTGCGTGTCGCCCGCGGTAAGAAAGGTGCTGGCTTGCAGAAGTCGAGACGGCGACACTGTTGAGGGCAGATTGGTTGATAATTTGGCCCCTGACGTTGTGATGGCCAAATTCATCAGTGGGACGGCATCCTCAATCCGCGTGAGGAGATTTTTGATGTCTTGGATGATGTACTTGATCTCCGCGTCATTACTTGGCCGGTACTTGGCTGACCTGGTTCCATTTCGGATAGCTTCTTCTGACGCTGCAGCCTTCGCGAGGCGCTGCCCTAAAGCTTGTATGTCCCACCTCAATGACTTTGTAAGAGTCACCGCAGATTCGAGAGATGTGTTTCCCCGTGCCGCTCTAGATTATTTGGTCAGTGACTTGATGAACCTCACATATGGCTCCAGCTTTGACTCACATCAACTCGATCATATCAATAGACGGCGATATGACCTGAATCTTACTATCTAGACGCTGCTGCAGTGCCAGCAGCTCCTCGCGGTCTTTGCCATCTACATTCTGTAGCACGTCAGTGTCAGGACTTCCACTCACGATTGAAGCCGGGATATCTATCACTCACTTTGAGTAGACGTGAGGATTGGCGCATGGCATATGTTGCCGTAATCGCAATTCCCGAACTACCACAGCATGTCAGCTACAATGCTGGCGCATCTTTCAAAGCGCTCCGACCTACCGAATTGCATAGTTCATCGCCTGTTGCGTCAACTGCAATTCAAGTTTGATATATTAGCATATTCCCACATATATCGGAAAGCTTTGACGAGGATGGTGTACCTACACGCGCCAAGAAGACCTCCATTATGGTGATCACAACAACTACGTGGACTAGTCAACCATCACTGTATGAATGAAGCCCGTATCGCCCGCAAAGAAACAAAGCATGAGGGGCTTATCGATAAGCGGTAAGTGGTGCCCGATGATGAAAGAAACACGACTTCCATGTACAATGCACCACGAGCCTAGTATCGTACTAATGTACTTCCGTCGAATCGCTAGAGACCGATCGCTGATAAGCGGCATCCTTCACATGTGCAGGTAGACTCGAAGTAGATGATTACTAGCGAGTTAAACCTCAGAAAAGGCGATAATTTTGAGCCAACGCGTCATCCAACCTCCACGTGGAATAACACGTGATGGTCTTTAAGTATTGGGACTTGCGGTAAACTTCGAGGCCTGTTCTGGAAGGCGGGTTGATCGCGGGGCGCTGACTCAGCCGTGCAAATTTGGGCAGGTCAAAAACTGAGGACCCCTCATTGCCCACACTGCCCGATCATATACACGAATCTCGACTCTCGTGTCCCTTGTCCCGTGTCCTTCAGTGTGTCCCGGAAATCAAAATCACGATGTCGAACCAGACTCCGGATTCCTGGGAGGATGAGCTCTCTCGGCAGACCGAGGGCGTGAACTTGAACGCTCACGGCCGCCCTCAAGCTCAGGCGCCTAACTTCACTCCCGGTGCTGCCACTTTCCAGCCCGGCGCTGCCTCGTTCACCCCCGGTGCTTCTGCCTTCGTCCCTGGCCAGCAGTATCCTCAGTATGGTGGTGGTGGTGGCTATCAGTATAACCAGTACGGACAGCAAGCATATGGATATCCCCAGCAGCAGAGCTATGGCCAGTACGGTGCATACAATCAGCAACCCGGTGGTTACAACCAATACTACAACCAGCAACCCGGCGGTTTCCAGCAGCCCCAGCAACAACAGAAAGCCCGCCAGAATGCCCCCGCCGCCGCTCCTCAGTCCACTCAGTCCGCTCAGTCCGCCCAAGCTTCTGCCCCCAAGGCCAAGGTGCTGTCCATTGGCGCAACTTCTTCCAGCGCGGCCCCAAAGACCAAGGTTCTCTCCATTGGCACCCCTACTCCGGCTCAACCAGCGGCTTCCACTTCTGCTGCTACCGCTTCAGCGCCTAGCGCCACGAGCAAGGGCGATACCAAGGGCACCGTCGCTGCCGAGGCTGGTGCCAAGCTGACCGCAGCGAAGGCCATCGACAAGACCGAAAAGAAGGCTGACGCCAAGGCCGCCGCCAGCGGCGCTAGTGGTGCCAGCGGCCGTTCTTCGCCTACTCCCTCGTCTGGCCGTTCAAGCCCTAGCCGTGGCGAGACAGCCAAGGCTGCTCGTGCTGCTGATGCTGTCGCTAAGGCCCAGCTGGCTGATGTCGACGAGGCGACACTCAAGGAGATTTACGGCGAGCGTCGTGAGCATATTAATGTCGTTTTCATTGGCCACGTCGATGCCGGAAAGTCTACACTGGGTGGTTCTTTGCTCTATTGCACTGGTATGGTCGACGACCGTACCATGGAGAAGTACAAGAAAGAAGCCAAGGAGGCCGGCCGAGAGACGTGGTATCTTTCATGGGCCCTGGATTTGACCAACGAAGAGCGTGCCAAGGGTAAGACTGTCGAAGTCGGCCGTGCTTTCTTCAAAGTCACAGTTCCTCACCCCGAGGGACCTATCGAGCGTCACTTCTCCATTCTTGACGCCCCCGGCCACAAGTCTTATGTGCCCCACATGATCGGTGGTGCGTCGCAGGCTGACTTGGGTTGTCTCGTGATCTCTGCTCGTAAGGGTGAGTACGAGACTGGATTCGAGAAGGGTGGACAGACTCGTGAGCACGCGCTTCTTGCCCGTAACACGGGTGTCCAGAAGTTGGTCATTGTGGTCAACAAGATGGACGATCCCACTGTCGAATGGAGCAAGGCACGTTTCGACGAGTGTACTGTCAAGGTTATGAAGTTCCTCGAAGCTCTTGGGTACAAGAAGGAGGATATCTTCTGCATGCCTATTTCCGCCCAGACAACCTTGAACATCAAGGACAGATTGCCCGAGGGTGTTGCACCCTGGTACAATGGTCCATCATTGCTTGAGTATCTCACCGACTTCAAGCTTCCCGAGCGTAAGATCAACGCTCCCTTCATGATGCCCATCAGTGCCAAGTACCGGGATATGGGTACCATGGCCGAAGGCCGTGTCGAATCTGGTGTCATCAAGAAGAACGGCAATTACCTCATGATGCCCAACCGTACCGAAGTCCAGATCTCCGCTCTTTACGGCGAGACCGAAGACGAGATCACGACTGCTTCTTGTGGTGACCAGGTCCGCATGCGTCTGCGTGGTGTCGAGGAGGAGGACTTCTTCCCTGGATTCGTGCTCTGCTCCCCCAAGCGTCCCGTCCACTGCGTCTCGGCTTTCGAAGCTAAGATTCGCATTCTGGACCTCAAGAACATTCTCACTGCTGGATTCAATTGTGTCCTTCACGTGCACTCTGCCATTGAGGAAGTCACATTCGCTGCTCTCCTTCACAAGCTCGAGCCTGGCACAGGTCGCAAGAGCAAGCGGCCCCCGCCCTTCGCCAACAAGGGCCAGACCATTATCGCTCGCCTGGAGGTGACCTCCACGGCAGGTGCTGTGTGTGTCGAGAGATTCGAGGATTATGCACAACTCGGACGATTCACTCTCCGTGACCAGGTATGTGCGAAGAGATGGCAATTGCTTTCGATAACAGTACGAGACCGAGACTAACCTTCCTCTCTTAGGGTCAAACCATTGCTATTGGTATGATCACCAAGCTGATCTTGCCTGAGAACGAGGCGTAAAAGCTAGATGCCCATCAAGCACTTTAATGAAACTTGCATATTTGATCTCCACGAATACAGAACGATGACATAATATAGAATTGACCTGTTTTCCCCGCCGTCTCGACTGGCGTCCCCTTTCCAATGCTCGAAACAATGTCAAGGAAGCTCTTGGTGAAGCTTTCGCGTTAAGCGAATTGCTCTTGGCCGCGGGTGTATATTGATTTTCACAGCAATGACATAAAATCAGCGGAAGACGCTCCATCACGATACCGTGATATTTTTCTTGCTCTTCGTTGGTTGACTAGTTTGCGTATCTGGCCTAGACCCGCAGATCATGCGCCTTTTACTCGATCTGTATGAGCTAGGTAGCTTGTGGTGGATGTCGTGTGCATAAGTCTGATGAGCATGATTTACATGTGATCTCAATCTGATGTAGATGAACAGATCGATGATGGATAACACATCCAAAAGTGGGTATCTGAAAGACAAAGAATATAGATGGGTTTTCAGGCCGCTGGTGACGATCTCTCAAGAGGTTGGGCAATTGCTCGCCATTTACCGCTTCTTCTTCACCATGGTAAAGCCATCCTCGTCAATCTCGGGCTCGGCCTTTTCACGTGGCGCGCGCACCAGATTGGGCGCATCTCCCATCTCCACGTCCTCAGCATCGGATTCGTCCTCATCATCATCAGTTTCCTGGTCCTCATCTCTCGTCTCAACCTGCTTGAACATGTTCGTTGCCGCTGCCTTCTGCGAGCTCTTTCGCTGCCATTTCTCCCAGAGTCCTTGGATAGCGCTGAAGTCTCCACGGGCCGTTTGAGCTCTGTATTCCATGATCTCGAGTGCAACGTCACCGGCACTCTCGTCATCCACCAGGACCTCGAACTCGTCGTTCATCACTTGAATCAGGACGTCCTCAAGGTCCTCTGCATCGGTTTCAGGTCGCTCCTTCAGCATATCTGAGATCGCACCGCAAAGCCAGTCCCGCTTGTCGGCGGAGGTCGGGCCACCCCAATTCGATTGAACGGCCAACGTCAGGGCTGGCCAACTGTTCAAGACGAGTGTGATTGCCAGGTCGAGGAAAGAGCTGGCGTCGGTGGCGGGAGCCGCGGTCGCGAATTGTGCGTCCATGGTGGGATGAAGGTTGAGATTGAGGGATCCCGCAATTGCGATTTCTGCAGGGAATGTGGGATGTTACGGGATGAAAAAGGTCGAAGGACAACCAAGCCGGTTTTGGTAGAGTATGGAAGGGGGCCGTGGAAAGAATTAGTCCTTGTGCATCTCAAACCCAAGGATAAACACAAGAAATCTAAGAAGGCGCCTTCGTATCAACAATCCTTATCGTCGTTGACCCTAAAAAATTTGATCGCGATAAGATAGTGGGACCCATGTCATGTGATCTGTGATCTGTGATTAAATTAGTGTTCATGATGCCAAGAAGGGGGGCTTGGGGCTTGTACCCACGTTTAAACCTGCAGCGAGCTGTGACTATCAAAGTCAACATTAGAGAGACCTTCGAGCATCCACACGTCTGGTATCAAAATCGGTCTCAGAACAGCAAATTTTGCTTGCCTCTCGCAAGCTTGAAGGAACAGAGCTGCGCTTATACCAGATTAGGATTCATGGTCCGAATGTTTATCCATTACGTCTGCTTTACACGTCCAGATATCTGTGTCTTTCATCCAAGTAACGCGATGAGTTGTCTAAAGCCGGAATTAATATGCTGGTACTAGTGCTGTGGTGTCATGATGACCACGAGACATGTCCAGGTCTCCCTCGCAGAGCTTGTACAAGGTGGTCATGACCACCAGGCCAGTTTTTTACTTAGTACAACAGGCGAGCATGATGACTTTGACCTTTTCTTCTTCGCATACCTAAGGCACCCTTCTGTGCTTCGTATCCCGTGTCTCTCAACAACAAATCCATTCGTCGTTTTTGGACTATCGGACTTCCTAAGTCTCATTGTGTCCCAGCTCCCTTACTTGATTCCTGATCTACCGAGGACCTGCATTGACTGGAACAGAGTTTGCACGAGAACAGGGCAACAAAAGACACAAGATGAAAAAGGAGACAGCTGCTGCCAAGCGCAAGGCAGACATCATGTCAAGCTCGGCCACCGTCAATGTCAACTTCAACGTCCATGTGTCGAATTCTGGGACCTTTGAGATTCAGCCTGCCCAGTCCGCCGAGCCTGCTGCGAAGAAAGCAAAGGCTGCCCCGAAGCAATCAGCGACCAAAAAGAAGGCATCGCCAGTCATCGACTCCAATACTTCTACTGCTACTTCTTCCAGACCAAAACAGACAGCCAGAAAGTCCACAAACTCTAGCCCAGCAGTTAGTGATGCCTGGGCACCGCCCGGCAAATTGCACCTGAAGGGCACGGTTCCGAACAAGAACAAGGCGAAGACGGCGCCAACCAAGACGACTGTGGACAAGAGAGAAACAGCACGGCCACGATCATCAATTGGTGCCCAGACAAAGACGACTTCAGGTGGTCTAGTCCGGCAGCAAGCTGGTTATTCCCGACAACTTGACGAAGATGCACCACCACCATATTCGGAACAAGATCCCACTCCATCGACGTCACAGAACACCGAACTCCCGATGCCAACACGAGGTCCTACTGGCAGGATTGGTCTGCTTAATGGACGATACGACGTGACTTGCCGGTTTGTCCAAGACCTCTGGGGTTGCTCTAATGACTTCCTCAACCTTGTGGCGACACTCGACGGAAACACACTTTGGCTCAATTTTGACCTCGGAGTTGCGAGGGGAATGATAAAAGTGCAACGTCCTTATGTGGTAAACGATCAGTACCCAGTGCGAGCGTTTTGGCGCGGAAGTGCTCTGTCTCAAGAGACAATGGAGAGTGAACGGCAGCTGGTTGATTCAGATGATCGAGCAGGCGTATCGAACGGGTTGTATTTCCTGGGTGACGGCCACATCAAGGGTTTCATCCAATATCGGTGCCGTGAACATGCCCGTGACCAAACACTGCATTTTGACGCTTATCGATGGTCAAGCCAGTCGATGACCTCTGAAATCAGCCCGACCCAAGCACGCGAGACTTGGGCGTCCCTCAGGAAGCATAGTCCCTACCAAGACGGATCTCGTTATTACCTAGCGTGCGTTTAAAAGACATGATCAAGTCACTGACGGTGTTATTACAATTCTTTGGGATCCCTTTGACTGCCTCGCCACGGATTGTGTGCGAGGATGTTGATACGCTCGGAGTTTGACGTCTTTGCTGGGACTCGTTGCTGCTTTGGCGGTGCTCTTACAGCTTTTGAGTCTTGATAGCTACGACGCACCCACTCCAGTCGAGATGAGTGCATACCGAATGTTTACCGCGATGAATGGATGTGTAAAACGCCCTTGGGATTTCATCTGCCGTACCGGACGAAACACTTGCTTGTCCTGAACAGTCAGAATCTTCAGTTATACCTTTTTTGGCTGCATTTTCACCCGTGAAAAAAGCACAACGAGAGTACGAATGTAACACCCAGAAAGCAAGGTGAAGATCGGTACTTGGACACCAGCCACGACTATATCTCACGCCATTTAGTACTCCTTCAACGCATCCTCGGTCCAGTCCCAGAGCTTCTTCGCCAGCTCATCATCTTGACCCGTCTTGTCCAACTTCTTATCACTCACTACCCCAACAGGCTCGTAATAAGATCCGCTCTGAATCTTTTCCCTCTCCACCGTAGCCGCCCACACTTGGTTGAAAGCACCTTCTTCCGGCGCCAGCGTAAGTCCAAGACTCGTCGAGTAGCCGGAAACTCGTTTCCACAATTTGCCAGAACTCAGCAGATCCGTCGCCACGACACCCGGATGGATCGATACCGAAACAATCTCCGGATAGTGAACGGATAATTGACGCGCGTAGAGCATATTGGCCAATTTACTCTGACCATAGCGCCGCCATGGTCCGCCGATTCCAAAGTCCTGGACAGTCCTCAAGCCATCGAAATCTATCCCATCTTTGGGATGAAGAAACATGCCCTGGGATGAAAGAAGGATGATCCGCGCATCGCCGCCCGTAGCGCTGGTCTTCTCAAGAAGCGGCAAGAGCTTCTTGATCAGCAAGGCATGGCCGAGATGATTCGTGCCGAATTGAAGCTCGTAGCCGTCCTTCGTGAGACCTAGCGGTTTCGCCATGATTCCAGCATTGCACATCAGCACGTCTAGTCGTGGTGCCGTGGCGACGAATGCGTCCATGGCCTGCTTGATGGAGGACAGCGAGGACAGGTCACATTCGACGAATGTGACTTCGGTCCTGGAGCCGCTGTCACGAATCTGCGCGATGATCTTCTCGGCATTCTGGGCATTTCGGCCGCTGATGTAGATGTGGGATGCGTTGTGGTTGGCTAAATGGACGGCGGAGTGAGCGCCCAAGCCATTGGTGCCTGGTTGAATGGTGGCGGGTCAGTTCGTTTGATCGCCATAGTTTGACGGATTTGCTGTCAGGGTGATCTTCCAACCTGCTAAGGTTGGGCCTGGTGGTGCAGGTTATAAGCCCCCATGCAGGCAGGGGTTCTCTAGCACTTACCACCGGTGATGAAGAACGACTTGCCCGTCAAGTCGGGAATGTCTTTTGCCGGGTCGAACTTAGTAGTGGACATTTTTACAGTGGTGAATGGGGCTCAGTTTGTGAACATTGGTCATGGAATGAGTTGAGGAGGTTTTGCCTTGACGTTACGAAACAGACCTGATCGTATATCCAAGATCAATATGTGTATCTGCAAGGTCAGGAGGTTAAGAGTACAGTGGTTGTTGGAGTCCAAGTCTGGAGATATGGCCGCCTTTAAGATGAAAGTTCAGCGGATCCCGGCGCGATCATCTACCCGGGGCTGGATGAGATGAGGGCGGAAAGCCGGTTTTTGCTCTGTCGCAAGATCGGTGCAGAGAACTTACCGGCTCCGCCTGACCTACATAAGAAGTCCTTCGAAAGTTAAAATCCCTAGTGCAATCCGGCAGGCAGCCCGATTGCTAGATCTGCCACCCAAGACTCTTCAATCCCAGGGAGTATCCATCGGACCACGTGAACTACGGTCTCCAGTTGCTCAGTAGCTAAGATTCACATGGTTGCCATAAGTGTCATGCCGAATGCGACCATGAACATTCCAAATCCAAAAAAGTCACGTATATACACCACCCACTTCTCTTGACCAAAACCTGTCAAATAAATAGCGTTTCCCCTTCTACCAGCCCTCGATCGGGGTAAAGATGGCCGGCACGCCATCCTCAGGGGCCACAGTAGCCCCCTCACGAAGTTCAAGCTTGCGATCGGGATATCTCAGTTCGATGTGGAATCGTCCAACAGTGACGGCCAGTAGACAGGCCAGCTCGGCCTTGGCGAAGCCCTGGCCGATACAGCTGCGCGGGCCGTGCAGAAAAGTCAGAAAGGCATAGTTGCTGGTGGCGCCGCCCGTGTTGGCTTTGCCGGGGCCCATGAATCGCTCCGGGTTGAACTTGTGTGCGTCGGGTCCCCAGAACTCCTCGAGGTGATTGATAACCTCAGGAGCGATAGTCAACACGGTGCCCTTGGGAATGGGGGTTCCCGCGAGCGATGTGTCTCTCACAGCCGTGCGAATTGTGCCGGGGACGGAGGGATGGAAGCGGAGAACTTCGTTGCAGACCGCGTGGAGGTAGGGGAGGTCGTCGATAATGGATGCATCGATGGTGTTAGGGGAGTCTTTCGAGAGAGGTGGAAGATGAGCGCGAATCTCTTCCCGAAGCTTGGTCTGGACTTCGGGGTTCTTGCAGAGTGCATAGACGGCCCATTGCATCGCCGAAGCGGTGGTTTCGTGCCCGGCGCCGAGGAAGGTCATCAACTGATCAACGAGATTTTCTTCGTCCATAACACCGCTTTGCATTGCAACAGATATAATATCGATGCCTGTTGACGCAGTCGAGTTCTTCATCTTTTCCCTCTTCATCCTGATCATCTGTCGGGCCACGTCACGGATGACTTTGCCCCCCTCGCCAATGCGTTTGTTGCGCCCTGTAGGTAGCATGTGGAGAAGACGAACACTTCCCATAAGAGCCCCAATGACGAACATGGCCTTTGCACCAAGACCGGGGGACGTGAAGATCTGCTGGTAAGATCGACTAAGTCTGTTCGTAGGATCCCGCAGAGAGTCAAAGTCGTGATCCATCCCGGCGACGCCGATGATATCAAGCGTCGCGCGACTGGCCCAGTTACGGACATTGATTTGGATATCCTCTTCACCTGCCGATTTCCTGCGCTCCAGGTCCTCCTGAATCAAATTGACCATCTCGGCACCTTTACTCCAGAACACAGGATAGAGGTCTTTGATGTGACGGTACGCAAAAGCCGGCATCAAGTTTTTGCGTTGAATCTGAAGCAAGACTTGAGTCAGTGCGCTCTCGCTCATCAAGCAAAATGTGCAGGCAGCGATCGAGGATCATACCTTGTGCACCTCTCCCTCAGCGAGCAATATCCCATTACCGACAACTCGACTCAGAGTCTGCCTCACCAGCAACGGCTTCTCAAAGTCGTAGTTCTTGGTCACCAGCAGCTCGCTGAGGGCTTTGGGGCTCGTCAGAAAGACTCGCTCGAGATTGCCCACCAAGTAGTACCGAATCAGGCCCTCGTTGGACAAGTTCTCAGCCCAGTCTTTCAATGCCGGCCAAGGGGTCTTTGGATAGTATGTTTCCGCATTGCCACATAGTAGGCTTCGGTTCTGTGGATGTTCATCAGCACGTGTTTCAAGCTCTACCGAGAGAGAGAGAGAGAGACTCACTCCAGGAGTAGGAATATGCTTCAATGGCGTAAAGAAGCTCGGATACAGTGCTAGAGCATAGACAATCTTCCAAGTGATCACGGCGAGGAGTCCCAGAAGCGTCGTTGCTGCTCGAGACCCCCCAATAACGGCCAACTCCGGCCGTAGATAGATGGCCGTGGCCACCCCAAGGTAGAGTATTCCGAGATTGTCGTTTATGAACCCCATCTCTGACGCTATCAACAGTGTCCGCTGGTCCACCCGATCTTGTACCTGTGGACGTTGGACTTGCAAGTTGATACGTATAGTTAGTTGGCAGTTGGCACTAAGAAGGTCGGCGATGGTATCCACCGACTGGCCGACGCGAGGGGGGGCCATGGTCCCGCACGGGCTGGGCGGATCTCAGATCGGATGCTCGGCGTGTCAGCTTATGCCTGGTGGCACTGGACCAGGTGCACTGCAGCAGCGACCTCGGATAGAGTGACTTTGTACCTGACCCATGCATGGGAAGGATTTAACCACTCGGGTGCGCTGCTTGAGAACCTGGCTTTGTGCGCGACTGCATGTGGTACATTCGGCTTCTGGACTCACGGCACATTGTGAACTAGTGGCCAAAACTTTTCTACGCCATGGCTGCTGGAATTTCTTCGACATTCACGTTTATTTGCATCCCACCTCTGGTCAAGAGGCATCTTGCCGATCGATCCGCAACACTCTTGCGTCAAAGTCTTTCAATATCCAGTTTTGCACCTGGTGGTAACTTGGCAGAAGGTGGCAGGTAGGCGATCGTAGTCAGCCCCGGGCGGTCTTCGAGGTTCTTTCCTGTTTAGGCAAGGTCCCAAGCTGCAGGTGGCTACCAGCCTTTTCCATATTAGCGAGGCCAAGTACAGAAAACCGGACTGGTCCTACCTTAGCCGATTCTAGGTAGAACCGCGTCAGATGCAAACCGGATGGCGCATCTGTTTCAAAGTTGAGCTGTCTGGGGGGAATAACTTGTCAGTCGCCTCCGGGATATTAAAGTTGAGAGCAGCCGGCTCAGGTCATCATCCAATATCAGTAAGCGTCAGGGGGGTGCCGTCTCACTAAGTGTCTGTTTACACGGCGAGTCGCAACCTCGGTGTGTCCCAAATGAAGGACTCGATCTAAGTAGTGTGAAGATGTTCAAGCACATGACTGCGTTGAGCTTATCATCTGGAATCGACACCACGACCACGACATTTGAATCAATATTCTAACATTTCGCATTTCTATCATGATCATGTTCATGATTATGTTGACACTGAGATTTCAAATCTACTAGCGCTGTAGTAAGATTCCAGGCCCTTTACATCTTCTCCTGTCGCTTCTTCAAGAACGGACCACCGCCGCGGGAACCAAAGCCCCAGCGAATTTGGTTCGCCATGGAAATCTCCACATTCAGTTCATCGGCCCATGCCCAGACCAAGCCGGGGTTTTTCTGGAAACCGCGACCGACCAAGACAAAGTCCAGGTTCTCCTCGTCCAACAACTTGTTGGCCAGATGGGCGTCGGTGATCATGCCAACTGAGCCGACCTTGAGCTGGTCGCCAACGGCTTTCTTGACCTCGGCCGCAAATGGTGCCTGGAAGGCAGGCTTGGCGTGAATGTGCTGCTTCTGGTGATTGCCGCCACTGCTGATGTCCAGGAAGTCAACGTTGCCACTCTCGGCGAGGGCCTTTGCGAACCGGACGGTGTCTTCAACCCGCCAGCTAGGCTGGTCAGGCAGATCCTCCTCCAACCAGTCTGTCGCAGACACGCGAAGGAAAACGGGCATGTCCTTGGGGACATTCTCGCGGGTCAGCTTGGCAATCTCGAGAGACAAACGGATGCGATTCTCGAAGCTGCCGCCGTACTCATCGGTGCGGTCATTGGTCGCGGGCGACAGGAAGCTCATCAGCAAGTAGCCGTGGGCATTGTGAATCTCCACAAAGTCCACGCCGGCCTTGATGGCGCGCTTGACGGACGCCACCCAGTCCTTCTTGAATTGCTCAATGTCGGCAGTGGTCATGGCCTTGGGGGTGGGGAAGCTGTCCATAAAGGGCGTGTTGGATGGTCCCTTGACGTTGCTAGGCCATCCGCCCACTTTTTCTGTCGCGGTTGCCGCCATGCTGAGCCATGGCGCAACCGTGCTCGCTTTGCGGCCGGCGTGAGCCAGCTGGATGCCGATGATCTGACTCTGACTGTGCACAAACTCGACCACCCGGCGAAGCGGCTCGATCTGGGAGTCTTTCCAGAGACCGAGGTCGTGGGGGGTGATGCGACCCTCGGGCTGGACGGCTGTGGCTTCGACCATGGTAAACCCAGGTCCTCGCTGGGCAATGCCACCCAGATGGGCCATGTGCCAGTCGGTCATGTGTCCATCGTCGGCACTGTATTGGCAGAGGGGGGACAGCTGTTGAGGTGTGGATCAACTGGTCAGTGACATGTTTTAAGTGTCTCTTGCGATGCAATTGATGGAGCATGCGAGAGCGCAAAAAGGACTTACTCCGATGCGGTTCTGGAATGTCAAGCCTCGAAGTTTGAGGGGCTGGAAGAGCTTGGGAGGTTGTGATCCGTCGGACTGAGGAATCGCGGCGGAGCCCGCGGGTGGTACCTGCGCGGGAGTAAAGTAGGAGATGCCTTGAGCGGCTTTGTTCTCAATGTCCTGGGTCATACTGGATGATGCCTGGCGAGCGCTCAGGGTTCAATGGTAGAGGATGTGGTGGATGAACGCTCTGAGAGAGTGGAAAGGCAGTGCAGACACGAATTGAGTGAGTAGACTAGTGTGATTCCAGTCCGCGACGAGCCGGCTATTATGTTCAGACGAGGGCAGAAATGCAATATGGATGTTTGTCGTTTTGAGACCACAGCCTCTGAGAATGGGAGAGAAGATGGTTGTTACTTATATACTGCAGGCCATGATCAGCCGTGAACTCACTTTCATCGAGGCAATTCCTACAAGCCATATTGCCGATGATGCAAGTCCCCACCCCACCCGGCTTATAAATGCAGCATCTCCAAATCCCCAATTGAGCCGACTCCAGCGCCGTGGATCGTCCCGGTCGGATATTTTCCCTTCTTCGATTTGCCACCTTCCACCACGTCACCTGGGGTGGAAGAGCGTCGAGGTTCTCGACAGAGTTCTAGATGAATTAACCAGCGAATGGTGGTCCCAATCATTTCTCCTGTACCGCATAATCGAGAGCTTCTCCGTTCAGCCGCCCATGCCCTGGATGGAACCGGTAGTATCATTGCCGAGTGCGGGTAAGTACAAAGTATGAGGAATAATGACACTGTCATTACTCTATTCTTACTCCCACGAAGAGACCCGAAGATACACACAGGAATAAATGGAGATATGTCGCCTGAGCAGCCCACGGGCAGTGGATTACACAATCAGTGACTCTTGTGTTCACTCGAGCGATAGTTAGTTGCAAATACATGTATCGAAAGAATCCCTTGACAGAACTTGGAAGCCAACTGCCTCTGACATGGCCATGACAAAGCTGAAGAATCACCCTGGCTGAATTTTGATCACCTCGACCCAGGCATAATACCCATCGTCCGGAAACACGAGGTTATCCAGATCTAAGCTACACTTGTCAGTGTCTCCACAGATCTGGACCCAATTTTGTGCCTCCTTTTTGTAAACTGATTTCTGTGGGAGTGCCTCGAAGCTATCAAATTCTCTTTTCTGAATTCAGACTTGAAGCATCAACTATCGACCCTCAGCCCGGTCACTATGGTCAACACGGCTGTTAAGGGAAGTGAGTAGATGAATGTTCCGAGGCCCGCAGTTCTCCAAATCTGGGGGCCTTCCCCGGGCCGCATGGAACTGATAAGATGACTGTAGGGGTGTAGAAAGATTGCGACAGGGAGCTGCCAACAGGCCAGTTAACCTTGAATTCAAATCTCGGCTTTGAAACCAGAGTACTTCGTCTGATAACTTGGGCCAGCAGCAGTAACTGTCTCGTGGATACAGTGTGATTGTGTTGTCTATTGGTGGAGGAGGTGGTAAAAGGTCGACCTTGGACGAGTGGAGGCAGTATATAGCTGGTGCAGTGATGCGTTGTCCTTTTCCAACGAGTGAACGTGGCCCGATAGATTTTCCCTGCTATCCTTACGTTTCTTATCTGCAGATGAAGTCGTTTGCGGTTCATGCAGATGGCTCGGTTCGTGACGGGAAGCACGCGGTTAGCTCATGCGACCCTAAGTTATGAATAGATCTGCGGGACGGTATCGGACCATCGGTGCATAGTGCATAGTCATACAGGACAAGTGATGCTAGTGCACTGAGATCCTTGAAGTGAATACTGTGAGTGTAGTGTATGGTCGAGGCTTATAGGTCGTATCAAATGTTCAATCCCATGATGCAGCCTGGACCGGCAAAGATGATACCTGACATGCTGTTTAGATCATTTGAAGAATCGCTGGTTTGTTCTTGGATTGTATAAGAAGTAGAACCTTAAATTACGATTCCCTTCCTTTGGATCAGTACCTCTACATCACTTCCAGGTTAGGTACCTCTGCCTGACTCAGTCGGTATTGGCATCGGAGCCTCACCTTAGTAAGGCACTTTCCTTCTGAGGCACAGCCGTATTCGGTAGCTAAGCCAATCACGTGATAAAACCCGCTGAGGCGGCCCGGGCGGACCCTTGATGCTATCGAGAACCCTTTTTTCGGATGGCGGTCCACCATCAGTCCGTCCATCGATGTTGGTGGTGTGCCATATTCTGTGTATTCTCACAGCCCAAATTCTCATGATTTTGGGACAATTGACGAGATCCACTTCTGCAAGATTCTCGACAAGGTTATGCAGCTGCCTCAGAGCAATGAACAAAGCAACATGATGTAATGCCGCTTCTTTGTATTCAGGAAGCGCCCGACCGAGTCAGCCCTAAAACCAAAGAAGGAGAAAGCGGAGAGGATGCAGGGGCAGAGTGGTTCCCTTCCCGTGTCCAAAAGCCTCCACTTAACGAACCCTCCCCGTGCGTGCACGTTTCATCTCACCCGTTGTGTTTCCCCCCCCCCCCCCCCCCCCTCTCTCTTTTTTGACACGCATCCAACGTCCAGTCACTCTTTCAAAAGGTTCCATTCCATTCTTTACTGGCCACTCTTGGCCGTGTCTCCCCTTGAGTTCTTGCGCACCAGTCTCGCATCACCGGGTCGGCCTGATTGGTCCCCCTTTGCTATACTTTGATCGTCAGGGCGCGTCGAATTGACCCCCTTTCTTGGCGCTGGGCCAACACGGCGATCAACTCTTAAGCGCTTGGCACGACGTGTGACATCTTTGACATACACGACCAGCTTGATCTGGCGCTTCTTCTGTTGGCAGACAGCAGCCTTCCCATCTAGTCCACAACATTCTTGTTGCCTTGCAGAGGGGCCTGGTTGTCGCCTGGTGTGAGCGCTGACGCCAGTCCTTGGGGGTGTCAGATCCTCCCTGCATCTCGAAGTTTCAACGTCCCAGCCTCGAAGCAATCGGCCAATTTCCTCGACCTCTGCGCGCTTCCCGTGCCACATGTGTGTCACGGGGCTTGCACTACTGTCTTTCATTATCTAGCGATCCAGCTCGTTGGGATCGCCACGCTCATTCTCGCAGCTTCACCTTACGAGTCTACTCGTACCGTCAGGTGCTCTGTTGAACTTTGTCCGGCTGGTCCGTAGAAGTTCATCTTCGTCGTCGAATCGACGACCCTCAATCGTTTCTTTCAATTTCTAGTTATCAAACCTGGCACCCTCGTCACGATGCCATGCGGTGGGGATCGCGAAAAGGGCACAGTCTCAATGGAGGAGAAATGGGACTACGTGGTATGTACTTGAAGAGACGGGAAACTTCGGCATTGCAGAGCATCGCTGACAATTGACTTCGCGTGGGCTAGAACCTCAATGACTTTAAGGCGGACTCCTGCTGGACTGGCTTCTCCTACTTCTTCCTGTGGGTCTTCCTGTTGATATCGATTGCCGTGTACGGTACCGACACATTCACGGCCGTCAATCTGCTGGCCTTTTCCCGCTGGAGTGGTCGAGTTGAACCCGCCATTCCTTTCCATATATCCCGCTGGATTTTCGCGGGGTGCATTCTCCTGTCGTTTGCGCTTCTGATCTACCGCTGGATCTCTGCCATCCGGGCCATTCGCTCCGGCAGTATCACACGGAGCTACCTGGATCCTCTTGCAGTTCGGGTGCAATGCTTTCGTGTCTTCACACGGGAGGGCCGTGGGTGGAGACGCTTCCTAGTCTTTGCTGAGTTGACCAAGAGTAAGAAAGGTGCCGAGTACGTGGCACTGTACGCATACTTTTCCTTCGAGTCCTGGCTGAGCATTCTCTTCGCCGACGGACCACGTCAGGTGATCAATGCCATCACCTTGTGGTCGGTCATGCAAGCCGACCTCCTCCCCGGCGGGAAGAACGCGCCCAAAGACAATGGTAGTGGAGAGGCTTGGCAGTTCTTCAACAATGTGAAGATCCTTGCGGAAGGCAACAATCTCCAAGCCGTCGTGCTCTTCGGCATGCTCTTCACCTTGATCATCTGGGTTCTGTCTATTCTGAGACTGGCCTCGGCTGTCGTCCTCTACCTCATCTTCTTGTTCCATCATATTCCATCGACAGATGGAAGTTTGAAAGTGTACTGTCGCCGAAAGATTAGCACTCGATTGACTCGAATTGTGCGCAAGAAGGTTGACAAAGCTCTGGCGAATGGGTTCAAAATGCAGAACCGTGCACCGACTCACCCCACGGTAGCAGGCGGAGCGGCAGCAAAACCCACGTTGCCGTCTCTTCCTGATGTCAACCGGGAGAAGCCAATGGCCTCACCCACCCTGTCGCGCAGCACCACGCAAACCACATTGCCACCATACACGCGGTCGAACTCGACCGCAGTCGATAAGCATCCGACCCTGCCAACACTGGAGCTGGACAGCAAGCCGCCGCTCACACGAACCGTCACCCAGTCATCAGCCATCTCCGACGGTGCATCCTTCATGGAGCCCTCAGCTACTACAGTGTACAGCCCTCTCGACCATCAGACAGCTTCACTGCCTCCTGTACCTCTACTCCCGCCAAACTTGCCCACCTCCCGCACCCCAGGCGCTGAATGGCGCCAGCCCTCAGGTCCGCCTCCCATGTCTCGTGAGTTTGGTACAGGGACACCAGGGCCAGGCATGCGCAATCTTACAGACACTGGCCCGCGATCATATACACCTTACGGTCCAGATGGCGATGCTTCAAATCGGTTGAGAACGCCTGGTGCGTCTGTTCGACAGAGAGACCATGAACAAGCCTCTACCGGGACTGCGTCACCGGCACGATACAATCCATATGGGGAGCCGCTGGGCTACTACGGCGCGCCGCCAGAGGATGGTTACATGAACGACGAGACACCAGTGCCTGGGACTGCTCAAGTGAGACCGCAGCACACGATGACTGGATCTACACAGGGGCATAGTCAGCAGGATCAGTGGTCGTCTCACCCCTACTCTCCCGCTCATCAACAGGAGACGGTCGATCCGTTCTCAGATCAACAGAGGAATCCACTGAATGGTGATTTCGCTGTGGCCCCTCAATTGGCCCGATCGACGACTCCAGCAAATACAAGCATGGCATCGCGCACTCCGCCGAATCGCTCAATGACGCCTGCAAGCCATCGGGGTACGCCTGGCCCTCAGCCAGGAAGGAAGACTCCCGGACCAATGCGCACCTATACCCCGTTCAATCCGACCGATGCAGGACACCCGCAATCTGCTTATGAGGCGTTCACTCCCAACCCCGAGGCCACTCAGCCTAGTCCAGCGAGCGCTGGCGACCCTTCAATTGGCTACCGAGCGTTCACTCCCAACCCCGAGGCCACTCAGCCTAGTCCAGCGAGCGCTGGCGACCCTTCACTCGGTTACCGAGCGTTCACTCCCAACCCCGAGGCCACTCAACCTAGTCCAGCGAGCGCTGGCGACCCTTCACTCGGCTACCGAGCGTTCAGTCCACTTTCAAACGGCATTGCTACCGCTCCGACGGGAAGTCCCAGTGGGCCTCACCATTCCCCAGCTGGATATCAAGCCTTCAACCCGATTGTCGGCAACACTGATGCCGATTCAACCGAACACGCTCATTCTGGATTCCACACGCTTGACTCCGTTTCCGACACCGCAACCCCCACAATGGCCAGCCCTGGTGACGTTGAACCCGGATACAGGCCTTTTAGCCCAGCTTCCAATGCCAATCACAGCACTCGAGCTGGCTCGGGCGATTCTCAATCCACTTATCAGGCGTTTAGCCCAATCGCTCACGGGAACGCTTCCGAGTACGGTCGAGCTACACCGATGTCTCGAGCGCCGCAGACTTATGAACAAACTCACCCATATCCTCCCGGGCCCCAGTATCTTGCTCGTGCCCAAACAGCATCACCCTCCACAATGAGCGGTTATCGTCATGGTCGGCAGCCTTTTCCACCAGGACACGATATTCCACGTGCCAAAACGAGTCAATATTGACACCTGATATTCTCAAGCTCCTGCTCGACAATTCTCTTCTCAAGACCTCATGTGCTTTCCAAGGAACAAGGAGACCCCAATTCAACAACCAAACACACGCCGGAAGCTGGTCCTTTCTGCGATGATAATGAATATGACAATTCCGGGTTAAGCGCAGATTATCAATCTTCTTCAGTGCCTATGCGATAAATCGCGGAATGCTGTACATACTCAGATCAACATCTTGTTCCCATTCTATTTTCCGTGCCCGTGAAAGCGCCACTTGGTTTATTTCGTAGTCAACTAATTATCTCTCCAGTCCCAGTAGTAGGCCGATTGGTAACAAAAGCTGGTAGTGACTGAGAAAATAAGACTTCTGACAGGCAACCCCGTGCTTACGTGACGAGGTTGAGCCTTCCATGGAAGCTTCCTGAGGTGCACCGTCGTGTCGTGATGTTGGGATGAACAACCGGGCCTCAGGCATCAATAACGGCTGTCTCTCCGACTTGCCAGATAATCGAGCTTATCTCCCCCCGGCTCTCAGCTGGTGTGATTTAGGTCACATCGATTACCTGCCTTTGACTTTGAATCGATCTCGCAGTAATTCCAGGCAATGAAAGCACAGTCTGTAGCAGCGAGTCTCCACCATTATTGAATTATCCAGTCGATTCACTGACGCCCTCACCGCTCAGTTGCTTCTCACTAGCGTCACCGCATTCCGCCGGCGTTGTTAGTGACCTGGTCACTTCCATAATGCGAATGACAACCCCTCATACAATCGGTGTCCGGAAGGTGGCTTGAGAATTGTGCTGCTTGAACGGGGGCTCAGAAACATACATCAGGGCCTGTACGACCAGCGGTGATGACATCCAGAGTCGAGACTTGCGGATCTGCGGCGGATCAAAAGTCGACCGGACAAACGCCAGGGGCTCCGCTGGACGATATGGCAAATGGCCCGCGGATCAACGAACAGGGCGCGCCATATATTCCAAGATCGACCATGCTCATGGATCGTCAATCCGATCAGAAGTCCCCAGCCGAGAAGCAGCCCAGGATAAATGGCACCGGGGATAATGCCGATGGAGCAGTACGCGACGAATCAGTTGACGACACAACTTCTTCAAAACTACACAGCCATCGGAGTGAAGGCCTAGGTATTCTTGTTGAGTTATCGTCGGACGATACGGCGGATAATGGCCGGGCGACTCTGTTGGAAGGTTCTAAGTTGAAAGCTGCCTTGGCCGGATTGGCAGAAGAGACACCACTTGAAGCTGCCGATGACAATGACCCAGTCTTGACCCTATCATCCGACAAGATCCAAGAGCTCATAAGCTCTCCAGACTCAATACCCATTCGAACAGAAGATGCTCAGGTCAACGCACCAAAAACCAACACAGAGCGACGGCATGAGAACAAAACACTTCGGCCTGAGATACGGGAGTCAATACTACAGTCCCTCCAGGAAGCCTCACTTCTTGACCGCAACTTTAAGACGAGGAATTCGAAGAGCTCTACTCTCGAAACGCCAGCCTTGCCTGTCAACTCGGCGTTTCACAAGACAGTTGCCAATGGAAATATTCGCAATCGTCCTCACAATTCTCGGACGGTCTCGACTCCTGGGTTATCTCGACCTCCTCATCTCCAGTTGCACAGTGAACGTATAACACATACATGGGCTTCGCGGTCACGGCAGGAGAGAAGTACACTCGATCGGGATGTGGGTGGCCATCTTGCCGCCTCCCCTCAAATCGCAGAGTCTCCTGCAACTCCAATGGCACCTGTGTCTATTCCGATCCCGCCCGTTTCACTACCCACATACCTTCAACTTGAATTAGCTTCCGGACGACCATCTCCCCTGTATATCCATCGACCTTCGTCCACTGATTTCCCCTATGAATCATCAAGTGCTAAGATTGAACGATTGATGAACTTCCTGATTCTCCCCGGAGCCCTGGAGCAGGTCTTGTGTTTCGGCTCTTTCGCATGTCTTGACTCGTGGCTTTACTCCTTCACAATTCTTCCGCTGCGCTTCATCAAGGCCGTGTATATTTTGTTTGAATCGTGGATGAAGAACCTGAATGCTGAGTTCTGGTCAATTTCAGGTTTTGTGATTAACGGAGTTGGGCGCGTTTGGAAGAGACGAACGCAGAATGGCGAGAGACAAGAAAGCGAAACCGACGCACTTCCTCCAACGGCCAGTGAATCATCCGCGGAGCAAGATGTCACTGGCTCCGCTGATCACGACTCCCGTCATCGCGACTCTGACCTTTCCAAAAGAAGACACCGTACCTCGCAATTTCGCCGTCATCACCGACGAAGCAAGTCGATCCCTTCAACTCTTCTGCCGGATGACAAGGCAGATATATTGACTGGGTTGCTGATGATTGCGACTTGCTGGGCATTGATGTACTTTGATGCTAGCCGCATGTACCACTGGATTCGAGGACAGGCGGCTATCAAACTGTATGTCATATATAATGTTCTGGAGGTCCTCGATCGTCTGTTGGCAGCAATTGGACAGGATGTTCTCGAGTGCCTCTTCTCGAGAGAAGCCCTTGAGAGAAGGCCTGACGGACGAAGTAAGATAATGCGTCCGTTTGGGCTATTTCTAGCGGCTCTGGTCTACACGGTTGCTCATGCAACGTCCCTCTTCTCCCAGGTCATGACCCTCAATGTGGCAGTCAATTCTTATTCAAATGCCCTGATGACACTCCTTCTGTCAAATCAATTCGTCGAGATCAAATCCACCGTCTTCCGCAAATTTGAAAAGGAAAACTTGTTCCAGTTGACGTGTGCTGACGTCGTTGAACGATTCCAACTCTGGCTCATGCTCACTATCATTGCGTCTCGCAATATTGTGGAGACAGGGGCCTTCAACTTCATCGGCGATCTAGGTTTGGGCTCGAGCCTTTCCGGCCAGACTTCTACCAGCACGAATAGCACTCCCTTGTCGACTCCCCCAAGAAGTGCATCGTCCATCCTGCCTCAGGCCTTCACCTTCTTTCCATCTTCCATCCTCGCATCTGTCAGCAGTGTCAACTCTTTCCTACCGACATTCGGTCAAGTGTTAGGACCATTCCTGGTAGTCCTGGGATCTGAGATGCTCGTTGACTGGTTGAAACATGCCTATATCAACAAGTTCAACAACTACCGACCCGCTCTTTATGGGCGATATCTGGACGTTCTAGCCAAGGATTACTATACCAACGCCTTTGGCGACCAAAACTTAACTCGTCGTCTCGGCCTCCCTGTCATCCCGCTCTCGTGCCTTTTTATCCGTGTATCAGTGCAAACATACCAAATGTTCCTCGCTTCAATGCTTCCACAACACCCATCTTCAACAGCGCTCACAGCGACATCCCTGGCAGCCATCCACAGAAACCACGCGCCTGGCCCACTGCCGTCCACGGCTCCCCTGACGCTTCGCAACGTGATTCCCGTCTCCGTCGCCCACGTCACCTCGTTCTTCAGCACTCTCGTCGACAACGCCATGCCCTCACCAGCACAATCCGTGCAAATCTTCACAATAGTCCTCCTGTTAACATCATACATCGTCCTGTTGATTCTCAAACTCCTCCTCGGGATGGGTCTTCTCGCCTTTGCCCGATCCCGCTACAAGCGCATGAAACTTGCAGAACACGAGTCTCGGAAGGCCCCCTCTTCAGAGACTCCAGCTCACGATCAACCCGCTCGGAAAGATAGCTTCAATGTCGAGGGCAGTCGACGGGCCGGGGGCTGGGGCATGGTTGAGCTGGGCGATGAGAAGCGCCGCTGGATCTATGGCGATGATCCAGATGGTTTGCGACGTGTCAAAGAGAAAGAGGACCGCGATAAAAACAAAGACAAGGATCTGAAGATCGATCATGTTCATCGGTACGAGATGGTTGCGAAGAAAATCTGGTGATCTTTGTCAAGGTCGACTAGTTGCGGTTGCTTCAATATATGTATGAGCCGAATGTCACGTCTTTTGTGTTCTCCCCCTACTGGATATTCGGGAGGGATGTCTGTCCTAGTCACGCTTTGCTCTGCTCTCGCTGACATGCTAGATCTGCGATCTGCATAGTGCATACGAGGTTGGCACAATCCACTTATGCACAAGCTTTTTGAGGCTGAGATGTATGTACCATTCGCACTAGAGGCCCTTTCATATGATGCTCCAACTATTTCATTCAAAGACCAGAGGTTATTGGGGACCGTCGAAAGACGAGAGCCATAAGGGAAGTACTTGACCGCTACTGCGGAATTCAACGAAACTACTAATCCCTGCCCAAGAGCCGACGCCACTTGCATATCTTTTGCCCTGAATGTGCTTTCCTTTACAATAGACGTTATCGACGGCGCTGAGGTAAAACCCCCAGATGCGAAAACACCCTCGTCACTTGGAGCCAGTTTTACTATTTTGGAATTGTAGAATGAGTTTGTACTGATTTCCCACCCTTTTTCGACGTATGGGATAAGACGCAGCCGGCAAAGAGCCGAAAGAGAGGCATGGTGAGCTCGAATCGACGAAACGAGAAAAGCACCAAAGCATTGCTTTTGCTGTCATCTTGACAATTCAAGACAAGGCTAAACATCAGCTACATAACATGGAAGAATAAAAATAAAGCGAAGAGCAGAAAGACTGGAAGTAAAGTTTAGAGAAACAGCTCGAAACCGCCCGAGCAACACACGGCAGACAAACCACGGCCAGAGAGCACACCACTAGGAAGACATTTGGGAAAGTACCACAAGAGAAACCGACGGCAGAAAAAGAGTAAAAAACATGACGAGAGTAGTTGCAGACGTGGTAGAAAGTCATGACTAGTGGACCAAGATATCGCTGTACTGGGCGGTTCAGGTTAAGCGGCTGCTGTCTGCCCGATGGTGCGGCCTGAAGCGGGCAAGAAAAGATACAAGCTGGCGTCGGTTGCAAGAAGCCCGTGGCAGCGATGAGTGCTTCTTCCACTACCGTTTTCGTATATCACGCTTGCAAGCGGGAAACCTTTCATTTCTTCTTACAAGTTCCGGCACGCTCAGGGAATCTAATTATTGGCGTTGGTCCGAAGTCTCTCTCTCTCTCTCTCTCTCTCTCCCCCTCTCCCTCTCCCCGTTAGGGCTCGGCGAGGTCATCAACCCGTTACTTTGTCAGAGCAAAAGCGTCAGACGTGTGATGGAAAGAAACAAAACAAGACCGAGTGATATAGGACTCTTAAATGTGGGTTAAGCCTCTTGTATTGAGTACTACATGTAGCAGTACGCTGATCTAGCTATGCAGACGAGGTGGGGAATATCATCTCGTTATGCAACTGGCCTTATGTCGCCCACCTGCATCGCTCATTGTTTGAATACAAAGTCACGAAATTTATCGAGATCATGCTTGTTGACGACTGGAACACACGGATGAATTCCATCTTGCTAATGTCGTTCGAGGCAGATATGTCATTTCGACTATGAATGTATCGTATCTATTTGCGAATGATCTATGCTCAAAAGGTATGTCATGCATATATGCCTGCTCCAGGTGGCGTGCTACCAGCTTAGAAGTAGCCGGGGAACAACCAGTCGAGCTTCTTCTTAGCCTCGGAACTCCAGTTGGTCTGGGGAGTGCTGACGCCAAACTTGATGGAACCAGCCAGGTGCTTGCCGTTGACCAAATCCGCGTGCTCATCAGCGGCCAGCGCATCGAGAACAGCGGTCACAAAGCGGCGAGCATTGGCAGCGTTGGACTTCATGTTACCCATGACCATCTCAACGGTGACATCGGCCGAGTCGTGCCAGCAGTCATAGTCGGTGGACATGCAGATCATCTGGTAGGCGATCTCGGCCTCGCGGGCGAGCTTCGCCTCGGGTAGGACAGACATGTTGATCACACTGCCACCCCACGCGCGGTACATGTTACTCTCGGCGCGGGTAGAGAATTGGGGACCCTCTGTACACATAAGGACTGAGTCAGTTCATTTGTTCCCCCTTTCTCTTCTTGTTTTGAGTCGTGGACTTACCCATGCAAACGATGGTGCCGCGATCGTGCAGGACGACACCGTCGCCCTCCAAGCTGTGTCCACACTCGCGGACCACCTTGGCCATACCCTCATCGAAGGGATCTCCAAAGGGAACGTGGGCGACAACACCACCCTCGAAGTAGGTCCATGGGCGAACACCCTTGGTGCGGTCAATGATCTGATCGGGAATGACAAAGTCGCGGGGCTTGATGGCCTCCTGCAGACTGCCGACGGCAGAGAAGGCGATAATGCTGCGAACGCCAATGGAGCGCAGAGCAGCGACGTTGGCACGAGCAGGCACCTCGTGAGGGGCAATCTGGTGGTGGAGACCGTGACGGGACAGGAACGCGACCGCGACGGTCTTGTCGTTGTGCTTGCACTTGTGGTGCAGGATAGTGATCGGGGAGGAAGGCTCGCCCCAGGGAGTCGACACATTCAACGAGGCAACCTGGGTGAATCCAGGAAGCTCACGAAGACCGGTGCCGCCGATGACGGCGATGGAGACGGGCCCTATTTCAAGTTGCGCCTGTCAGCGCTGCGACATGGTGGGGTGAAGCTCAGTGACTTGGAGGGGAGGGGAAAACATGCTCGATCTGCATGTTTGATGGGCTATACAGACCATCGTATGTGGAAGGAAGGTCGGCCATTCTGCGCGCGAACTGCTTGGCCGTCTCGATTCTGACGAAAGGCTTGGATATGGTCGAAAGAGAGCGAATGCTGGTGGTCCAGCGCATCTTGAGGACAAATTTTAGATGGACTGCCCCGCTTCCATTGGGTCGGGAGCCCCACGTGTGCAGTGGGTGCCTGAGGCTTAAAGGCGAGTCCGCTTCCGAAGGAAGTTTGTTGATCCAAACACGATCCACACGCTCTTCATGACGACAGACAGGTGGTTAATTGTTCACCAGGAATCTATGCGACTGACTTGTGCACCGACAGAAGTACATGTGTAGTAGCGTTTTGACTTCAATATCGATCTACAGCTGATCTGCGACTGTGATATATCCCAAGATCTACATCAGCCACCGAATGGAACTAGTCCCGCCTGAATCGTTGTTTACATATTTCTTCCATAGACGTGGGAAGAGTTCAACCATACTGTCAATTGGTAAGGGTTCATCATCGTCTAGGCTATGGATCGCATTGACTTGGGTGTAATGTGAACAAGCCACCCATTTTGTTCACCCCAATGGAAATTGGCCCCTGCAAGAGCTTGCTTTTATCGATTTTCTCGCGCTACAATAGCCTTTCTTACCCGAAACTACCAAAAACTTGTCATCTGCGAAGTTCAAAGCCCTCGCTCTACAGCAGAGAGCTCACGCGGGCTTCCATTCATAATGATGCGAACCCTTGTGAGTCGGACCGGGATCTTCTCCAGGCACACCCGGCTTATTGTAGCCATGCGCACCAAAGTAATCCATCTGGGCCTCCATGAACTTGGTCGGCAAGGCAGTTCCTCCAGAGTACTTGACATAATCCAAAGTTGCCGACAGGGCCGGAATGTACTGATCGTACATGATTCCTTCCATGACAATCGTCTTCAAAGCCGGCAGATTATTGTGCAGCTCCTGGGCAACCTCGTCGATGAACTTCAAGTTCATAATGTGCTTGTTGGCCGTCAGGGCCGGTTGCAACAGGTCTGCGATGTAATCGGACTGGATGATACAACCTGCGCGCCAGATCTGCAGACAGTCTCCCATGTTGACGGCCCAGCCTTCATCCTTGGAAGCTCGGGCGATGAGCTCCAAGCCCTGGCAGAAAGATGATAGGAAAGTGCAGTAGACGGCTTTCCGGAGCTTCTCAAGGACCGTGGCGCGGTCTTTGATATTCTCCATCGGTCGAGGACCCGGCACCTGGATCTTCTTGGCGACTTCGACGCGCTCGGCGCGGTTTCCGCTGGCGATGCGCATGTAGTGTGCTGCGGCGAGGGTGGGAGTAGAAACGTGTCGAGAAGCAGATTCCATCAGGGACCAAAGAGGCGTTCCCTCGGTGCCGTCGTCGTCTTGAACGACCTTGTCAAGGACGTCGTCCAGCACATAGCCATCGCTGTCGCTGGTGCCCTCGCCAAGCCAGTCGCCCTTCTTCGTCTTCTTGATTCGCATGATGTCGGCTCCGATCCGAATCAGGAAGTTGTTGCGTAATTCGCCCTGAGAGTTCCATTGCGTGAAGACATCGCCAATCTGCTCATAGTCCATCCCCAGGCCGTAGTGCATGTATGACCATGTCTCGGCCAGGGCTGAGAGCATGCCGCCCTCGATGCCATTATGCACCATCTTCACAAAGTGGCCAGATCCGCCGGGTCCAATGCGAGTCACACACGGTGCGCCCGACTTGGGATCCTTGGCAGAGTAGGCCTCCAGAAGCGGCATGACCAGCTCCAAGGCTTTGGCATCACCTCCGGGCGACAGACTCGGACCCCGTCGAGCAGACTGATATCCACCAGACACGCCCATCCCGATCCAGTGTACGCCGATATCCTGACATTCCCTCTGTCGCCGTTCGGTGCGACGATAATTCTCATTGCCTCCATCCAGGATAATATCGCCTGATTTTAGATCCGGTTTGATCAGTTTCAGGACCGAGTCCGCGGGCTCGCCGTGGGTGATGGAGAACATGAAGAGTTTCCCGATTCCCTGACCCTCGAGACTGCGGGTGAATTCATTGATGTCGGTAAAGCCCTGGATCTTGCCTTTCATCGTAGTCGACTTTTTCGTCCAATCCATGACTTTTTCAACATTTCTCTTGTCCACGTCCCAGACAGATACGTCCAGACCCAGCTCGGAGAAGGCAAAGGCCATCATGGAGCCCATACTCCCGACCCCTACGACTCCGATGCGCTTGAAGTTTTTCGTGGGATCAGCGGATGCGGATGGCATTTTGAATCAGTTTTGGGTTAACAATGTCTTCTCGATATGGAAAAAAAAAATTTGTCCGTACGTGAGGTAATAGGTAGGATATGCGAGGTAAAGGTAGGTAGATGTCGCTTCAGAACGATAGCCTGATGGAAGTTCATCAAGGATCTACTACTAATGCTCGGTAGATAATTACAGCCCTGGGATATACCTCGAATCCCAAACTTAATGATGGCCACCGGTGTATAGTTCCGCGGGACTGGCTATGAGTGCTGTCAATATGTGATCAGCGGCAATCGGGAGCATGAGAGGTCAAGAGAAGCCAAATAAAAGAACCAATTTGTCCGGCCAAACATCGTCCGGGCGGTGCTCGAGGTTCCAGCCCGGCATAAGGTAGCTGGGTTGCTGATGGAATCAAGCGTGCGTCGGCGCTGAAGCTCGGATGATGTCGATTTGACGACAAAGGCAAGGAAACGCCCCGCGCTCTCACAACATCATTGCATCATGATCCATGCGGGTACCAAGTGGTGGAAAGCGCCAGATGTCAGGCCGCGCTGACCCGAGACCAGGTTGTAGTGTTGATATACTAAAGTTTGACCACAGATCTTCTGGCTTGAACAATCACAATCACAATAATAATAACGGAACGAATACTTCAAAGTTGTATGGAAAAAGCATCACCACAACTCTGAATCACAACCGCCACATTCCCATTTATCTGCCAATCGCGATCATACAGCCATGACTTCAATTACAGCCTCGTCCCTCCAACAGATCCCTCTTTCTTACGCGTCCTGCTCCATCGGCTGCGGTGCAAGCGACACTTTACCGCGCAGACTCGAAGCCATCGGCAAAGCAGGCTTCACCGCAATCGAACTCTCCTTCCCGGACATTCTCGACTATGCCGGGCAGTTGAACGGGTACGAAGTTCCGCCCGATGACTACGAGGAATTGGCGAAAGTAACCCGGCAGATTTACGCCGATTGTAAAGCCAATGGTGTGACGGTGATGATGTTGCAGCCCTTTGCGAACTTCGAGGGGTGGCCCAAGGATTCGCGTGAGCGGAAGGAGGCTTTTGAGAGGGCCAACGGCTGGATGAAGATTATGGAAGCTGCGGGGACGGATATGTTGCAGGTGCGTCGGGTCTAGACAAGAGATCCTTCCCCGTATATCCCATTGATGGTTTTGGGGTTCCATGAACTATTCCGCTAACTCAACGCATCTCTCAAATGTTCTAGGTCGGCTCCACGGACTCACCTGCAGGCAAGATCTCCACAGATCGCGCACAGATTGTGTCTGATTTGCGCGAGTTGGGCTCCATGCTCGCAAAGAATAATTTTCGCTTGGCCTACGAGAACTGGTGCTGGTCAACGCATGCCCCAAGTTGGAAAGACGTCTGGGAAATCGTCCGTGACGTCGACATGCCCAACGTGGGTCTCTGTCTCGACACATTTCAAACGGCAGGTAGTGAATGGGCCGATCCAACATGCTCCAGTGGATTGATCGAGAACGCCTCCGCGGGAACCGTGCAACAGAGATTTGCTCGCAGTATGGAGGAGCTAGCGCAAACCGTGCCTGCAGAGAAGATATACCTATTGCAGATCTCCGACGCGTATAAGGTTTCCCCGCCTCTGGAGAATAAAGACGTCAAGGGGCTAAGGCCTCGCGCGCAGTGGAGCCATGACTATCGGCCGATGCCGTACGATGGGGGCTACTTGCCCATAATGGATGTCGCGAAGGCGGTCCTGAAAACCGGGTTCAGAGGATGGTTCTCAATGGAGATTTTTGATGCTGGTCCGCAGGGCAAGGGGAAGAAGTACGAGATGGAGCCATTCGCAAAGAAGGCTATGGAGAACATGCAGAAGCTGTTGAAGGAATGTGTCACAGAATCTTGAAAGTATTTGATAAAGAGATCAACAAAGAGACACTGAGTTGGAATCGAAGTGGTAAATCAATTGAGGGATATACTACAAAATCTCACATCGGCGTAGCCTTGTTGAGCGACACTGTAAAACGAGAGAGACAAAGAACGGCACCAAGATCGAAAACGCCGAGGGTAAAATGCAGGATAGAAAAGATCAAACAAATGGGTGCTCGACGCCAGATATTCATGAGCCATGAGTTTTTTGAGGTACTGAACATGCGCCGCCTAGTTGGCGTTGCTTGGATAGGCAACGGTATAGGTGGGGACAAACTCCTCCTTGACGGAGCGCAGGCTCACAAAGCGAGACAACAAGTTGGCACTGCCGGCCTTGTCGTTGGTGCCACTGGCACGCGCACCGCCGAAGGGCTGCTGGCCCACGACAGCACCGGTGCTCTTGCAGTTGATGTAGAAGTTGCCGGCAGCGTTGCGGAGGTGCTCGTCGGCAAGTTGCACGGCCGCACGGTCACGGGCAAACACGGAGCCAGTCAGGCCGTAGGTCCCGGTAGTGTCAATCTTGTCACAAATCCTCACAAAGTCGGCCTCGGTCGCGTCATTGTAGGCGTGAATGACCAAAACGGGGCCAAAGAGTTCGCGCGACAGCAGAGGGTGGTCGGGGTTGGAGGTTCGGTAGACAGTGGGCTGGATGTACCATCCCTTGGAAGAGTCATAGGTACCACCGGCCAGCAGTTCAAGCTCGGGGTCATTCTTAGCCTCGTCAATGACGCCAGCCAGCTTGTTGAAGGAGCCCTCGTGGATGACGGGCCCACAGAAGTTGGCAAAGTCGGAAGGCTCGCCGACCTTGATCTGCTTCACCTCGGCGACGACTTGCTTCACAAAATCGTCGGCGATAGAAGCGGCAACATAGGCACGCGAAGTGGCACTGCACTTCTGGCCCTGGTACTCAAAGGCACCGCGAACGGTCTGGACCGCGGCGTTGCGCACATCGGCTGACCGGTGAATCAAGTGAAAGTTCTTGCCCCCGGTCTCGCCCACAATGCGGGGGTAGCTGCGGTACTTGCCCTCCGCCACACCTTGCGAGATCTTGCCGTAGAGCATACGGAAGACATCAGTGCTGCCGGTGAAGTGCAGAGCAGCAAACTCTTTGTGGGCGAGGACGGTGCTGGTGACCTCCTCGGCGTCACCAGGCACGAACTGGATGACGTTCTCCGGGAGACCCGCCTCAAGCAGAACCTTGTGCACAAACCAGTTGGAGGCAATGGCCGCGGGCGAGGGCTTCCATAGCACCACATTACCCATCAGAGCGGGCGCACCAGCCAGGTTGCCACCAATGGCGGTGAAGTTGAAGGGGCTGATGGCGTAAACGAAGCCCTCCAGCGGACGGTATTCGAGACGGCTGCGAGGCACACAAGTTAGTTTGTGGCGCGACCACGCTGACGGAATGATGGAGGAGGGGTAATTTGCGCGCGAACTCACTTCCAGACTCCTGGAGAATTGTGCACGGGCTGCTGAGAGTAGAGCTCCTCGGCATATTTGACGCTGAAACGGAAGAAATCGGCCAGCTCGGCGGCCGAGTCAATCTCAGCCTGCCAGGCATTCTTGCCCTGGCCATGCATGGTCAGAGCCATGACATCGTAACGGTACTTGGTGGCGATCAGATCGGCAGCCTTGAGGAAAATGCTGGCACGCTCCGAGAATGGCGTAGCAGCCCAGGCCTTGCGAGCCTCAAGCGCGGATGCAATGGCAGCCTCGACATCGGCTTTGGAAGCGTTGGAGTAGGTGGCGACGGGGGTGTGCGTGGCAGGGTTGTTCTGCGTGAAGGTCTGAGAAGAGTTGATCTGCGCAAAGTTAGAAGGGCACTGAGGAGTGTATGAACTGTGCTTCTCAAGCTGACCTCCTTGCCGGCAATCTTCAAGGGCACCGAGATGGGTGCCGACTGCTTGAATTTAGCCAACGCTTCTTCCAAGCCCTTGCGATCAGGGCTTCCAGGCACATAGTGTTTCTGTGGTAACCCACTGTCAGTATCTATACCGTTAAATTCTGGATATCCGACGGACTCACGTTGGGCTCGTTGTTGATTTGAGGCACCTTGAACGAGGCATATGTGTTCAAGGCACGGGCACTGGAGCTAGATGCTCGGCATGCGAAGCGCGAAAAGGGCCGCGCACCCGCTCGCAGGACGGTGGTCTGCATTGTCGATGTGTAGACGCTGATTACCAGATGAGACCTGGATGAGAAGAGAAGCTGAGTCTGAGAGCCTGGTAAATACTCAGATTGGCCCGAGGAGGTGCTGGTAGTCGACCGGGGAAGAAATCTGAGCAAGAGAGTGAAACGAGAACCGAGCTGTCTGAAATGCGGGGAGCCGAGTGCAAGGCGGGTTGGCTACCGGGAGTGATCCCGCCCGGCAACTTCACCAAGTCTTCGAAAGTAGTACAGACGAATGAGAATGACAAGCCACAGGCACCATCATGTCCTTTCCAACGGATCCACCGGAAAGTCCTCGGCCACTAGCGACTAGAGGCGGGTCCCGACTCAGATCGTAGTCAGCAACAATTGGAGAGTGCCAGTCCCACCTGCGGTCCAAAGCTGCTAGGCCGAACGGGGTCAATGAGTGTTCCTCCTCTCCAAGGCAGCAAACTCTTGGATGCTGGGCATTGGGTGTCTTAATGCTGCAGTGTAGCGATTTACATGCGGGGGCTTCACAACAGTGGGCGGGGGCTTCGATCGAGTCAGGTGATCATTCAATTCCGAGGCAGAGCCGTCCCGAGTGGAAGGAGTAACATGACGTAATGACATGCTGTCCAGTGTTTAGTCACGGGCCGGGAGTCCGGGACCGCTTCACACGCTTTCTCTCGGCTGGTCGCCAATCCATCGAGATTGCCAAGACTTACTCTAATCGACCACGGGTGGGGCTGTCCTCCGTCAAACCTTGTCATCCCCACTCTCACCGGCCCGGGTGCACGTCTTCTTCCCCATCTTCGCAGGGAGAGGGTCCGCTTATCTGAGGCACGAATGAGTGGATCACTGTATCGCACATCGTCCCTTATCTTTCGTCTTTGTTTTGACGATAGGCACTTGGATTGCATGCATTATCGGACTCGACAGTGATACTACTGTTCGCTCCGATTCCTGATCACTGAAGTCTCCCGTGGATAATGGAGTAACGGACCTCCCCTACTCTCCGGGGTTGAACCCTGATCGACATGTTCTCGATGGGTCAACGGTAACTCACTCCCTTTTGCGGAAGCTCCTATCGACTGTCTTCACTACAGATTCATTCCCACTACAGAACCGTACGGCAACTCAACACAGAGTTCTTTACACCAGCTTTCAACTTTACATTTTCTCTACAGGCTTCCAAACACACTTCAGTTCTCCGACCGTTCATTAGAGTCGTTGCCAGTCCTTTGTGTAAGCATGGTAAGATTCCACTGATATATTGATATTGACTAGTAGATGACCACACGTCAAGTGAACGACCCACCGTTTGCATTCTTGCCCGTGGTCGAGTCTCTTCTTCCTGATTTGCACTCTTGGTTTGAGCGGGCGCCCGGCACTGGAGGCGGGATGGATCCTTCGACCCAGAAGTGGTCAGCTTTTCGGCTTTTGTACCAGGTTGGACCGAAGGCATGGGCCAAAAGTACTACGGTATGCAGTCTGCAGTCTGCACTGTGCACTGTGCAGTAGGTTACTCCTCAGGTAGTAGTGATGCACCAACTAGGGCGGGAGATAGCAGGGTCAGAGGTGAAACACTACTACAGTAGTATACTTTTAGAAGTGGCTAGTTAGTAGTTAGTACTTAGCTCTACTGCTCTACTGGAGTTGAGGTTGCCAACTTGAATAAGGGGTCTTGACTTCCTCTGCTATTACCGCTTGGAGCTTGGATAGGGGGACCGTGAACTCAATTCCATCCCCCGCAACATTAGTTGACAATCGAGGCATACATCATCATGCATCATTGCGGCAACGTCTACTCTTAGTGATTTGACAGGTCTCGAAACACGGCTCTAGGTTTCGAACACGGCACGACTCGCGCAAAGACGCCATTTGTATGGATGGCGCCTTATAGGATTTGGGAATCCAAGATTGACTGGCGCAGTACTAGTGATGGTTGATTTAATGCGATGTGAGGCTTCTTCATTTGCTAGAAGATTATCGATCTTCTTACTCGTGGCTTTCATCCCAGCTAAATGGAAGACAGGATGTACATCCTGGCTCTACCTAGTCCACGCAAGGTGATTACGTTCAACCAAGATCATCTTGTCATACTGTACTCCAGCGCTCCCAAACATTTACTGTACTTGATTCTACATACTAGGTGCATTGAGCAATGTGCATGCCTCATCGGTACATAGTACCCTGTACGTACCGATGTCATGAACCACGATACGATGTCAGACTCAGAAGCCTGTTCTCGGCCGATGTGACTAGTCGATAACGAAACTGGCCATTCTCAACTGTCAGGGTAGTCAAGATTGAAAGCTGGCCCGAGGATAACCGGGTTCTCATTCATACTTTCTCTCTTTTCCTGCCCTCAGCTGGCGATCCACGAGGTCTTGTGACCGACGGGGGAACATGCACGTGACCTGCAAGCGATCGATAAGCATCGGTGGGTCCAGCAGGTGCTTCTTTTCTTTCTGCGCAGGGCCCGGCAACAGAGCCGGTCGCCATCGGCCCGGATTTGTATGGAATTTCCATGGGGGTTGCTGCAGGTGGCCACCTGATCTGGAGGGCTGGCGTCGGTACGGTTCAAGCTGGAGTAGACTGGGTGGCCCGGGGATGGGCCATTTGTGGGCGTTGGTGTACTTAAGTATTAAAGTAGTTTGCCTCTGGTCTTTTTTGCAAGAGACTGTTTGGCATATCTATCTGAACAACCATCATACTTCTTGACCACCACCTTCTCGGAGTCCTGCGAACTTCTTTCCCCTCCCCAACTATCAACCCAACCCTACACGGGAAGTTGAACCATACTCCAAAGAGTCTCACTTCCACACATCACATCATGAAGGCCGCACGTGCTGTGCGTATGCCGGGCGTCCAGGGCCCCAGCCTTCGGACACGCTCGCGACTGGTGAGCGGCACCAGTAACACCAAGTCCTCCGCCGCATCGACTACGTTACTGGATCCTCTGTCGCCGTCGTCCACCTCATCGCCACCTCGCCGGGCGCTCAAAGCGCCTCTCGCCAAGCTCCCGCTCTCCTCAGTCTTGCGATCTCTCTTGATCCTTTCCGTATCATCTTCATCCCTCCTCCTCAAGCCCTGCATCTTCGCTCTGTCACAACTCGCGCATCCCCGGTCAGCACTGCTGGATGTCTCCAAGAACCCGCTGCTGAATTTGATCGTCAAGCACACCATTTACAAACAATTCAACGCCGGCGAGAACAAAGCCGAAGTACAACAGTCCATTCAAAACATCAAATCTCTCGGGTGCCGCGGCGTGCTTTTGGGATATGCGCGCGAAGTCCTCGTGGGCGAAGGCCAGCAAGGTGCCCGCGATGAGAAGGCGGCCCTGGCTGAGATTCAGACATGGTTGGACGGCACGCTTCGAACCGTCGACATGGCCCAGGAGGGGGACTTTGTGGCCTTGAAATTCACCGGAATGGGCAACGACGCTTTGAGTCTGTTGCAGAAGCAGGCTGATCCTACCCCATTCATGGACGAGTCGATTCAAAAGGTCTGTGACCTGGCCATCTCTCGCCGCGTACGTCTCCTCGTCGATGCCGAAGAACAGGCTGTGCAAAAGGGCATTGAGGCATGGATCATGAAGTATCAGAAATACTGCAACTCTCAGACGCCCGGTCGTGCCATCTTCTTCGGGACTTACCAGGCTTATTTGCGTTCCACTGGCGAGACCTTGGCCCGTCACTTGGAGATTGCTCGTCGGGAGGGATACACTCTGGGTGTCAAGCTCGTCCGCGGTGCCTACATGAAGACGGAGCCCCGTCACTTGATCTGGGCCGCGAAGGAAGAAACCGATCGTTGTTACGACGAGGTCGTCGAGGCTCTCCTCGCCCGCAGGTACAACTCGATGCTGCAACGTCCCTCCCCCGACACTCCTGCCGAACTGCCTCCTGTCAATCTCATCATTGCAACCCACAACCGTGAATCCGTTCGCAAGGCTCACGCGATCCGTGTGCGCCAGGCTGCTCGTGGCGAGGACCACGGTGTCGACCTGAGCTACGCTCAGCTCCAGGGTATGGCGGATGAGGTCAGCCTGGAGCTTCTGGAGGGCTTCGAGGATGCCGAGGCTGAGGTTGGCATGAGCCCTATTGCTGCCCCCAATGTCTTCAAGCTTCTGACCTGGGGCTCCGTGCAAGAGTGCATGGGCTTCCTGTTGCGGCGCGCTGTGGAGAACACCGAGGCTGTTGGCCGTACCAAGGACTCCCAGATCGCCATGATCAATGAGTTGAAGCGCCGCTGCCGCAACGTCTTCGGAGGAAACCACTAAGCGTGCCTGTTCCTCTTGATATTCCTTCTTCCCACAACTGGACGGACGTGTCTCGGTGGCCGTCCTGATTTTGATTTTGATTTTTTTTTTTCTCTTGTTTTCCTTTCGTTTTTGCAAAGGCATCGCGCATGCTTCGGAGGTGTTAGATGCATCAACACCGGATGGCGTTTCTCTGATCGCATTGTGTCGCGCGGATCACTTGCTCATAGATGGTATTAGCGTTTGTTGTGATCGAGCCACGATCGAGTCTTTATTTTGGTTACTATTCATACCGGTAGCGACGAATCATGAAACCTTTTATCATTATACCACATTACTGTTCGTTCATCTCCTGCGGTCACTGGCTTGTTTCTTTGTTACTCCACTCAACGAGTAGACTAGGTCCCTAGGATCCTAAAATCGAATCGTATTGATATGCTCCAAATGAACTCCACATAGCTTGCTCTGCATGATGCTGCGCCTGGAGCTTAGACGATCGAACTATCATATTTGAGCGGCGCACGACCCCGCTCGGGGAGGGGATGAAGCAGCCGGCAACGCTTACAGCTGTTTGACGGCGCCCCCGCGCCCGGCACGGCGTTCTCGTGGGAATTCACCAACAAAAGACAGGAACTACAGTATCAGACTTTTTGATGATCCTTGATTTGCGCACTGGTCCACTCAGAGGTTGCCAGCGCCGTTGTTTCGGAAGGTCCACTACTCCTCGCTTCCATCGGCCAAGTTGTTCCCGATTTCGCATTGCAAACCAGATCTGTTCTTTGCAGATCAACATGCATATCCTCTCCGAGCCAGATGTGACTCGGGTCTTTCGTGATCTGAGCCAAACTCAATGCCATGAATTCATCAGTATTCTAGGAGACGCCTTGCAAGGTTTCTCTGCCGAATCAAAGTCGAACGCGCCGGCATCCAAGAAATTGATTCATCAGCCCTTGCGCACAGTCTTCTCAACCGCAGCGGACAACTCGTGCATCTTCATGCCCGTCTCCGACACCGCCACAATCGGCATCAAGGTCGTGACGGGTACCAGGGCCGGCATTCAAGGGGTCATCAATATCTTCTCGCCCGACGGCCGTCTTCAGGGTCTCTTGGCAGCCGCCGAGGTCACCGCGTTCCGTACAGCTCTCGCATCCATGACCCTCTTCATTCGAAGCCAGACCATCGGCAAGGAGAACCTGCTCATCTTTGGATCAGGTCGCCAAGCAGAATGGCATGCGCGCCTGGCTCTGCTCCTGTATCCGAACGAGATCAAACGCATCACCTTCGTGAACCGGGGACGCCAGCGTCTGATCGAGATGGAGCGCGACGTATTTGCTGATCTTCGTCAGCGTCATCCGCACGTTACGATTCACACTCTCGCAAAGGAGGGAGCGTCAGCATCGGACTACGAAGAGAATCTCCTTGCGCTTCTGGCCTCATGTGACGTGATCTTCAGCTGCACCCCCTCGCTTGAGCCCAACTTCGCCTACTCTGCGCTTCAGGCCGCGCCGCGGCAGCGCTTCATCTCGCTCATTGGATCGTATACGCCTGAGATGCACGAGATTGATACCGAGACCCTCTTATCGGGCGGCGGCAAGATCTACGTGGACTCCCGATCGGCCTGCTTGGAGGAAGCGGGTGAATTGATCACGGCGGGGATCACGGAGCAGCAATTGACGGAGATGGGTGACCTGTTGAGTGAACTTGGTCCGTCGGAATCACTCGATGTTCCGGCGGGAGCTAATGTCATCTTTAAGTGTGTTGGAATGGGTCTCATGGATCTGGTCGTAGGGAAGAAGACTCTGGAAGTGGGCAAGACGCTTGGGTTGGGAGTCCATGTGGATGGATTCTAGAGACACGGAAGCTATAAAGAGGATGCTCGGATATGCTCGGATTCAACGGGGCCTCGTGAGTATGACTCTGCCTGACTGATGATCACGAAGCTGCAGGTTCATTCATCTTCAACCTCATCCATGAATCCTGTATCACATTGGAGTGATTTTGTTGCACATGCTTATATAAATGTAGCCGCATACCCATCCATCGCGAAGCCGATGCCTTATCCAATTGGACAGAAATTGTATTCTAGAGACCATAGAACGACCCCATCCTTTTGCGTCTTTGCGTCTTAAGGTTGCGAACAGCCTCTTCTGGGCCAGGACTGGCTGTTGAATTCGCAAAATGATTCACCAGCCGAACAAGAAATTAGTAACATGGAAGAAGCAATTTTTTAGAAACCTCGAGACTCATGAACTTGTTGATTTGCGCAAATCAGAATGTGCACTTTACATATGAACGAAGCAAGATGTACCATCCAGCCAGCATGACACCCTGACAAACTACACGCACGTTGACGATCCTTCTCCAACTGCCAAGGCCCTAAGAGATGGAGGAAGTACAGCGAAAAACACGGTTATTGGATCAAATTCACCAGGAGAGGGAAAGATAAGGCCGACTATGAAAAGTACATAGCAGCCGACTGGAGGGATGCGGGAGAATTCAATGAGCAAGAATGGAACAGTATACTGAGTAAAAGCTGAAGGTCAGGTATGTAGTCAGTATATTGTTCACTGGACGTACGGCGGCCGATTGAAGTGCACCCAGGAAGGAAAGGTCATCTTATCAAATTTAGTGACAGACCGAATCTGACAAGAACTCCAACCTTACATCAGTGAGACTGAGCTCACGACGAAGAAATTCAAAGAATGATATCCAGAAAAGACCGTCCGCGAAGACCTAAAAAGACTAGCCAAAAACGACCCGTAGAAAGATAAACCTCAGAGATAAGTTCAAGCAAAACCGGCTGCTTGTGCGGCCCCGGCGCAATGCGGGGCCACAGTTCCATCGTGCAGACGTGCACTCTTTGGAGCCGCCGCAATCTGTACCGACTCGACGCACCAAACTTTCTCTTCTCATCCAACATTCAAAGTCGAACCCTGGCGGTACCTCTGCAATCCCCTCAGCTCCTCCCCTTCCGTACTTTCTTCCGCTCTCGGACCGGCCCAGTGCTACTGATCTTCCTCGATCTCAAAGTCCCTATAACCCTGCCAGCAAGCGCATACCCCGACCGATCTCGGGGTCAACCCCGATTTCCCGCCCTGGCCACCTTCTCCGCAGACCAACGGACTATGCATGACCGACCGGCCGACCGCTGTTTTCATGAAGACCGGCTGTGATGGAGGAATCAACTCCAGCCCCCACGCAACCACAACAGCACCAACCCAAGCGGCCTCGGGTCGCTGAAGAGAATCGCAAACGAGCAGTTCGCGCGTAAGTGGGATGGATCTCTTCTACTCGTTCGTCAAAGCACACCTTCGACCGGCACGCTAACTCCTCCGGAATTGTCTTGTGGAACAGATGCGATGGCTGTCGCAGAGTGAAAGAAAAATGCGAAGGGGGTGTGCCGTGTCGCCGATGCCTGCGCTATCGCCGTCAATGCATCTTTACGCATATAGACCCGACCGAGAAGACTCGCTCGGCCTCGGTCTCGTAAGCTCCGATCCTCGTGTGAACCTCCGAGGCTCTGAGGCTTGGCTAACGAGTTCATATGCATGCAATGCAGACTCCTCGACCGAGCCGCATCTATCAATCGGCATGATATCCAAGAAGCAGAGCGAGTGCGCTGCATGGAACGCATTCTGTCTCATTATGTGCCCAACATTACTTTCGACCTCCAATCTTTGAGGCAGGTAGCGGATGAATTGAAAGGGAAACATCGAGACTCCGAGTCGGATGTACTTTCGACAAGGGCAGATGGAAACGAACTGGAGGATCTTGCGATTGACGAGGAAGACTTCACCATCAAAGCCTTGCCGAACAATGCAACTCGTACGTGTGGATGAGACTTTGAACCGCGCATCGTCTTTCATCGCTTGCTCACATTCTTCACAGAATACTCGGGAGAATTCTCATATCTCAATTTCTCCAACAAGATCCGTCAGAAAATTGACGAATGGATGAAGACAGCAGCTCCAGAGGTGAGCACTCTTACCTTCATTCCAATAAGTTGCCAATGCAGGACGTTTGACTTACGCCATTGGTTTGGTTTAGGCAACGACGGAGGTCGAACCATTCGAAGAACGGTGGCGAGCCACGCAACTTCAATCTGGCTCTTCACTCATCTCCAGCTCGGTAACATGCCTGCCTCCGCGATACGTGGCGGATTTCCTTGTACAAATTTTCTTCAAATATGCGCAAACCAACAACTTTTACGTTGAAGAGGACTGGCTGCGTGAAAAGATGGCCATCTGCTACACAAACCCTGCGGAGTTGTCTACAGATGACGCGGGCGCCGTGTGTGCGCTACTCATGGTGCTGGCCGTCGGAACCCAATTCGCTCACATGGAATCGACAACACCTGTGAATCGTCCACCTCCAACAACCACGACCGATCTAGATCACCACTTTTCCGAGGATGAAGTTGGTCTCACGTTTTACCAGTTCGCGTCCAAATTATTGCCCGATATCATTGCCACCGCATCTGTACGTAGCGTACAAGCCTGCCTTTTGATTGGAACCTACTTACTTCCACTCGACACTTCCGGTCTTTGTTATACATACTTTGGCCTCGCCCTCAAGCTCGCTATCCAAAATGGCATGCATAGGAAGTACCACGGCGAGGGATTGTCAGCACGAATGATCGAGACCCGGAACCGCGTCTTCTGGACCGCGTATACCATCGAAAAGCGTATCAGTATTCTGCACGGTCGCCCGGCCTCGCTGGCGGATACGGATGTCGATGCACCGCTTCCTGTGGATTTCGCGGGAATCATGCCTGCCACGCAACAGTCAAATCATACAAATATGATTGCCCTGATCACGCTTACTTTAAAACTTGGAGAGGTCTCCCACGAAATTTCGTCTCTACGCACCTGTCGCAAAGGGCAGCAGGACTGTCTTGAGCGGCTGCTCAATCTGCGAAAGCTCTTGATAGAATGGTGGTCTTCTCTGCCCGAAGAAACGAGCTGTCGAGATCTCAACCCCGCTGGGCCATTGTTCCGGTCGAATGTCCATCTGAAGCTCGATTACTGTCTTACTCGGATCTTCATCGGACGTCCGTTCCTTTTCAGCAACATCAAGGGCTTGCAACAGGCTTCTTCCCACCCACCGTCAACGTCCAATGTCGGTCCCCCCAAAGTTTCTTCTGGGGTAGCCAAAAACCGGGCAACGCTGGTAACGGATTGTGTCGAAGCAGCGCTCGAGATCATCGATCTATGTCGACTACTTCGAGATGAGACCGGCCTTGCGCGTGCCTCATTCACTGAGTTCAGCTCATGCCGCGCCGCCCTCCTTGTCATCTTGGCGCAGGGACTCACGAAACGCACCGAGCGTCTCGGTGCTGCTCTAGATCAAGGCATCTCCCTCATTAAGATTATGTCGATGGGTGTTGGCTCTGCTCGTTCAGCCGTCAGCGTTATTGAGGCACTCGAGCGGGCTATCCGCCGACTTGAAATCTGGAGCGAGACCCACCAATCCCAAAGCAACGGTGGCAGTGCCGAATCGGCTTATGATCGCTTCAAGAACTGGGAGATGCTCTGGAAAACGGGACCCGTATCTCCCAGCACCTTGGCACTCAAGCAGGAGATCTTCTCTGCCAACGAGGCTGCCCTCGCCCAGGGGATCGCTCACCCAGAATCTGAAATATCCTCTACGGACCCGGCCATTGCAGGCACTCCTTCTGTCTTGAACGCGAGTAGCGTCCATGAATCCCATTCCTACATGAGCAGTCATGGGCGGGAGATCATGGAGGGCGACATTCCGGGCGGTATCTCGATACCCGACAGCTACAACGTACCACACTCATCTTTATCACAAATCCCGCATCTTGGCTTTGACCACTTCGTTTCGAACTTCCCCCAGGAATTGGGCGAGTTCACGGCGATCCCGTGTTTCGAGACAGATACACAGGGAACCATGACAGGACTGCCTATTGGCACTGAAATGAAGACACCGGGAAGTACAGATTCACAGTGGATGCAGTTCATGAACGAGTGAATATGCATCCAGGGTTAGCGTTACCCATTCAAGAGATCTATATATGAGATCTGCCGACGGCCAGGTGCCAACAGTTTTGTTCACATATTGACCGTTGATGGCGAGAGATCTGTCCATCCGTGCCTTATACCCTTTACTGCACATCTCTATTGCAAGTATATTTTTAGTCTGATCTGGAAGAGCATAATTGTGCCAGCTTGGAGAGGAATGAACCTTTTGGAATTTGATAAAACATAGTGCTCGTTAGCGCTTCAATGATGCATAGATATCCCGTCACCCAAAGCATGCATAGACAAGTATTGATAGAGTACAAAACGACTTCGCTAATCGAACACAACCTTCTTTCCCTGGAACTTCACCGTAGACGCCTGTTCCTTGAGCTTCTTCTTGGCCTCCCATGACGGATGAAGTGGGCCAGTGTCCTTAGGTGGACCTCTGGGCTTATTTGTGTGACTTTGTCCAGGCCCACCTTGCTGGTACTCTTGATACGAAGGACGTCCTGCTCCAAAGCCACCACCACGTCCACCTCTGGGGCCTCCGCGACCACCAGGCGCCCCCGTCGCACCCTTGCGAGTATCCCAACCGGTATCACGACTGTATTGCTGCTTCTTCTGCTCTTCCTGAATGTGATTCGCCTTTGCGCCGTACTTTTTCTCCCAGAGCGCGCGGCGGGCTTGTTGACCCATTCGGTTCTTTCGCTTGGGCGGACCGGCCGCTTCGTCGTCGGTAGCCTCTTCTTCGGAGCCTGACCAATAGCCGCCCATCATCAGGGAGGGAAGGAAAGTCGTGCTTTGTACTGGATCTTTGGAAGCCTTGTCTCCCTTGGCCTTTTTGGGTGGTGGGGAGTCCTCGCCTGAAAAGTCTGGGGACGGGGAGCGAGACACTGAGTCGGAGATGTCATCTGCCAAGTTTCGTCGATGCGCGAGTTCATCGTCGCTTTCCGAGCCTGATTCTTCCTCTTCCTCTTCCTCTTCCTCTTCATCTGTGCCGGGGGCAAGACGTGAGTCGAACTGTGCGAGGTCATCGCTATCCATATCCTCGTCCCCGGAGACGAACTGAGCCTCTCCGTCCTCGGAATTTGAGCCTGAATCATGCTTTGCCGTTGCTTTCGTTGACTTCGTTATTCCCGCCCCTTCATCTTTTGACTCTGATATATCGTCCTCTTTCGGCGGCGCGGCAGACTTCTCTTTCTTCACGGGCACCTTTGGCTCGCTGCGCTTTTCTGATTTGCCGGCGGGTAGGTCGTCGACTCCCAAAAGTTTTCGAATTCCAGTAATTATATCGGGCAGGACATTCTTCACGGGTGTAGATTTGAAAAGTCGACCGTACACATTCGACTCTGCCGCGCTCTTTGGGCCATCGAGTTTAACGTTCTTCGCTTCTTGAAATTCTTTGAATGTCGGGGTCTCAGCAACACGTTTCGTCTTGACCAGCTGCTTGAATAGGTATCGCTCTGCAGTGAGTGGATAGTCAATTGCCTAGTCTCGAGTCAGCTTTGACCGAATAACCCCATGGATATTACTCGTTTCCTCCGCACCTTCAAGGCTTCAACTTCCTCCGCGAGGCGCTGCAGAGTCGCGCCATTGTTCTCTGACTTTGCTGTCTTTTCCCGCCGACTCAACTTTTGTCTCTCGAATCCACGCGCTGTCTTAAGGCCCTTGGCCAGTATTTGTACGCCTTGCTCGAACTTGGTTGTGAGTCGCACGGCTTTGATTGACAGTTTTCGGGTATCGAGTCTTGATTGACCGTGAAGCTCGGAAAGCTTGCGCTTCGGCATGGTGAAGTTGTGATATCCTTTCGATCAAAGAAGCGCACTTCGCTCTGTTTCTATACCGCAGTTCCGGGTCATAAAGATGTTATGTGTGCTTGAACGGTCAATCGCAAAGTCGCACTTGCAGTCGGAGTTGAAGCCGCCAAGGCCCATCTTTTTTTTTTCTGGGAGGGCGGGCAATTCTGCCATCTGTCCCCGCCTTCTAAGTGCAGAACTGCTCCGACGCGGCGGTCTTCGTCGGAGTTAGTGTCTTTATGCTCGTCGGACCGCATTTCAAGGGTGATGAAATGAGCGACACGTTCAGCTCTGTGGTTGTCAACGTCAACCTTAAGGTCATAGCATTCAATCGTTACGTCCTGACGGCTGTGATTTTGAGGTGTAACAACAAGCTCTATCTAATGGTGGGCATAATCTTCAACGTATCATTGAACATGAGCTTATGGCTGGAAACATTAGCGGGAAATATGGGGCAATATAGATATAGATCGACTTCGTCACCATGTGCCGCACACTTCTCTCCAGACACATTAATTTGGAATGAGAGCAGAGCGAATTCCGTCTGATGGATTATTCATATGTACATACAAGCTTTAAAACGGAAAGTGATACGCATACAGATTCTTCTCTATTTCTTTTCTTCCTCCTTTGGCTCGGGCTTGGGGGTTGGCAGCTTGAACTAAATGTTGATGCAATTAGCGGGTGTTCTGTATTGGGAAGTTTTCCGGAAAAGTAGACTTACGGACTCGGGCTTCCGGTCCTGACCAGAACCAACAGGCTCCCAGGCAGTGCTACCGCTTTCGAAGTTACGGAAGGCCTGGGTGAGCTCAAGGGGCTCGATAACAATGCGCTTCTTCTCTTCGTCATATCGTAGCTCGGTGTAACCCGTCAGAGGGAAGTCCTTGCGCAGAGGGTGGCCATCGAAACCGTAATCAGTCATAATACGGCGAAGATCGGGATGACCGGAGAAGAACACGCCGAACATATCGTACACCTCACGCTCATACCAGAGCGCACCCTCAAACAGACCGGTCACACTAGGGACGGGAGTAGCCTCATCGGCGTAGGTCTTCACTCGAATACGGGAGTTGTAGCGCACACTGAGAAGGTTGTAAACGACCTCGAAGCGTTGATCACGGGTAGGGAAGTCGACACCGGTGATGTCGGAGATCTGCGTGAACTCGGCCGATGTGTGATTCTTCAGGAAGCTCATGACGGGGATGATGCCGGCGGGAGCAGTGTAGACGGTCAGTTCGTCCTTCCAGACAGTGAACTGCTGCACAAATTTGGGAAGACAGGACATGATGTATTGTCCATAGTTGTGAAGGCCATCGGACATGCTCTGGTATTTGTCGGTGGGGTTGACGACAGGGGCGCGGAGAGGACCAGTGGCTGCACAGAAAAAGCTGGGTAAGTTTTCGCCTCTTCAATCTCAGAGCCGCTCAATTGGTCACATACGGGGTCGTTGCGCCTGGCGCATGTTCTCCAGCTCCGGTGCACTGGGATCTGTGGATGCCTTCGCGGCATAGCGGAGAGATGCTGACGAAAAAGCGCGGGGAGCACTGGACCTCACAGTGGAAGCAACTGAGCGTCCAGAGCTCAAGCGCATCAAAGAGCGAGGGGAAGCCATTGTGGGACGGAGGCAATGGCGACTGTTGCAACGGGCAAGGGTTCGTGATGTGGTTTGGGAAGTTGGACGTTGGATGAGCCTGCGATTGTATCACGTGACGCTGACATAACTCATCCCCACGCTAGGCGCGTTCGGGCAATGCCAGCAAATTGAAGCCGTAGTTTGATTTCCTTCCCTTCTTCCAACTCTTTGACGATTCAGCTAACCTGCCGAGTCGACACCTTTCCTTTCTTACTTGATTTGACCTTGCACCCCTCCGACTTGCTCTTTTCTTTGCCACGAGGCTCGCGACTATTTCTTCCCGCTCGATTTTCTTACCCAACCAACGTATTCACTACACCTGGCGTTGAGATTCGCGAGTCGCTTTCCCCGTTCTTCAACACATCTTCCTACATTAACCATGTCCAATCGGCAACAAATTGATTCAGTCATCGACGACGATGATGAGTTCTGGTACTTGCACGCATCCAAAAATGTTGTACAACTTATGCGCTAACGAACTTCAAGTCCCCTCTGCATCGAGGAGTTTGATCTCTCAGACAAGAACTTTAAACCTTGTCCTTGTGGGTACCAAGTATGTCTTTTCGCAGCGATTTTGCTGCCGTCTTTGTTCACAATCCTGTTGATTTCCAGCTAACATAGTGTCTTGCTAGATCTGCCAATTTTGTTACAACAACATCAAGACCCACAGTGAAGAAGGACGCTGTCCCAACTGTCGCCGGCCCTATGATGACAGCACGATTCAATACAAGATTCCGGATGCAGAAGAGTGAGTTCAAATTGATGAGCATCAAATCTTAAGCCGACCTACGAGACATCAGCATACTGACAATAGTCTCGTTATGATATTAGATTCAAGGCAGATTTGGCTTTGAAACACAGAAAGGCCGCCGCCGCCAAGAAGAAGGAAGCCGAGAAGCGTGAGATCGAAGCTTCGAGCAGAAAGAATCTTGCTGGGGTTCGTGTCGTACAAAAGAATTTGGTCTACGTCATCGGCCTCAATCCAACAATTCGCGATGAGAATCAGCTGCTTCAAACACTGCGCGGACGGGATTACTTCGGTCAATATGGAGACATCGAGAAAATCGTGGTCAGCAAGGCTAAGCCTGGCGGCAACCCCCACCAAGGGATCGGTGTCTACGTCACCTTTTCTCGAAAGGCAGACGCTGCTACCTGCATCGCTGCTGTCGACGGGTCCTCAAACGGCGATCGTGTCTTACGAGCCCAGTATGGCACCACAAAGTATTGCTCTTCGTTCCTCCGCAACGAGCAGTGCAACAACCGTAATTGCACGTTCTTGCACGAGACAGGGGAAGACAGCGAAAGCTACAGTCGTTCCGATCTCTCCTCGATGAACACTCTGTCTAGCCAACGGCCGAGTCACGTTCAACATCCACCACAAATGCGCGCGCCTCAGCCTATTACCCATACAATGCGTCGACAGCCCAGCAAGGACGATTCTCTGAGCGGGCGCTCGGTGGCTCCGGACGGACCCGCTCTGCCGTCATCTGCCAGTTGGGCAAACAAAGATGTGACTATTCGAACCAGACGCGCCAGCCTTACTGGAAGTCAGGCCTCGCAAAGCCCTCGGCCCGCCAGTGCCCATGTGGCGCCTGTCATCGAAGACTTGAAACGAATGGAGAAGCAATCCCCCTTACCCCAGGAAGCTTCACGAGTATCGCAGCCGGTTACGAGGTCTCCGGAAGTTGAATCGCCAGCTCCTCGTCTTAAGTCGGCTTCTCCCAAGCCTGTCGCACCCACGCCTTTCGACAACCTACTCAAGGATTTGATGAACCCCAACTTCAAGTTTGTCTTCTCGAGCGAAGGTCTTCCTGAGGATGAGATCAGAGCCATACAATCGTACCCGTCTTTCATTGACCCATACGGTGGTGTCAAGCGCCGGGCCATGCGAGAAAAAGCTGACCAGGAACGTATTAAACGTGAACAAGAGTTGTTGCAATCAGCAGTAGCCGAAGAGGAGAGTCGTGAAGCTGGTAGCCTCCAGCTAGGTGGAGAGCCTGAGGAGTCTAACAACTCGCGCGGGCCATCACAAAGTCGTGAATCACATGGAGCGATCCAGCCCCCATCACAACAGGGCACGGCCGAGAATTCCACAGTGGGATCACCGGTCTCTGCTTCAAGTCATCAATTCCAAGGCTTGAACTTGGTCGGCCGCAGCCTGACGCCTTTGCAGCAACAGCAATTGATGCTCCTCAAATCAGCGGGCAACCAACAGGCGGGTGGAGTGGAACGCACGGGATCAGCTTCCTTGGATCATGCAGTTCAGATTCGACAGGGTTTGCTGCAGAACCAAATTGCGCAATTGAATGCGCTGCAGGGTCAGGGGCGCCCATCTTCACGGTTCACCTTCGCCAATGACATCAGCTCTAAGAACATCAGCAATGCTCGAATGCTCAGTCAAATGCAGGCAACAACCCACAACGCTCTCTCTTCGCCTAGCCCTCAGCATAATCTCGCCAGTGGGTTCTATGCCAGTGGCGTCCAAGGTCCCCCCCCTGGTTTGAAGACGGCTGGAACTCCGCCAATCAGTGGCGGTGGTATGTTTGCTCAAGGCCATGGCTTCACAGCAAATGCGAACATCGGATTGGGTGCCACGATGGGAAAGCAGGACTCGACACCAGAATTGATGCGTGAACTTCTTCGTGGCCGCACAGGCACGAACGCGGGTAGTGTTCAGGGTCAGGAGGCCGCAAAGCGTGAGTACATTTTTCCTTTTTTACAACAGCACCAAACCCCACCCCCCTTGACTCCCGTGAACGGCCTTCTCGGCTCCTTCTATGGACCCCAGGCAAGCTCGGTGCTTGAATCTGGGGGCGCACAGAAGCAGAAGAAGAAGGGGAAGAAGCAGAGACTCGCTAACACTTCCTCCGGTGGAGGTGGTGTAGTAGATCTTGCGGACCCGAGCATTTTGCAGGCGAGAATGCATCAGGTTGGTGCCAATGCTACTGCTGGACAGGCGTTGTACGGGAGCCAGGGCCAAGGTGGGTACAATCCTTCGATGATGTATGCCGCCAACGGCTTCAGCCGCTGGTAATTCACTTGCTGTCTATTATGTTTTGCTTTCGTGCTATTCTCGTTTCTTTAATTGTTTCGCATGTCTCATCTCATGCTTCTGGCTTTCTTATACCACATTGATGATTTCCCCCTACAATTCCCATGTCGCGGTCTCATATTATGATGTTTCTTCTACGCGTCAGTCCGACCCTTGCCTTCCGATACTACTTTTCTGTTCATGTTATAAAATTTTTCATGCTCGGTCTCCCATCGATATCCGCCGCTATCCCCTCGACTCATGAAGCGGCCGCTTCGAATCTTTCGCGACTTGCTGGCATGCCTACCTGGTCTCATGATGGAACCCTATGATGCTCGGCCTCCTCTTCTTATGTTGCGCGATTCAAAATCCTTGTCCAATGGATCTTTTCTACCCTGGACCTTTTGCATGATCTACGAGCCCCCTTCATCCTTCTCTCCGGCGGCTATTGTTACCCACCCCAAAAGCTTTTTTGATGTTGCATGTCGATGATCGTTGGACTATCCACCGCGGCTTGGAGACCGTGCTTGGTTCCTTCATGGGTTGATGTACGTTAAATACCTCCCTACCCTGATATCGCCAATCTCCGAATAGGGTCTCATTCGAAAACAGTTGTCTCACAGCCTTCTTCATTAGACCCTCGACCCTACCCTGTGACTAGCCCTTGCGTGTCAGTATCTTCATGTAATCCACGTTCGGCGCGCCTGAACCATGTATAGTCCACTTACTTGAACCATCGCCTGTCATCTGTCCACCTGTGGTCATCCTTTTGCGCATGGCTTCATCGTTCTGGCGTTCATCGCTTTTGATTGCTTCGTTCCTGTGACTTGATCATGTAGCTGACTTTATCATTGACAGCGGATGAGGACTTTGCACCTATCGGAAGTCAATTGACGGACAATCAACCTGTTGACCCCTTCGGCTTCCTCAGGTCTCAAATCCAGATGCCCAGTGACTTTGCTGGTCGAATTGGGACGCCTTCTCTACCACCTGGCCTTCCTTTGCCACAGTCACACCCTGCTTCGGGTGTCTTCCAGGATCAATTGAGCCTTTCGAAGCCGAATTCACCCGCCCCAAGTATTCCACCCGGTCTCAGCGTCAACATTTCACGCGCTGGAACGCCGTCGCAGAAGCCCGCACAAAATGAGTCCTCAAAGATGACCCCTGAGCCCTCACGCCCAATCGCGCCGCCTACGCGCGAGAAAAATGCTCAGATTTCTCTGGGCTCTCCTGTGGCGAAACCACACAAAGCTCGGACGCATACGAAACTCGATTTGTCGACTTTTGAAGAGAAGAAAACGGTCTCCAAGGATGACCAGAATTTTTCTGTTGGAGGCAACGGGGGCCAAATCACACTGGCCATGCATCAGGCATCTCAAGAACAATCAGGGATTAAATCAGAACGTAGCACGCCTGTCACTTCAGCCTCGACCCCGGCAGCTGTGGGCTCGCAACCTCATACCCCGGCCGCAGCTCACACCCGTGTCACGGAAACTACTGCACTGCGGCAGCCGCGCATCTTGCGTGTTGTCGATACCCCTAAACTCGATGTTGCTACCTCAGTAGCCAATGTTTCACCAGCCACTGGGTCTGCTACCAAACCGGCCAAGACCCAATCACGGAGACAGAGTCTATCGTCCAGCAGCAGACCTGACACGCCCGGGGATTTTGGTTCAGAGGCCGATACGTTCCCTTCGGCCTCTGTATCCCGAGCAAGCTCTCCGCCTGCGACTTCGCGTATCGGGTCTGCTCCAGTGCGTTCTATTACCAAGAGCCAGCTCAAAAAGGAACGACGACAGAAGGCAAAGGACGCGGAGGCAAAGCAAGCAGAGGCTACGGCTACAGAGGAACCGGTTCAAGCTCCAATCATTGGACGCAAGCGCAAGACTAAGAAAGCGCCCAGTACTACGCCGACTACAATTCCCACTACTGCAACAGCGTCTACTGAGGCTTCCACCGCATTGGTCTCGGAGCCCGCAGAACCTGTCAGGCTGAAGTCTCTTTCACCCAGGAAGACCGACCCAAAGCCCGAACCCGTGCAAAAGGAAAAGGTACAAGCCGTGGAGCCTCCACAGCTTGTCAGCAAGGTAACGAGCAAAGAGACTCCAGCGCCGACTACTGTGATCGAGAAAACTCCATCGCCCGCTCCTCCAACACCTCCGCAAGCTTCTGAAGAATTCTGGCGTTCGCAAAACACTGTAGAGCAATTGATCAAAGATGCGGAAGAGACTGGTCGCCCCACCAAGGACCTTTTCATGGAGAGAACCAAGCCCCTGCACGAACTCCTCATGGATCTACACCAATCTGGCGATCTAGACTTGAACAAGAGTTCCTTGTTCAATCCTACCAATATCACTCAGCGCAGTGATATGAAGGGCATTGGTTCGGACTACTACACCTTCAAACAGCCCCTTGAGCTCCTTGAGACTCATCGACAGTCTCTCATCCATGGACAGCCAGTGCGAATTGACTCTGATCAGCTTCTTGAACGTTGCCTCATCACGCCGCGTGGATGTGTATTGCGTCATCTCTCAGTTGAAGAAGAGGATCGGTATCTGGAGCTTGAGAAATGGTGGGGTGCTTCTGTTGATCCCTGTGCCGTTGGTGACGGGTCGACCAATATCAATGGCGGACTGGACGCTCTTTACGTCACGCCTGAGAAGTACAATATTTGCTGGGCGCATGACGACTCTTCGCAAGTGGACTCGGGGTCGCACGACCGTGCCTTGAATGGCAGCGAATCTGTCATTCCTCCTAATGTGCTTTCTGCCATGGAAGCGGATAACACCCGTAGTCATGACTGGGCTGTTGCTCATTCAGCCGAGCTCCTCCAGACAACGACCGCGGCGGTCCGATCTTTTGCTGCCGCCACGGCCAAGCAAATGCTAGGTTCTACAGGCAGTCCTGGGATCAATCCTACCATCGACGACGTCGCCGCGATGACTGATGAAGAGCTCAGGGATCTTGCTGGGCTATCGCAGAAGGACCTGGAAAGCACGCGAAAAGAGCTAGACTCTTTGGACAAGAAGTTTGCCGCGCTTCTTCGCCGCAACAAAAAGATTCAGCAGGCCGCGCTGTCCCTGATCCAGGGCGCTTGAAAGCCGTGAACCGAGGAGCAGGCAGAGAAGCGGGCCACGATGTCGTGGCTTCTTTCATGTCAGACTGAATACTGTAAAATTAGTTGTGAGCGGAGGCTGACGTCCGCGATGTATGAACAATGTCAAAACCGCCCAGCAAGCTTGTGTCTAAATTTGTATCGTGTGCCCTAAAAAGGAAAATGTAGAGGCCTTAGCCCCTTGAGCGTGTCACATGCAGGTATTGTCAGTAGACAATTCTGGGCGAAGTGCGTAAGTTCTCGGTGACGCTATAACCAATCATCTATCTTTGGTCGAGCGACAGGTACTGGTAGGTTTGGACTTGGTGAGCGGTTGGCTTGAGGTGAACGCGAGGTAAGTAAATTAGGTCTGAAGTCGTTTATCTACAGATGATTATCGAATGGTGCGTTCGTCGTGCAGCCGCCGTGGCTACAATTGACGAGATTGCACGCTGTTGCAACCGTACCGATGGGATAGCCCTACTGAGAATCAAGTTTCGATTCTGGAGAAGCGGCATACATCAAAACCACGAAGAGTTGAATGTATGGATTTCATTTTATTCTGTTACATGCAATGGAAGGGCGAGTATGTACTATGTAGTACCCTGCTACATCCTTGGGCCTCCCTGGGGCATATGGATGCGCTACGCTAGATTGTGTGCACGATTTCCACCTTCTTCTTTCTCCGAAGGGAGCTCCTGCCGATGCTTCACCGAATGTGTTTCATACACAGCGTTCCTCGAGGCCGCTCTGTGACGGTTGTGTCTGGTTTCCCCGAACTCACCAAGCTGTGGTCGAGGCTTCTCTCCTGCCCGCAGGGTGCGGGTATTGAACGTGCCTAGTTTAAAGGGACCGGTCATTCGATTGGTGTTCCCCGAACGTGAAAGGAATGAGCTTTCGGGCATATGGCGTGAAGAATCAGTCAGACCACAGAGGACGCTCTACCAAGTACCAAGCAGAGGCGAGTCAGGAAGTGGTCATCCACATGCAAGCCGCGGCGAACTTCTCATCGTTCAGTTCGCGTACAAGGAAAGTCGTGTGACGTACACCCACGTACAAGGCTTCTTGTCAGGCATTTTTTCTTGAATGCATTCAGCGATGGGAGATTGCACCCAGATCATCTTCCAAAGTGCCATATCAACGCCACTTCGGTCCGGATGAGATTGCAGACTCACACTGGATGCTCAGCACGTACATTCCGTGGAATCCACCCCCAGGAATGAGATCGGCTAGCTTGCTTCCATAGCTCTCTGCACTTTGAACGTTTCTTCCCCACTAGCCCGATACCCTCCGATGTGCTGCATCGACTCTGTGGAGAAGGATGTTCTAGTCGATCACAGATCCACGGAATTCCACTACCCTGATCTTGGGGCCGACTCGGCAACCCCCTGGATACTTTGGATTTCAGAAGGAGGATCATTGGATCTCTGATTATTTCGATCTAAATGATTGAAGAGAAAGGATGTTCCGGGGCAAAACTATCGCAGCTTATTGCAGACTCCGCGATTCTGAAAACGATCCCGGTGGCTAGGGTTACTGCATTCACTTGGGTAGGGGTTGCGGGTAACGCGCTCTGGAACCGACAAAAAAGTCGTACGTTTAGAACGGCAAATTCTTCTGGATGGCGTATAATCTTCTTGCAGAAGCAGCACGTATCAATCGAGGATCTTGCGGGGCATTAGATGGCGTTGTAGACAGGGCAAAGTAAGTGAGGAAGCATCCGTCGTCTTCATCCTTTAGCCATAGATGATAGACGACAATGCCACGGTTCGTGGAGCTCCCCTAAGCTTTGCAGAAGAACGACCGTGGCTAGGCAAGGGTGACAGGGCATTTCATATTCTTGGCTTTCATTACTGGTGGTCTCTTTGTCTTTGGTGCGACGATGACCATCGTGACTGATTCTGTTGAGTTTCGGATCTGCTAGGTGAACGTTCTGGGATGAAGATCATCTCGCAGGTTTCTTCGACTGATATCACTTCTCTTGCATGTGCCAGCGCATGTGATTGTACTAGCCGATCCGTTGTTTCCTTCTCACCCAAACCTCTTTCTCATCTTTGCAAATCTCTTCGCTCAACACGGATGGTTCACGTAGATCTATTTCCCAAATCTTGAGCTTGTAATTCCCACGATCCCCTTGGCCGGAAAACAGATCAAAGGACCACCCATGCTTGGGACACGTGAGCCCAGCACTAAGTGTGATCCCAAAGTCCTCAATATCAAAGACACTGGCTTGTGAAAGCGGAAATGCCGAATGTGGACAGGACTGAGGCAAGCTTGTCAGATCCCCTTTTCAATTCCATCAGGATGGCAATTTATCGCAGCGCAACATCAACTCAAATTGGCCATGAATGCATATTCTCCCGGGGACACTCGCTTTACTTACGTGATCAACCGCGTGGAATTTCCCTTTATACTGGAATACAAGGACCTGGTCCTTCAAATCCCCAGGAGCTTCGATATCGGCTTCCTGGGGGGAATCGCCACTGGAGGATCCGGTATCCACCTTCGGAATGTGAAAGGCTTTGCAACTGGGGTGGATCTTGGAGCAGTTCTCCTGCAGGCTCAGATCGGGGAATGCGGACGCAAGACCAATCCGATGCCAGGGATCTCCCCGAGATCGTTGGAAGAATGGGATCATACTCGATTTATCCGATCCTCACTCCTCTCGCGGGATCGATTGACTTTTTAAGTGAGATGGGAATGAAGACTGATGCCTTTGTCCTTCAGATAGGCGGGTTGACAGAGATCGCATGAGTTTTAGGCCAGAGTCAACGTGGAAGCTTCAATCTTTGCACGAAAGTTGAGGTCCATCAACCAACACAGAGACCTGAATACAGCCCGAGACTGCGGGTGATGACTGATGACTTTCGAGTCCCGGAAAGCAGAAACGGCCGCGGGCCGCAGCCCAGCCGATCGTCCAGCATTATGTAAGTATGTGAGATCGCCCAGCGATTCGGAGCCCGGACCCACTTGGCCATATCGATTGGGTAGGTAAGAGCTTCAAGAAAAGTGGAGCTTCCCGACCTGAGGTAAGGAGACCCGACTGAATGGGCCCTGGAATGCGACGTCCCCGGCGATGTACCTGTGATGAGAGATGGGTACTGTACTAAGGTGGTGAGCAGTGAGCACTGTAGATAAAGTCTCTAGGAAGTAAATGTTAGAGAAGCCAGCAGCACTCGGTGGAAAATGTCGCTGCACTCAGTCTTTACATAATCGGACACAATTTGTTGACTTCACCCCTTTATTTACAGCTTCGCAACACAGTTGTTTAATTCGGCAGTTCGAGGATATGAAGGTAATGATATTGGTCTTGATATATTGATCAGTTGTAGCACACTTAGTCGAGACCTTTGACGCCGTCTTTGTATGGACGGAGATCATATTCGTCAGGATAAGTCTCCAAGATCCGCTTAAGCTCCTTCATTTGTGCCTGAGCTTCCTCGGTCAACTCTTCGTACACATCGGCAAAGGCTTCCCGAAGCGGGGGCTTCTTCTCCCGTTCCGCCTCACTGAATTCCTTCAGCACGGCTTTTCGCATGGAATCACGAGTCTCTTGTTCTAGCTCATCGTTCCAAAGCCCCTTGTTCTCCAGCCATTTCCTTAAGCGGATAATTGGGTTGTCTCGGCGCTTCCAGTCCTCAACTTCCACACGAGCCCGGTATGCGAAACTGTCGTCGCTAGTACTGTGATGGGAAACGCGGTAGCTCATGGCCTCGATCAAGACCGGTCGCCCGCCATCGGTCAATGCGAGTCGACGGGCCTCCTTCATAGCTTCGTTGACTGCAAAGACATCGTTACCGTCGACGCGGATCGTATCGATTCCGTATCCGACGCCTCGGCTAGCGATGCCATCCCCGCGATACTGCTCAAGGGTTGGCGTAGAAATAGCGAATCCGTTGTTGCGGCACACAAACACCACAGGACATGAGCGCGTGGCGGCAATGTTGAGAGCGGCGTGGAAATCGCCCTCACTGGCTGCACCTTCGCCAAAGTAGCACGCAACGATTCGACGCTCACGATTGGGATTCTGAAGGTCCTGCATTTTCAAAGCATACGCGGCGCCAGCCGCATGAGGGATCTGCGTGGCCAAGGGGGATGAAATTGTGTGCTGCGTTACTGAATTAGTCCTATAGCTTACCAGTGGAAGACCGGTGCTGCTATGAGTTGTTGGGGTTGCTCACTATGCGGGGGTAATTTTGTCCGTAATGGACAGGCATGTTGCGGCCTTTACCTGTGTCGTTGCAGTTGGCAAAAAGTTGACCCATGAAATTCTTCAATGTATATCCTCGTTGTTGGAAGACCCCTGCTTCACGGTATTGCGCGAAGACCACGTCGTCTGGTGTAAGTGCAGCGGCAGATGCGACCGCAATGCCTTCCTCACCCGCGGAGACCTAAGGTAGTCATATCAGCGAGCCCTTTCATCTGAGTGGTCCTGCAGAGCGGAAACCATACCATGTAAAAGCTAAGTCGGCCTTGCCGCTGTGCCTCGAACATCACCACATCCATAATACTGACTGCGACATATTAGACGCAAGCTCATCCCACTGTATCAACCTAACGTACCCGACAGCATATTTTTGTACCATGTCAGCACCTCCTCGTCTGATACGTCCGGAGGGGCTCTCGAGTTGTCCACCAGCTCGCCGTCGGAGTCAATGACTCGGTATGTGGGGATTGCGGGCAGGTCGGAGGCTTTCAGGAAGGACATGTCGGTGGTGAACTTGCTGTTGACGGCACCGGGGAAAAGTACTCTGGATCAAGCTTGTATCAGTCAATTGTATCACATTAGGTTTTTTTTATTTTCGTGCTTCTGCAAGAAGTGGCCTACCGATCTGAACCTGGCCTTTGTGAGATTGAGCCACTCCACCGTCGAGGTGCGTATGTGGGCTTTGGTGCCCCCATCCGCGGGCTGCGGCATGTTGCTCGCCATGAACGCTGGAGGATCGCTTTTGATGACATGCTGTGTGTGATCTTGAAAGAAAAACGAGAAGTCTTCTTCGCTGTCGGAAAGACGAGGATCAAAAGGCAGATCTGAGGTCTGGGGAAAATACGGAGACAATGCGGAGAGAGCGCGCGGTCTCGGTTGGCGTCGGCATCCCCCACGTCACGGCAACTTTGGTGAACCGCGCGAGTAACCGTCCCCGACCGGCGAGTAAGTCCCCACATATCATTGCGTGCAGTAACTACATCGAAACTGTGCTATATGCCTACTCTGCTTATCGTAGCCATTTCTCATCAGAAGTAGCATGGCCTCGATGTTGGACCACGGAACTGAATAAATGCAAGTTTTAGCGGACATCTTTTGGGGAGACCATCTATTGAGAGGGTCGGAACTTGACCTTTGCCGTTGTGTTTAACAACACGTTCTGCTAAAAAATGACACCAGGTTTGACTACTTTCCAATTCCGATGATCCTCGACTACCAGTACGCGGGTAGCTTTTTAAATGTCTACCTTATCTCCTGTATTTACCTCTTCCCCTCATCTCCTCATCTCCTCCACAGCCTCAGCAGTATCATCATTGCAACATGTGGCTTCCGCGAAGGATTTTCCTTACACTTACCTAGCTGTTTGATACCTACCCGCTGCCATTCATAATGTAGCGGTTTCGAGTCGACTCTGGTTGTTTCAGTGCGGATTGCCCCCGGCCCTCTTCCAGGTAAGGTTGACGTCTACTTATTTCCGACGGAGCCGCGCATGATCTATGTAGGTAGTCAATTCTATAGAGCTGCACCAGCCCGGTCAATACCTTACACGGCAATTCTCTTGAACATGTATCTGCAGCATTTGGTCGACCCCAGGTGCAAGATTCTTGATTATGGCCGACTCAGTACCTGTCTGTTCCTTGATCTTTTCCGCATTTTTGGTCAACAATCTTACACGTTCCTTCAATAGGTAGATCATGGACTCTTCCAAGGAATCGGGAAGCGCACCGTCCCGAAAGTGAAGATTTGAGCACCTTTGTGCCCGGTGCTACGGAGCAAGTCTAGATTTCGGCAGGTCCACGATTCGAAGTGGCAAGGCACGGGATGATGCTCGTCCACTCAGTTATATGTTCCCCCACTTCGGTGTCAAGGAAACTAACTGTTGCGGGCCTAACACTCAGATTTTGTTCTCCTTGTTGCGTAAACGTGACATATCTCCGACTTCACGTGTACGTTGAGCGGCCAGGTACCTGCTTTGAAGATCCCGAAGAATCCCTCGATGAACGCGCCCGTACACCTTTGATTTAAAGAAGCTTTTTTGGAGCTGACTGCGGCTCGCGAGGTGCGCAACGTCCGTCCAGTTATTCACAGGTCCAAGATTCTTAGACCGAATACAAATGGGTGGTATTGCATTTGCGACGTCGGGCATTGTCAACTAGAATAGGTTGACATCCCTCCTTGTTTACTTCATGCTCCTCAACTTTTATTCCCTGTTCATCCGACGTTTATGCTGATGATATACTTTCGAAACGCAATCGGTCAGCGATTCTAATGGTTGAGTAGGAATGGCAATTGGCATCATTCCTTAAAGATGCCCGGAGAACTTCGGATTCAGGCACCAGGTAAGTGCCCATTGACTTTGCGAGGAAGCATAAAACCAACCTTATCAATGAAAGCAGGCTTGATGTCATCGATCATTCCATCCAAACTCTGATACCTAGATAGGCCACGAGATATCCGGAGCTTTAGAGTTTGGAGTAGGTTTTCGTCGGATTGCAGCCGGATGTGCAGCCATAATGACCCAAATCAGAAGCATAGCGGTAGTTCACAATCAACCTTGCTTGATAGAGTTCAAGCCACCGCGCGAGATGCCCCTCAATTGACGACATTTGATGTGCTTAAGTGAACCTTATTCCACCTCTGTCAATGGGCATTGGTGGTACAACTATGCTTGAGAGACTGACTAGTAAACCAAAGCTACCGCAGAGCCACAAAGCCTCGAGCATGTCGTGATGCTCTGCATCCCTGTGGCCTTGCTCTCAAGGTGTCTTCCACCTCAATGGCGGGAGTCTGGCTCGCACCGGTGGGCTATGACAGCTGGAAGACATGAATGCCCGGCCAGACATAACAGAACCTCACCGGTATCCTTCGCCTTGTGGGAGACCAAATCACCCCAGCCGGCAGACTTCTGAGTCATTATCACAGTTGACAATGATGATGATGGAAATAGCTCGGTCCCAGTGTGCAAGGATATGTCCAGCAATGATCGCCGCAGCTTCCTTGTTTGTTTGCAGCTTGATAAAAGCGCGGGTGTAGTCTCCCTTGACTCGGAAATATTCTCCAGTCCTGCGATGGCGAATGGGTTCCGATATTTGCTTCCACTCTAATTGCATCACAATGTGCGTACCTGGGGGGGGGGGGGGGGGGGGGTTGTTCAAGTCAGATTGACAGACGTCCGCTTCCATCGAAGCCGCAATAAATTTGTGGGTCACATGCGTGGCGCGCGCGTAGACGACCCCCCCCCCAAAAGGAAAACTCAAGAATAATGTTGCCGGACGATCCACACTTCCACCTCCACACATCTCGCAGGGGCTGATCAAGCGGCATCAACCATCCAGAGAGCTCATTCTATGTCTGCAGGCACCGACTCGAATATCACCGCTAAGTAAGCAATGTTGCCAAATTTTCTGGCGGAGGAAGTACATGAGCCAAAGGTCCCATCATCCTGGCGGTATGGGTTTGTTGTCTCCAAGGGCTTGTTGAGACAACCTGGCTGAAAACACTGCGCTGTAGATGAGATCGACCAGCAGAAATTTGTTCAAACATGTGCCCCTCAACTACATCCGGCGTAATATCACACTCTCAGACAAGAAGATCTGAGTGTTTCCAGATGGATATCCTGGTCATCGATTCTCGGTTTTCGGCTCGGAGCCCCATTCCCAACTCAATTGGACGAAAATGGACACTTCCACCCGGCAGGGTGAACCTGGAATGCGCGATGAGATCGGAATCTGCTTTTTGCCGGCTCCACATGCGCCCACCACGCTATATTAGATCTAGACGCCGTTGCATCTTGATGGAGTTGATTGGAGAAGAAAGCTACAGATCTCTGTGCATGTCGACAAGATGCGCTCCTCTTTCTCACTGTGCCTACTAGGCTTCACCGCATCGATAGTGGCAGCCACACAATCAGTCACTGCACAGCAAGATGGGACTGCCCTCGGCGAGACCGTTCATCACGCTCGACCAGAAGCCAGTACGCCGGTGACAAACCTGCAAGGCGCTTACCCAGCAGTCGTCATTAAAGGGACACCAGCTGTCACAATCGCCGATCACGCAAAAAGAAAAGGCGGCGACACCGAACGTTATATGATGGTTCCAGATGACTCGAAACTCAGAGTGCAGGCCGACGTTGAGAAGATGACAATGAAAAATGTTCACGCAATCAACAAAAGAGCCTCCGGAAGCGAAGCATCAGGACATGCTGGCCCAGGAAATATTGGCACCGATAATGTTGGTGCTGGAAATACTGGTGTTGATAACATTGGAATTGATAATACTGGCGCCAGCAACACGGGCACCAACAACGATGGGTCTAGTAATACTGGAACCAGTAACACCGGCACCAGCAACAGCGGTACTAGTAACAACGGCTCTAGCAACACTGGCACCAGCAACACCGGCACCAGCAATTCTGGGACAAGCAACACCGGCACCAGCAACAGCGGCACCAGCAACACTGGCACCAGTAACACCGGCACCAGCAACAGCGGTACTAGTAACAACGGCTCTAGCAACACTGGCGCCAGCAATTCTGGCACCAGCAACACCGGCACCAGTAACACTGGCACTAGCAACAGCGGTACTAGTAACGACGGCTCTAGCAACACTGGCACCAGCAACAGCGGCACCAGCAACACCGGCACCAGTAACACTGGCACCAGTAACAGCGGCACCAGCAACACCGGCACCAGCAACAGCGGTACTAGTAACAACGGCTCTAGCAACACTGGCACCAGCAACACCGGCACCAGCAATTCTGGGACAAGCAACACCGGCACCAGCAACAGCGGCACCAGCAACACCGGCACCAGTAACAGCGGCACCAGCAACACCGGCACCAGCAACAGCGGTACTAGTAACGACGGCTCTAGCAACACTGGCACCAGCAACACCGGCACCAGTAACACCGGCACCAGCAATTCTGGGACAAGCAACACCGGCACCAGCAATTCTGGGACAAGCAATAGCGGCACCAGCAACACCGGCACCAGTAACAATGGAGCCGGCAATACTGGTGCAGGGAACAACGGCAGCGATAATAGCGGCTCTGGTAACTCTGGTGCTAGCAACACTGGATCCAACAACACCGGCTCCAGCAACTCAGGGTCTGGCAACTCAGGAACTACCAACACCGGCTCTGATAATACCGGCTCTGCAAACACTGGATCTGGCAACTCAGGAACTGCCAACACCGGTTCTGCCAATTCAGGCTCTGCCAACACCGGCTCATCCAACACCGGCTCATCTAACACCGGCTCATCCAACACCGGCTCATCTAACACCGGCTCATCCAACACCGGCTCTGATAATACCGGCTCTTCCAACACCGGCTCTGATAATACCGGCTCTGCCAACACCGGCTCTGCAAACACCGGCTCTTCCAATTCAGGGTCTGCCAACACCGGCTCTGCTAATTCAGGGTCTGCCAACACCGGCTCCGCCAATACAGGGTCTGGTAATACCGGCTCTTCCAACACCGGCTCTGCGAACACCGGCTCTGCGAACACCGGCTCTGCGAACACCGGCTCTGATAATACCGGCTCTGCAAACACTGGATCTGGTAACTCAGGAACTACCAACACCGGCTCTGCCAACACCGGCTCTGATAATACCGGCTCTTCCAACACCGGCTCTTCTAACGCCGGTTCTGCCAACACCGGCTCTGCCAACACCGGCTCTGATAATACCGGCTCTGCAAACACTGGATCTGGCAACACCGGCTCTTCCAATTCAGGGTCTGCCAACACAGGCTCTGCCAACACCGGCTCTGATAATACCGGCTCTTCCAACACCGGCTCTTCTAACGCCGGTTCTGCCAACACCGGCTCTGCCAACACCGGCTCTGATAATACCGGCTCTGCAAACACTGGATCTGGTAACTCAGGAACTGCCAACACCGGCTCTTCCAACACCGGCTCTTCCAACACCGGCTCTGATAATACCGGCTCTGCAAACACTGGATCTGGCAACACCGGCTCTTCCAATTCAGGGTCTGCCAACACCGGCTCTTCCAACACCGGCTCTGATAATACCGGCTCTACAAACACTGGATCTGGCAACTCAGGAACTGCCAACACCGGCTCTTCCAATTCAGGGTCTGCCAACACCGGCTCTGCCAACATCGGCTCTGATAATACCGGCTCTGCAAACACTGGATCTGGTAACTCAGGAACTGCCAACACCGGCTCTTCCAATTCAGGGTCTGCCAACACCGGCTCTTCCAACACCGGCTCTGATAATACCGGCTCTGCAAACACTGGATCTGGCAACACCGGCTCTTCCAATTCAGGGTCTGCCAACACAGGCTCTGCCAACACCGGCTCTGATAATACCGGCTCTTCCAACACCGGCTCTTCTAACGCCGGTTCTGCCAACACCGGCTCTGCCAACACCGGCTCTGATAATACCGGCTCTGCAAACACTGGATCTGGTAACTCAGGAACTGCCAACACCGGCTCTTCCAACACCGGCTCTTCCAACACCGGCTCTTCCAACACCGGCTCTTCCAACACCGGCTCTTCCAACACCGGCTCTGCAAACACTGGATCTGGCAACACCGGCTCTTCCAATTCAGGGTCTGCCAACACCGGCTCATCTAACACCGGCTCTTCCAACACCGGCTCTGATAATACCGGCTCTTCCAACACTGGATCTGGCAACTCAGGAACTGCCAACACCGGCTCTTCCAATTCAGGGTCTGCCAACACCGGCTCTGCCAACATCGGCTCTGATAATACCGGTTCCGCAAACATTGGATCTAGTAACTCAGGAACTGCCAACACCGGCTCTTCCAACACCGGCTCTGATAATACCGGCTCTTCCAACACTGGATCTGGCAACTCAGGAACTGCCAACACCGGCTCTGATAATACCGGCTCTTCCAACACTGGATCTGGCAACTCAGGAACTGCCAACACCGGCTCTTCCAACACCGGCTCTGATAATACCGGCTCTTCCAACACTGGATCTGGCAACTCAGGAACTGCCAACACCGGCTCTTCCAATTCAGGGTCTGCCAACACCGGCTCTGCAAACACCGGCTCTTCCAACACCGGCTCTTCCAACACCGGCTCTGATAATACCGGCTCTGCAAACACTGGATCTGGCAACACCGGCTCTTCCAATTCAGGGTCTGCCAACACCGGCTCTGCCAACATCGGCTCTGATAATACCGGCTCTTCCAACACTGGATCTGGCAATTCAGGGACTGCTAACACCGGCTCTGGCAATGCCGGCTCTGATAATATCGGTACTGCTAATTCAGGAACTGATAACATCGGCTCTAGTAATACTGGATCTGGCAACACTGGGTCCGGCAATTCAGGGTCTGCTAATACCGGTACCGGTAACACTGGATCTGATAATTCGGGCACTGGAAACACTGGCACTGGAAATGTGGGCACCAACAATGTCGGTGAAGGGAATGTCGGTTCTGGAAACATTGGCGTTGGCAATATTGGCAGCGGCAACACAGGTTCTGGGAATACAGGTACTGGGCTCACAGGCTCCGGAAAGACGGGAACAGAAAGTTCAAGTTCAGGAAGCTCTGGATCGAATGTCTCCACGACTGGAAGCTCGAGCGGTAACAGTCCAAACGCCTCAAACACTGGTAACGCGAACGGTACCAATGATCCTAGTGGTCAGGATGATGATAGCGCAGAAAACCCCGATGGGAGTGACACGTTACTGGCGTCAAGTGCAGGAAACGGCCCGAATTCACAAGCGTCCTCAGACCCCTTATCCGACGCCAGCGCGCTGATTCTGTCCGCCACTGCAATGACCACGATACCTGGAAGCCTAACTACCACCATCGTCAACCCGACGGTGACTATCGAGATTTCTCCGGACGCTGTTACAATTGTGTCCACACGAAGATCTGTCATTGGTACTACATCCACAGTCACTGGAACCCCTGCAACTTCTCTCAAAGTGTTCGACATTGCGGAGAAGACCACCGCGGAAACAGCAATAACTATCGTTCACGTCACCGCCACTCGAGCAGCGGTTGAAGCAACCGCCACATTGACCAAAACCATTGCGATCACGAACGTTCAGGCTCCCATTTTGGCTGCGTCGCCGACTGGCCCGGCAGTGACCACGGTGGTGGGGAATGCAACTTTCACCCACGTACTAGCGCCGACAACCGTGACTGTAAATATTACAGTAGCACGAACTCAATGGTCTACCGCAACTATGAGTTGCACGCCGAAGCAGCATAAGCGTGGAGTGCACCAGCCTCGGTCTTTCATAACTCGACGATCTGCCAACACTCGCTCTACCATTACCAAATACGTGGCAACTTCAACGGTTAGTGTGCCAAATGCGGTTCAGACTATCACTAGTCCGATTACCAAGACGCAGACTCTCGAGGCAAAAACCATCACCGTCTTTGTAACCTCGACGATGACAAATGTCGTCATTACGACCGTGCCTAATGGTACCATCACGTTCACTAGCACAAGAACTGCTAGTGAACAGGGTAGCAAATCAGGTCCCGTCCCTCTGGAAGTCGCTACAAAGACAATCGAGGTCACTGCAGCACCGACGACATTCACTACCACCGTCACCAAGACTATCTCTACAGGCTCACAACCCACGTCATATATGTCGACAGTACAGATGGTGACGTCGACACGGACTCCCTCAGTCACAGTCACCTCACAAGAGACCATTGTATCTACTCGATCTGTTACAGTGATATCAACCGGTGTCGTAACGCAGGTGGCAGCCAACGCCCCCATCTGCACTTTTTGAAACAGACTGCGAATAACTGCATTCATTGTTTCAATTGAAGTCATGGCCGGCTCATTGTATCCGTCTTTATCGGACCAGATGTCTCATCTGAGCTCTTTTTATTCTTCTTCTATGACCCTCATGTTTCTCGTGGCATCAGCGTCTGGCGCATCGGGAAGCCCTTTTCTTGCATTTCATTTCATTTCTTGGACATTGACTGTCTTCATTCGGAGGTTGCACTGGATGGATTTAATATAACTTGATCGATGTATCGTGTTTCCGCTCCTTCCCAACCCTCTATTCCGATTATCAACCTCAACGATGTTCCGGCGTCTTGCGTTGCCCAAATTTTTCTTTTAAGCTGCTGCGGTTTTACAAACTTAGGCTTTAATCTACCACTGACTGGGACGGGGATGTGCCCAGAGGATATTAATACAAGGTTTATTATGTTCACCATTGGGTCCCAGAGTCTCGAACTCATTGCTAAAGACGATTGCAAATGTCAAGTGTGCCGTAATGAAGAGACCCAGTATTTATCTCGACGACTATGACGTCAATCTCCTCGGTATTGTGCACGATAACGACAGCATCGTGTAGTGAATGTGCCAGGTAGGCTTTTTTAGAAGGTACCTCCTGCCTATGGACCTACCGGCATGATTAAGCAAGTCTACCTGACCCAAGGTGACGAGACTAAGTACATACCGAGAGATCAGTGAGAAAGAGGAGCGAAAGGTAGGTAAAAAGGAAAAAGGCATGGGCAAGATGGCAGAAAAGAATCAAGAGAAAATTGATAAGAATTTCTCGAAACTGCTATGAATCTCGAAGATATCTAATTGAATTTTTTGACCCAAATAGCTGAAGAAGTAAGATGATAGAGCTGCAGATTTAAAACTCACTGCGCCTTGGAACTCAATCTGTCGGAAGTCGCTGGCGTCATCAGCCCTGCATGGGCCACTGATCGCGTAAAAATAGATGGTCGACTCGAATGAGGTAACAAGTAGCGCAAAGCATTCATTAAAGCATGAATCAGGTAGCCCACCCCCCTTCCCGGTCCAATTAGTTGGTTGTTTGATCCCAAAGACTGCGCACTGTTACACCATCTGCCCATTTCCCGTTCGTGTCATCCTTCTGTACAGTAAACTGGACTGTCTTTTTCTCTCCAGGAATGAGCGTGAACACATTGTCATCAAAATACCCAACCACGCCAGCGGGATAGTCAAGCCATGTGTAGAGCGCAACGCCACCTTTCGCTTCGAGAGTGAAGGTTAAATCGTCCGATCCGCGGGCGAGTTCAATCTTTGGATCCACGAGGCTAATCTCGTTTGGCCAGACGACGGTCGCTTTCTCACGATGAGTGAATGTGGTTTTGTTCTGGGAGTTGGGCATGTATCCATCTGCGGTCATGGAGAGGATGAGTACTGCATTCCGGTTATCGGGAATTGAGAGCTTTGATGTATTGGTTTCATAGATTTTTGTTGTGTTGAGACCACCGACGGAAAATGGTTGGATTTGGGGCGTGCCCGCATTCTCCGCAATGGGATTTCCAGTCATGTCGACCCAGGTGAGATTCACTGTTCCTTTTGCCTCCCCCCACAGATCAGAGGTCACCCAGACAGAAAGTTCTCTCGTGGTGTAGTTCCAGAAAGGCGAGACAATAATCGGCTGGTACACATCGCGAGTAACATAATGAAGGACTTTCCAGCGGCCGTCGTATTCGATTCCTGCCCAAGTGGGAGCTTGCCAGATATCCTCGAGCTGCCAATACAAGGATCCGAGTTGACGCTCGGGAAGACCGCTTCCACGACGGTAAAAGATGATCTCTGACTTGTACATGTCTGCCTGGAAGAGTTGCGTAGCGTGACACCAGGCGCTGAACTGTTTGAGCGAATCATTCTTGTGAGGGACGGGATAGTATCGCTCGACAGCAATGGTCATTTCGCCCATGCCTTTCAGTGGGTTCGTGAAGTTATCTGTCTGGGGACCTCCGGGAGGATAATGATGATTTCGGAGAACGATGGTGCTGCTGTTGAAATGGAGATCTTCGGGACTCACGGCTTGTTGCCAGGTCTGCAAGCTCGGCATACTATGGTATCCAAATTCGTTGGCAAATCTACCCACGGGATAGCTGCCGAAGTCGAAGGCAACACTGCTGTCGTAGTTGTAGTGGTCTGTGTCGGAATAATAGTGACCACTCGTCACGTTGTCGTAGCGCTCGGCCATCGGGACCGGGGCCGACAAATTCACGTAAAGATAGCCATTGCCCGTGCTGCTGGGCATATAGGAGATTGACCGCGAGTTTTCGTAGACCAGTGGCAGAATCGTGCTGATGAACAATTTCTCATACTGGCCGACATAGTAGGAGTAGTTCTGTGGCGATGCTGCTTTCACAAGCGGCAACTCAAGGCTTTCCAACTCGTTGCCCCCAGCCCACAGAGCCAGTGAAGGGTGATGGTTCATTCGTCTCACATTGTATTTGACTTCAGCGGCGACATTCTCGAGAAATGCCTTGTCCGTAGGATACAAAGCATCCCCGAACTCGAACTCGCTCCACAGAAGCACACCCGCTTGGTCGGCAATGTCGTAGATGAAGTCGGGCAAGTACGCACCGGAGGCCCATACGCTTGAAGACAAATCTGTCAGCTATGCGAATCTCAGGGACTGCGGGCTGAGGCCCCCGTTCGGCAGAAGCAATTAGATCTTGACTCACCGCAACATGTTTTGATTCCCGGCGACCACCGCATTGAAAAGTTGCTGCATTCGTTCCTCGGTCACCCGAGGCCAGAACGCATCTGGAGGAATAAAGTTGGAGCCCTTGGCGTAGAACTCTCTGCCATTGACTTCAAAGTGCCAATTTGCACCTGGAGCAATACCTTGTGCAAGCTGTTCGTCGGTAATGTTGAGCTGATTTAGGAATATGGTTCTAAAACCCGTTCGTTTTTCAACTTGAGCCAAAGCACGTTGGTCCTTTGCTTGCACAGTGATCGTAGCATTGTATAGGTCTTGCTGGCCAAGGCCTAGGGGCCACCATAATTTTGGCGCATCGGGGTTGACTGTGCAACTTCCTGTGATTGTTCGACCCGATATGGAAATATTATTTAGAGGAGCCGAATGCATGACTTTGCCAGTATGTGACTCTATCAGTTCGATGTGCATTGAAGCATCTTTGGGCAGGTCTCCAATGAAGTCGATGCTGGCATTTACCACCCACGGTTGGCTCTGATCCGGAGGCAGGTAGTTGATCTGTCCTTGGCGATATATGTCGAGGTTTGTGTTCAGAACAAAAATGCCATCATTTCGAGCGAATTGAACCATAGAAGCATCTTTCCAAGGACCAGCAGGAGCAAAGGCGGGGCCCCAGTCCCATCCAAAGTCAGACTGCTCCTTGCGGATGAACCACCGGTTAGGAAACTCATAGACCAACTGTGGGCCATTTGGCCACACTGCAAACGAGGAAACCAGGAGACACATTAGCGAAATTACCATGAGTCTTCATATTCAGCTCCGTCTACTCACCTTCTGACTCCGGATTATTAGCAATTGCATCGGCAATTTTGGGGGCACTGCCAAAGTTCAATGCGAGCGTTGCGAGATCTTTACAATCTCGGAGAGCCTGGCTGACGTTGAATGTGTACTGGCGGAATTGGTTGTCCGTGGTGCCCACGACCTGGCCACACACCTCAATCGTAGTAAATGTGTCTAGACCGTTGAATACAAGCCATGAAGAGGTGGCATTTTTGAGTCTGGAGAATGCGATGAGTCCATGTGAATTAGGGTTCCGTCATCAACGGCTTACAAGTTCTGTAAAGGGTGACTGGTGTATGTCCAGTTGTTGTTGCACACCCAGCGTTGGTTGAAGTCGTTTAGCCCATAATATCTAATGGATCGCACCTGGTATGAGTGACAATTCTCGAACAATGCTACCACAGTGAGAAGTCACCTACGGGTCCCCTGCTCTTGGTCAGCACGACTATCTTGGATCTCCATCACGAAAAGAGAAAATAAAGTGACTCACCGATGACTTTGGCCGCCAATAAGTCCAGATGGACGTGTGACGGCAGCTTTCCTGGTACCGAGATATTGAGGGCCTCACTGCTGACGGTCCAACCATCGCCGGCCAGATCAACAACGTGTTGCGCTCGACCTAGTCCGATTGTCGCCGGCAATAACGCCCGCCAGAAATTCGAGCCCCAATGCATTTTTGGCAGGTCTGCAGCGATTCAAGAATCAGATGAGCGTGGGAGTCTTCAGCACTCATCCAGACAACCCGGGGAGCTTTGAACGATGTCTTAAGTCTGAATTTTCGGTGGAGAGCAACGGACTGAGGTTCGATCGACGTCAGCACACATTCAGCAGATGAAGAGATGATCGTCGCCTTCCTGAAGGGAGACGGGCATACCGTGCTTGGACTTCCAGAAACGGATTCGTAGCTGTCATTGATGACTTGCTTCATTTATGATCAAGGGACATCTCCTCTTCCATCCTTGACTAACACATACTCGGAAGTCCGCTCAGAAGATTTCTTCTTCGGGGAATTGCACCTCTGAGGCAATGGTGGAGAAGGCAGCTTGTGCGGGGAAGAAAGGTACAGTCGTATTGTTGTGATGCAATCGCACTTGATGCCTGGATACTGGGAGGAGTGCCATCGCGGCATACAACGTCGAGGATTGAGTCGTGCAGATCCGTACGGCAGCAAGTCTCATTCGTGCGTGCATCGATTGAATGATGATTCCAGTAAGGCATAAATTGCGGGGAGGGTTGCACAGGAGCAGCGATTTGCATTCTTTGGAGTGGAGAACCTGGAAGATATGCCCAATTGCGACGGGAAGGCTTCTGACACTCGGAAGTTGATCATAAACAACACTTTGTGGGACTTGCCAAGGCGGCGAGGGGGGTCAATTTGGCGAGGGCCATCTGATACTCACGGGACTGTTACCTAATACCTGATATTTATACTTGATATTTATGACCTCCTGACGCATGGCAGGTGAGATAGCAGTGGTACATAGAGACATTTGCGAACTGGATTTGAGAGGTGAAAGCAGCTACTGATCTATGAAGTCTGAAGTCCATCAAAGTCCAGGTAAGACTGCCGTACGGTGCTCGCTAAGTAGTACGTGGGAAACCGGATCATAAAGGTACAAAGCGAACCATCTCAGTAGTAATAGCTAAGAAGGTTGAGCTAGAATCCTCCGGACTAACTGAACCCACCGCTCAATGGGTAGAGAGACAATGCATGCGGCCGCGGTCTAGTAGTTCTAATCTAATGCGGGCATCATCCATCCACTTCCACGATGAGACGATATTCCCCTTCGTCGTTCGGTCGGATGATCTTCGTCTCGTCTCGACCGTTCCCTTGGTCTCTCATGCACTCAAGTTCTTCACCATCTTCTGAATGTCAATTGAAGTAAAGCCAAGCTTTTTGGTGAGATATCCCTCGGCGCCACTGCCGTAGGTGGACTCCAAGTGCTTCAAGAAGGCGGCCATGGCGGGTGCCCGCACACCGCTCAGCTCCAACATGCCGATCGCCTCGGGACTAAGATGATCGGTGCCCTCGTCCAGATCCAGCGCCTGGGCCAGATTTTCACGCACACATTCCAGTCCCGCCCGAGTCAGAATATAGTCCTCGATGATCTCCTGATGGGGCCGGCCCATCAAGGAGAGGATGAGTGCTGCCAGCACACCCGTCCGATCTTTGCCGGCTGTGAAAGAAACACAGTCAGTAAGGAAAGTCTCACTGCGCTGATCAAACGCAGAACCGACCGGCCCAGAGGGGGCTGTAAACTAGCCCACGCAAAAATTCGTCACGAGGCCAAACAAGGGCGTTAAGAGGAACGTACCGGAACAGTGGAAGACAAATGGATCATGCGGCTGATCTCTGATATGCAGAAAGACATGTCCGAACGCTGGAGCCGAGGCTTCTAGAATGCCCGAGTACATTTGGACGAACCCGCGCACACCATGATCATTTCCAGCGAAATCACGTAGGCTCAACGACGCCGGTTTGCCACCATATGGCTCCCAGACGGTCTCGATCTCATCGATTCGAGGAGCCGGGGCCTTGACTCGCTCACTCTCATTGCGCAGATCAAAGATGGTCGTCACGCCCAACTCGTCCGCGAGCATGCGTTTGCCATCGTCGGTGATATCGGAAAGATTGGCAGACCGATAGACGTAGCCGGGGCGGAGGTTGTTCTCGTAGCTCAGATCTCGGAAATTCGAGACGCCGCCGAGAGGGATGAAAGGGGGAGGGAGATGATCTTCGAGACTGTCGACTCGGGGATGGGTTGGGTGAGATCCTTGTTCAACGCATCGTGAAGGGTTTCGGAGTCTATCATGGCCGCGTGATGAAAAGAGAGACGGACGACGAGAGTGGAGAAAGATCTTGTCTGCACGGCAAGCGTTGTCCAGTGATAGAAGGGTTGAAAGTAGAAGGGAAACCAAATGAGATCAATTACAGTAAACTTGGCAAAATTGCCTTCTTGAGGGCGATGGAGTGCTTATGAGTCCAGCTTGTGCTGTGAGTTCATTCCCGCAGTCTAGAAAAGAGCGAGACGGCGATCTCCCGGCCATCTTTTCTCTCTCCCTCTCTCTGTCTCTCTGTCTCTCTCTCTCTCTCTCTCTCTCTCTCTCTCTCTCGCGGGGTCGCGCGTTCGTCCGAGTCGGACGTCTTGGCATTGCTCTATGTCATCGTATCCATCCGGGTGTGATGGTGTGGTAGGCCATGCGCACCAAGAGGTGGATTCGGTCGAGGACGAGCCAGTCAGCCAGCCCTCTGACCGTTGAGACGTGGGTCAGTGAACGAAGTGGAGCGGTGTAAGAGGTGGATGGATGACTGAGTGGGAGAGCCGAGACAGAAAGCAGGAAGAACAGTGGAAAAAGTGTCGCAGAGGAAGAAGAGATCCACGTGTGGCCCCCGTCATGGAACGATGAGACCCACGGGCCGTCGAGCCAGGCACGTCAGCGAGCGATGTCATCGTCTGGCCGTGTGTTGTGTAGAACGAGAATGGCATCAAGCCTCGGCCAAAGTGGGTCTTGGGCCTCTAGCCTGCCTTCTCAAGCACTCACACAGCACTCGTGAGGTGAACGGTCGAGGCCGACCGCACGAGTGGACGGGAAGAGAACCGTCGCAGAGGTGATGGACTACTGTTTGATGATTGATCTTCAACCTTGACGTGCGAGAATCGCTGGATGATACCACCCGGCCATGCTATTAATTGTGTCTGGGTGCGATGGGGAAAAGGATACTTCTCCGCAGTTCGACCCCATGGCTGCGTCCAGAATCCAGATAAACCTGCTAACTACCTATTCTCGGTTCCAGAACAATGTCTTTCTTAGTGAGGTCACCGAGTTTCCCTCACCGGCCCTCCAGCAATGAGTGAACATCTTGGCGAAAAGAAACAGGTGCATATCTCGATGCAAGTCAAGGTAGCCCAGTTGCCGCTCTTCGTTGGCAAGTAAAGTAGTGGGCTTCAGTCGCGAATTTGATACCTTGCGCGGAGAGGATAAGAGCATCTGTATCAGGCAAGGGGGAAAGAAGAAGAGTACCGACGCTGTATATTGTTGGTGGCGACATGGAGATGATTCTAGGGACGACCCCAATGACCCGACCGTATTCAGCTTTTTTTGCCCCCAGGGCTTACTGCTTACTGCTTACCATTTATTGTCGAAGACCTCCCCATTGACATAGTTCACCATCTCCCTCACGGGCGGCAATCGGTCTCGACCAGCCTCAAATAGCACGCCCATGCGTTGAACCTTTCGATGATTCTGCCCCGGTGCCACTTTCCCCAGGATGTACTCCTGACGAGTTTCCACCGCACCAGGATCGATCGGCCCACGATGGCTTCCATGCCCTGCCAGGCAAAGGTGATAGCCTCCTTTGCATCCTCGGGAACTCCAGCAGAATCAAGCATGAAGATTTGTGTATGGGGGAAGTGTTGCTGGATATAAGATGAAATATTGGGGTTGTGTGCCCCTCCGCACATGAAGATCTCATCGAGAGGGACGTCCTTCGGGGCATAGCGTCGATAATGATCTACGATCGCTTGAGCGGTGATCCGCGTCACCGTAGCCACGACGTCGTCCGGGGTCCGTCCTTTGGCTTCAGCCTTTTGAATAAGTTCATGGGCAAGAGTATCTCGGAACACCTCGCGGCCAGTGGTCTTGGGTGGCTCCAGTGCGAAGTAAGGGTGACGTAGAAAGTCATCGACCAGGTCTTGATCGACTGTGCCGCGAGCACCCATCACACCGTCTTGGTCATATTCCTGAGCTCCATCCGTGTAGTGCCGGACCACCGCGTCAATAAACACATTGCCAGGACCCGTGTCAAAGTCGTAGCATTCACGGGCGCCGCCATGGGTATCTGGTGGAATGAAGCAGACATTGGCAATGCCTCCGATGTTTTGACACGCTCGCAATTTGGTGGGATTGTGCAGCAAGAGCCCATCGAAAAATGCAATGAGAGGCGCCCCCTGTCGTCCAGCGGCTTGGTCGCTGACACGAAAATCGGTCACCGAAGTGATGCCTGTTCGTGCCGCAAGAAAACAGCCTTCAGCCATAGTCAAGGCGCTGAGTCTCGCCTGGCCCTGGCATGGACAGTAGCCAGATCGTTTGGCCGTGCGACCCAATGACATCGATAGTATCGAGGTCAACTCTCAAGTCTCTGCAGAACTGATGGACTGCAGAAGCAAAGGTTTCACCCAAAAGTACGTTGACCTCGGACAATTCTGATGGAGATGTCTTGTTGTGTAGAATCATGCTCATGGCTCGCTTCTTGATAGCTGGCTCAAGGGGAATCTCGCCGTACTACATTTTGCGTTGTTCAGTTTTGGGTTCATGGGCGCGGGAAATTGTGCGAGACCGGACAGACCCAGCATACCTTGAGCAATTCAAAATGCATCGCAGACTCTGGGGTTTCTTGACGAAATCGGCACAGTGCACAATCGATGCCGTCCTGATATTTTGTTGAGATGGTCAGTGTAACTGTACTCTGTGCAGGTGAATAGGGCGGCTCCGGGTCTCACACACCATAGAGGTTCCACTGTTTAATCCAAGCACCGTCAAGTCCAGCGGTTGCTGTTGCTGAGCAAGACCATTAGAAGTTGTTGAATACATGGACGATGATAAGCTCGGATGGGTGTTTGAACAACCTATAGTGACAGAACTGTGATCTTGCAGAGTTCAAGCAGCCAGGAGACTGGAATAAGGAATGCACGTCGCAGGGTATCCGAGAGCAATTGCACCAGACCAGACCAACCACATGTTCGTTCTTCCTCCCTCTGCTCACTGCCGGAGATGTAACTCCGCGCTTAATCACGTAGGACATGATGGTACGGACTGCAGGATCGAGATTCGACAGGGTCTGAAGAAGAAGTTAACCCTGGCCAGGGGACTTGTAGTTGCCGGGTCCGATAGTATTGACCCATTCAACGAGTCGTACCCCAGGGCCAAGCTTACCTCTTTCTCGCAATGGATTGGAATAACCAGTTCGTCGATTGACATGGATGAACTAAACTTCCCGGATCTTTTGGGTTGCGTTCGGCAAGATGGCTCTTTGCATTTCACCGTTTAGCAGCTCCAGGTAGTCAGGTGGTGACGAGGAAAAGTATCTCCATCCCGTCACTGATCCTGAACCTTGACTGTGTAAACCTTAGTCACTTTTGGGACAGCCTGCCAAAGGGTCTTTTATAGATCTCGAGATACTCTGCAGTCATCGGTTGCGTCGGACTCTGGAACTTGGCCCGTCACAGTCCCTCGTTCATTCTCGATCGTTTGATATCGTCGAAGCGCTGCTGCATCCCTGTGGAGTCCCGCAGCTGCGGCCCATTAGCGGCCGAGTGGAACAATGGTTGGATACACAACGTTATGGTCACGACTGTCCTCGCGACAGTTGAACGTCGCCATTCAGGCATTCTCGCTGGTTTCAATTTTCTTCGAGGGCTATGACCAAGGGGTCATGGGTGGTGTCAACGCTGCCCCAGACTATGTTACTCAAGTCGGCATCGGTCGTTCAGATGGGACCGTCACCAGCACCATTCATCAAGGCGGCATCGTTAGCGTATATTACCTGGGCGCCATCTTCGGTTGCTTCGCCGGCGGCTGGCTTGCCGATCACATCGGCCGCATCAACGGCTTGTTGATAGGGTTTTTGTTTGCCATGGGTGGAGGTGCATTTCAAGCTGCCGCGCAAAACTCCAATTTCTTTATCTGTGCCAGAGTCTTCACGGGCATTGGCACTGGAGGTGAGTCCATCTATAGCGCGTTCTCCTGTTCGAAAGTCACGATGGCAACCTGCCATGACTCGTTCGGGACTGTTCCAAGCTTCCTCCGACCAAGAGACTGATTGCTTGACCAAATTTGACATGTCTCATAGCATTGACTGGAATAACGCCCGTGCTTGTTTCTGAGACAAGCTCTGCGCAGCACCGAGGTGGATCCTCGAGCTATGTCTTCATTGCTAATTGTGAGTGTATCAGTCAATTGTCCCCTTTCTAAGCGCTGCAGTGCTTTGCTAAATGGAGTGGTAGACCTAGGAATTTCAGTAGCCTATTGGCTTTCTTTTGGACTTGCTTTCGTTGGCAACGGATACTCGGTGATTCGATGGCGATTTCTCCTTGCTTTTCAGTGTATCCCGGCACTCTTTCTAGCCCTGTTTATCAGAATGCTTCCGGACAGCCCTCGCTATCTCGCCTCTGTAGGAAGGAATGATGAGGCGCGACGCCTGTTGGTTCGTCTTCGCGGGTCCCAAGAGGATGTTGGGCGGGAATATCTCGAGATAGTCACTCTCGCCCAAGAAAGCCAGCCAAGCTCCCCGGTGCAATTCGCCCAAATTCTCTTGGGCTACGGCGGGCGCCCTGGGACTCACCTCGCCCGCCGTGTATGGCTTTGCGTATGGCTTCAGATCATGGCGTCCTGGACCGGTATTACTGTAAGTGACTAAAAAAGTCATTTCATTCGCATTGGGATTCCCAGTTTACTGGCGTTAAGCACGTGTACAGGCAGTCACGGCGTACTCGCCTGTTCTATTGAAGCAGGCTGGATACAGCAGCATTAAACAGAATGGGCTCGCTGGGGGAATTAACACGATTGGTATTATCGGGACCATCGTCAGCGCTCAGATCGTGGACCGCCTTGGCTGTCGTGCCTGCCTCATAGGGGGCGCTGGCTTCCTCTTCGCAGTCAATCTCATCGTACGTCCCTGATATCTTGCCTGATCCACACAGGTATTTTACTCACGCTGTCATAGGCGGGATCAGTCTACGAGGAATCACTCCATAGTCCTGAAAGAGCTGCTCAGTATGCCCCCGGGGCGGTTACTATGCTTTTCCTCTTCAACCTAGGGTAAGTACAGCTTCATCGGCTGCATTGCTCGTAGGTGGACACATCCATAACTGATGATTATATGACAGATATGCGGCCACCTGGGGAACGGTCGCCTTTCTGATACCCACGGAAATATTTCCCAGTGATCTAAGAGCACAAGGAAATGGGTTTGGAATTACTGGTTGGGCACTCGGTGTTGGAATGACAACCCTGGTCAACCCGATCATGTTCGCCAGCTTGAAGGTGATCGCTTTCCATTCTTCGTATCAGCAGATACTGACACCAAACGTGGCGCCGTACTTACTTCCTTTTTGCCGGTCTCAACTTGCTCTGGGTTCCTCTGGTTTTCCTCAGTAAGCTGTTCCTGCTAGTCCCCATGGCAGTGGAGCATGTACTAAATCGACAGCTTCAGTCTATCCAGAGACCCGCAACCGCTCGCTAGAATCAATTGATGCGTTGTTCTCCGGTTCCAGTCCGTTCAATTGGGACATGGAGCAGGCTTACAGACTCCACGGAGATGTTCTTGCCGAGCGTAAAATTGTGGAAACTCCCAGTACACTTCCTGCAAAGCCAGAATTCGACCGCATTGACGAATAGATCTCCCGGCGCCTTTGATTTCTCGATCAACCATTTAGGAGCATCATGATACTGAGACCGTATACACGGATATCAATTCTGCCGCTCCGTGAGCTTGGTCAACTTGAGCAGATCGCGCAATTAGCTTGATACGGGACCAAGTTGGCAATGCGAGATCGTCGGATTCAGAGAACCATGGAGTGTTTGCTTTCCTATGGTTCATGAGAATTGAACTTTATCCGGTATGCGGGCGGAAGGGGGGGGCGGGGGGGAGGGCTTTGTTAGCCATCGATATTCACATTATAGAATGCTGAAGCCTCGCCGTCATAGCCGACTAGGATAGCTCATGTTTAACTATCAGCAGGTACTAATTGTGCGACCTCAGGAGCAGTCACGTAGGTGGTTGGAGTCGATGACATCGTGCTGAGTCAGCATACACTTGCCCGCAGGCGGCCGTCTCCACACGGGCAGTCCCGTCTGCAGGCGCAGCCACTCCACTGCAGCCACTCCACTCATCGCTCTAAGCCCACAGAGAGCCTCGAACCTCTGATGATGTTTCCAGGGTTCGCGTCAGAGGTGTGCATCATTCGGGCAAATGTTCGACAGACGGCCCATTTAAGTGATTCGGAACTGATTAGCATATGGTCAATTGCTGAGGTTGTTCTGGTGCACGAAGTCAGGTTTGCTGCCCTTTCAGCTTTTCCCCAGCCTTCAATTGGGCATTTCGCTCCGATCTTCCTACATCAACTCGCGGAGTGCTCCCTAGCATCTATTTATATGAGGTTGAAGCGACACTACTACACCAAGCTTGAGAACGTAAGTTACCTCTTTGGAAGCAGACTTGCTCGATTGGCACAAGATGTTCAGCCTGAATTAATGGATAATTTTGAAGTGGCATGAGCCGTCGAGTGGATGTCTGAGAAACCGCGAAAGCTCCAGCGAGTCTCCAAGGCCTGTATGTCACTGATTCCGAATGATTAATGGCTTGAGATCCAGTATCTATCAACCTGGCAGCCTTTCCTCTCCCCTCGTCTGCGTTTCCGTTACCAGAATTCAGAATCCCTCTGTGTCAGCACTTTGGCCGACCCAGAAGCAGTCGAAGTCGGACGACGGCCCTCAGAACGCTAGGGAAACTGACATGGTGCGCTAGGTGACTTCTGCAACAGACGTAGCACAAGATGCGGAAAGAGCGAAGATCCCTTAGGCCGGTGTCAGAATTGCGCCGATTTCGATGTGCCCTGCACGTACGACCGACCCACGAAGCGACGCGGCATTAAGGCGGGGTCAAAAAGCCACGATCAAGACACACCTTACTCAAGAGGCTCGGTGGACTTGACTCCCAATAGCCGAATGGCGGCATCAGGAAGCACGTCTGGATCGTTTGGATCAAGAAGCTCAATCCAACAAGAGACATCTTTCCGCCCCTCGGGGACAGGGGACCCCTGGACATCGTTCAATACGGGATGGTCAACGAGTGAGGGTTACGACGATGATGGCACTTTACGAAATTCGTGGAAAGCATTTGCAATTTCCAGTGACCAGCAGATCAAAAATCTAGTGCAGGTCTACTTTGAAATTGTTTACCCTATGTGCGCTTCCTCGTCATCTCTCAATGCTATTGTTGCACTTTTCGGCTGACCCGACGGTAATGCAAACACAGATTTCCACTTTTTCACAAACAATCCTTCATTGAACGAATCAACGATCAAGAACATCTCCGAGATCAGGGGCTATTTGCTTCCACTATGGCGGTGTGTGCATTGGCATCGGGGAAGGCTCGCGACGGCGCATTGTATTCCTCTCGTTGGCGCCGAGAAGAGCTGATTGAGCCGCCATCGGAGGCTTTCTACGCTGCAGCCAAGGACACGTTCCCTCGGGACCTTGCACTTGCCAGAGGCTTCAATTACATGCGCGCATGTGCAATACTTGCCATTGCGAGCATCCAAAACGGGCAGATAAAGAATCTGCAGAAATACTCTGGCATGTATCACACTTTGACGACAATGGAGGGTCTGCATGATGAAAAATTGTGGCCCAAGGATATCGGAATCATTGAAACCGAGGAGCGACGCAGATTGGTAATTATTCTTGAAGTTTCGACATACTTGGCATTCTGCTGACGATGGGACACCAGTTTTGGTCAATCTATACCCTGGACATCTACGCCAGTATTGTTTGGGGAGGAATAATCAGATACCGTGAAGCGCACTCCCTTGTTCGCTACCCTAGCGAGCTTGATGACGAGTACATCTCAGATCAGGGCTACGACTTGCCTCAAGTCTCTCCAACGCCACAGCAAAGCGGCCCACGAGACGCTCAAGCCGCCAATGGTCTACCGGTTTCTTGGATTCATGGTTGGAACTTTACTACCGATCTTTATCGTATCCTCGAGCACGTTGCAGATGGTACTCGGCGGCGATTCTCCACTGCTAATGGGACTGTCGAAGTGTGGTCCATGTTCAGTCCTGCATCCATGTCAGAACCAATTGTGATGGAACGTGTTCTCTCAATGTATGCTGCCCTACCGCCGCAGTTTCGGGAGACGAGACCAACAACAGGCGACATCAACCAGGATCTATTTGGCTTTCAGTCTGCCAACATTCAAGCGACTTTTCAGCTACTGCGACTGGTCCTTTTATCCGCAGAGGAAATTGGGGTCGATCGAAAGTGCGATGTTGCTGGCGAGTTGCTGAGTGTGTTTTCCAAAGTCCCCGTGGAGTACTTGAAAGCGATCAGTTCGCCCCTCGTAAGTTCATCCTCATTCGGTCCGGCTGGCAATCGCACTGACAGTTTTAGCTCCACCACCTGGGCGGCATTGGCTACATTCTAGGTTCGGTCATGGAAGGAAGCTTATCCGACGAGTCATATTGCCGGGTGCGAACGCTCTTGTGAGTTGGTAATATTGCCCTTGAGCTTTCAAATTTCAAATATTTAACTTTCCCTGCGGGCAGGCTCGAGATGGCAGATCTGCTTCATCGCCTTGACAGCAACTTGCACAGCTCAGCTGGTACAAGTCAACGACTTCGCGCGCAGGTTGATCGCATTGACGGCTACATGCGTACTTCTCGTCTCGTAAATCCTTCAGCGGCACCGCCTCCTGCTTCCAACGATGCCGTCAATAACCCACAGAGAAGTGTCAAAGCAGAATCAATGGTATCACCAGACATGTATACTCGCACTGTGTACCCCTCGATGCCTGCCAGTACGAGTGTGAGCCACTCGATGATGCAGTTTCGGTTGCCGCCGGAGTTATTGACTGACTGGCCATGGCCGTTGGACAATTCACATTCCGAACCTTTCTTACCCTTGGCATTTGAGAAGGCAAACGGTAAGGCTGCCATTTACTTTCTGGCGTGATTGACTGCACATTCTATTGCTATTGTTCTGACTGCATGAAGCATATACATTACTCATCATCCATTTATTGATAGGACTTTAGCGTCGGCGTTTCGGTTGCCTCTTCCTTGTGCTTCTTGCGCCTCCCACGGACTGCGAACTTATATTATTGACACTTGATAGAGATACTTAATTTACGCGATGTTGAAGAAGCTTTTGGAAATTTCACAAAATCTAGGAATCAATGAAAGAAGAGCTCGTTTTCATGGAGAGATATCCTGCAAGCTGCTGATCTTGAACCCTTTTTGGAAGATTGAGGATCGTCCATGACACGTCCACCTTGATCCGCATCGGTACTGTAGATGCACGCACAACACACAAACAACATCCATGGACCCGATTCCCGGATAATCAAGCATTTGTACGCTGCTCAAGTCGCCAAAGACGACATCAATTTGACCCACAATCTGGTCATAATTGGGTTGGAAGTGCTTCCCTTGAGGTGTTGGCACCAGCAATTCAATGCTTCAAGGCGAGAATCTCTCTGAAAGCCGACGAGGGGAGAGATGTCGATCGATTGCTCGAGAGTATTGTTGCTGAAGAACGCCTGGTCCAGGTCGGAGACCAGTGAGGCCTGTGTGCACGCATCGTCAAGACAGTGTGGCAGTCTGATGACTAATGAGTCGTAGCTTTGAGAAGATTGACGACGGATGGGTTTCAACCAGACCATCAATTGTCCGAGGCGGAGGCTTGATTCTTTATCACTTCCTAGCCACGCGACGGTGTCAATTTTGCCTTTCACTTCGGCCATGTCAATGAAGCTTCGTTTCAAGACAATTCGATAGACTTGGCGCTCATGCACTACGAATATGCTGCACATAAGTGGATTCTTGTGGGTAACTTCCACAAGAGCCAAGGGATGTCAAATGTGTGGTGTGTCAGGTCTCCGCGCAAACTGAGCAATGTGTTTTTCCACGCCGATACCACGCGATCAACATAGCTCTGGACGCAAGAAATGAGGAATCGTGAACGAGGCTGATCTCACCAAGGCACTGGCCGAAGGTCATCTCTGGGGTGCGGGCCTGGACTGTCATGAGCAAGAGCCTCCCACCTTTGAGCAGTATAGTGCCCTGTGGGAGAATCTGAATGTTGTCAGCACACCACATATTGGAGCGGCTACGACGCGGGCGCAAGAGGCGAGCGCGATGGCGGCTGTGAACTACCTGTATGATTACCTGAATTACCTGATGAGCATGAAGAATTAGCCCTGGACTATCATCACCACTCATGTTTGTCTGTTGTTTTTGTTTCCATCTTCACCTCCATACGTACAACTTGTCCAATTCTTCCCTCCCTCCGACGCAGTAACAATTCGAGCCTTGGGCACCCCCTCGGAATCGACCACAAAGACGGAACCCAGACTGGGATCACAATGGAACAAACTCCCCTCCTCATCCACAACAAGCCCATCACCATCAGGTCCCGCGCACCCGAAGGACTGGAAGAAGAGCCCGGCTTTTGAAGTTGAGCCATCAGCGTGCAAGTGACCAAGTTCAACTCGGACTCGACTTTGCCCGATTTGAAATCCTCCAAGTTCCTGGACTGCTGGAGGACCAGTCGTTCTGGGCGACGTGATCCAGCCCGGTTGTACTTGGTCCATTCGATCCCAGGTGTGCCTTGTGAATCCGGATGGACGATTCCAACAGCTCTCCGGCACTGGAATGCATTCAATGAACAATCACGTGTCGCCTGTCACAACATGGTACATGTGTCAAAGTCCGCATCTCCATGTTGTTGCGGCAGTCTTTGTCCACTCCGTGAACCCAGCTGGACCTTACCCTTACCCTTACAGAAGTCAGTCTGGACTGGCAGAAAGATCCAGAGTGGGTCGTGGAAGAGAAACGAGTCCCAGTCGCGCCGCAGAAAATCGGCTGCAGGTTCCGCCCGAAAGTTGGTTCGACACGCCGAGGACCTCCCAAGTTTCCACTCCGAGGAATTCCAGAGCGGCCGAACTTTGGACTCTTTCCTCTCAATCCGTCTGTCTCCGCCACGACTGTTTTCCCCGTCCAGACAAATTTCCTTTTCTAGACACACACACACACTCTCTCTCTCTCTCTCTCTCTTTCTCTCTTACTCACACACATCTCATCATGTCCGCCCGGTCAGCCTGGCGCGCTCTGCACTACAGCGCCAAGCGTCGCGTGGTGCAACCGACCTCTCCCTACCGATGCTTTTCGTGCACTCGTCAGGCCTTTGATCAGGCCAAACCGGACCAGCAGCGCATGACACACTTTGGCTTTACCAATGTACCTGAATCAGAGAAGGAATCGCGCGGTATGTCTCTGTAGACTCTTGGGATATCGAGAGTTCCACCCACTGCCATCGAAGCCTTTGGGGAGAAGAAGAAGAAGAAGAAGAAGAAGAAGAAGAAGAAGAAGACTAACTCGATTTCCTACTGTTCTTTTTCCTCTGATCCAGTCGGCGCCGTCTTCAGTTCCGTCGCCTCATCCTACGATAACATGAACGACCTCATGTCTCTGGGTATCCACCGTCTCTGGAAAGACCACTTCGTCCGCTCGCTCAACCCAGGCACGCCCGTCGCCAATCGACCGGCCGACGCCAAAGACCAAGGCTGGAACATCCTCGACATCGCCGGCGGGACCGGCGACATCGCCTTCCGCATGCTCGACCACGCCACCAACATCAACCACGACATGCAGACCCGCGTCACCATCAGCGACATCAACGCCGAAATGCTGGCCGAAGGCCGCAAGCGCTCCACCGCCACCCCATACTACAACACCTCGCGCCTGTCCTTTGTCCAGGCCAATGCCCAGGACATGCCGCATATCCCCTCCGACTCAGTCGATCTGTACACGGTGGTGTTTGGTATCCGCAACTTCACCGACAAGCAGGCTGCGCTAAACGAGGCCTTCCGTGTGCTCAAGCCCGGCGGCGTGTTTGCTTGCATGGAGTTTAGCAAGGTGGAGAATCCGGTCTTTGATGCCGTGTACAAGAGGTGGAATTTCGGCGCGATCCCCTTGATCGGCCAGATTGTTGCCGGAGACCGGGATAGTTACCAGTACTTGGTGGAAAGCATTGAGCGGTTCCCGAGTCAGGAGGAGTTCCGTGGGATGATTCAGAAGGCTGGATTCGAGATTCCCGGGAAGGGGTATGAGAACTTGACGGGTGGTATTGCGGCGATTCACAAGGGTATTAAGCCGATTTCTCGGGTTTGAAACCCGGGGGTTTTGTTTTCCTCCCCGTGAAGGCTTTTGCTGGGTTGGAATTGTGACGTTCATCCCATCGATCCGTGAGCGAATGCACACCGTGGACCCGACGCTTTGGGATAGTAGACCTGTCTTGATGTGTGGAAAGACGCGAGGTCCGAATCCCCTCTGGAAAGAATGTTCTGTTTCCATTACATGGCGAGACATGATGGGACCATCCAATGTACAATAGACTAGGTTGATTTGAGCCTGGAGGAAAACCGCTCAATCTGCCTTCCAATTGCGGGTTATACTCTTAATTCATCCGCCCGCCCAGTATCGGAAGGGACGTATGGACGTATTTTCATTTCATCCAGGTGCTTTCGAGCGCATACGAATGGTCACAATTCACGCGTCTATGCAGGTGACGAGGTGATCTAACTTGACGTCCAGATTGTCTTGGATGTAGAGATCGATGAAATTGTCGAGGAAATCGAGGATTGTTGATATTTTCCAAGAGGTCGAGGGAATAGTATGTATGCAGAGCCCGGACGAATCTCGGGACAGAAAGTGGGCGATGTAGCTCAATCTGTCCACCCAGATGTAAATATAGCTACATACACATATAGGAGAAACCAAAAATAACCAACATAAGTTCGTCAATCTCTTGTGCAGATTTCAATGCATGAGAGATGGGGGTATGTACAGGAGCGGGGAATTTGTTAGTCAATAAGTACGTTGTAGAACATACACATACAGACAGACAGACAGAGAGAGAGAGAGAGAGAGAGGAAGAGAAACAGTCGAAAGAATATGGTCCACATATTACCAGTCGACATAAGCCCTTCCCTCCTGCTTTATTTCTTCCTCCTCGGTTGTAATTAAAGATGGCGTGTGCGTGAATTGTAAACACCTTTTGGTTTCAGCCAGTCCACAGATCTTCAGCCTCCATTACACCAAGGTAGCTCGTAGGAGATGCGAGATCTTTCACCACTGCGATGACCGCAATGGGGTCGGGTCCATTTCGGGATGTGGAGACGAGACGTTGCAGTTCAGTCAGCGGGGTGGATTCGGCCACCACAAACCAATTCGCGCGCGGCACCGCCAAGGGCTGTCCTTGAGGACTGGAGTCTGCAGTGACCACCACATCCGAGACATGCTGATCGACATTGGGGGTTTTGGACAGTAGCGCACGGATCCGTCGGGGGGGGATTAATTCGTCCTTGGAGAGAAAGACCCATGATTTGGCCGTTGGATGTTGGATGGCTGTGAGGAGGAGGTCTAGGATTCGAAGTTTCTTCGATGGGTGCAACTGGGTGTATGGGGGCAATGCGGTGGGAATCAGGTCGATCGGCACGTAGGATTCCTGGGCGAGTAGCGTCCGCTCGGGAGGCGATTGCAATGTGAGAGGTGGAATGGGCGATCCGTTGGAGAGCTCCTCCCAAGGCATCGAGATGGAAGAAGAAGGAGAGTCACAAGCAGAGCTGCTCGACACCCCGCTGGAGGTCGAGGGAGCCGTCGAGGGTGTGGCGGGTGTGGTGGCCGCGCTGCCGGTGCCGACGGTGATGCCTGCAGCGGCGCCGATGGCACCGCCGGGATGATAACCGCGGAAGACTTCGGCCGGGCCACGTCCCGGTTGGGTGTGTAATTTCCGTCCAATGGCAATAGCCAAGGCGTCTCCGAGACAGAGAGCGACGGTCGTCGAAGATGTGGGCGCGCTCAGACCCAGGGACACCTCCTCTCGTTCGTGAATCGGCGCGGAGAGCAAGATGCCCGTGCCGAGCGGTCCATGCAGGGAAAGCAATGGACAAGCATCGGGATTTGTGTGCGAGGAGAGTGCGATGATGGGGACTGTGGTGGGGATATATGGTAAAAGACAGAGAAGTTCCGGAGAGCGTCCGGAGAAGGAGATGAGGAGCATAGTGTCATTCTGTGGAGCGTCACCAGGAGAGTGATTAGCCGATTTTGTATCTTTTACGTCAATGTATTTGCATTTGCGTCTTCACTTTCACCTGCACCCTCGGTCTCGTTCTCGGGGTCCTACATGCTCGGCCCGCAACCATGCCACACGCCCGCCAGCGGTCCCCGCCCGAATCAAAGAGCTTTCGGAAAGAGACCGAGAGAGAAATGGAGAGGGACGGGGGGGGGGGGGGGGGGGGGGGGAGAAAATGTGTGTGGTACGAGGATGAGAAACACAAAGTAGGGTGTAGGGAAATCAAGGAACACTGTGAATCGCATCAAAGCCACAGACTCCAACACTTACCGGTCGAATCATGCCCAAATCTCCATGCAATGCCTCCGTGGGATGTAAATAGGTGCAGTAAATGCCCAAGCTATTCATCGTGGCCTCGATCTTGCGCGCAATCTTGCCACTCTTGCCCACACCGCAGACCACGAGCTTCCCACCATGGCGTATCGTTTGCGCAATCAGATCCACGGCGCGCGCCAGATCCTGCTGGGCGCGCGCATCGGTTTGATAGAGGGTCTCCAGGTGCTGCAGCGCGGCACGCTCCGTCGCCATGACATGGAGGGCCGTGCCGATGGAGGAGGTGGCCTCGGCCTTGAGCGCCATGGAGGGCGAGGGAGTAGAAAAGAGCGGCGACGAGGATGAAAAAGACGAAGAGGAAGAGGAGGAGGAAGGGGAGGAGGAAGAGGAAGAAGACGCAGAATTCAGAGGGTGAGAATCCGAGTCCGGCGGAGTAAGTGGGCGCTGCGTCGTGTGGGAGGTGGACATGGCGGGGGGATCACTATCGGGTCCATCGTCATGTCACAGGTGAATAGGGAGTCCCGACAGGCTCAGAATTAATTGTCCTTGTTTGGGAGGGGGGAGGTCCAGTCGAGGGTGTCGCAGTTGTGCTTTGTTCTTCAGTCCGAATAGAATGTGAAATGTCAACTATCCGGTATGGTCCTTATCTGAGGGAGAGGGTGTGTCAGACTCGGGAGGACTAGATGAACTCGCCTCGTTGCCTGTGATCGGACAGAGACAGAGGGCGATGGAAGGGAAGGGGGAAAGACAATTGAGCGGGAGAGAAGAGAGTGAGGAGGAAGAAGAAAAAAAAACCAGGGTGGGCTGGTCGCTTTCTAATCACCTTGACATGATCCCCCTCCTCCTCGCGGGGGGAAATTCTCCATTATCGAGATCACATCGCCATTTCCAGATAAGCTCGTCCCGAGCTCGCCGTGAATCGCGTCCCTGACGACCGACGGAGATCCAGAACCCCGGGACCCGATCGAGCAGTACCATCGGGCTGTGAGTTGAGGTACTGGGTACTCATGTGGATAGTGCCTGACACGGGTATGACCTGGGTATCTGGGACATTGACCCAGATCTCACGGATACAGGCGGCCTTAGCCCCCCACCTGGCACCAAACCTAACTGACTTGCAGTACTCCTGCCCGCAGTCCGCTGAGTCCAGTACGACTGACGACTGATGGATAAGAAACGGACAGGACATTAGGAGGGGGGACATCCTCAGATAGACAGAGTTGTTCAGTCGCAGCAGGTACCATGGTGCTCTCCTGAGGGAGAATCATGACTTTCATAGTCCTGTACTGCCCGATCGTATGGGTCAACGCGACTCGCTCACTACTACTAATGAACATATTCAATGTTCAAGTGCTCGTCATCTCGAGCCGGCAGTTGGAATGCAGACGACATCTTTGTAGCCAACATCGCCCACTCCACAGCTTGCTGCTTAGTGCCTACTACCTAGTGCCTACTACCTAGTGCCTACTACCTAGTGCCTACTAGTAGTAGGTTCTACCACTCTGGTACTACCAGACTCCAGTACTCTCCAATGTACCTCCGCACAGGCTATCCTAATGGGGAAGCACGGAAACAGCATCGATGAAACCATGAAATACAGTCACTAGTCTACTAACTACCCAGGTAGTTACTGTAGTAGTATTTACTATTTAGGTCCTCATCCTTTCGCGCGTGGGTCCGAGTCCACTTTTCCTCTCCGACCTTGCAGCCAGGACCCGTTGCAATGACGCAAAGATAACCGGCGGGATCGGGCGATCGTTTCAGCCGCTGAGCGACTGTCGCCCGTTCAATGCGCCATGCGCTTGCAGCTTGCCATCTGGATCGTTGGGGTGACATGGGAGGTGTACTGTGTACTGCACTTGGCACTGTAATCTTGACTCTTTACTACCAGGTTACGCATGTACTCGGTGGTGACCAAGCTACTCACAGTCTCACTGTGCTACTAGTACTCTACTCAAGTAGTCATTTACTACTACAGTGGTGATCAGTGATCACTGATCACTGGTCAGTAGTACTGAGTAGTGAGTGCTATCGTAGGTTGATAAAGTTCTTCCCGTCCCAGGGTGCGCGGAGGCCTCAAAAGCTTGCTGCTGGGCCCGGACCGTGGTGAGAAGGGAGGCAGAACCAAGATGCAGCAGAGGTGTGAGTCGAGACTCGAAGGACCGAGACGGAGGGACAGTATTGCAATACTGTAGTCAGAGTGTAGTCACTGTAGTCACGTAGTGGCCGGATAGTTCCACCTCCGGCCCAAGGAGTCGAATCGAGATCGCAGCGAGATTTGACTCGATCCCAGCCTCGATGCCAGATTTCGACGCAAGATTGGGAGAAAGGGATTCGTTGCATGGGCCATGGACATCTGGCGCTCGAGCGAGACCGTTCAATCTGCTTATTGGGTCGGGGGTGGTCAGAAAATAACCACGGAAAAGAAAAAGAGGTTCGATCGGACGGGCGAAGCAGTTGTGCAAGATCTCGTTCCAAGGAAGAGGGACGCGTGGAGTCGGATTGTGGACATGGCAGACTCTCCCCGTCCTCTTGCGCCCAGTTGAGTGGTGACGGCTCATTCGGGCTGGATATGGGCGTGCACCGTGCACTGTGCACTGTGCACTGTGCAGACTGCAGACTGCAGACCGCAGACTCTGCAGTGCAGAGTCTCGATGGGCTCGAGGTATTTTTCATGGCATGTATGCAGCCATTGCAATGGGGAGAGGGAGAGGGTGAAGCTGTATGAAGGCTTGAGAGTACATCAGTACATTACTGTCTTCCAACGGAAACAGCTGGAGGTCAAGTGCTATCAGGTACCTTATCACAAACAGTATCGGTTACTATATTACAGGATTTATTATTAGTAATCTTCGACTGAATGCCGAGCTCAACCAGGTATCTCCGAGACACTCGGATACTGCGATCACTTAATTGATGGGCCTCTCTACCCAACCCGTCTACCAGGTAACAGCAACTCTGCCCGCCGACCCATCGATCAATGGATCTTCCAATCCATTCCAAATGCGGGACACTTTTCAACCAGGCAAATCAAATCCCCCAGGACAACCGCACACTTCCCCAGAGTCCGTGCAGGAATGCCAATGACTTCCAATGAATTCTCCTCGCGGGGATCCCGGAAATATGTACAGTCGGTGTGTGCCGGAGTTCGATAATCTGACCTGGAGGAACTTGGGAAGATTCGATCGGGGCCCGGATCGGGGCTGTCATCAAGGTTGGGACCCCACGCGGCCGAGGGCCGGGCGATGGTGTCATCATTTGTCCCCTTCCGTCAAAGACATCGAGGATTCCGTACGTGTTTCGAGAGGATCGATGGTTCGATCCACTTGTGTGGAGGAGATCTACTGTAGGTGGATGCTTCTAGTTGGGGGGGGAGGTCAGTCAACAACTTATTGTGAGGATGATATGCTATAGGACAAGGTCTAAAGTCACGAGGCCTGAGACTCCCGACTTCTTGGGCCGTGCGATCCAGTCGATACCAAGCTATCAACCTCTCAAGTAGTCGGCAGCCATGGAAAGCAGTCTGGACATTTCTATGTCAAATATGTACAGCCGGGGTCCAAGGACGCCGAGGGATCTATGTACAGACGGAATCACCCCGCAGTGGAAAGCGGTGGCCCGACTACGAGGGGGAGGGTAGAAACAAGAAGACAAAGAGTACAGCACGTGGTCAGCTTGACAGCCGCGTGACGAGGCAGTCAGAGAAGGGAAACAAAGGTTCTCACGGGACATCAAACCCACTTGTCTGGAAAGATTCTCAAGACAGATTTCGACAAGGTACAGAATGGAACCAGACGCCCGCATGAAACAATGTGTATGGATATGAAACAAAACTCCACCCAGAAAGATCAACAGTAGTCATGACATCGTCTCAAATAGCATCCTGCGCAGGGGATCGGATGATCGATGCAGGAAGGAAGACACTCCCGGCAACGGGTTCGTTCGAGGCACTTGGAACGCTTTACGCAGGTGCTTGTCGTTTTCACAGTCCTCCGCCAGCGATGGGTCCACGCGGCACAAGAGACTTCCAGTGGGAACCAGCACGATGACCGGGGAAGGAAAGACGCCCAGTAAAGGTACTTGATGCCAGGCGAATGGCGCGACGCGCCTGGGATAAGGAGGAGCTAGCCGCGGGAAAACTCGGAGTTGCAGGGGACAGGGACAGGGACAGGGACAGGGACAGGAACAGGAGCAGCCATCGGGGGACCGAAGATTGGGAGATCCGGTCCTTTTTGTCAAGGAAAGGTGATCACCCTGACTTACCAGCGTCCTGCCGCTCCTTGCCCTTTTCATTCGACGTGCCATCATCTTCGTAGAGATGATGCTGTTCGATATAGTGGATGACGGGCACCGGAATCAGGTAGCGAACACTCATCTCGCGGCGCAGGAAGAGGCGAATCTTGGTGCTGCTCACGTCGTTCTGAATCAATTGCTGAATCACATGAATGTTCTCCTTCCACGGCTGCAAACTCGCCAGGGCTTCATCGATATCGGTTCCGCTTCGTTCCACGATGAAGGACTACTGAAGGTTAGCGATCGCGCGTTCAAGACGGGGTGTTCATCATAAAGACATCGCGAGTCACCTACGCCGTATTTGCCCAGGATGTGATCCAGATCCTTTTGACTCCACACGCCGGGAGTGGACATGGTGTGAATGAGATCGGCGCCCGCCAGCAACGCGATCCTCACGGGCTTCCAACTTCCGTCGGCAGTCTCCACGCCTCCCCGAACGGTATTGATCTCGTGATCAAAATGGTCCAGGACCACGGCGGTCGGTTGGTACTCCTTCTGATTCGGTTCCCAGGTGTCGACCATCAACCAGTCCGAGGTTTGGTCGACAGCCAATTGACACATTGCAACCCTAGAGCGCACAAGTCCGATCCGTCAGTCCACGCCCGTCCGGTCGGAGATCCCAGAGGAGTGAGAGCATGATTGCGGGTCCAACCTACCGGTGCTCAGCACTCGCCAGACCAGCCTTGCGATAGGCATCTGATACCGGCGACAGATAGCCACCGATGAGTTCATAATCGGTGCTGAACTTGACGTAGTCGGCGGCCATTTCAAACATGCGCAGGTGGAGATATGTGATGGGCGAGAAAGAGCCACAGGCCACCAGCAGGAGCGGAGTCTTCTCCGGGTCGTTCATCTTGCGCTTCAGGCGTAGTTCGGGGAAGACGTAGTCGCCCATCGGAGCCGGCGGGATATGCGCGGGCGGCTGATGAACATCATCGCTCTGCCCGCCGACCATTTCCGTCGCCGTGGTCATCCTGAAGAAATCGTCGGAGCGAGAGATTGATCTGGTGGGAGGCACGTGAACCCGCGAAGGTGATGGAAGACGATCACCGACCGCGTAGAGTTGGGGGAGGGATGCACGAGCGGTAGCTATTGAACGGAGGCGAAAAGCGAGAAGCGAGAAGCGAGGGAGCGAGAGAGCGAGAACGGGGGGGGGGGGGGGGTGGTAGAGAGGCAGTTTTTGGGGAAGTGGGGGGGGGGGAGAGTACAGACCGGAGAGGGGCGGTTGGCGCAGTAAAGAAGAAACTCGCCCGAAGGGGGAACAAGAGAACGGGGGAGGCAAAAAGGTGCCAGACGCTCAAGGGAGCCAAAAGGCGTGGATGGCGCAAGGGAAGAATCTGACTACTGTAGTGATGTAGGAGCCGCTGTACTATCCAGTACGCTTGGTACATTTTGGACCATACTACATACATACTTCCGGTTACAGGATATTACGTCTACCGGAGCTGTCAGGACTCAGCAGTCAGCAGTCAGCAGTCAGCAGTCAGCACTACAGAAAGTTTGGAAGAAACTGTCTCAGAGAGAGAAGCAAGTGGATGAGGGAGAAACACAATCAAATGTTGAAGAATTCAACGGTCCGACTGGAGAGTATAAGACTCTTCCAGACTACTGCAAGCCAAGAGGGTTGCATTGACCAGCATTAGGGTAAAGTCCCATTCGGTGAGACAATCGAGTCCCACTGCCACTTGAATTCGCCTGCTTAGTGAAGGAGCCCCATTTCCAGAACGCGCTTACTTCGGTACCTGAAGGTAAGTAGTGTTGTAGCACTTCCGCAGAGTACCTCCGAAAGGGGACGGGCGCTACTTGGGCAGTGGGCACAAGAGCATACTGCAGGATTCAGTCCTCGCGACTCAAAGATACCTCAGCCTCAGCCGGGCGAGCCCTTCTGGCGTGCTCTCCGCTCCGGTCGCCCGATCCGGCAAAGTTGACACAGGACTCAAACTACACCATTGACGAGCGCATGGCGTATACTTTGGATGATGGAGGGTAGTGGGCCACAGATTCCCGGCTAATTCAACGGACAAAGAAGAGATAAAAAAACAAATTGTGGAGCACACTATATGGTGACGTCCAGGCGCCGGATGCCAAGCACGAGTGTGCAACTGCACGGTGCAATGAGTTAGGGCTATTTCTAACAGACAGACATGCAGATGACTGTTGGGTGTGGGTATCATAAACAAGAAAATCCAACACAAAGGCGACACGCAATGTAATAGTATGATACACGGTGGATTCATAGATCCCGTTCAGAGGAATCGGTATCCGGGTGAAGGCGTTGCTCTTTCCACTCTTGCAGTAGCTTGCCAACATCCTTGAAGGAGATAGGTTTGGTCAAGAACATGTCCATACCCGCCTCAAGTGCTTTGGTCTCATCCTCCGAACTGCTCAATCCCGTCAAGGCAATGATGACGGCCGGCTTGGCATCGGGTCCACGCTGTTTCTCCAGGGCACGAATCTCCCGTGCGGCTTCAAAGCCGTCCATTTCTGGCATGGAGATATCTACACCAACACCCATCAAGATTAGCCGATAACCCTTAGTCAGGTGGAGGACGAACAAGAAAAAGAAGAGACGAGAAAGCAAAGTGGAAAAAAAAAGGCAAAGAAACAAACAAGAAGAATAGCGTACCCATAAAGATGATATCGTAATTGTCATCGTCCTGCTTCCTCACCGCCTCAACAGCTTTGCTGCCATTCTCGGCCGAATCAAGATTTCCAAACCGCCGCTTTTTCAAGTACGCCATCATCAAGTTCAGGTTGACTTTGTTGTCCTCAACCACCAAGATACGAGCGTCTCGCGACTCTGGATCCGTTCCAGCGGTCCCTTTCGACGGTGGTTCGGACGGAATGGGAAAAGAATGTGTTTGCTTCACACGGGACTTCTTGTCCTTCGAATGCTGCTCAGGAAGATTAAGGCTGGCGACGAGAGACTTCACGGAAAATGTGTCGTGATTGCGAGTGGGGACGGGTGCGTCAGTGCACGACGACACGGTCAACAATTCCTCAAGGCATTTCGAGACATGCCTCCACAGCTTATGGGGCCCACAGGGACGATTGATGACATTGATCGATCTGATCTCGCCGACTTGCTGCCCGTTCGTGGGATCGAGGTCCATATGCTGATCAGTGACAATGAGCAAAGCAGTGTGCCTGCTGGCGGACGTCTCACGGATGGCGCTCTCGCTGGGAAGCTGGTCGGCCAAGAGGAGATCGATAGACGCAGACGGAGACGCAGACGCAGAAACCAAGCTAAGCCCATACCAATCCGTGAAGTAACGAGCCAGATCGGCCCAGTCTGGATCGCTCGCGGCGTTGCTTGGATCTACCCCAAGGATCGCAACCGTCCGCCCTTCGTAACCGCGGAAAAAAGACTCCCTAGCATTTATTCCACGCATGCGTTGATCCTGCCGAGCGGAGAGTCTGATCTCATTCTGGTGACTTTGAGGAAGATCAGGCTCGATGGGTGCCAGCGGAAGGGCTGCTCTCACGACCGTCCCCTCTCCCACGCGGCTTTTGATGTCAATACTGCCGCCCAGGGACTGGATCAGACTGCGAACGATCGACAATCCAAGACCTGAGCCTACCGCCAAGTTGTCCTCTTGTGCGAAAGGAGTGTATAGTCTGTTCCGCAAGAAGTCCTCGGAAATACCTTTACCCGTGTCAGAGACGGTGATGACGACGTTTCGCTGCTTGTTTCCGTCTCTGCGAGTAAACATCCTGGAGGACGTCTCGGCCCTCTCTTCGCTCTCCAGGAGCAGGCGGACATGACCTGAAGATGTGTATTTAAGCGCATTACTGAACAAATTCATGATGATGCGCCGGACTGCGCCGGGGGTGCGTCGTAATTCCACTTTTCCGGTGCAATGTCAACAATGACCTTCACATCGGATCGGAACGTATGAAAATCGGGAGGAAATTCCGGGGCAACCAGCGATGTGCCGAGAAGATCCAGAGACGTAGCTGACTTCTGATTGTAAACGTGGCCCAGGAAGACTCCTTCAACAACTTCCTCTGCGACAATGGATAGGTCAGTTGGTGTGCACAGATCCAGCCGCGCAGCAGACAAATGCGAGCCTTCAAAATCCTGCGACACCGCCTTGCGTCGCCTCCTGCGACGCGATTTTCGTTCCAGCGCCATAAGTTTGCTGAAATCCAGCACTTGATTCATAGTATCGAGAAGCGTCCGGCCGCACGCTTCGACGGTCTCAATCAGTGAAGTTTGATACTGATCCAACTTGGTCTCTTTCAACATCTCTGTGGCTGCAAGAACACCATGAAGCGGGCTGCGTAGTTCGTGCCTGCAATGAGATGAAATTAGCTCGTGGTCAATCATGACTGGATTCACCGATAAATACTCACGATATGCTGCCAAGGAAGTCATCTTTCTGCTCGTCGGAAAGAACGGACTCTATGCGGCTCCACTCAGCCATTATGGATGATCCAAAGCTGCGCAGAGCGCTGAGCTCAATCGACGCACTGAACACCTTGTGTTCAACGTTGGTCCAGCAAAAGAAGCCACCGAACCACTGAGAGTTACCCGCGTTCCATAACGGCACGAATATAACTTGAGTGGCACCCGGAAAGTAGCGATTCAGGCAAGTGTTCTCCCTTTCCTTATTTGACTTTCGTCGCGACGATTGTGAGGGATGGCTCCCAACCCGGCCCCGTCGATCGCTTCCCTGCGTGGAATCCTCACTATCAGAGCCAGACAGCTGCCCGTCCCGATGGAAGTTCCAGATATGCCCTCTCTTATGTCGTTTCAGCAAGCCTCCAAGAAATTCTTCATCTAAGTTCATTGCTGGTATGGAATTCTGTGAGTCAACACCTGGTCCAAAGGCGACTTCCGGAGTCGACAGTGCTAAAACAGGTGCCGGCTTGGCAGGCTCTGTAGAAGAAGACTGGGACGAATCACTTTCAGGACTGATGTCGAGCGCAAAATTGGCACTGGTTTCAACGAAAATCACACCGCTGTTATTGTATATTTCCAAGCTTTCACGGATCAAGTTCGCCGCTCGGCGGATCGTCCACAGCTTTGCCGGAAGCTGTCGCGAGCCTCCCGACTGAGAAGCTGAGCGCACATTTGCGATGTGGGAATCGAGGCTGGAAGGAATTGCGCGGTCGTCGACACTGTCCGCCGCGGTGCTTAAAGATTGTGCCCCGCTGCTCCGCGACCGCGATCGGCTTGCGCCTTCCCGAGAGAAAGGTGTGCCAGCAGAGGGAGATGTTGAGGATTTGCCCTGGGAGTTGTCGCTACCGTCGAAGCTTCGCGAGACCGGCCCCGACGAGTTTTTCTCGAATGAGGAGTGTCCCTCGACAAAGAGATTCATTCCTTGTGACAGGCGGGCCGCGTGTCGACCATCCGAAGCTTGGCGGCTCACCTTGAGGAAGTCCATGATCAGCATGCCCATGCGACCCATTGTTTCCTTCTCGGTATGATTGAAATCCAAGCGAACGCTTGTATCGAGCACAAAAAAGCAGCCGATGTTGACATTACTCTCCGTCGTCAGCGGCGTGCCGGCGTAGAACCGGTATCCCGGCTCTCCGGCCACGAAGGAGAGCTCTCGATAGCGCTCATCCTCGCTCATGTCATTGGAGACCACGAAGTGATACTCTCCGCGCTCTCGATTGGAAGGACGTAGGGCAATCGTATCCTAGAAATCGCGCCGAGCAACACCGAGTTAGCACTCACGAGACGCCATGCGAGAGGAATTTGATACGAAGCGTGCTCAATTGAACCAAACACTTGTAGATGAGAAACTTGCATTGCACATTTTCCACGTATCGATATTAAGGATACCATGGCCCGTGTGAGAATTTTCCCCAATCATGTCATACCTGTTGTCGCTCTGTTTCGTCTGCGCGGATTGCGCGATGATGAATTGAGAGTCTCGATCCGAGACACTGTAGGTGAGATGATCAGCATCGACCTCCGCGAACAACGTGCTCGGAGTATCTCACTCACCTGATGTAGACCTGCTCTACATTCAATCGCAACGCCGCTAGATGTGCGAAGGAATTGAGGGTCTCATTATCATCGCCCAGAATCAACGATTCTGGCATTGGTTGTAGGGGTTCCCATGTGGCTGAGGACTTGAGCGGGGATTGACCCAAGGACGGTGCAAGTTCTACGGAGCTTCGTTCTTTAGCTGGGGGTATCCTGGGAGGCGAATTCGACGTGGATCTCGGCGACGAGTTCTCCTGAGATGGGTCGGTCTGTTCCGGTCGAAAATAACGATACACTTCACGAGCCCGACGACCAGCCAGATGATCTTCGCTCCGTTTGGATTCCATGGTCCGTGGTCGCTTTCAAGAGGATCGAAAGGACCGGATTGACGGGGGACAAGGCGAAGTGACGAAGCGTCTTTCGTCAACGATGGCGCCAAATTGGGCTGCCCAGGACTGCTGATAAGTTGGGCAAACAGCAAAAGGAAGCTTTTTCTTCTTCCTCACTCTCACAGACCAGGAATGCCAGCCAAAAGCCGGTCAACGGAGGAAATCGCGGGGCAGGCTTGTCTAGAGGAAATGAGGGAGCAGTCCACTGTCGTCGTGATCCATGTGAATCTCTGCGAGCGGCAAGTGGGACGGGGACGGGGGTCTAGATTGAGGTTCGACTATGGCTGCTTCGGTGCTCTCCGTTCCAGACAGAGCTCAGCGGGTTTGAACGTCACTTTGTGTGATTCGGCATGCAGAACTTTGAGTAGAGACAATGGGGAACAAAATGGATGACCCAAAGCTCTGGTTTGTGAGTGAATGAAGATTGACGATAAAGATTAAGGACGATGTCGATTCCAGGTCACGAGGGACGGCACCCGGGCACAGTGCTAGTAGTTCGTAACTTACCACGAAGACTCACTTACTGTACTCAGTTCTAACCGTGGAACTGAACAGGAGTAGATGTGTCCCTCCACACTCGAAAATTACCAGCGTATAATGCACATCACCCAGCGGCCTCGTCATCGTGCTGGCCGGGTCACGGGGTGTGCTTATTTCACGCGAAAACCCGACCGGTCGGGAAGGGGGTTTCTCGACCGTCGCCAAATGGGGGAACAATCCTGTTTTCCACGACGTGCACACTTTCTTGTTTGACCTCCAGTCGGCACATGACCCCACTCCCCTTCCCACTAGTCCAATCCGAGGTCTCCTGGCCTCGGTCAAGCAAGCCGCCAATCAAGGTTCGCTGTCACGAGAGTACGACTACTACCAGACGTCTGCTACTACTAAGGTACTAAGAAAAAGTATCCGAAGACGGTGAAAAGTTGTAGAACAGGGTAACAGGACTGGAGTCTCCTACAATGGTCCTGTTATTGTTCTGCGGCAGTCTATTTCCTACATCAAGGCTCGCTGTACCTCATGGCTCGTTCCTGATATTGCAAGGTTGCCTTTTACAACGTCGCCACTCCGTCACTCTCCATCATGTTCCCTTCCTCAATGTGGCCCGTCTCCTGCAGCGTAGGGTACACCGAGCGCCTCAAGATCGGGACTTGCACTTTCGCCAACCTTGAGGACTCTCAGCCTTATGTCAGTGATCGAGCCTTGGTCTGACTAGGCTTCGGGTACGCCTCACGAAGAGGGATAATGATGTCTTCTCCATTGACCGTGCAGGCCACAGGTCGACTCGTTCCAGGGAGCCCAAGAATCTCTCTGATCTCATCCTCCACCGAAGAAACAACTCCCATCTGTCTCGGAAGTTGGTTGTCAGTGCGAGTAAAGTGGGATCTGGAGAGATGGAGGAAGGTCTGCGCTGGCAAAATGTTTTGGGCGATCGAAGACTCCTGTGCGCATACATCACATTTATGAATTATGACGGGGTAGGCGGGTGATCTGCCGATCGCTCGATCATGTAGCCTGAGCCCGATCCCGATCAGTAGTAGTAGAATGCCACACTGGAGTCGGGATCACATGACCTCCTAACGGCGTCTGGAATCTGGGCAGGTGGGGGCTCAGCTTGGCTACCTAAAACCTAGTTTCATCACGTGATCTACGTGCCAGTCTGTGGGATTATCGTGCAGTAAGAGGAGTTGTAGAGAAAATCTCGACCACTCGGTCCAGTTTCGACCTGCAGATGAGCAATGTGGGCCACTGATGCCATCTGCCACGTGCTGGATCACAACCACTAATCGGTGCTTGGTACATTGGCCGAAGCATCATTCAAGTCGATCTATACTAGTAGAGAAAGCGTAGCACAAACTACACAGTACCGGCTAGGCACTAACACTACTCTCCACAACGTTGGGACAATCTCACAAGTACTTTGCATACCGTGAGAGGAGGAAGTTAGTTTAGCAGCAATGGCTACGGACTAGGATTGTATACTGTAAGTGATGAACGGTATATTACATTCGTTGACAGGGCCATCACCTACGTCTAGCTGTGTATCAAAAGTTGTTTCCACCAGGGACCCTTTACCTCGCTCCCTTTCTCTTTCTTAATTCGTACGATCTCATAACCTTCTTTTTGCAGAGAGACCTGCTCTAGACGGAAGAAAAGCCAAGAAACACCGGCGTCTTGGATGTCGAGCTGTGGGGGAATGTTAGCACATGAGTTACCGTTAACCAGCCAGAGAATATTCATCATGGAAAGGGCATTGGGAGACTGCTTAATTCCAACGATGTGGTGTTTGGGGTTGTTTTGTTGTGGTAGTATGGAGGTCCTAGTCCAGCGGCTCGGTGAGGAACGACTCCATGATCCAGGAATCCAGGGAGTCTGGGCAGGGTCGTCGTCTCAGATTTCCCATATCTCGGTTCACACAAAGTATACTAAGTCGTAGTACTAGTTAGACTCTGGAGTAAGTGAAGAACGAAGGTATATGTTTGTGCCGGCACAGTCAGGCCAACTGGTTCATGAATTGTAGTTTCAATTGGGCCGTTGGCTCACTGCCCTGGCGATACTCGGAGGCTGAGTCGGAGCATGACCTTCAACAGGTCTCCCGACAATGCAAAGGACGGAAATGATGGGATTGCTATCAAAGAGAGCACGGGATGTCTGTGGCAGGACCTGGGTACATTAAGTGCAAAGTAATTTAGTGATGTCCGGTGCCTGCGTATATAAAATGAGGATCGCAATTTACCTCTTGGAACAAGGTAGGAAGTAGTAGTAGTAGTAGTAGTCTCAACTTACATACATCACTGACCTAAAAAGCATTAGCGTCACTTTGAGATTAACCTTATCACAACGAACCTTACTTGCCAGGTCGATAAGGTACTTATCTGATTCCATACCCACACAACCTTACTAGATTCCAGGGTTTCAATGGCAGCCGCTCGATAAAAGCTAGTAGGTAGCTATATGTTATTCAAGTAGGTACTAGGTAGCTTAGTAGGTACCTATCTAACGTATGCCGCTACTACTAGAAAGTAGAAGTAGTGAAGTACTATGCATTTTCGCGTGTCAAGTGTGTACCCACTACCTACTTCTCTCTTTCGTCTTGCCAGATCACGCATAGCCTTTGGAACGAGGTTGCAACCATGAAGCACATGAGCTATGATGTTTCGGTCTGGCTGCGCCTAACGAGCATGCCTATCCAGTCGTGCTGCCGATTTCATGCAGCATGGAGACTAGTCACACAGCCCAGCCGGAATTTGATTGACCGATTTGAAAGGTGTGTCGGCACTTGCCATCCAGAGCCTCGTGACCGACTGTCCAGGGCTGCATTTCCCACGACAAAAATTTGAGACGTGAGAGGAAGATTGATCTGTTTCTCGAACTGTCCACTGGCTGTCAGAACTTCGCAGACGTTGCACCGGAACCTGGGCTGCCCGGCTCCGCCTCTGGAACCCGACAATCGACCCGATCCAATCTACCCGCATCTTTATCACGGGCACTGAAGGGGCCCTTGACCTCTCCTTCTTCCTCTTCCCCTCTTCTCTTCATCACCCATCCATCTCACCGTTCTCGCTCAATCAAATGGCATCACGGCAAGCACTTGGAACTTTCATCTGAATCAAGACATTGTCGCGTCCTATATTCTCGTGGCGACCACATTAACGACTGCCGTGAATACGACGACTCGGACTCGAACACCTCACCTCGATCGAGTCAGCACCAGTTGTGACCGCCCCCCCCGTTCGAATCCAACTGACCTACTCCCGCCCAAGCCCAGCCAACCTTTACCCTTTTTCCCCTCATCATCATTTACCACATCGCCATCACCATCACCCACGACCGCCTGCTCATTCAACGCACGAATGGCGGGTACTCCATTGAAGTCCACCTGAACTGAACATCCTCCGACTCGGTAAACTTATGGCCAGGCAAAGGCCCTCCGTCAACCGTCAGGACCCTCTCGAGGATTATTCCGTTTCCCCCGCAGGAGCTTCTCCCGCCTCTTCCACTTTGAGGTAGCTTACCCGCCTACATTCCTCCTCACTTCCTGCATCCAGACCACCTCACCTTTGCCCGTGCCCTCATTCAATATCCGTTTCTTTTTGCACCTCCGAGGTGTCATCGTCAACTTCCCGCGGGCCCCAGAGGAATCGATCGGTATCCGTGGGAGTGAATCTGAGCCGGCTGCGAGCATCACGCTTCCGACCGCGGGATTCAATTTCGCCTCCACATTCGCACCTCTGTCACATCATCTTTCTCGTTCACGTTCCTCATCATTGCTAGCATACAAGCCGGCTAATTTCTTCCCGTTTTCCTCGTGGGACTCGTGGGACTGACGGGGGATCTTTCTCCTTACTGGAACTCGCAATAACACGAGGAAGTTCAATTCGTTAATTCTCATGTCATCCAGAACAACTCGCTCCTCTGCGAGACCTGCTACAGACTGTCCTCCCGACGCCGACGCCGACTCCAGATCAGCTTCAACACCCGCCGCTGGCTCGGCTTCTTCCCGAAAACGCAAAGTTTCCAATCGCCGAGACCGGCATACCGACGCTCCAAACTTACCACCGACCCCTTCGTCACCTCGTCGTTCGAAACGACAGAAAACTGCCAGTGCACACACTGCCACATCTGCTGCTTCCACTGCCCCCGCACCCCGTCGGTCTGCCGCAACACGCGGTCGTGCTGCCATGTCACAGCCGGGGTACGCCTCCATCCTGACGTATGGTCTCCTGGACACAAGAGTGATTACTAACAGGTGTAAAATAGACAATCGTCTCGACCCACGGAGGATTCGAAGTCAGGGGGATCACCACCCTCGTCACGGCGAAAGTCGAACAGGAACGGTAAGCCGGCGATCTCTACTTTGATCTCTTTATTCTTTATCTGGCCAACTAGGTCGCGTTCGTGGATTTTGGCCTCTTCTGACAGGCTTCCATTATTAGATCGGCTCGCTGCAACCCAATCACCTCCCCCAAGAAGATCTAAGAAGCGCTCCACTCGGTCAGACCACGACACAATTATGCGAGATGCGGAGGAGGAACTTGACGAGGAAGACGCCCATGTCGAGACTGAAGAAACACCAACAGGTGAAAGTCATGACGACACAAATCATTCAGCCCTTGATGAAGAGGACTTGGATCCTTTCTCCTCTAATCTCTTTGGAGGTCGCGGACCAATGGGCCTGCAGAGCACTCTTCGCGCACTGAGTGGTATTATGTCTGGCATGTCTGGCCGCCTTCGTGATATTCTCTGTAATCTGAGAGCTAAGGATGACCCGTCCGTACAATTGATCGCTCTGCAAGAGCTTTCAGACCTGTTGCTCGTCTCGAACGAGGATAACCTCTCTGGGCAGTTTTCTCCCGATCCATACGTCAAAGAATTGGTCACCTTAATGCAACCCGATCAGTACGGCCAGGAAAACCCTGAAATCATGCTTTTAGCCTGTCGGTGCCTCGCGAATTTGATGGAGGCTTTGCGTGGCTCCGTCGCCAATGTGGTCTATGGCGGTGCTGTTCCAATTCTGTGCCAGAAACTCCTGGATATCCAATTCATCGATCTGGCTGAACAGGCTCTCAGTGTAGGTCTTTTGTTGCTGATGAGCACCCCTTGAAATCCAGCTCTGTGTGGAAAATTGACTAACAGACCGCGTCCAGACTCTAGCGAAGATATCTGTCGACTTTCCCGCCTCGATCGTGCGAGAGGGAGGTCTCACAGCCTGCTTGACTTATCTTGACTTCTTTCCAACGAGCACTCAAAGAACAGCTGTTACGACGGCGGCAAACTGCTGCCGTAGTCTCTCTCACGACTCCTTCCCAGTCGTTCGTGATGTGATGGGGATTCTGCTCAATGTGCTTTCCAGCAATGACCCAAAGGTCGTGGAACAGGGTTGTCTCTGTGTCTCCCGTATTGTCGAGAGCTTCAAGTACCGGCCGGCCAACTTGGAGGAGTTGATCGGTCCCGAGATGCTGAAAGCTGTCCTTCGTCTCTTACTTCCCGGTACCACCAACTTGATTGGACCCCACATTCACACTCAATTTCTTCGCGTCTTAGCAATCGTAGCGAAGGCCAGCCCACAATTGTCGATCGAATTATTGAAGATGGACGTTGTGGATACGCTTTATCAAATTTTGACTGGAATTTCGCCCCCGCAGGATGTGGATAGTGCGGGTGTCAAGATGGACAGTGTGTTGGTGATGCAGGCGTTGATCCATCGTCCACGAGAACAGGTCTTTGAGACCCTGAATGTCATCTGCGAATTGCTGCCTGGTGTTCCCGAACGGGAAATTTTCAAAACCGACGGCTTACTGAGGTCCTACTTTGACAACAGCCTATCTGTCATAGGCTTCAAGTCGTCATTTTCGACAGAAGCCACCGAAGAGCGGCGAACTTTGCTGGAGAGTCGCAAATCCGAGCTTAAACGATTCGCTATCATTCTATTCCCGACTTTGACCGACGCCTATTCCAGTACTGTGAACTTGCATGTCCGCCAAAAGGTCCTGATTGCACACTTGAAAATGCTCCATATTTTGGAGCCCCTTCTGATTGAAGATGCACTGCGTACGGTTCCGTACTCGTCTTTCTTGGCGTCTATACTTTCTCAAAAAGACCATCCCTCACTCGTCTCGCTTGCTTTACGATGTGCCGAACTTCTGGTTCAGCGTTTGGAACATGTCTATCAGCACCAATTCCACAGAGAGGGAGTCATCTCCGAGATCATGAAAATTGCGGAAACACCTTTGTCGATCGCCCCTGGAAACGCCAGTTCTATTCATGAACAACCAGCTTCCATGGGCCACGGCGAAGTCGAAGGCGCCTCTTCTGGAGGTGCTCAAGAAGTCAGGAAAACCGATCTGGTTGGTGATGAGGACGGTGATGACTTCGATGAGGACGATGATGATGATGACGAAGACCAGGAAGATGGCTCGGACTCCGACAGCTCTTCCGTCAGCGGCCGTCGCTCAGTCGCCAAGGCGGAGACAGTGCTTGCAGACCTCGTTATTCGAGATGCCCAGGCATTCCTTCGACAATATGAGGGTGGTCAGGGTGCGACTCTGCGGGCGGAGGCTGAGAAGATTCTCGACGAAATGCGGACGCTCGCAATCGAGGTCCAAGGCTCATACAAGTCGGGCAGCAACGAAGTTGCCAGTCTTTCCTTGTTTCAAAAGCTTGCCGCCTATTTCGACGGGGATGCATTGCAAAGCATCACGAGCTCAGAGCTGCTCAACTCGGGTATCATAGATGTTCTTCTCGATGTGCTTGCTGATTTAAAATCGCCTGTTTCCATCCGGCGTGCTAGGGCAGACTTCCTGCAGGCTTTCATGGGAACGACGATCTCCGAGAGAGCTCAAAGCCAGACGACTGCGACTACTGCTTTCAGCATACTGATAAGAAAGCTACAAGACTTGCTTAGTAGGACTGAGCATTTCGAGGTGATTACTGTTAGTCACAACTCGCTGGAAAATACTCGCAGCAATGCAGCATACATGCTGTCAAAGCAGCTTCGTCTTAAACTGCTTGCTGAAGAGGGCTCAGAGGTTCCTCACGCCTACAAAAATCTCATGGTCTCTATCCACGCCATTGCCACATTCAAGTCCCTAGATGACTTCCTTCACCCGCGTATTGCCATGTCGGATCGTCCTCGCCCATCGCGGACCCGTGATGCAATTCTGTCTCAGCTTGCTCAAGCAGCCAGTGCCCGGAATCACCTTGCTTCCTCAAATGTGCAGGGGGCCCCTAGCGGGAGCCTTCCAACTCGGCCTGCACCCACAAGCGGACAATCAGATGACGCCAGAGCTGACCATCAGGAGCAAACCTTCGATCCTACTCAGGGACAACGACGTATGCCTTTCATGAAAGGGGGGTTGACCATGATCATGACGACGAGCCCCTAGAGTGCGCCGATGAGCACCAGCTCAGCGATGATGAGGACGAGGAAGAGGGCGTCGATCAAAATGCTCTTGTGGACGATCTTGAAGAGGAATTGGAAGATGACCTCGGTCAAGACCCGTCAGCTGTCAACTTAGAGGTCGGGTCGTCAGGCAAGGTGACAGCCAGGAACGAAGACGGTACTCGAGTCGGAACCCCAAGTCAACCCACTTCGACTGCCAAATCCACCTCTACAGGCCCTGGCGCAGGGTCATCTCTCACTCCCGGCCATGGATCTATTGCTACTGCAGGTCGTCCATTCTCCTCGTACGCTGCGGCCATGGCTTCGGTTCCTCAAGACTGGCACATTGAGTTTTTCGTTGACGGGAAACCAGTCTCCAGCGACACGACTGTTTATCGCGCCGTGCATCACAATCGCGAGCATAACAATGAGAAAACTAAGAATGTATGGTCTGCGATTCATACGGTCACTTACCGCCGTGTGCCGGGTCCGCCTCCGCCAGAGCCTTCAACACTGTCGCCCAGCGGTCAAGGCAAATCTTCGGAGGACGATGATCTAGAAATGCCAATGTCCCTCAAGAGAGACGATATAACCGCTTCAATCCTGCGCTTACTCCGCGTGCTCCACGAGATGAATGCAACGATAGATGACATCTTGGTGGATACACGAAATCTTGTCACTATCAGCCCCGAGCCATTGTCACAGTTCATCAATACGAAGCTCACAGCCAAGGTGAATAGGCAGCTCGAGGAACCTTTGATTGTGGCGAGTAGCTGTCTTCCCAGCTGGAGCGAGGACCTGGGCCGTCTGTTCTCGTTCCTGTTCCCGTTCGAAACACGACACCTCTTCTTGCAGTCTACGGCCTTTGGTTATTCTCGCGCGATGATGAGATGGCACAATTCTCAAAGCGCCGACGACAGTCGTCGCGATTCGCGCCGCGACGATCGACCATTCCTTGGCCGGCTTCAGCGCCAGAAAGTGCGAATTTCGCGTTCTCGTATTTTGGACTCTGCTATGAAAGTCATGGAGCTCTACGGGTCTTCGCCAAGTGTGCTCGAGGTGGAATATTTCGAAGAAGTCGGGACCGGTCTAGGCCCCACGCTTGAGTTCTACTCCACCGTTTCGAAGGAGTTCTCCCGAAAGAAGCTCAAGATCTGGCGGGAGACTGACACCAGCGCAACGGCTGATTACGCTTTCGGAAAACGTGGTCTGTTTCCCGCGCCAATGAGTGAAGAGCAGGCCTCTCAGGAAAGTGGCAAAAAACAGCTGGGCGTTTTCAAAGTCCTGGGAAAGTTTGTCGCGCGCTCCATGCTTGACTCGCGAATTATCGATATCTCCTTCAATCCGGCATTTTTCAGAATTGCGGACACCCTCTCCTCTGTGGCACCTTCACTGGGTACGGTGAAATGTGTCGACGAGGATCTCGCCAAGTCCCTTTTGATGCTAAAACAATTCGTTTCGGCTAAGGAGACAATCTACAATGACAAGACCATGTCCACGGCCCAAAAAGCACAGGCCGTCAGCGACATCCAGATCGATGGAGTACGAGTCGAGGACCTGAGTTTGGACTTCACCTTGCCCGGATACCCCAACATTGAACTTATCCCAAATGGGTCCAATGTCCCACTCACCATTGAGAACGTTGATCAATATGTGGAGAATGTCATCGATATGACACTTGGTCGCGGTGTTCGTCATCAAGTAGACGCTTTCCGGGCGGGTTTCTCTCAAGTCTTCCCGTTCTCGGCTTTGAGTGCATTCACACCAAATGAGCTTGTCATGCTCTTCGGACAAGCAGAGGAGGATTGGTCCATTGAGACACTGATGGACTCAATCAAGGCCGATCACGGTTTCAACATGGATAGTAAGAGTGTACGCAATCTGCTGCAGACCATGTGCGACTTGAATTCGCAAGAGCGCCGCGATTTCCTTCAATTTGTGACAGGAAGTCCCAAACTCCCTATTGGCGGTACGTTCCCAGCTCACATCTTCCCTTTCCATGACTTTAAGCAGCTAATGTACTTTGAGCAGGCTTCAAAAGTCTCACTCCGATTTTCACCGTCGTCTGCCGACCAAGCGAACCTCCGTACACGCCTGATGATTACCTCCCCAGTGTTATGACTTGTGTGAACTATCTCAAGTTGCCCGACTATAGCACTCTTGAAGTTCTTAAGCGGCGATTGTCCGTTGCCATTAAGGAGGGTCAAGGCGCATTCCACCTTTCCTAAACTCACTGGTCACAAACTCAGCGAGGCTCATCATCTCCCTCTCACGTGCCTCGTGTTCTGCAACCCGATTACCCATTCATCCATCCATCGACCGCGCCGGCTGCGCTGGTTTCAGGAGTGGTTCACCCTGCCTTTGTCCGTGTTCTGTTCCACGTTATATTCCGGACAGAACAGAAATATTATGATGCGACGTTTCCCTCTGCTTTGATATTCAATTCCCCATTGTTAAGGAAGGGTTCATTTATTCCTAGTTATTTGCTGTACCTTCCTTAAAGGTCATGGTCCCAGGGCAGACGGCGTCGATCGGGCCTCGTGTTCTGTTTTTCCCTCAACTGCATCGAGCTGATATTAGATAGCAATGAAAGCATTCATATTTTCAAGGTCTCGTGGTTGTTTCAATCGAAGAAGGATTCATTATACATTATAATACTATTGTGGGTAGATAGGCATTGCCCGTTCAAGGTGCCTCTCACGTCGACCCCATCAGGTTCGGTAGACTGACACCATTGACTTCAAGAACGCCGTGTTAGTAAATGTCGCCATTCTTGGAATCATGACCTCTTCCAGAGCGGCAGCCATGACTTACATCGGCAAATTTGGGCTCCACAAACAAAGCCCTCGCTTCTGACACCATCACCGCGTCTCCGTTATCCTCACTCAACATGTCACAGCCCTGAGCAATGCTCGTGTCATTCACCGGCAGACTCAAGGCCAAAGGCACATATGTCATCTTTCCCTCGACCCAGGCCTTTCGCCCTTCAACCTTGGTGGTCTGGGCGCGCAAGACGTACAATCGATCCGGCAAAGCAGGCTTCCGGAAATCAACGTTCAAATTAGCCGTCATGCCTAATCCACTCGGAAACGCAGCCGAGACACATCTCGCGAATACCTCGTCGAATAACACTGAGAGCAGACCGCCATGGACAAAGCCAGGGTGACCGCATAGATCGCGACCAATATGGAACACGGACACGACGCTGCTGGCGCGAGTAGATTTGCCGGAACCGGACTCAGACTCGGACTTCTTGGATGAAGTCCACATATACGGCGCTAGTGTAAGCTTGCCGCTGCCGGCTAGGCTTCCCCCGACGAAGTGGTGCTGTCGAATCGCGGGCGTAATTAAAAGGTGTGGGCGTGATTCCTTGTAAGTCTTGCGAGACTGACGCAGGGACTGCACGAGTGGCATCTGAGAGATGAGAGCATCGAGGGCGGATTCATCCGAGCTGGCTGTTTTCGACTGCGACTTTGAGGGTGTCTGCGTTGGTGTATAAAAAGGCGATTGTCCGGCCTGGGATGACACTGTGCCCTGGCTCTGAGGAAGTGCTGGTTCATGAACAACGGCCGAGCGCGAGGGGCCCTGTTGGTGAAGTCGAGCAATTGGCACCGATGGTAGAACCGTGGACTTGACTGAACGTGCTTTGGAGGTGCGCATAAGCGTCCTCGTAATTTGTGAAAATGTCGACATGCTGCTGTTAATTGCCACAAAAATAAGAGTGACCTTTGTTGGGTAGACTCTGGAACTATTGAGAGGATATTGGGAATTTAGTCAATCGTCACGAATGCTCAAAACCCAAAAGATCATCACAACTTACCGAATACTCGGTCACCGCGCTAATGCACAGAGTTTGACTTTAGCCGTACACGCGGGATAGTAGGAAAAGAATGATCGACTTGATAGACAAGGGCTATGTGAAAGTTTTGAAGTATAAGAAATTATGACCGAGTGTTTTGACAAGAGCCTTTCAACTCCGAAGACAAAAATTGAGTGTCAAGTCAACTACCCAACGAAAAAAGATCTTCAGGCCGGTAATGCTCCCTTCCCCACCGATGAGATCATTCGGCACTTTTTTGCGGTATCCATTTCTTCCTCTCGTTCGTGGACTCTTATTTTTTTTCCAGTCTCGCCTTTGCAAGTGGGGCTTGAAGAGCCGAGTTTCGGCGGGCTTTTCGGGCAACCGTCGAGGCTGGCGGTCTCGGCATGCCGATAGGATGGCGAGATAAGATAAGCCCCCACGTGGCGCTCGTTCTCGGATCAGATTGGAACACCTGCGGACTGCAGACTAGCGGAGATAGTCACTAGGTACGCTCTTTGTTCAATTCAGTAGCAGACACAATCAATGTGAGTTCGGTCAGTAGACTGATATGTCGACTTCAAGAGCCAGGGAGAATGTATTTGAAGAATGTGCATCAAGTATGTACATCTAAAAGTCCAAAGGATCCAAATGGCCGAGGAACGAATCATTTCCCTCACCACGCAAAAGTGCTTCGATATCAATGCGGCCGGCTGTCAAATAGCGCTCGCTGACCCCGATGTTCACCCGCTGCGAAAGTTGATGTTTCAATTCTGCGCGGAGTGCCCCCAATTCCGCCTTGGTGATGCTGCCCGCCTCCTTTTCTTTTTGATGACGTCCACCACCACGTCCACGGCCCTTGCCCTTGGATTCATCAAATTCTTCACTGTCGTATTCGACACCGAGATCCTCGGCTGCTGCGCGGAGCCAATTATCCTCGGAGGATATCTTTTCTTTCGCAATTGTCGAGTCGGTGATCTTCCGAGCAAGTTCAATGCGATCACGGACACGGGAGACCACGCGTCGATCGATGTCAAGGGACTCTAGTGGGAGCTTTTTCACAGGGCCCTTCTTGGCATCTTGTGTGTGAACTTTGGCGGCAAGACGTGCGACGCTGACGACCTCTTCAGGGGCGCAGATGATCACACTCTTACCGACAGCGCCCGCACGAGCAGTACGTCCCGATCGATGGACATATGTGTCAGCGGTACGAGGCGCGTGGTAATGAATAACACAGTCGATACCCTTGATGTCCAAACCGCGAGCTGCGACATCCGTAGCCACGAGGATGGAGCTAGGGTTCGAGGTAGGCGAAGAGAAGCGTTCAACGGAGCGCAGACGAGCTTTTTGTGCCATCGATGAGTGAAGAGCGAGGGCTGGAAGCTGAAGATTTTGCAGTAATTGCGTGAGGCGGCGGACTGCGGAGATGGAGTTCGTGAAGACGAGAGTGCGATGTTTGGGATAGTACAGAAGAAGGGCGTAGAGATATAGATCCTTTCACTGGGTCAGTAAGGAAGCACGAGTGGTACGAAGTTATCGTAGGAACTTGTATATACCTTCTCCATAGCAGGACACTCAACAATTCCCTCCTTGAGACCCGAGGCCATTTGCTGCACCGGGTTAACGTCAATGAATTTGGGCTTTTCTTCTCGGAAGTTCAGTTTCTTGAGCAGATACTCCATGGACTCCTTTTTATCCATGAGGTCACCGCCAGTCCAACGGCTCTTGCCGGCCAGCTTCTGTTGTAGATCACGGTGGAAAGTGGCAGAAAAGACAAGAGTCTGACGAGCAGTTGGCTCTTCATCCTCAGTCTTCGCCTCCTCGTCCATATCCGGGAAGTCACCCTGCTCCACCCGATCTAGAGCACCCAATATTTCTTCAACTTCTTTGAAATGTCCCTCGCTGAGCAAACGATCGGCTTCGTCGACCACTAGGAACTTGATGTCCTGCATCTTGCGGATCAATCCTGAACCCGTGCTCAGGATTTCCCATACTCGTCCAGGGGTCCCGATAACAATGTCGGCGGTCGAGAGTTGCCTTTGCTGTTTATGGATGGACAGACCACCGGTCAAGAGGGCGATACGTGCGTCGGCGTCCGGGGCGTTCGTGATGAGATCACCAATGTGCTTTGCCAGCTGATGTGCCAACTCTCGTGTAGGGGAGAGAATCAGAGCCATTGGTTTGGTCTCGGTCCTTTTCTGCTCATCCCCAAATTGGCCTCGCGTCTCGAGGTAGTGCTCGAAAATCGGGATACCGAAAGCAAGGGTTTTACCGGAACCTGTTGAGGCCTTACCGACCACATCATGACCGTCCAAGATGGCCGGAATACAGGAGCTCTGCACGGTTGTCGGAGAAGTGAATTTGAGTTTTGAAAGACTTGTGAGGGTTTCCGGGGACAAGCCCAGCTTGTCCCACGCTGAAACGTCAACGCCGTCATCATCCTCCGCCTCTTCCAGTGCTGCGAAGGACAACCCTGACTTAATTTTCGTATTTTTTGTTGTAGTAGCTTGCGTAGGCTTTGCCTCCTTGCCCTTCGTATCCTTGGCCTTTAGCTCCTTGTTTTTCTTCTTCTGCGATTGTTTGGTTTTCGCATCGGCGTCTGCAGCATTGGCCACTGGCTCCTTTGATTCGGTGTCGCTGATGCCACCCCATTCCTCGCCGTCGTCCTTGAATTGCGTTTTTTTCAAGATTGATTTCCTTCCGGCGCCTTCCTTGGCCTATTCATCATAGCTTGTTAGCTTCGCAACCGTAAACGGTACCGCTTAGAACGCACCTTGAATTGGACTTCTCCGCCTCCTGAAGCTCGGATAATGTCCACGCCATCAATTTCCTCCAGGCCGAGAAATCCAGTTGCATCTTCTAGGCGATCTGGTAAAGAGACTTCCTTCCAATTCAAGTCGTCGATGCCGACCACGCCATCCCAGGAAGCATCGCCCTCGACTGCTGAAGCCTTCGCAGCCTTCTTCCGCTTCTTCAGCTCGGGCAACTGACCCTTTGAATCGCGAGCTCTTTTTTGACCCATGACTCCAGGAGCGAGTAATTCTATATGTGCTTTGCAACGTTGTATCGACAAGCTGGGAAAAAGCTGGTCCAACCAGTCGCATCGGAAAAAAAGCGGCAGAAATGTTCCGCCTTGCAAATCTTATCGGAGACGCTCCCCACCTTAAAATTACTCCGGGACGGAGGCCCCGACAAGCGCGGCGCGGTCTTTCTTTACTTCCAAGTGCTGCTGGGTCGCATCGGGTCTTGTGATCGTGATGGGGAAGTCTTCAAAGGATAAGCGCGATGCCTATTATCGCCTGGCCAAAGAGCAAAATTGGCGCGCTCGATCCGCGTTCAAGCTGATTCAGATTGACGAACAATTTGATCTTTTCGAGTATGAAAATCCCGGCCGCGTGACCAGAGTTGTGGACCTTTGTGCTGCACCGGGCAGCTGGAGCCAGGTCCTTAGTCGCGTGTTGATCAAGGGCGAGAGCTTTGGGCGGCGTGCATGGGTCGCCAAAAAGCACAGGGAGAAATTTTTCCTCGACATCGCCGACCACGAAGCGGCAGGGGGTGATGTGAGGGTAGAGATCCCATTTGGAGAAAGCGACCCGACTTCTGAACTGAAACCGCGTGAGAACGTCAAAATTGTTTCTATCGATCTACAGCCTATGGCGCCACTCGAAGGAATCACTACTCTCAAGGCCGACATTACCCATCCATCGACAATCCCACTTCTTCTGCGAGCCCTAGACCCTGAGGCATATGAATCTTCCTCGGCGCCATCACAATCAGAATCACAATCAAGCCCACCAGTGGCTGTCAAGCAACCCCATCCGGTAGATCTGGTGATTTCTGATGGGGCCCCGGACGTGACAGGTCTGCATGACCTGGATATTTACATTCAGTCTCAACTACTATATGCCGCGCTGAACCTTGCCATGGGAGTATTGCGACCAGGCGGCAAGTTTGTTGCGAAAATCTTCCGAGGCCGCGACGTTGATCTGCTGTATGCTCAGTTGCGTACGGTTTTTGAGCGGGTCAGCGTCGCGAAACCTCGTAGCAGTCGTGCAAGTAGTCTGGAAGCTTTCGTTGTTTGTGAGGGCTTCATTCCTCCCACCAATGATCATGGTCTGGTTGGTGTGGCGGCTCTAAGGAACCCGCTATTTGGCGGGGCTGCAGCACCTCAGCCCTTCTCAGAGGACGGCGACATCGCTGTTGAGGTGCAGGAGCAAATTGATGAAGATGCCAATCCTCGATCACTACTGACAGGTCTAACGTCAGAGGGAAATACTGCTGGTCATTCTGTCAAGGTGCAACACCTGCACTCGTCAACGCTGGAGGATCAGCCATCTCCAAGCAGGATTCAACCCAAGTATGCCGCGGATCATCGATGGATCCCTTCATTCATAGCCTGCGGTGATCTGTCGGCTTGGGACGCGGATGCGACATATACATTACCACCCAACTATGTCACACTAGATCCGGTCCAACCTCCTACAGCACCTCCCTATCGGAAGGCGCTAGAGTTGAGACGACAGATGGGAGGCGCCTACGGGAAGACGAAGGTCCGAATTTGGGATCAGGCATGAGTGAATGTACTATACCAGAGCATGCACCAAATGATTTAATGACAACACTCTATCCAAGAGGCCCACTCAGACTGAGCATCGATACAAATAGGAAGACTTGCTAGTAGTAAATCTCGAGCAATCCTTTCTCGATTGAGTCTGGCAGATGGCTGGTCGGTCTGCATTGGCGCCACTGGGGCATATGCCCAGAAGGCGGTACATCATAGATGCAGAATGAGAACTTGCAAAAAGAAAGAAAGTCTCTGAAAACGCAGACATTAAGTAGCTGGTCACATTCATGATTCTAGTAGTAGGATCTTGGACGTGAATGACTGGCAAAATTGCAAAAAGGAAATGCTCACTGCCAGATTTGAACTAGCGACCTCGTGATTACTAGTCACGCGCTCTACCAACTGAGCTAAGCGAGCTAGTTGGATGATGGGTCCCCGCATTTATGTTATATAAATAAAAATCCCGTTTGCTCGAACACTGCTACACAATTGAGCACTGCTAGTTGTATGGTTTTCTCTCCAGTTTGTACATGAAGATGTGGCGACCTTTAATAGCTCCTCTGATCGCATAGGGTAATTCTCACCATTCTATTAATTTCCTGTGTGTTCCCAAAGCCTAGATTGTCAATGTTTGTTGGAGATGGACCACATGCAGAGTCCTCAGGTTGCCGTGTTGGATCCTTGAACTCCAGGATATACCATCACATCCTGGGCCGGGCTACCTGGCTGGCCCTGCACTACTTATCCAATTGTCCACAGTCCACCGCTATTCACCTCCATGAATATTCTCTACTCATCAATGACCGTCATATCTCAAAGAGCTCCCTCACCAAGAGCCTCTTGGATAGGCTTTATCAACCACATAATATTCCGACAGGTATAGAACTATAGATTCCAAAGGCTGAGAGAGTGTATGTGCGCGCGCGCGAAGAACTGCCGAAGGCTGGGAGCTGAAAGAGGATCATTTGTGGTTACTAACCATCGATCTTGCCGTCGACCTCCATCCCCCATTCTTGGATCATGGTGAGGCAGCGGCCTCTTTTCCCAGTGCGATGATCTGGCTGCCGTCGACACGCCACACCTTCTCGCTGCCAGCCGGGACATCTCCCTCCAGGGCCCTAAGACCCGCCTTCACAGCAGCTCGGGCGATGACATCCGAGTCCTGCGCCCAACCATCCTTCAATCCCGAGTGCAGCTTTCCAGCCCATCCGGCGATAAAGCGTACAGCTGCCTCCAGAGGACGACTTTCCTCGCGCGTACCCGAGATCAAACCGGGCCGCACAATGACTGTGCGATCAAAGCCAAGCGCTTTGACGTCCTCCTCGATCTCACCCTTCATGCGGGTGTAGGGAATTGACGAATCCTTGCTGGCATTTGCGCTCGAGATCAGCACGTACACCTTGACTCCCGCATCACGGGCAGCCCGTGCGAGCTCGATGTTCAAGCCATGCTCGATCTTGTACTGATTTTCAAATCCGCCCGCATTGGCCCGGGTGGTGGCGAAAGAGGAGATGAAGACGTCGGGGGTGGGAGACAACGCAGATAGTTGGGAAGCCCAGGTTTCGGTCTTGTCGGACACAAAGGCCGTGAGCTTGGACTGGGGAGCGCTGGAAGCTGCGTTGGGCGTCCGGCGGGAAAGTGTGTCTACTCGAGTTACACCAGGATGAGCGAGCAGGCTGGTGAGGATGTGGGATCCCTGATTATGTAGTTAGTGAGAGTATTACGGTGAGTTGCACGAGGGGATAATTTGGAGGGGGGGTATCTTGGGGGGAGGCGGAAACCACCAAGAAATTGTTGATGCAAAGAGCCGCAGAGAGAACCTCCCACGAGGACTTACCACCATGCCTGTGCACCCGATCAGCGCCACGTTTGCCATGTTTCTCCGATTCGAAATTCTCCGATCTCTTGCAAGTTGAGAAGGTTCAACGTACAAAGGGTGAGTATTCTCTACGAAAGATTTAGCTCCGGTCTGAGCTTTGCCCCAACTCCCGTCCGGGCTAGATTCCCTTTTTTTAACCTTTGGCTCCAGCACTGCCGACCGAGGATGTCCCGTCCCCAGTCGGCCGAGGCGAGGACTCTCCACGACGAGTATGGGAAATTTGACTTTTCAGCTGAAATCGATTCTAGGCCTTTCAATCTTAGGATAGGAAGCATGTCGCGTGTGTCAGGTTCTTCCAGGTTGTCACGCCCACTTTATTCAGTCGGTACATCGGCTTATGCGTTTGGAGAAATGACTCGCAGGAAAGACGCGCTCGATTGGATTACAAATTTATTTAAATGATGAACCTCCGGTTATCAAATGAGCCTAGGCGCATGGCTTACGAGGAATAGATGTGAGATAGAGGATGAATCAATTTTAAAAATCAGATCTTGGACGACTGTGACAGTTTCTTCTCTTGCGCTTGATAAATCTTGACCAGTTGGCGCACTGAGAGGTCCAGCAAAACATCCTCGGATCCACCAGGGATACGAGCGCCGGGAACATCCCGCAGGATCGCTGTGAGAGAGAATCTCGAGTTAGCGCTGCAGGTACACAGAACGAGAAATGAATGTAAAACTTGAACTGTAAGATTATGCCCAGCGAACAACTTACCTTCAACAAGCTCGCCCTGGCCGGCTTGAGTGAATCCATTGCCACCGAACAGAAGCACGGCCACTTGAGCACATTCATTCAGTACCATCGCGGACTTGGCCTTGGCCATAGCAGTTAGACCTCCGAGTTGCAGATCCCCTTCTTCCTTACTGAGGTGACACAGCTGATACAAGATCTGCTCGACCCAAGCAGACATGGTCTCCAGCTCAGCACCTGCTTTGGCCAAGCGATGTCGCACCACAGGCTGGTCCATCAAGGTCTTGCCAAAGGCTTCCCGCTTGAGGCAGTATGAAAAGGCAGCAGAGAGAGCCACGCGAGCGGCACGAGTCACACCAATGGCAATGACAAGCCGCTCGTGGTTGAAGTTGGTCATGATGAGACGCATGCCTTGGCCCTCTTTGCCAATGAGATTGGAGACCGGCACCTTCACATCATCAAGCTCAATGTAGGTGGTACCACCAGCAACTTGGCCGGCGACCTTCAATCGTCGCATCGTCACGCCTGGATGATTCTTCAGGGGCACGACCAGCACTGACAGACCCGAAGGCCCGGGCCCACCCGTCCGTACAGCCATTGTGGCATAGTCAGACCAAATACCGTTTGTGATCCTTGACAGCGAGATTTTAGATACAAATTTCCGCTCGACGTATTGTCATTATGAGGGAAAGCTCACCATTTCTTGGTTCCATTGATGATGTAGTATTTTCCATCTGCACTCTTCGTGGCAGTGGTGACAATGTTCGCAACGTCACTGCCAGCTTCTGGCTCAGTGATTGCAATGCATGCGCGCTTTCGGCCAGTCAAGAGGTCAGGCAAAAATCGTTCCTGGAGTTCTTTGCTTCCGAACTTGACGATGGGCGGGATGCCAAAGGCAAACCCAGCGTTGAGAGATCCTCCAGGTCCACTTAGGCCGGAACGATTAAGCTATGATGTGTTCGATTAAGAGGTAAGCCCCTGAAACTGAATCTCGTGTATCAATCCCGGACACTGGAACTCATATCATCGGCTCACCTCATCGCAGTAGATTCCGGTATAGATGTAGTCCCAATCCTCTACCTTGACACCAAGGATGTCATCAATCCCCAATCTTTTGAGCCAGTCCACGGGCAACGGAGCGGGCATGTTCGGTAACAACATATTGTATTTGCAGAACGTATGGAACACATGCTCTGGGACTGTACCCAGTTTCTCCCATTCCATGGCATGTTGAATCAAATTCTCCCACATGAACCTGCGGCATCGCTTCTGGAATTCGCGATGTGCGTCTGTGATATACGGGGACGGAAGACCACGCAAGTAGGGAGGCTCCGAGAAGGGAACCGGATTGGGAGAATTGTCCGCCATTTTCAAAATTGTGACTTGTCGTGAGAGTGATCAACTTCTTCGAGCCAAAGGCCCTGGGTTGATGTTCTGATGTTTTGGTTATGTACTCCACTCGGCCTGGCCTGAGGTGGACTACGAAGGGCTGAGCTTCTCCGCATTCCCGCATGCTTTCCCCAACTTTGTGCCGCCTTTCCGACCGAGCCTCGGTGCATGGACTTGTACATCACGTGAACTCGAGTATTACTAGTAGTTCAGTAGTAGTACGAAGTTGATTGTTTCCCATCAGATCGTCCACCTGGCCATGAGGCTCGAAAAGAGATTCTCATGTAGGATACTAGATCAACCCACATAGTGGCATACGCTTGATCTAAGAAGAATTACACTATCAGCACGATCATGAGGAAGATGCGTCGAATTACATTCAAAAAAAAGACCATGCAAAGTTCGATGTGAGAAGGCCATCCCAGAAGACCATTCCAAAGGACACTCCAAAACAGCATACAAGAAGACCATGCATACAAACTCCAAAAGGCCTTGCCTGATGATCGGTCCAAAGGACCCGTGAGATTCCTATATAGCCTACTGCACCAGGTATCATGCCCCTGAGAGCCACAGCAACAGTCAATTCAGACTACGGAACCTTGGCCTCTCAGCTTGCTGTCTGAGTGTCTCGAGTTCGATGCGTTTGTTCCGGGGGTGCACTTCTTGGGATTCGGCGGTCGTACCGACCTCGATGCCAAGCCCCTCGGATGCACCGATCACATCATTGCTTATCGATAAGCTACAAAGTCGCCTTCCGATGCCGGCAATACTTATCGATAACGAAATTGCGTGATTGCGTGCTCTCCGCTAGTCCTGATTAGGCAACATAGTCTGGGGGGTTTACTACTATACGACTGACAGATTTCCAAGTCTCATGGCCCTCTTCGTTTGCGCGATTCTTTTCTGTGGGTTGACTTCTTTTCTTGTCAATTAGTACGACTTTTGCTTCTTTTCAAGCAGTATCGGACAAGAAAAACCGTCGAAATCATGGCGGTACCAAAGTCAACTACTCTGTCTGATCTGGCAGGCCCTACTTATACAACTGCCCAGACATTGATTCAGCAAGTGGCGTATTTGCTGAGCGACAAGATCTTCTCATACTCCCCGGAGACGTTCGATCTCGATGCATCATTGCGCAAATGGTCAGCTGCCCAGGAAACGAAGACCAACGGCGAGTCTCCTGTCGTGAACACATTGGAAACTCGCCAAGGTGCCGGGAACCTGGCTCTGGGCTATCTGTTCTCTCAGGACTTCGACCTGAAGAAACGTCATATTCCCCAGGGAATTGTTGCTTCCTCTGCGACCCTTCCATACATGCGTTCCGCGTTGGAGCAGCTCTCTCTGCTCTACTCCGTCGCCAGCCCCGTGGCTGCTCACGTTGCCGCCGTCGACTACACCAGTGATGAGGGCCTCGTTTCCGACTACGTTTCAGCGCTCGCCTTGGCCGAGGACCTTGGCTTGGGACTAGTCAGCAGTGGCTCTGCTCACGAGTCCCAGCACATGGCACTTCTCACCACCTTGCTGGCCTCCGTCTTGCCCACAATCCACATCTATGACGGTGTCCGGGTCGGCCGTGACACCACTCGTGTTATTGATGTCTTGGACAAGGAGGGTGTGACCCGCACCTATGAGGCTGTTCGCAAAGCCCTCGATGACTCTCGGAACCGCCATCTTGATGCCCAGGGCAAGCTTTTGGAAATCCTGAAGGGTTTGAACGGCGAGCTGGGCACCGACTACAGTGCCTTTGAATACCACGGCCATGCAGAACCTGTCTCTGTATTGGTCGTATTTGGCACTGTCGAGGCGGCCCTTGCGACTCAGATTGCACGCTCACTCGCCAAGAACGGTATTCCCATTGGTGTGGTCAATGTCCGCGTGTACCGCCCCTTTATCGAGGAAGAATTCATGCGTGTGCTTCCCAAGACCACCAGAACTGTGGGGGTTCTTGGCCAGGTTCCCAGCGAGCAATCCGTTCAAGAGGAGGGCGTGCACTCTGCGCTGTTTGAGGACGTCCTTGCCTCTTTGACTTTCGCTACCGACCGTGAACATACTGCAGTGTGCGAGGAGATCAAGTACTCTCGGGCTCAACGATGGGATCTGGTCAGCATTGCTGCCACCTTCCAGCGCATCTTTGACAAACCAATTTTGCCTGTCAACGGTGCCAGCAATGGATCCTCTCCTCTGCAGCTTCTGGACCCTGCTACTGTTCAGGAGTATATCTTCTGGGACGTTGACACCTCGGTCACTGATGAGGCTTCCGTTACTCTGAGCCAGGCCCTTGCTGCTGATTCTGCCAGCAATGTCACGGTCAGCAAAGTGAACGACAACCTCATTCAGGGTGGAGCTATCCGAGTCGACATCCGCAAGAGTGCCAAGATCATCGACGCTCCTTACGCCATCGCGACTGCCGACGTCTCTTATGTTGGTAACATTGCTCTCCTCAACGACGTCGATGTCCTTGCCTCCATCAAGGACAACGGTAAGCTTATTCTTAATGCCCCCGGCGTCAAAGACGAGGATCTCGAGAAGAAGCTGCCCGTGGCTTTCCGTACTGCCGTGACCCAGCGAGGCATCTCGCTCTTCGTCGTCGACCCAACTATCGCCGAGGACTCATCATTGGAGCGCGAGATTCTTCAAGCCGCATTCATCCGTGTTGCCCTTCCCGCTCAAGAGGGTATCGCCATAAAGAAGCTGGCTTCCATCTCCATCAATGCAGAGTCGTTGGAGAAAGTCAGCAAGGAACTCGAGAAGATCTTGCGGGAAATCGAGATTCCCGCATCCTGGAAGGAGTCTGAGGATGCCAGCCAAGTGAACGAGCTGCCCGCGGATATCAACCCCAATAGCTTTGTTGCGTTCGATAAGGAGGAGTCCGAGCCCCCTACTCTCCTCAAGGATTGGGAGACTGCCGCCCGTGGCCTTGCCTTCAAGGAAGCCTTTGGCACTAGAAGCGCTCTTCGCCCTGACTTGTCCACAAAGACTTTCACAGTACACGTCAAGGAGAACCGGCGCCTCACCCCTGTCACGTATGACCGCAACATCTTCCATATCGAGTTTGATCTGGGTGATTCTGGCTTGACATACGACATCGGAGAGGCTCTGGGTGTCCATGCCGAGAACGACCCCGAGGACGTGATGAACTTCATCAAGTTCTACGGGTTGAACCCCGATGCTATTGTAGAGGTGGCTCGCCGTGAGGATCCCGCCGTGCTCGAGAACCGCACTGTGTACCAGGCTCTTGTGCAGAACGTTGACATCTTCGGCCGTCCCCCCTAAGCGCTTCTATGAGGCTCTCGCTGAATTTGCCACCGACCAGAAGGAGAAGACCGATCTCCTTACCCTTGGAGGCCCCGATGGCGCTGTGGAGTTCAAGCGTCGTGCCGAGGTTGACACGATCACCTTTGCCGATGTTCTTCTCGAGTACCCCTCTGCTCACCCGGACTTCCATGAGATCGTGCGTCTTGTCGGGCCTTTGAAGCGTCGTGAGTACTCTATTGCTTCGTGCCAGAAGGTCAGCCCCAACATCGTCGCCTTGATGATTGTTGCGGTTACTTGGACCGATCCTAAGGGCCGTGACCGCTTCGGTCTTGCCACTCGCTATCTGAGCCGCCTTCAGCCTGGCACGCCCGTTAGTGTCAGCGTCAAGTCCAGTGTCATGAAGTTGCCTCCCAAGTCTACTCAGCCTTTGATCATGGCTGGTCTGGGTACCGGTCTTGCACCTTTCCGAGCCTTTGTCCAACACCGTGCCCTTGAAAAGGCCCAGGGTAAGGAGATCGGCTCTGTTCTGCTATACATGGGCTCCCGCCATCAGCGCGAGGAGTACTGCTATGGTGAGGAGTGGGAGGCTTACCAGGCTGCTGGTGTCATCACTCTTCTGGGAGCGGCCTTCTCTCGTGACCAGCCTGAGAAGATCTACATCCAGGACCGTATGCGTCAGACTCTGCCCGAGATCATCCAAGCCTACATTCGCGAGGAGGGCGCCTTCTACCTTTGCGGTCCCACTTGGCCGGTTCCTGATGTCACCGCAGTCTTGGAGGAAGCTATCGCTACTGAGGCCAAGAGCACTGGCAAGAAGGTTGACACGCGCAAGGAGATTGAGAAGCTCAAGGATGAGGAACGTTACGTTCTGGAGGTGTATTAGACATTTCATTGGCCATCGTGAAAACCACGGAGAGGCAGGCGGCTGCATCTCTTCCTGTCTGCTCCGTTTTTGATTGTTTGTTTATAGACCCATTTGCAAAAGAATCATGAATTTGAATGACATACGTGAGTGCTATACTGTAAATGCTATGTATTACTTTCATCAGTAACCTTGTATCCCTCGCACCTTGCGTCTCGCCGTCTACAAGCGATCGCCTTCATTCACGTTTAACTCCAGTGCCCGTGACTATCAATGTCGTTGCAATACTCCGATTCAGTTGACAGGACGGCCCCTTGTCGGCCCAAGAATCTCGCTTGGAATGATTGTGGATTCAGCGGTCAATCCACAGTTATTGGAAGTCACTCACTTGAAGATTGTACAAAGTTTGTCAATTATAGCCACTGATCCGTGGACTTGAAAATATCTAGATGACATGAGACATGAGAAAAAGTAAAAGAAATGCTGATCGGCCCATACTTCGAAAAACTCCCATCTTACGCTTAATGACGAGACACATGAGTACCATCTTCCTTCACGTCGATCTTGCTGCCCTTGCTAGGGTGCCCGCGTTGACTCGAAGCGTCTCTGCCCGCATTGCGCGAAGGTCCTCCTTCCTGGGCTCCTCTCCATTTGCTCGCCTCCTTGTTGGCAGCACTCATGTTCAGGGTTCCCTTTTCGCCCTTCGTCCGCGACTCTTGCTCTGTGGCTTCCAGCTCACTCTCAGGCTTGGTGGTGGAAGGGTCAAAGGCCGTGTCGTGCTTGGCGATCTCGTCGTGAGTCGCAGTGTTGGTCGCTTCGGTGTTCTGAGGGTCAAGCTTCTCGCGGTCAAAGTCTCGGCTATCCTTGAGCAAGCGAGGCGCAACAATAAAGGTGCGGCAATTGGCAGCAGGGCGGGGCACCCAAATCGCTGAGTGGACGGACTGGATTGGCCGAATGCCGTGTCGAGCGCTCAGGATGAGGCTCTTTCGCATCATCGTGTGGGTTGGTATCAATTGCGATCTGAGAGTGTAGAGCGTAGACTTGATGTTTCAGCTGCGGAAGATGTCTCTGTAGGGGGCCTCCGAATCACTGCGAGTGGATTGTTTTCAATGGAAAGAGAAAGTGTCATTCACTTAGAAGAAGATGAAGATGTTTTCGAAGCTTTGTGTCGAATGCCTTGTTCCGAGTGTCACGGTAGGTAAGGTCGAAAAGAAAGAGCCAATCATGGTGACGTCATTCCCGACGCAACCCAAGGAGGTAAATGTGGAGAATGTGTTCTGGTTCATCCCCGCCTACAAAGCTTCAGTAGAACGGGAGCGGGATGTTCAGATTACTATACAGTTATACAGTATACAGCACAAAGTGCAGGTGCTTGCATGCATATTCTCATCATGTGTTTCGTAGGAGAAGGTATAGGCGAGAATGGAAGAAAAGAAATGCTTTCAAGTTTCCGAACAGACCCTTTGATCACTACAACATATTGAAGACATCCATCCTCATAGACAGGAGTGTCACTATCCGACAAATACGCCCAGAGGACTGACTGACTCTTCACTGAGACAGGGCCCTACGTACTGCCACGTAAACAATCCGTCGTTGGACTCAATACATGTTGGTCGCAAAGTAGAGGAGATGACAAACTCTTAGTAAAGGCAATGGGCTGGATCGCGCTTCCAACTCCACTCGTGACGGGCTTACAGGGTATGGAACAATAATGTCAGCATCTGGTGAGTCAATGCGCATGGAATGTCTATCGATATCCGGTGACTTGTTGTTGCGTGACATCCTTTGCACCAAGGTGCTTGCTCCGTTACATTCCTGGGAATGCTGAATCGCTACCACTTCACAACAGAGACTCAGCGACTCATTCTACTGAAGTTCAGGACGACAAACGCAGGCAGTCTGCTCTATACGAACATCATATATCTCGAGATACCAAGCGTACCGTGCATAAGACAGATCCAGGCACGAAGGTCGTCTATGAATCGCGATTGCAATTGAATGATGGGACTTACAAGTAACTACAACTTGGAGACGTTATGCAAAACAAACCGCAGGGAGGAAAGCCGCTTCGAGAACGCGATGGCCTGGAAATTTCCAGTATGGCAGTCTGTGGTTTGGATTAAAAAAAGTCTCAAGAGCCATGATCTAGTGACTGTCAGCCAATGATCATTGCAGTAGGACCTGCAGTGGCAGATATTCACTGCAGTGTCCAATTCGGCCTGATCTAGCCGAAACGACCCATTCCTGCAAATACGAGGGCACACTTGGCCCCTAGAGGTGGGGAGTGGCTGATTAGCTGCAGATGACCAAAGAGCATGCTCGACAGGATGATTGGGCACAGTGCCCGGCTTCCAGAGATGCTTCTCCGGAGCTCAAGCCAATGTGCATGTCTGGGTCTTACCCACCAACAGTGGCTTTGGTCCTTTGGGTCCCAAAATTTGAGGTCGAAGACCACGATTTGTTGCAGGTAAGACGTCTGTACGCACAAGGTACGGGAGCCTCCGTCCGCTTTGAGATCACGGGACCAGAAGGGCCCAGCGGAGTGGAAGCATGTATGCGGGTCGAGAAATTCAATTTCAACGTTATGAATTGAGTCAGCCAGGCCTGAGAAGGGTCAACTTTCGTTGAATGAAAAAGATCTGATGGCGGAGAAACACGAAAAGAGGGGGAGCGGTTTTAACAATTTCACGTGTTGGGCAGGAAATCGCCGCGATGGACCACCATTTTTGGGATCTGATCCTTGCTCACTAGCAGTTCAGACTCACCCTATTCGGAGAAAGGCATCTGTGGATGGTGCTTAAGACGGGGCAAGAGGCAAAAATGCAGGAAATTTGGGAAGCTGATTCGATGATATCCTGAGGATGGCTTCAGATTCGCTGCTCCGATGCTGTGAACTCTGCACTCACCGTCACGCTCATCGAGGCTGGCTGCTGTCATTCACCAAGTTCGATTGTAATGGAAGTATCCAAACCCGATAATCTTGATCATGGATCGGCATTGCCTTTCTAGGTAATAACCTTCACCGGGGGGCGGTGGCTCCTGGTCTATCACACGAAGAAGTCGGCATTCTATCAGTTTTCCACAGGAGTTTGATCAGAAATGGGCGTTTGCGCGATGCAGCCACCTCACCTCTCAACTAGGGTTTGGCGTGAATCACCTCTCACGTCACTGCGAAGAGGCAGGGGTTCCGACCTGGCCACTCAGTCCACGTCCATCACACCTAGAGCGCAGAGTAACGGGAACATCTCGATACACAATCCTCCCAGCCGATGTTCAATCCCAGGCAGTCGAACTATCGAGCCAAAGGGCAAGTGCCACGTCAGAGTCTCCGAGCTCTTGCGCAGCTGCATGGGCTTGAGCAATATGCGGAAGAGTGAAGGTTCGCGTCGACGATGAGTCTGGCGCGACTCCCTGATCCTATCATTTGCGCCCCAGACAATGAACGAACATCCTTGGGCCATTCACGGAAGCATGAACAGATGCCAGACTCGGTTCTTGCAGGCGGAACAAGTCAGCTGAACGAAAGTGGAACTTTTCTTTTTCAGTTCCCGGGTGATCGATAGAAAACCCAATTGAAGAGACCGGCATCCTCGCAAGTACAATGTACCATTGACAGAGCCTCAGTGACGCGACTATTGCCACTCGCGTGCAGGACTATTGGCCCAGAAACACGGAGCGGAAACTCACGGCACAGTGCAGGATGAGGATCAGACCCCAATCTCGGCGTCCTTGACCAAACAGTTCGGCATCTACACCTGAGAAGCACAGAGACACCCGTAAACTTGAAAAGTCGATGCGAACTTTGAACTAATTGACCGCAAACATTGCTGCATTAATGCAATGGTGGAGCCTTGTCGAATGGCTCAGTGATGTGGAGATGCATCTGCAGGCAATCACATTGACGGTAACACTGGACAGATGTCTCCTGTCGGTAAAGGATGTTGATCTTGACCCGTTCGTGGTGTTACGGTCCTTTGAAAATTGAGGGAGAAAGCCAATGGCGGATGCCTCGCGAAAGCCCGAGACTTGCTAGTTGGCTCCTAATTGAAATCAAGGTAAAGAGAATTTACCACGCATTGTCTGATCTGTCCCCAGTTTCAAGTGTCGTCTTAGTTGGACAAGATTGTGTCCCGGAAGATGATAGGGCCTGGAAAAGGCCTGAACTCGACAGCTGGCAAAGACAAGGAGTTGCTAGGATATGCATGGTCTTCCGTTCAGAACGCGACACGATCACCGGAATGACATTCCATGCGAACTCTATGCACATGGAAGCGGGGAAATGCAACAGCGAGAGCATGGCTGCAGGAGCTGGATTTTGGAAAAGGATAGCGAAGAGCCATCCATTGAGCCACTATACTTTCATTGTGAATCATCATGCCCAAGCGAAGCATGCATCTCGAAGTGTTCACTTACCCTGGCAATTGCCATCCGGGAAACATTGGGCACCTCATATTCTCCACCCGTCCGGAATCAATCGTAGCCAACCGGATTGGCCTCAAGCAGGCTGATATGGTCTCTTTCAAGTGATCGAGAGACACGGACTATGAGCCGTCCCACTGCATCAAATGTCGATCTCGTGAAGGTCTTGAAAATCGACGAGAGCCAAGGCCGTGGAATGATCATGTCGACCAGAGCATAAATAGAGCCCTTGGAACCACCAGCTCACAGTTTGATACTCAAAGCAGTCAGCTCGTGTTTCAGTTTCATCGTTTCGAGCAGTCAGCTCAGGTCAATTGGTCATTTTTGCACAGTCTTTCATCTGCTCTGCAGCTCTTGAAGCTCTCTTGTTTTCGATCTATCGCAGAACTTTCCAAAAATTCCAGTCGAAGAGACCATTTATCTATCAAGAGAACTTCGACAACAAGCTAAAGCCAATCGAAGAAAGACCCCTGAAGACCTGAAACGAAAGCATTGGGTCTGAGAGTACGTGGACCCTGGCAAAACCAAAACTTGACTTGGCACTGACCATCCGAAGGACATGTGCTTTTACAATCAAAGACGTTTCTCGTGTGGGGACTGGAGCTGGACCAGTTTTGCCCATCGGTGCAACTATGAATATCGCACTGGCGAGACCTGCGGCATGAAATTGGTGAACCTCACTGAGAACGCGAATAGTAAATGTCGGCTCTGTGAGAAGATTGAAACCAAACTTCGTCGACGAAGCGCCGAAATTGATCGTTTGGAGCGATGGAAGAGGGAGGGATCCAACCTCGTAGCCTCGATTGACCATTGCCACAAACTCATCATGGAGCTCGACAAGGAGATCATGGGCTTGCAACGCGAGCGCGAGGACCGTCGGCGCACATTGCTGAGGTAGTCCCCTCGTCGTCCACCAAAACTGGGCGGCGTTTGTGGGGTTGGTTGTATACTTGATGCTGTTTTGTTGAGTGGTTGATTGTCTTGACTCTTTTTGATTTGGCTCCATCTGCTGGAAGTTTGGAAATAGTGTTTCAGGTTTCACCGCGCAAGCATATTTTGTGACATCAGGGCTGGATTCGACGCAGTGATTGATTTTAGCTTGAAGCATGCCTTTCTAATACAATTTAATATTTGTCCTCACTCATTGGCTGCGAAGCAGCTGCGAAGCAGAAAAATTCCTCAAGACCACAGGCTTAGATCAGTTGCTGAATAGGTGGATGAGGGCTAGTCACGTCGTAAGCGCCCATATCATTGGGGTAAGCGGCTCGCTAGCCCAAGAACCAGTCTGGTTGCCAGATCTAGGAGATTCTGATGCACGGCTATCCACAGGCGAAGATGTCGTTGGTAGCTCATGTCTGTCCACTCGTTTGAGCGAGTTCAGTTTCATAGCTGCACGGTTGGCGGAGGGATGAAGTGCAGTCGATATGCGGGCTCGATGTGTAAAGCCCCTCTTGTCACGTGGAATGGCAGTTATGGCAGGAAGCACAGGCCCCGGATATTGACCGGACTTGAGAACTACGGTGATTGACAGTGCGTGGTACGAGACGGCCAGGTTCAAAGGTTCAAGGTATGCCTATCAGTACTTTTGATTTACTCTAACCGCTGCAACTATGCGAGTTGAGTTACCACAATTGGCAGCTGGCTTTACATTAATCAGACTATGGCCTCACTGTTTGGCGACGAAGCAGTCAATAATGGACCCAAGTCAATCTTCCGCGAGGATGCTCTCAATTAAAATCAAGCTCCAAGAGAGCTGCCTTACTCGAAAGTAATGACCCTTAACATTAGGAGGAGAAGAATGGCATCCGCATGAACTGGAGCATATATTGGGCCGAGTATGAGGGTGAAGACGTATCTCAATCATTCAGATATCTGCATCCTTGAGGCTAAGAAGGGAAGCACATTCTATTTGATTTCTCCGGCCTCGGGCTCGTCATCCACTTTGGCCAGCCCTTGTTCTCTCAAAAGGGCGTCGATCTCGTCAGCTGTCCACAAGTGATGGTAAATCTTGCCATCCTTGGTCTGCCCAACGGTTGCAAATTCGACTATAATGGTGTAAGAAGATGTTAGCGGAAGCTGCATGCAAATCTTTCTTTCGCAAAAAATGTGAGCAAAGTGACCGGCTTACTCTTTTCACTGCTCAGCTTTGTCGAGTCCATCGTCTTGCTGAGGACTTTGACAGCCATGGCGCATGCCTCCTGCAAAGTAGAGTCCTCCTTGTAGTCTTGCTTGAGCAAACTTTGCGCACTGGCATTGTTGGCGCCAACACTTGTGGCCTTCCACCCGCCATAATTACCACTGGGATTGCTCTGGTACAATTGGAACTGTCGCAGATGGTCCCAGCCAGCGTAGATGAAAGAGACACCGAACGGGCGGAGACCTCCGTGTTGAGTATATCCTTGCTTCAAATCGCAGAGTCTGCGCACTAGCTGTTCGCAGGGAATGTCTTCGTTGTAGGTGAGGAGGTAGCGCTGGGCGTTTTGACGGGCGTAATTGATGAGGATATTGGCATCGGCGTTCATTCCAGCGACCGCGCAGATCATGTTACTAGTTTGCAGTCAGCATCCAAACAAACAATTTCCCATGATGAGCCTGGTAGGCACAGCTTTCACTGTTCCCTGACGTACTCGTTGATGGTGTACAGCTTCTCGGCTGAGGTATCCTGCTCCAGCAGCTTGCTGGTCACCTTCCTTTCTGCAGCAAGGACGATGCCGTCCTTGGCTAGAATGCCGAGAGCAGTGCCAGCATGTGAGATAGCCTCTAGGGCGTATTCGACCTGATAGAGCCGACCCTCTGGGGAGAAGATGGTTGTCTTTTCCAGGTCATCATATGTTAGCTAAACCACGGTCTGGCTGCAATCCCCAAGGCGAAGTATGCTGGACATACCCGTGAGTCATAACGTCGAGACATGTTGCACAGCCCTCGATGCGAAAAGTTGTCTATGAATCAAAGAGCTTGGGAAATGGAGCAATTGCAGCAGATAGATGAGAGTTCCGGAGTTGGAGGCGGAACATTGAGCTCTGGGAAGGTCCAGGCAACCCGCCCTGGCGCGTCCTCTGTCATCCGCCAAGCTCGGACCACCTCACCTCATCCGAAAAAGCATCCAACGAGCTCGTCGAGCTCTCCATGCCGAGGCCGCAAGGTGGTTTAAACGCAAGGAAATTTCGAACAATCGACTCCCCAGAATCATGCTGAGATCTACGTACAATCCGCCACCGCCTCTGCCTCCAGGGTGGTCGGAACATCGTGCGCCTTCAGGTTAGTTCCGCTTCCGCGAGATCGAGCGCTGAACAAGCTAACTAACGTTGATTCCAGGTCATTTGTACTACTATAATGCGTCCACAAAGCAATCCACCTACAAGAGACCGGAATCTCAGAGCACACAAAGTGCCCAACCAAGTGCGCCTGTACTGCCCATCGCCGGATCTACGCATTCACTTCCTTTCTACTCACCCGAAACTCTACCACCATTCTCGTCAACGCCGTACGGACCGGCAGGTTTTAGCCCCGGCAGCGCGCAACATAGCCAAACCCAGCACAAACCCGGAAATACTAGTGGCGGATTCCGTGGTGGGAGGGGATATCAAGACCGAGGGCAGCGGGACGCACGGGATCGGCCAAAGTCCAAGCACGCAATCCCTCACTGTGCGCCATGGGTTCTTGTGAAGACCAAGTTGGGCCGACGGTTTGTACACAACCCAGAGACAAATGAGAGCTTCTGGAAATTTCCAGAGAAAGTCCTGAAGGGCGTCGTAGAATACGACCGGCTAGAGCGCGAGAAGCAGGAGAGAGTCGAGCGCGGCGACGAATTGGAACAGGCGGACGAAACCAAAAAGGGGGCCACAGAAGCTTTACAACCCTCAAATGTGTCAGGTGCGGGAACTGTGAACGAGACTCGTGAAGAAATCTCTTCACATGCTCAGGACAGCGAGGAGTACGAAGAGGTCGAGGTCACCGATGATGAGGACGACGACGAGGAGCATGGCCAAGTGTCAAAGCGCGCTCGCACTGAGAGCCCCGACAAAACAGATCAGCCACTGGAATTCACAGAAGAGGATATGGATTATCAATTGGCAGCTATGGGAGAAGATTATGGCCTGGAACCTGGCGAATACGGCGAGCCCGGCGATGATTGGGAGGAAGGAGCTGAAGGCCTCCCGCTGACGGAGGCGGACGCAGAAGCTTTATTTCGTGATTTGCTTGACGATTATCGTGTCAACCCCTTTTCGACATGGGAGAAAATCCTTGAGGAGGGGCGTATCATTGACGATTCAAGGTACACTGCTCCTGAAAATATGAGGACTCGCCGGGAAATCTTCTCAAGATGGAGTAAAGACCGCATTAAGGATGTGCAGTCTCGAAAGGAGCAACAGGAGAAAGAGGATCCACGGATCAAGTACCTGGCTTTCCTCGAGGAATTTGCTACACCAAAGCTATACTGGCCTGAATTCAAGAGGAAGTATAGAAAGGAAGCAGATATGAGGAATTCCCAACTTTCCGACAAAGATCGCGAAAAGCTATATCGCGACTATGTTGCCAAGCTAAAACTTCCTGAAAGCACCCGCAAAACCGATCTCTCAGCACTTCTCAAAGCGGTGCCACTGCACGCTCTCAATAGGTTATCGAACTGCGAGGCCCTCCCGTCGATGGTCGTCACTGATGTTCGATACATCGCGGTTCCTCGAAAGATCCGAACGCCGCTCATCGAAGCTTTTATTTCAACTTTGCCGCCCCCGCCGGAGCAACAAATGACCGCAGAGCAGCAAGAGGAGCATGATCGAAAACAAAAAGAACGAGAGAAGCGGGAGAGAGCACTTGCGGATCGAGAGAAACGCGTTGAAGAAGACAAACGGAGACAGCGTGGCGAGCTTCTTCGCGGCAAGCATCTTCTACGGGAAGGCGAAGCTGAGATAGCCGAGGCTATGAAAGTTCGAAAAGATGGTCTCCGTGCTTATATGGAAATCGACGATCCCCAGCCAAGCAATATCGTCGAAGATTCAAGCCGTCACAATTGAGTATAATGTAAACATTATCATGAATGTCCGGGTGCAGCACGAATGAAAACACCACAGTTCAACCCTCGCTCCAGGAATTGCCCTCCGCGGTACATTTGTCGGGTATCAATGTATTAGGTAGTCTCTATCGGATACTTTTCTAAAGGTCGTCTCTCGTAAAGAGGCTGGAGTTATTTGAATCGCCAATCATCCCAGTCTTCATCCTCATACTCTTCACTCCCACTGTCCTCTACCCGCTGGTCATCGGCCACAGTAGTATCTGTAGTCTCCTCCGAGATACGCTTCTGTCGTAGTTCTTCCCTTCGTTGTTTCAATCTGCGAACTCGTTCTTCAAGTTGGTCCATCTCATCAAACTCTTCCTCCAGAAACCGAGCTGCATCCTCGCGTTCACCTGCCAACTCCGCCTCTCGAGATCTTGTGCTTGAGATTCGCTCGCTCTGTTGCTGCATAGCTAGCTCTTCAGTCGTAACGGGGGCGGCAACGATCGTGGCTTGTGCGGAGACCACAGCTGGAACATTGCTCGTCTTTGTAGGAGCAACAACCTCACGCTCGAATGCAGCCCATTCATCTTCATCGACGGCCTGTGACGATACCTCCCGTGCAGAGTCGGCCGGAAATTCTGTCCTCATAGTCATAGAAACATCTTCTTCCGGCTGAGAAGGAGGCTCAGGGCCGATGGGCTCATCCTCATCGACACGTTCGATGATGTCCTCGCCGACAGTAACATCCGGATTAGAGGCACGAGCCTGTACGTTGACCGCAGCTTGTACAGACTCAAGATCCGTGGATCGAAGCTTCTTGTGCATGACGCCATCGCTGTGGTCGACCTTTCGCTTCTTGCTGACACGGTTGCCGGTCGTATTGGGTTGTGACGCGCCCTTGCGGGAAGCTAATTCATTCCGGAGTAGTGATCGCACGTCCGCCATTGTTCGCGACAGTCAATTATGATTCGCTTAAGTACTCGAACAGTCAGGTCGGTAGTGCAAGAATGTTGTTAGGTAGGCAAGCCGCTCAAGTGTGAGTCGCAGGGATATGAAGTTGCGGATAGTTCTTAGTTGAATAGTCAAAAGTGGATTTTTGCCATCCGGTGGGGAATGTTAACTCCGGAGAAGCTTATGAGCTGAGCGCCTGCAACGCCGCGCCGCGTCGCCGCCGTGTAGTCACGTGAGTACTGACATAAGCCGCTCCCGCAGCAGTCTAACTAGTTAACTAACTAACAGTAGCAACCCGCTTACCCATTTTCAACCTTCGTTGATCCAGCCTTCTCTCACTCAATCTTCTCATCTCTTTACTCGAATGCGCCTCTGCCCCCGAAAGTCAACTCGTTCACATCTAAAGTCCTCCAACATCAAACCGCAATCCTTTTTCCTGTACGACCTGTCACCTACTCATCAGTATCGTTGAAAGCCCGCGCTCTCCCCAGTCACGCGACCCCGCTCCAGCAGTTGTCGCGCCCAACGCGCAAGACAACATCGCGCCAGGTGAAACAAATCTTCCAGATCCGGCGCATTACTGCAGTCTTCGTACGAGGGCTATATTGCAGCCAGTATATCTGGCTGGCTCCAGGGCATCAAGTAATACAGAGGCCCGGACATCGACGTCTTTAGAGCGTCTTTTCTCGCGTATCATTTAAGCCCCGTTTGAACCCGTAGGCAGTCGAATCATCGAGATCACTGGGGACAAAGTGCGCTTCATATCCTATCTTGAGCAAGACCAAAAAACTGCAGATTCATCGTGCTGTAGAACACAGAGGCAATCTGAGCCTCTCAGCTCCTCATATCATGGCGGGTAAGCAATCGTACATATCGTCTATTTCAATCGGCCGCATCACTAGTCTCTATGCGAAGCAAGAGACAGGCGGCAGCGGCAGCGGCTGCTGCAGGACAATAACAAAGTTGCCATGGAACAGCACACTGACAACATAATCAGATGAACCCCGTCGCTCCGGGCGAGCCACCAAAGGCCAACACAAGAACCTCGAACTACCCGATGCACCCACGAAGAAAGGCAAGAGCAAAAGCCCGAAAGATCCGAAAGACAAATCAAGCAAGGCATCCGCCGAGCCCACACCAGGTCCTAGCGATGGAGAAGAGGAGGAAATCATTCGTTGTATTTGCGGCGAATATGAGGAGGAAGAGGACGTTGAACGCGATATGATCTGTTGCGATCAATGCTCTGCCTGGCAGCACAACGACTGCATGGGTCTGACCTTTGCCAAGGGTCAAGAACCGGACCATTACTACTGTGAGCAATGCAAGCCCGAAAATCACAAGGTTCTTCTGGAAAAGATTGCCAGGGGCGAGAAGCCTTGGGAAGAAGTTGCCGAGAAGCGTCGTCGTGAGGCCGAAGAAAAGAAAGCGAAGCGAAAGAAGGGTAAAAAGGGCGGCAGGAAGAGCCAAGGAAAGGCTGAGAGTAGTACTCCGGCTCGAGCAGGAACATCTGCCACCCCCGGTCCAGGCCCAGCAGCAGCTATCGACGCATCTGCATCCGCTGAGCCTGAAAACAATAGCCATTTCATTGATTCCCGACGATCAAGCACTACAAAGCGCAAGCTTGAGGACAGTGTTGAGACCGAATCTGTATGTGTCAATGGCCCGCCGCCTGCTACTAGTACCAGAATGCTAACATATCGCTGTCTACAGGGCCCTCAAGTCAAGCAACAGCGAGTCACCCCTCAAGCTACATCTCTTGCGGCTCAGAATGTTAAAGCAGAGTCACCTATGGAAACGCTGCCCGAGGTTTCGGTTGATACTCTTCAGAACTCCGCTCGTAAGAGTGCGGCTACGGCACTTGTCAAGCTATTTGTAGACCAGATCAAATTGGCTCAAAAGCAAGGCTCGACAACGTCGCTGAAGATTCAGTCGGTCGAAAGTGTTGCGCATCGACTTGGCTCAGCTATCGAGGATGCTATGTACCGCAGCTTTTGCGGCGATGCGGGCGAACCTTCGGAACCATACAAGCTGCAGCTGCGGACGATTCTCTTCAACGTCAAGAAGAATCCTTCTCTAAGGGACCGCCTGCTTTCAGGGAATCTGTCTCCAGAATCTTTGGCTCAGATGAAAGCCGAGGACATGGCCAGCGAAGAGCTGCAGCAGAAGGATGCAGAAATCAAGAGGGAAGCCGAGCGTCAACATATCATTGTTCAAGAGGAAGGACCTCGGATTCGACGGACACACAAGGGAGAGGAGCTTGTGGAGGATGAAACCCACAATGCCGCAACGGAGTCTGTTTTCTCTGCAGGTCCACGCCGGGCCATGGATGCTGATCCAACCCGGGACGATCACAGTCCTCTGACTCCAAGGGGTAATGGGTCGCAAAATGATCACGGCCGTGGGCAGTCGCCATCTGGTGTGCATCATGACCATGTCTTCCCGGAAGTCACAGCAAACATTGATGAACCTGTGCCCCACGGACGCAAGGTTCAGGCTGACGCTGAGATTGACCAGCTGCTCCGCGACGAAGAGCCTGAATCTCCACCTTACTCGCCCAAAGACTTCGGTGACGACGCCATCGTCTGGCGCGGTAAGGTGGCAATGATTCCGGTCTCGGAGTTTTCTTCCACCGCTAAGCACGTCGGAGGTGCAGAGTTGAGTGGGCGGATTCCATGGTCGCAGCTGGCGCCCTCAAGTCTGATGGTTGACGGTCGTATCGACATTCAGCTTGCCAGCAGCTACCTTTGTGGTCTACGCTTTAGTTCCTCTACAGACGTCTCTGTCATTGCCATCAGCTATCCGGAGTTGCCAGCAGATCGTGCAGGTTTTGATAAGCTTTTTGATTACTTCCAAAATCGATCACGCTATGGTGTCATTGGCAAACATCCCTTACCGGCAGTGAAGGATACCTACATCATTCCTATCGAAGCTGGCACCACGACCAAGCCCGAGTTCATTGAGTTGCTAGAGAACAACAAACTTGAGGACAGTATCAGTGAACGAATGCTTCTGGTTGTTTTTGTTGTCAAGACGGGTGAATCGAATTCGTCGTCTTTACCGCCCCCTTCCCATCGTCCCAGCCAGGAATCTGCTGTCTCTGCAAGTCCAATGCCTGCTGCTTCTCTACCTCAGCAGCAATCATCGACTACCCCCGCACACGATTCAACACTCCAGCCCACAATGCCACAGCCCAGTCCCCCAGTTGGAGGTGTCTCAAGCTCGGCCCCATACGCCCAACCAACTGCTACACAAACAGGCCCTGGGTATCAGCCTCAATCTCAAGATCAGGCAGGTCTAAAAGGAATCGCCGCAGCTATTCAAGTTCTCGGAGCGCAAGTCAACTCACCTGCTATTCAACAGCTCTTGAAAACGGCACCTAACGTGGACGTTGCACAGCTGAACGTCGTTCGTGATATTCTAGCCCAACAGCCCGCTGCGGCTGCCAGCTATGATGCCCTCATGCAGGCATTGTTTGAAACGCAGGCGAACGGCCGCATTCCTTCTTGACGTACTTTACGATATGAGTTTTCTCTTTCTTGCCCCAGTCTCTTGTGATATGTACAGTTGTGCACGGTGTTTGTGACTTGGCAAGGTCACTGGTGTTGGATATTTAGAATAAATTACCTACATTGTTACCCCTCCTTTACATATGTGTAGAGGGATGTGGAAATCCATATCAACCTTACATCTTTTGCAAGGTCACATCTTTTGATTACCAAATGCCTGGTTCAACGACATTGCTGCAGACATGCCTTTGTCCTTTTTCTGTTTCTTTTAAATGGGCGACACGAGGCGTATGAGTTTTCAACCCTCTAGGTCTGATCTACTATATATTCATATTCTATCAAATGTTGACTAATAATCTGAGCCACGAAATTTGGTGTGTAAGCACAAGCTCTTTCAAATATCCATGAATTGGCATTTAAGGTATCTGATACAGTTGGAATGGTGGTCTTGCTTGACTCCATAGCATGGTGTACTCTCTCTCCATGAAGCATCACCACTCAAAAACGCCTGCGCTATGCAAAAAGAAAAGAGACCGAAGATGAGAAGGTCCTAGAAGTAAGACAATGCAGCCTACCACCTTCCACCTCGCCGCCGGAATCCTCCTCCACCGCCGCCGCCGCCATATCTTGGACCACGCCCACCAGACCGACCGCCGGCGCTGTAGGGATCTTCTTCTTCGTGGTGTCGAACCGGCGGTGCCCGGCCCTTGAGTTCAGCGCTAAGCTTCTTGTATCCCTTTCGCATGTCTGAGTAACCCATGTGCATCTTTCCAAAGAAGTGATCCGCCAATCGTCGATCATTGTCGAGTCGACTTAAGTAGGCGCCGCACACGTCACACACTTGGAGCTTCTGGTGGCCGGACGGACCTGAGGTATCCTGGAGCAGCTTCAGATCGCGCTCGGCATTGTCTTTTTGTTGCTTTGCCGTTCGGACCTTGTGCATTTCCCCAAGAGCCATGGCAACAGATCCTGTCTCTCCGAGAACGGAGACCTCGAGGAGACCTGTGTTGATTGTGTTGTTGAGATCGGCTATTTGCTTGAGCTGTTGTATAGTAAAGAACAGGTGAGTCAGGTATCATCCGTAAGAGTCGCGTGGACTTTCTGAAATGTGACACATACCAAATTATTGGTTTGGCGAATCTCATCCGGCGTCTTCTCCAAACGACGCTGCGCTGTATCAATTCGTCGGTCACAATCGTCAATGTACTTTTGCATATCGCGCATGTAGTCGAATTCGAAGCCCCATTTTGCTTTTTCAGCTGGTGAAGCCGTCTCGTACTCGGTTTTCAGTCCTTCGCTGTGCACTTTCGGGCAGGGTCCAAGATCTTGCTTCGTATTAGTGAAGAGATCGTGTGGGCAGGTCCCGACAAGGTAGGACCGGCAGACCTTCGGGTCCGTGATCGCCAGCTGGGAATTGCGACCCTGGGCGCCACCTCCAATGAGCTGGTCAGCTGTTCATGGATAAGATGTTAGCTCGCCATCTGGTGAAAATGGGGAATATGCACGCAGTCATTGTCAACTACAGAAAAGCTCCGATTTTGTATGACGCTTACCTCCCATGAGCTGTTCCAGCAACTTTCGCTGCTCCGCCGCCATGCTGAATGATGTCTCTGAGTTTTATAGAAACGATGGCAGCACGCTTGGATAGCTGTTCAGATTCAAGAGAAATGATTGCTAACATTGGCTGTTGCGGGTTTTCGACGCCAGTGTTCGGCCATGCCGAAAGCGGTGAGGCGCGTTCATCAATGGACCAGATGGACTATTCAACAAACAGCTCCTGGTACCTTGACTGGATGACACTCGATGTCCAATGCCAAAACTATTCACACATTCGCAGGGCTCTTAATGGTGACGCTGTGAGCTAGAAATAGCAAAGAAGGTCCACAGACTCGAAGGCTGCGTCCCCGGATAGTCGACTATTCGAGTATCTCTCTGACCAGGGGCGCCGCAGACCGAGCTCCGGTATGAAGTGATGAGGGTCTCCTCATACCTTTCTCTCCCACTGGCGCTGGCCTCTGCGCTATGGAGCCATGCGACCTCGGCATCACCAGACTATAGCGAACATTTGCTACTGCAGCCGCTTCCTCAGTCATCTTTGCTCGCCTCCTTCAATTTCCGGGGCAATACCTCCCAGCAGTCCTACGACAATCAACATTTCCAATACTTCCCCCGCGCCCTAGGCCAGATCCTGCAGCATGCTTCGACAAAGGAGCTTCACCTCCGATTTACGACTGGGCGCTGGGACGCCGAAAATTGGGGGTCTCGGCCTTGGAATGGGAGCAAGGAAGGCGGCACTGGTGTCGAACTTTGGGCGTGGATAGAGGCAGCCGATGATGAAGAGTGAGCTTCTTCTTCGTCCGATTGGGACTGGCGAACATCCGCAAAGATCTAATGAAGAACTTTAGAGCTTTCGCGAAGTGGATTACTTTGACACAATCGCTGTCCGGCCTGTTCTGTGCCTCACTAAACTTCATTGATTCGACCCGAACAACTCGCCCGGTCGTCTCATTCGAACCCACCGGCGACCACAAGCGTCTGGAAAACTTGCACCTGCTTCATGGAACCCTCCCTGGAGAAGTGGTGTGTACGGAGAATCTTACACCGTTCCTGAAATTGCTTCCTTGTAAAGGCAAGGCTGGAATTTCGACCCTTTTCGACGGTCACAAGTTGTTCGATGCCGCATGGCAAAGCATGTCCGTCGACACGCGGCCTGTTTGCCCTGCGGACGGTGACTGTGTCGTCCAGATCGAACAGACTGTAGATATGGTTCTGGACATCGAGCGATCTAAGAGATCTCGTTGTCAGTCACCCTCAGACACCTTTCCCTAGTCGCTCAAGTATATGCTGACCCTTAGTAGCGAATCCCATTCCGCGTGCTGTCCCGAACGATCAACTGGCCTGTGACCCTTCCAAGTCATACAATTCTGACGACACATGTTACCCGCTTGAGAAGGCAAGCGGGCGAGCTTGGAGCTTGCAGGAAGTGTTCGGACGAACGCTCAACGGAGTTTGCCCTCTGGCTGCCTCGGAGGGTGAGAGTGAACAACCTATCTGTCTCCGAGTGCCCGATGAGCGCCAAGTATCGTACTCCGAGGGCGTGGTAGAGCACAGAAAAGCAGATGGATATACGCGCTGCTACGCCCTTTCGCCTTCCCAGCCATTTGACCTGTCTGTCCAGGAGCAAGATATCCAGCAGGAGGTTCCCCTTGAGGAGCCTGTTCTTCACGCGGAACGGACCATTGTCGGGCATGGCCAGGAGCGTGGTGGCATGCGTATGATTCTCGCCAATCCTTCCAAGACAGCCCATGTCGACTTTATCATCTTTGAATCGCTCCCGTGGTATTTGCGGCCTTATACGCACACGCTTCAAGCTAAAATTACCGACGCGAACGGTACATCACGCGAGATACCTGCATCAGAGCTTGTCACGGGAACATTCTATCGGCCCGCTATTGATCGTGAGCGTGGGACACAGCTGGAGCTGTCGCTGTCCGTCCCGGCGGCATCCACCGTTACCCTGACCTACGACTTTGAGAAAGCAATCTTAAGATACACCGAGTATCCCCCCGACGCCAACCGTGGATTCAATGTCGCACCTGCTGTGATCCGAATTTTGAGCGCGCCAAATGCCGCCCCCATCTACATCCGATCGACCAGTTTGCTTCTGCCCCTGCCAACTCCAGACTTTAGCATGCCATACAACGTTATCATTCTCACGAGCACCGTCATTGCACTTGCTTTTGGCACCGTTTTCAACATTCTCGTGCGACGAGTTGTCTCGGTCGACGAGGCGCGGGCCCTGGGCGCTCGGACACTCAAGGGGAGGATATTGAGCAAAGTCGTTGTCCTCCGTGATCGTCTGCAAAAGAAGCAGACTAAAGTTGAATAACTCGTTGCCAATTGCGATCACCTTGTAACTTATAAACCACACGACTTTTTGTCATGAATTTTGGCGTGGTTACGTCCGCGGTATTAGAGCATAGCACATCGCTCCAGTATAGTCCTACATTCGCCGGTCTGCATGACAGGGTCATCATGCTCAATACTTTCGGTAGATACCTACCACAAGCCGTCAATTCTACATGCTGTTGTTATCACGAAGCAACAAACTTGCGAAGCGCCTCCCGTCCTAGTCAGAAGATTCAAACATTCATCTCATATCGTCTATTCATGATAAAACACTTCAATACAAATCGTTAAAGCCGCAACTGATTCATGTCACCCTGCATTTCTAACCATTCTTACGACGATCCAGTCGCGCTGATCTCACGCAATATCAGGTCAGTCATGCCTTTCTCAACGTGGCTCAAAAAGACCTCAGCTAACACGAGAGAGGTCCAGCGACAGAGAGGAAGAAAGAGTTTACCTCGAAATGACATTCTTCACTGCATCCCAACCCGGAAGGGTATCCGAAGTTCCGGGCTTCTGGGCCATGAAGCTGTGATCCTCCGTGGCGCAGGTCCCATCGTTTCCTGCAACCGGGCCCTTGACGCCCGCGGCCTCATCGGCGCGCGTCATGAAGTTGTTCTCTGCTCGAGACTTTTGGTCCGTCAGGCCGAGAAAGCTTCCCTTGGTGGAAGCCAGATTGGGAGCCTGTGGATGAAGCGTGTTAGATACGGGGCGATGACTTGATGATTCGAACTGTGGGAAGGAGATGAATTCAGAGATGGAAAGGATCCCGTACTGCGACATGACCGCTGCCTTCATCGCGGGTGCTGTCGCCTGCACCGACGTTGTTGGCTGGGGTAGATTCAACACCTGAACCGCCAGAGACGGCTGAGCGGGCGTGAGAACGACCTTCGGCTTCAGACATGGTGGTGTGTTTATGCTCTGGTCTGGGATGGAATGGGTAAAAGTGCTCGGAATTGTATGTTTTGTGGAAAGCGATTATTGCGCAGAGGGAGTAGTAACGTAAAGGGAGGAGTATAGTTACAGCAGGAGAATGTAGGAATATCAAATAAATTCTGTCTGGATCACCGGGTGACGGAAGACAGCGGAGTCAGTAGTAGTAGCGAGTTTAATGACCATGATCGAATCATATCTAGCATTCCTACTCCAATCCTGTAGCTGCACATCGATCCATCATCGGTGACTTTGACCTCATCCTCCACGGATTCTTGAAATGCCGTCGATGAAGTCATCATGAGCTGCTCCGTCGTGGTGACCGGTACTGTATCCTGATTGGTGCCCGCCTGGTGCTGGGGGAAAGGCAGCGAAGACACACGCTCGTCCGGATTAACTCCGATTCCGGCCAAGTCGATTCACTGCGATTTGACTACATTTTAACCTGGACATTCACTTTCACAGACTGCCATTGATACTACAATAAAAGAGTATCATCACGAAGTTGAACCCTGCTGTCAGGGTCAAGATAGTGATGCAGATTGAAAAAGCGCCCAGATGGAACCATCTGCCTCGAAGAGTGGAGCACGGGACATCGTTGAACCGGGGAACAAGACACAACCGGCACAGCTTGTTATATCTTGATCGTATGCTGGCTTCGGAGACCCCGTCCAGACTGAAGAACCCCACAAGCTTGCGTCGCCGGGATCAACCATAGAAACAAGATCCGTTTGGTGAACTGAGATGACGAAAAGCGCTCTTCTGAGAACAACCCATAAGAGTGGTTGAATCACCTTAGTGTGGTGACCGTGTCCCTGTATACTGTCCTTAAAGAGCGGTTCATTGGGAGGTGGTTGAAAAGCTCCGGACGGTAACATCTGGACTTCATACTGTCTGGCTTGGCGATGGCCGATGATTCCGATCATACAGGCGTGTTTGAACAAATGGCCACAATTGCAACGATACTGCACCCACCATGACACATCCTGCAAAGACCTGGGCATGTAAGAAATTGGCCGTCTCCAGATTCACCAGTGCCCCGGCGATTGGAGTGCCCGCTAGCGAACCCAAGGATGAGATCCCCCACATCATGCCGAGACGGGTCCCTATATACTTGATATCGGGACAAAACACGGGATGTGCCAGAATCGAGGTCGGCCCGGTAACTAGAATCCCACTCAAGCTACCCCAGTAGCACGCCCACACAATGAAACCGGGCAGATCTGAAACCGCAACCCAGGTGAACATGGCGATCGCCGAGCCCGTCACGCCGAGAATCACGATTGTCATGGGATTCACGTAGCGAACCAGGAGATAAGGAACGATGCGTCCAATGACAGACGAGCCATTCACAATGGCGACCATATAAAAGGAGAGGCTCGTCGTCGTGTGGACCACAGTGCGAGCATACGAGGCGATATAAAAGATGGGCACATAGTAGGCTAACATGACGCAGGTCAGGGACACGGACAACAACATAAACGGCCATTCGCCAAAGGCGGTCCAGTCAATCAGACTTCGGGCCCGAGTCTTGGGTGGATGCTGGCGACAGAGGATCACACAGGCAATCAACCCCGTGAGCAGCGCTACAAATGCGATGCTTCGCACGGCCCAGGGGAAGCCAATTCGAGGCTGTAGTTGACGAAACATGACTGGGAAGACGACTGCCCCGACGCTTGATCCTACCGAGGCGATGCCAATCGCAATCGGCCGTCTAGTGGTGAAGCGGGTCGAGACCATGGTCAATGCTGGAATGTAGCTGATGCCACCGCCGATGCCGACGCAGAATCCTTGTGCTAGGAGGACCTAGTTGTATTGATGGGAGAACCTCTTAGTGAGATGGGATGATCAATGGTGAACATGAGAGTCGGAAAGAAGTGACCGAGAAGAGGGTGATCGAGAGGAGAAAAATAGGCAATATAGTAAGACTCACCTGATAATACCGCGTCGCAATGCTGGTCATCATCAAGCCCAAGACTGTGAGAAAACTGCCCATGGTTATCAAAGGTCGAACATGGCCCGAATCGACCAGCGGACCCGAGATGATGCCAACCATAGGGATCAGCGTTGCTTGAACACTGCCCACCCACGAGATGGACGAAGGCGACTGATCGGTCAGCAACTCGGTCTGATAATATTCTTGAAAGGCGCCAAAGGTAGTCAACACGCCCCTGGGAAGTGTGAGTACAGGTCTCGAGCTTCAATGGGAGAGCATGAGAGTAAGAAACCCCAAATCGAGATACATACTCACCATGAATTCACAAATACGCAGAAACCAGCAAGCACATTCATCCATGCCACCGTGCCCCCGTCGATCATTGATTCGTGATCATCGAGCTGAACTGATGGGGGTGGGAGTCCTAGCGGCGGCGAAGGGGACAGCTGTCGATCGTTGTCGACTCGCTCATTGCTATTTGGGATAGAACATGATGCGGCTTTCTCATTCATAGTTTGATGCCAGGAACAGTAGTCTCTCTCTTGCGAAGTTTACTAACAGTCATCTCCTCGCGAAGGAAGTAGGAACCAGACGATTGTTCTAGGTTTATTTCTTTCCTCAGATCGGCTGACGGGCACTTCTCTTCCAAGCTTTTACCCCACGGGGAAAGTCACTCAGCGTCTCCATTGGGTTGGGGGTACCGTCTTCTCTTGAGTAGTGTTGACTCGTTGAGTGTTGACAGTCTCCTAGTGAGTATTAAGTACCTTACTAGTCGCGAATCATGAGGAGACATTGGGGTAAATTGAGGGGCCGTTCAGCCAGAGTCAGACTCGGCTCCATCGGTAATCAATAGCCGAGCTCTACCGGGCGCTCTGTCTTTCCTGAGATTGGGACAAGCCAAAGATGGTTAGTGCATCAGTGACAGGCAAGACCAGTTCGAGGTGATCTTTTGCTTTAGGTACCAGAGGCTTGTCACCTCTCAGATAAGCTTTTGGTTACAGTACCAAGGCTGTCTGTTGATACTAGGAGCTTGCCGACTTCCAAGGTTGGTCACCAGGACTGTCACGGAGAGCTCCGATGAAGCGCCTAGAATCATCAGAACGAAGGCATGGTACTCCATATACCCATGCAGTAAGCTTAGAGTGTCAACGCCCTCCAGGTAGTCTTCAACTTACTGTAGCTGTAGATATTGGAGTATTTATTGGGCCCCGGCTCATTAGATCATGTATACTACCTTATACAACAGTCTCACGGGCCTTTTTGATGGTCTGTTCAAACGTCATTCGAAGAATATTTATTACATGTATGATCTTACTCATATTAGTAGATGCCATAATATGATCTATTCACTATGTTCGTTCCCGAGCGGCGAGTAGATGTAGATCGTATGAGAAGTGATGTCCAGGGACTACACGTCCTCAAGTCCAACACTCGCACTTTTGAAACAGACATTCATCCAAGAATGACCTTGACGGGAAATCAGGCATCAAGGCGTGAGAGCCGGCCGGGCGCTGTTGGACTCCAATTCAATCAGGCAGAAACTTGCTGACTCACACGTCACTGGGCTGCCCGATGCAGGTGGCAGTACTCAGTTGCTCACTACTCTCACCGCCGTCGTAAGTAGTAACTATCGCAGTATGGACCTTCTATTTTCGGCAACAGGTGGACCTGAACTGCCCGAATGTTCCCTTGTCCACTCATCTCGCCCTGACGGTCCATCAGGGCTACACTTACGCAACTTGATTCTGGGACCGTCCTTTCAACCTGGCCAGTCAGACTGCATTTTGAACTCCAGTGGGAATTATGGCTTCCAAGTGGACTCGACGGGCTGATTCTGTTTCCCGAAGGGGGGTTCTTCGCCATTGTGACCTTGCAGTCAAAATCCTACCGTCGGACCCTGATCCCCAAACCATTGGCCGGAAAAGGGTAGGAGAAGTTTTCATTCACTCTTAAATGCAAGCAGCTCGATGCACGCTTTGGGACCAGAGTCGCTGTATGCATCCATTGTCATGTCCAATAAAGTATTGACCATCCTCTGCAGACTCCATTTTTCCGCGAAGCTGCGCAAGTTGCTGCGTAACCGCCGCAGCCCCCATCGGCCCGCTGGCAGCTACAGCGGGGCGTTCAACTGTGGGAAACCTGGGTCTTCAGGGGTCGCAGCCTCTCAGCGACTCAGAGTTCAACGGGTCCCTATTCCCTAATGAACATTGAGCAAACGATCGCTGCTCTCAAGCTGAGGGCTCGTCATGACCAGATCAGTATCTCGAATCGTCTTTGACGTTTTGTTTTTGATTATTCGACTTTAATGTGGTGATTATCAACTGCAATGCATCCAATTGCGAATTCCGTTGATCACTCTCGTGGAGATTTTGAAAATTATGGGGCCTTTCCTCGAATACAGCAGGCGCTAGGCGGATCCATTTGCTGCTAAGAAGCCCCAAACGTTCTAGAGAGGCCCATAGTGACGATCCTTTTAGACTGGACCCGTCTATTTGTGTCACTCTCCACAACGACCTTTGTGGTCCCAACAGTCATCACCGGTGCGTCTTTTTTCGGTACTCGACGGCCGAGACATGGTTGATCTCTGTACTCCATGTTTTCCACCTTACGAAGTCCCAGGAATGGCGCCTACGCTGAACATGCAAGTCACAAGCCAGGAGCCAATCGTGCTGGGGGAACATTTCTCCACCGGAGATGATAAAGACGGGGGAGTCTTGCTCATCCTCATCATCTCGCGTACTTCCTTTCGTTTTCTGGTGTACACCTTCCATCCAATACTCTACTTTTCGGCACAAGTCTATCGTTTGACCTGTCCACTTACTGTCTTTTACGATACACATTCACGGCTTGTCCAAACTATCTCTTCAAAAGGCAGTGCCTCTTCTTGTGACCCCCTCCTTTTTGAGTGAAACCCTTCGTCTGTAGATCAGACTGGCCGGACCCTTTTCATATTCATTCAAGAACAGCCTGTCAACTGTCAACACCTTTAGCTCATTCCAGAGCCTCTTGTGTGATCTCTACTTCTCGCTGCAACAGCAACAGCAACGGAGCGAAGAATACCCACATTCCCTTGAAAGCTTTCAATCATCATGGGCTTCCTGAAGAAAATCACTCTTTTTGGTCTCATTGCCTCTCTGGCTACTGCACTCCCTCAACACACTCGCCCCACAGCCACTGCAACCCTCGTGCCGGTCACGTCCAGTACCTCCGTGACCCCATCTGCCACCCCAACTACTACAGGTCCAAGCAGTAGCAGCGGCTCCGGCATCAACATCGTCAACAATCTCAATCAAACCGTCTACCTCTGGTCCATCTCCAACACAGGTGGTGACATGCAGACCCTCCCCGCCTCAGGCGGCACCTACACCGAAAAATGGCGCATCAACTCTGACGGGGGCGGCATCTCCATCAAAATGGCAACGACCACCAGCTTAAGCAGCGTCTTGCAATTTGAGTACACTAAGGGCGACGACACCCTTTGGTGGGATCTGTCCTCGATCAATCTGGCTCCAGACTCGCTCTTCATTTCATCCGGTTTTCAAGTGACCACCGATGACTCGAGCTGTTCGTCGGCAACGTGTCATGCTGGCGATGTTGGCTGTAAGGACGCCTATCAGAAGCCGGATGATGTGGATACGCGGAGCTGTTCCTCGGCGGCGGCTTTCAAGTTGGTGTTGGGGTAAATAGGCGTGAGTCTTGCATGTTGACAAAAAGCATTCGTCCCCTGTTGACAGGGGAAATTGCCGGATCATGATTCGAACATATTCAACAAGTACAATCTTAGATTCATCAATGTACTCATTTAGACGAATACAAACTTAAAAGAAATCCACTAAATTCTCATGTCTAAGAGCTCTCGGTAGATCAGCTAGCCCGTACGCTCGCGTCCTGAGACTTCAAGATTCGATGTTGCCTCGAATGGGATCTTACCTCAGCAACGGCTGTTGGGACTTGGGGGACTAGATAGAAGCGTGCAGCGCAACGCCAGGAAGCAACCTGGAGACCTTAAGAAGATGGATTGAGATAGGTGAGGATACTTCCAAATTTGAAATTGTAATGAGAATTTGTGTGTATGTACGGATGGAAAGAGTCATACAAATGGGTCACAACGGCAAAGACACATCTATCAAAACCCGCATTGCAATCAAGGCAACCACAAGCTATCATACATGTCAAAGTTCCGAAACAGAAACGCATTCGAATGGTGCCCAGGAGATGAAAACATAGTGTTTGCAGCGAATTCACAACCATAAAAAGGCAGGAGTGCACAATGAAGACTCATCCATTAGATGATGTAGAGACCGTAAGTCCTGACCGGTCCCAGTGAAGCACCATATCTCAATTTAATAGACGGGGATCTTGAAGGCCGGAAATTCATAAGTCCAGCTCTCAATCGACTTGGCATCATTGACACAAGTAAAAGTCGAGTTGTTGTGCCAAAGTGGACGAGTAGGCCACTGACACAGCATCTGAATCTCGCCCTCGTATTCACCAGAAGAGACAGTGGCGTTCAAGCGAGATGGCTTGACGCCGTTCTCGACCCAGTGGATCATGGTCTCCATGTTGGTTTCGGGGTAAGGTCCGGGCTGGAGGGTGTTTGTATTACAGTGGGCCGCACCGGGGACAAGATAGAACTGGTACCAATCTGCGAGCTGGGCTTGGGCTTGCTGGTCGTCGAGAGTGGGATACATGATCGAACGCACGGATTGCCAGTAGTGCACTGAGGATGCTGTGGGAACGGAGGGGTCGGACTCGCCGTGGTAGTGAATCAGTTTGCCGCCGGAGGATTGGAAAGTGCTCAGATCAGGCAGAGTGGTCTGGAGACTGTCGAGGAAGCGATACAGGGCGGTCGTCATCCATTGAACGAGGGTGTCGTAGGTGACGCCGTCGAGAGAGGAGAGATTGTCCAAATCCACCAACTCCACGAACTTGGTGACGAATTCACCGCCAGTGGAGGGAATGTCGAGCTCCCACTTCTTCGTCTCATTGTTGTATGTGGTTGCTGCGTCGGAGAACTCCGAGCCAATTTGCCATGAAAGGTAGGCGCGTTCGCCCTTGGAATTGTGAAGCCCGTCGATGATGGCCTGAGCAACCGCCACACCCTCAGCCGTCACGGTTCCGTTCTGAACTGGCTTGTTGCTGGTTTGACTTCCAGCGCCCATCGCACCGCCACTGAAGCCGAATCCGAGAGAGCTGCTGGTCTCCGCGGCACAGTAGTATGCTTGACCGATAACGGAGGACATGTCAAAGTGAAGTTTACACAAGTCGGAACGCGAGATGACGCCGTCGGTACGACCGTCAAGAGGATCGCAGGCTTTGATTGTAGCATTGACAATCTTCGAGAGCTCACACGGAGGAGGGTAGTAACCCAGAGTCTTTTCCACCGTAGCAGGGAAAACGTGGTTGACTTGCTGTTGAGCAAAGCGGAAAGCCGGAGCGCCGATAATGACTCCGTCGTATTCGTCACCGTACCGCTGAATCTGACTCATTCCCTCACGGCCACCATCGGAACATCCCTCGTAATATGTGTAGAGCTTGGAAGTCCCAGCAAGGCTGTAGAACTCCTTGGTGAAGTACTTGCCCAACTTGGTCATTTCGCCGAGAGCCTGATAGGCAAACATGTAGGTCGCATCCCAGTTGAGTGAACCATTGCCATAGAGGACAACATCGTCGTAGCTGACGCCATTCAGCGCGTCATATCCAGCAGAAGAAGCTCCACCAACAGCTCCATAGGGCAGACCACCCGTTGCATCGGAGCTCAAAGAATAGCCACCTCCACCCGCGACGTAGAAACGCGTCTTGAAGTCAGACGGGTCAGGAAGTGCATACTTCACCACGACCACATCATCCTTACCGGGATGGGTGTAAGTCAGCGTGACGTTGCAGTAGTTGTAAGTGGCACCGCCGGTGGGCGCACTGGCTCCCACCATGCCGCCGACTGTAGCATTGTATACGATGGCTGCGGTAGAGGAAGATGGAATCAAATTGATGCCATTGAGAGTACCGTTGGAAGGTAGTGCAGACTTGACGTTGGATAGGATGCAGACATCAGAGAGTGACTTGGCACTGACGAGCGCAGCAAAGGCTGTGATCGAGATGCCGGACTGGGGACGCATAATTGACTCGTTTGGGGAGACTATCGTTGGAAGTATGAAAATGAGATAGGTGAATACCGATCTTGCAAGAGTTGCACGGCCATTTTATACTGGGGATGGGCAAATCCACGGAGCAGGCCTAGAGACCGAGAATCCATATCAATCGGAAGGACTCTCTGGAAGCACAGATGCATGTGTCGGATACGCATTTCCAGCCATACGAGGCCTTGCAACTTGGAGTGTGGATATTCATGGTATCCAGCCGTCGTCATCCCTGACGACTCAGCCTACTGTAACTGTAGGTCACCATATAGTGGTCGAGACGATCAGAGACTCGAACCCCTGCTGGAAGGGGCATGAAACGCAGTTCCAAAGACTCTTGCGCGGCCTTGAGTCCCAACAAGCCATGTGGACACACCCACGCGATGCTTGATTGACATGCAGGACCGGAGTCAAAAGTCAGTTGGTCTCTTTGATGTACATTTGACTGCAGACTTCATTGCCAAAAGCTGGGCTACCGTGGAGGAAGACGAGGAAGTCCACTTCGTTCCGGTCCCCCTTATCAATCTGCGCTTAAAGATTAATCCGGAAGTGGACTGTCTCCCTCCACTGCCATTTAACGTATGAAGATCCGTGGCGCACCATAGAACCCACTCTAACCCTCCGATGCCCATGAAATAAAACTCTGGAAATAGACTGCAGTAGTATGTTTTGACCAAAAATGGAACAATCCAACATAAGGGAGATTCGCGCTGCCGTTGGATCAAGATTTAGGGTTGCCGTCCCCGTACCTCAGCTCCCGCTTGGGAACAACAGTACGCAATCGCCAGCGGAAATGACATTATCCGTTTCATTTGGTGAAGAATCATCTAGTGTCCAGTGGTCCTCCTTGCCTAATCTGATACTCACTCAGGACTCCCATGGAATTTGGACGCAATTGTTCTCCAAATCCGGGCAGAGGAAGCCTCGTAGTTGACTCATGCGAGTCCAGTGAGTCGTGACAAAATCTTTGAGAGCTCAATATTACCAGTGTCAATCACGAAGCGGCGTAAAGTGCCTCAGCTGGTCTTTTACCATAACAGTAGTAAGCTGAAGACCATTCGCAAAGTCTGCCGTTTCTCAGTCGCTTGTGATCAGGTAGAGAGCTTATTTGCCGCCCTTTCGGCATTTTGTCTGCCCAGTAAGTAGGTAGCATACTGCCATGGAAGACTTTGTATCAGTTGGGACTTTACAGGCCTTGAGATGTAGTTACAGTATCGCGTATACTGTAGTGGTATATTGTGTCAAGGGTTACTATCTATCCAGAGCGGATAGCTTCTGGGAGGGTACTTCTGAGGATCTTTTCGATGTTGCTCTTGAGGGTCTTTGAGAAATCTTTATGTGAGACTTTGCGAGGTTTTCGAAGAGGACTTTTCCACCAATGAGTTTACAGACCTACACCAAGAATCGTCTTATTGTAGCTCTCCATTCGCACAATGATTGTTTGTATGACTTCGCGACGAGACATCAGGTGGGAAGAAGCGAGGGGTCTAGGACTATTATCAATGTATTGTAGGTACGTAGATGAAGACGTCGTGTGCACTAACATTTGGGTTGATATATTCCGAGGGTATCTTGTTTCTTGAAAGTAACAACAGGGTCGCCAGATCGTGCATACATTATTGACCATGCGCCCGAGAGAGTATATTCAAATCGAGCGACGGGCCGTTATGGCGGGATATTTGTGCAACAGGAATTATAGTGCATCAATAGACGTCCAGTCATAAAAGAGCCATATACGGCTCTATTAGCCATCCACTCTCTCCTCATATTCCTGAAGGATGTCTCCAATCTAGTCATCAAGCTGATCGGCCCAGGTCCCTGTCATCGGAGCCATTGAAGCTTCAAGCTTCTCCATCGACGTGTTCTGTGCAGCTTCCTGGGTCCCTTCTTTCGCTGGGACACTCGACTTGGGCTTCTGACCCGCGGGAAGAGCAGGGAAATCAGCTTCATCGTTGGCAGGGGGCGACGCGACATTCGCCTGGGAATTTTCGGTGGCTTCTTTGGTATTCTCTCGATCGCCTCGAGAACCATTCATAGAACCGCGGCCACGCCCTCCGCGACCGCCACGTCCACCCCGACCGCCGCGCCCACGGCCGCGACCAGGGCTGAACAGATCATCGGGCGCATCTTCAGATGGCCGTTCGTCAAAGTCTCGGCGGGTGTGCCCGGAAACGCCACCGTGCATACCACGGCGGAACTGACTACCACCACCACGCGGATTGAAGTCGTCCTCGGTCTTCTGCGAGTCCCATTCACGACCGGTCTGAGCTTTCAGCTTGCGTAGACGATTCTGTTCACGTTCACTGTCCATGACACGCCGATTCGCTGCTTCTTGACGTCGTTTCTCCGCCGCGACCTGTTCGCGCTCGAGAAATGAAGCGTGATCGGCTTCGGCGCGGGCGTGAGCGGCCGCTTTCTTGACCGCATTCTCCTTAGCTGCGGCGATGCGTTTTGATAGTTCCTCTTCGGTGAGTTTTGGCTGAATTGAAGTGTTAGATTCCTCGCAAGCTACAAGGTCTCGATTGAGAGCGTATTGACTGACCTTCCGTAGTCCGCCGGTAGCACTGCGGTCCCCGCGCACAGCTGGGACTCGTGGGGCCTCGGCATTGTTATCAGTTGATTCCTCTGTCTTCTCATTCTGCTCATCATTTCGGCCGTTTTGCTTAGTCGAGGATTCTTCTTCTGGTTTATCGGCAGCCACTGGCTGAGATTGTGGCTTAGCCGTCGCAGGCTCTTTTGCGGGTTTGGGCCCCTTGGGCCGAGGCGCCTTTTCAGTCGGCTTCTTGTCTGCCCATCTTGAGTCTTGCAGCCCACTCCTTTTTGGCCGAGCCTGATCATGACTTTGCTCTGCTGCCTGGCCGCGCCCTCGGCCACGACCGCGTCCTCGGTCTCCCCGACCTCGCTGAGTGTTCTCACTTCGAGATTCAGCTGACTTTTCAACTGAATTCACTTCTTGAGACGAGAGTGAAGTTTCAGGCGGTGCAAGGACCGGTGGTGTGTCCACTTGTACTTGCTGTTCCTCTGCAGAAACAGGGATGATCTCGTCGTCGAAGAGATCATCTGAGCCACGGGTTTGCGCAAATTCATCCATGTCCGCCATCGTGTGCTGCCCGATCACTCAGAGGGTGATGAAGAAGTGAATTGAAAATGCGCACCAAGTCAGAGGCAAACTGATGCTATTATGAAAAGCCGGGTATCCAGTAGCCTAAGACCAGTGAGTGCTCTCCAAGGCGAACGAGATGTGAGGGGCAAAAAGGCCGATAAAGCGATAGCGCCGATTTGGTGGACTTGAGGGCGATCCGTGCGGCGGGGAACTTGATCGCGTTCGCGATCGCGTTGCGGGTTTCGAGGTTGGAGGAGAAGAGCTGCTTGCTCAGTAGAGAAAAATGGACTTGGCAAGGATTGACAGCACAGTAGCAGAGTGTAGCTCGACAGATGTTCCACAAGAGATTCGACGGGTTTGTAGCTCAAGGCAGATCGTTGGAATACAAGCAAGTAGATAAACAGATGGGTTAACGCCTCGGGAGCTCCCTGCGATGGACATTTTGCCCTTTGCGGCCGCCTCCATTCTGCCGCAACGACGTGAGTTGAGGAAGCCAAAAGCGGTCGTAAGGTCAGAAGCCAAGAACGACTCACATCAGTTAAGTAGTATGTGAGAGGATTTCTAGGCTGTTCTTCAAATCATGAATCGATGGCTTCATGTGTGCGGCAAAGAGTCCTGGACCCGCGTGATTGTTTCTCACGGGACTACTTAAAGATTTCGTCATCGTGCAAACGGCTCTTGAAGACCCACCGGATCTATACATCGGTAAAATCACTATGTACAGGTATGCCTACTCGTATCAGGCAAGATGTTCCTTGCTGCCCAAATTATGTGCTATTTCTTCCAGTGTTTCATGATGCAGATCAAGTGACTGCATTGATGAGGATTTGATGTTTCATCAGCCATGGGAATATATACATGTTCTTGTCTCTTGCATGAATCCGCCCACCAAATCAAACGCACCTCCAAGCATTCTCATCGGTGTAGTTGCCCGGACCCACAAACACATTATGTCTAGGATAGCGACAGTGTTTACGGCGATACTCGATCGCAGAGCCAGGTCCGTTGGCGAATTTCGCACCTCGAACAGTCTCTGGGGCCACGCCGTCTTCTACCCACCGAACCATGGCCATCAGCACATTATCCTCAGGATCTGTGCCAGCATACGTGCTCAAACCCTGGCCGATTCCGTATGCGCCATCTCCTCCACCACAATGACCCATGCCACTGATCGGGAAGAAGCGATAAAACTCGTCCAAGCTGGATGGTGGTAGGCCCATTGTCTCGGCGACACGAGCGTAATACCACTTGGAATTGTCGGAGCTGATGAGTTGGTCCTGCGTGCCATGGTAGTGCAAGACTCTGCCACCGGATTTCTTGAAGGGAGAGACATCGCCGTCCCAGGTTTGAATGTTGTATGGGTTCTGAGCCATTGCGACCGCGGCATCCCGGATCGTCCAATTTTCGCCCTGCCAAGACGAATCGTTGTAAACCACGTACTTCCACCAGTCAGTGCTGTACTGGAACGGTTGGCCATTGTACATGATAGGCGCAGCGAGTTCCTCCGATCCGGGCTGCATGCGCGGGTACAGTAAAGTGCCGTTGAGTCCGTAGAGAGGTGCAAAGACTTGCTGGGCAGCATGGACCTGGGTAGCAGAGAGACAAGAGGTCTTGTTCTTTGCGCCAGGAGCACAGATCAAGGGACTGAGTATAGGTTGACACAGATCGGTATCTTCAATGATCCCATCCTTTGCCCCATCAAGGGTATCACACTGTCGGAGGATTTCCTCGTGCACAACCTTCCACTCAGCAGGGGAAAGGTAGGTGTCAGAACCTTTTGGGCCGAGAATCGGATAGAAATGAGCACTCCAGGAGAAAAGCCCGATCATATTGAAGGCCGGGGCCCCGGCAACCACACCATCAAAGTCATTTGGATACTTCTGGATGGATTTCCACCCTTGGCGACCACCCGTGGAACAGCCTAGGTAGTAGGTCTTCTTGAACCCTTCTTCGTAAAAACGCTGGGTGAGCTCTTTGCCAACTACGACGCCCGTGTGGAGGGAGCGGTAGACAAAGTCCTCCAGCACCTCTGGGTGGTTCAAGAATGGCTCGCCAGAAGTACCATTGTGACCGTTATTGGCACCAACCGTAGCAAAGCCAAGTTGCGCAGTGTAAGCCAAATCGTAGTATTGGATACCTGCCGCATGTCAGTACGAGTATTTCCCTTTAAAAACGTAAAAGGGCGTGGTGTCACATACAGCCTGAAAGACCGCCATTTCCTGTGCTTAAGAAGCGGCCTTGATAATCACGCGGAAACCAGGCCTCCAGCGTGATTTCACTGCTGTTCGATGTCGAGACAGCCATGGCCACTCGGCATACATCTACCGACACAACCTGATATGGCGCATTGCAGCTGGCTGCGTTGTCTGGCAAAGACAAATTGGTGCCGCCAGGGACGAATTCAGCCATGTTGACCTTGACATTAGGAATATCAATTTGATGTGCGAATTGCGAGCAGTGAGCTCGGAAAGCATCCTGACTTGTAAGAGCTGCAGAAGCCACGGAAGCAGCACCGAGCATGCCCCAGGCAGGGAGTCGAGTCATCATGGCTGTTTTGAGCTGATCCAGAGAAAATGCTGTCACCCACTGGAAGGTCGACCCTAGAACTCGTGAGACGATGCTATTATATAAGTCACAATTGTCCATCCTTGCGGCTTCTGCTCTGTCTACCTGCTATCGGCAATTGAGGATTTGAAATGATCCGGGGGTAATCTATGAAAAGGGAGAGGGAAGATGAAGATCCCGAGGTTACGCCGGTACTAGCGGGGGGGTTCAGCCAATGCAAAATACTGTTTTGGGAAGCCAAGACGGCGGTGGATTGACAAGCCATGCTCATTAGTTCATATGTACATGGCATGCCCCCGTCTTGAACATCAACATGACTAGCCTGACGATCCAAAGTGGAGATCGGGGGAAGCGGCATGTCGGAGCCGGGGAAGAGTATCAGCATCGTGATGCGGGACCGTCTCGGCATCAGATTAGCGGAGCTTTACAGATGCGGGAAGTGAGGTGAGGACGCGTCGTCGAGGTATCATGTTGATCAAGGGAAGAAAGATCCGGAGAACACGCGAGAGAATACTATCCAGCCGGGCCTATAACCAGTCTGAGAGTCTACACTCCAAATTCCAGAGTCGGCGTTGTTGCAGCCGAACCAGACTGATCGGGATGAAGTGGAACTCTCTGGTGGCGAGCTGGGGAAGGATGTACTTACACCACATAGCTCGTGTGATAGTGGCTCTGTACATGATGCTATCAGTCCTGCGCTTCACGATTGATGAGATCTCCCACAAATTCTCCGCTCGTCCGCTCGAATGTGCTTACGCTCGGTGGCAAGTGACTTCCTCATGATGGAAGCACCCTCATCAGGCACTTTTTCCCTCCCAGCTGAGAACCGTGGCCACGACTTCAGCAGATAACCATTTGCGATTTTGACACGAGGCAGCGTCATGGATCAGATCAAGGGTGCGATTGTCAAGTTGACATATGAAATAAGGCATGGATTTTATCCCGAGCTGCGGAGGAAAAGCTCGCACGAGGAAATTGTATGCGCGTTCCTCGAGAAGCTATCGGAATGCGGCAATGACGAGCACGAGCGCAACCAGGCAAACCGCAATGATAAGCTGTAGTAACTTCTTAATAATCACTTCCATCTCTGCTGATGGAGCATACATACAATCATTGCGACAGGTGGAGTTAGGAAACAACAGCTGGCGGTGGAAGATTGAGAGCGCGCAAAGAGGTTCTTGGTGATGATCGAGTTGAGCTTCTTTCTGTGGAAATGAAGACGTTGGGGAGGAAAGAAACTTGCAAGTGAAGAGTGAGAGAAGTCAAGCAGACATCTCCGCCGCCGAAAACGTGCATTTCTGAAATGTACGGGTAAGATGAGCACAAAAGGGGAAGGAGCGTCCCCAAGTTCCACATTGAGTAGAACGGACAAACTGAGGAAACCTGTCTTTACGGGAAACGCTCACGTTCTGTAAGAAATCAATTTCTCCGGCTTTTACATCAAACTGCAATCTCTGTAATTGAAGGCTGTTTTTGCAAACCAAATCGAGCTCCGCATATCATTCTCGTCGTGACAGGCCACGGCAAGTGAAATATCTGATCGCACGCTCTCGATTACTTAGTACTCATGGACGTCTCCGAATCCAGGACGACAACCTCTCTTCGCATCGCAATAGCGTTGGGTTGCATGTTGCTCACTAGCCCAATAGTATCATCATGATCGCTCTGTGATGAAGTCATTCCAGTCTTGATCTGGGCCGAGTAATTTCCATGACCCATCTCGATTTCAGAGTAAGGACCCGACGCGAACGGTTTTTTGGGAGGGTCGCTTCCAATTGTATGTTGGGCTTCTCGAAGCTGAGCGGCAACAGGACGCTTCGGTGAAACGATAGGCTCCACGTAATGACGGAACAGAGGCGCCAGAACCGGAAGACTGACAATGATAATGCTGAGCCAGAGCTCAAGAAAGCTCACAAGTCCTATCTTGAAGAGCCCGTATACGAAATCTGCCGCGGTATCTGGATCAAGAGTGATGACGAGTCGCCAGATCATGACCGCAACAACGCTAGAGACCAGTCAACGGAGTGCCGGAAAATTTCAAGATAGAGCAGGATGGCCTCTCACATCAAACCCATGCCAAACATGACGCCAATGGTCAGCTTGTTTCGGAGAGACATTCGTAATTTCCATATCGCAGGAATTGGCAGCAGCGCGATCGTGGTATCCAGGACAATGTTCAAAGTAATCGAGGCAATCTCTTGAATTTCCAAAGACCGACAGCCACCTCCAGGAACGGGACGCCATTGGTAAGAGATGGGATGGCATTGAGTAAGAAACAGTGGCACAAATGCGATGAAATATCCCACGACCAGACTACTCACCACCCAGACGAGGATTCGAATGGGCCGGAAAGTGCGGAAAAGACTGGTATACAATGACAAGATGGAGAGTTTGCAGCAGACAGTACCAACCAGCCAGGTCATACTCACCCCCACAAGCATCTTGAACTGCACATTGAGCTCTTTCTTTGAAAGAGTTCTAGTGTGCGCTCCCATGCCGTTAGCAACAGCCCAGTAGTTCAAGCCGGTCATAGCGCATGCGCTTGTCTGCACAGTGATCAGCCTCAGACAGGACAAATGTCAGAACATGTGGGGCAGAAGGGAGTCGAACATGAGCAATGATGACAAAATAATCAGAAAGCTGAAGTCTTTTGCGGGTCAAATGAAGCGCCCACAGTCGCAGCCCAATCACTACATTGGTGATGAAAGTGAATACAGCCATCCAGATGGACAACTGGACGCCGTTGGGGCTGACCGCCATAATGCCGAGTGCTAATCTTCAAGCATAAGACAAGATGAAGAAGCTGATCTTTGACTTCCAAGAAGAATAGACAATGCATCCACATCATGAAGATCGCTCGACATGAGGTTCGGCATTTTGAATATCAACGGGTTTTCGTCGAGGATGTCGGTCGTTGCACAACATGAGCGGAAATGCAACGTTTCTTTTCGAAGTTCTCGCCTCCGACTCGGCATAGTCAGATATTGAATGTATGTGGGCAGGTCTGCAAGGATAAACCTGGGCGACATTTCCGCCGAATTCGTTCCATTGAGCCAGCCTGGTCCCGATGCTGACAGCATCATGACCGGTTCAAGTGCAAATTGGCCGTACCGTTCTTGGTCTGTTGTACGAATGATAGTGGTGAAGATCATACTTCAAAGAAGAAAAGTGTTAGTGCTCCATGACAGATCGTGCGGCACATAGAGAGGTTGAAGAGGAGATACGGCCCCTTCTGAGAAAATGCCCATCAGGTGCGCTGGTCACGGGCATTTTTTTTTTTGGTTCTTCAGCTCTTGTCGAAGCTTTCGTTCTCCTTCTAGAGCCCTACACCTTTGCAACTCTCCATACACCTAACTTTCGTCTAATCTCTCTTCGTCAGATCATATCCTCCCAGACGGAAAATAGTCGATCCCCACTGAGCGTGTTACACCATGAATCCACCATTACCATCGCTGACCCGGACCTGGCACAATGCCTCCTACCCAGCCATTTCACCTCACCGACCCGAGTCGGCTGCCACAGGCAAGACGATCATCATTACTGGTGCAGTATGAGACCCTTTGACTGTGGCTTTTGTTTACCACGCTTCCAGTCACAAACGTCGCCTGCTGACTTGGTCTCCACAGGGAAGTGGCATCGGCCGCGCAACCGCACAGTCGTTTGCTAAAGCAGGAGCACAGAAGATTGTGCTGATCGGGCGAACTGAGGCCAGCCTTCGAGAGACCGCCAAAACTCTGACCTGTAACACCTCGGTTCAGGTGGCCGATGTAACAGATGAAGAAGCGCTATGTGCTATTGCTGCTGCCACTGGTCAGTGGGACGTGATGGTCCTCGCTGCGGGATACATTTCCCCCCGGCTTCGATTAGGGACGCGTCGGTGGCCGAGTGGCGGCAAAACTTCGAGGTATGCAGATATCCGCTGTGCGCATGCAGAGAGATGCAAAGACCCGTGGACGAGGCACAGACCTCCTTGCAATCGAAACCCTGAGTTGTACTGACTGCCATACGACTCCAGACAAATGTTCTAGGCAGCATGGTCATGTCGCAGGTTTTTCTCCCCACGGCTAATCCTGACCATGCAACCATCGTTGCTCTTACTGCGGCGGTGGTGTTCCCGGCGGCTCGATTGCAGAAAATGTCAGGATACATCACCTCAAAGCTGGCTGTGGTCAAGTTGGTCGAGTTCTTGGCAGCAGAAAACCCCAATCTGGTCGCGGTTGCACTTCACCCTGGCATGATTGACACGAAGGTGTTTCGTGAATCGGGTGCTGATCCCCATCATCTTCCTATGGACACAGGTATGAAGATTGCCCCGATAAAATATACAGATGGAATACACGCTGATTTGAATTTCTACGCAAGTGGAGCTGCCTGGGGATTTTACTGTCTGGCTAACGAGCCCTGAAGCCGCCTTCCTAAGCGGTCGCTGTGCCTGGGCCAACTGGGACGTGGACGAGCTCAAAGCCAAGGCAGATGAAATCAAATCGGGTCTGCTGCTGACCTCGGGCATTTATGGTTGGCCATTCCATTCTCCTTAGCCTTACGGTCAGCTGCATTCGGACTTTTTGCAAGTTGTTTTGACGCGTGTGGCACGAGCGACGGTTCGGAATGTCGCTGCCCTCGGGTATGTTTTAGGCCGATTCGCATACATTGAGATACCTGTAAGTTTTCTCAAGCCTCCATTCAGTATCATCCAATCATATTGTGAAACTTCTCCATATCCTGACAGCAACTAAATTGCTGATCTCGGTAGTTCAACGTCAGCAACGATTAGCTCACGAGAGCCATCCCATATCAAATTGTTCTTCGAGTCAGTCAGTACGGATAACAGCAACAGACCGCTTCGTTCCATCCCGACTTGAAAGGGAACAATACTGGATTAGTCTTACTCGTGCTCCCGATGCTATCAGTAGATATCAAAATCGCTGCTCTCAAGAAATTTAGTAATCTTGATCAAATGTAGCCCATAACTATATGGTGCTTGGGTGGGTATGCAGGGTTTTAGATCGTCCGAGGTAACAATAACAGAACGCAGTAAGTTCTTATCCGACCGTGCCTCGCTTACCAACACGACCAATATACCTACAGTGACCTCAATTCGGATGTATTTCCAAACATGAATAGCCGCATGGGGCTTCGAATTCGCCCGAGACTCTGGGAACAGCTTGACTGTCAAGATCCTTTCCTTCTGTACATGTCGCATCTTCCTTTCCAGCCGCACTAACGATATTCTTTTTGACTCTCCCTCAGCTGTTCTGCGATGGTCTGAAATCAGGTGTCGCGTTCCTTGACTTTCTCTTGCCAGACATGGGAGCAAGCCTGCGCTTGGAAAACTTCATCTCTAGCCTTTTCGTTCTCGCACTTCAGCCGACAGACAAAGGTGGTGAGCGAGTCCTCTTTCAACCCTGTCGCACTTAGGATCTTCGACCGAGTGAGTCACGTTAGAACGATGTATCAGATTACGCATAGCGCTCACATGGACGTACCGATAGCCTGGGCTTGTGACTCTGCGGTGTGCAACATGATATTGAGTCTTGGATACCATGCAATGAGGACGGATGCTGGGAAAGCGTTTTCTCTCTATGCTCTACGTGGTCGCCGAAAAGAGTTTCATGAAATGAAGGATTGAAAGAAGATTTATGATAAGAAAATCTTGGATATGGAAATGTTTCATCAGTGTAAGATATCGCAAGATCTTTATAAATAAACAGCATACCAGCGAGCCAAACCCGGGGGTGATTTCCTCATACGCCATCGAGATTAGATATCTGAAGTTTTGGCTCCTGTCTGGTGCCTTTGCCCGTTGTGTTAAGTGACTGGTTATGATTCCAGAGACCATGCAAACCGCAAGGATCTAGTTCTCAACGTATGGGGCTGTGGAAATGCTCCAGCTCAGGTGTATCCCCATTGTGAAATAAAGTGCCAATGGAAGCCAATAAAAACTCGACTCCACCCGATTCTGTTAGGAGGCTTGATCTTGCCACTGCCACAATGGAACTGGATCAGTTCTGAGCCCGTCCGCGACCAAAAGTCAACTTAGGAGTGTTTAAGCCAGAGGAATCGGAGTTGTGAATGATCTGTTGAGATTCGTCTTTGCGTGTGTCCCAGCGACGTTGATATGGAACATCAGTAGCAGACCGCCGCCCGACGAATCGAGTATGAGTCGAGCATGATGAACGACTCGAGTGACGTGGTAGCATCCATTTGATCTAGTAGGCTTCAATGAGGGCGGAACAAGGCAGAGTCTTGGCCATAGAACATCCCAAGATTCGCCTTTAAGACCTTGTATGTATTGATGAAAGACCAACGGGGGCGAGACACAAGCCAGTTCGCCCTTCGCCGGTTGATACGTGATGAAAATCACTTCTGCCTTCCCATAACTGCGCGTATGACGGGCCCTACCAATGCGAAGACATTATGGGCAGGGACACCCACCTTGGCGCTGTCATGTTCATGCCAGCATTATCAGATACTCGGTACAGGGGCTCTGATGTACGTACTTCCATCCCCTTGAACACAGGGCCCTTGCAACGGGCCATCTCTTGCCTTGATCCAGAGGCCTCACGAGGGCATATTCCCGAGCCGTCTGGGCTCATTCAACCAATATGGTCGACTTATCAGTAGTTCTCCGGTGACTTATCCGACGCCTGAAGACAGAAAGGACGTATTGTGTCCAAAAAATACTGGCTCAAGAGGAATGCTGGTTCCCAATGGAACCATACGTCGAGCTTCCGACTCTATAGATCAGCCCGTGAGCCCAGCTTTCCGTTGGTCATGCTGAAATTTGATTGGGATTGAGTCTGTGAGGGGAGACGCTCGGAGACGAATTGACAACTTGACAGTCGACCACGACAGAAGCTCGTGCACTAGGCCAGATTGGGTGATATTCGAGCCGGCCCCACATTTTTAGCTCACTGCTAACTTATCAGCTTTCAACATTCGCCTCAGGGTTGTGTACTTGTGACATCGAGCCACGGCCTGAGTACAAGACTACAGTATATAATTGAGGGAAGCATCATACTTCTTAACAATCTATTCAGGTAGGTGCGTACTTCATATTTTACTAGGGTACCTTGCGGGCTTGTGCTTCGATTTCCCGCGGAAGGTATCAAATTTGTGGATCGATGTGATCGACGATTCATCTACCCTTGATAGAGATCTTGAAGTCCAGGAGCATCCCTTGGGAATCTCAGGCGTGACATATATACTAAGAAGTGCCCCTCAATTTAAAGAACGTAGTTCCAGCTACTAGTGGAAAAGATTCTCTCTTTTGCACTCCCCGGAAATTGATCACATGTAGAACATATTGCGATGCTTCAATGATTATGTATTATTATCATTATTCGAACTCGTGCTATTCATCTCTCACCATCTGAATACGCCCAAAAGAGCATGAGTTGTGGTCGGAGAGGTTGTTGTTATGTAATTGCCTGTTTCGAGGCTCAGAATCACCCTCCATACGCCCAGGAGACGCAAGTAAATGGCTACCATAACAGGCCAGTGGTACCGGTGTGTCTTGTAGAAAGTAATCGATTGAGCTAGGGCTCGGTCAGTGCTCCTACTGGTTGCAGCATCCTGAGGTGGTACATCGCTCATGTTTTCCACCATTGGAAGCGATGCATTTTGTACTACCGCGAGGCTGACCCTTCATCTTGATTTAGGCGTCAGCACATGAACGCGATTGAGGGCTATCGCCCTTGAAAGACTAACCACTTTTTGTCATGAACTGAACGCAAATGAGCGTAGATGAACGAAACTGCCTCCAACATTTGAGAGAGATAGACACAACATATGAACATTAATCAACAGATAAATAATTACTATGCGTTGTGAACACTGTCCTACTCACGAGACCGAACTTCACCACAAGACCCAACTTTAATCATCGCGCAGTTGAAAAACCAGCCGCAGGCGACCGGGGTTCGAAGTGAATTGATCTTTCAGATCATCCAGCACGGCACTGCCGTCGTCACCAGGGGGAAAAGTGAAACGGTACTTTTGGATGAGCTTGGCGGTGATCAGCCGCATGTCGTTCATGGCTAGTGCACGTCCGAGGCAGCTGTGGTGACCTAGCGATCTATTAGACTTACATCGAGAGAAATGTGCTGGGCAATGAAAGGAGTTCAGTGAACAATGGAGTGGTGCGGATTCACTTACCGAGTCCGAAAGGCACAAAGCCTGATTTATTGCGGACCATGTCGGGCCATTTGTACCAGCGCTCGGGGACGAACTTCTCCGCGTCCTCGAAGCTATCCTCGCCTTTTGATGATTTAGTGGATTTGCGCCACTCAATATGCTTGAACCACTGTGTACTTACGTCGAGAGATACAGAATCGGGGGGCGACGATAGTTGTCTCTGGAGGAATGTATGTTCCCCCAATTGTGACGCCATTCTTCAATGTCTTTCGATTACCACCCGTGGGCAAGGCCGGGTAAAGTCTGAGCGCTTCGAGAATCGATGCCTCGAGATGAGGGCAGCTCGAGGCCAAGATCCGTGAGTCTTCGACATCAATAGTGCTGATTTCCTTCAAGATAACTTCTGCATGTTGTGGAACTCTGGCAATCTCGCAAAACAGACCGATAAGAACCGCAGCCGTGGGCTCACTGCCAGCAACAATAGCAAGAATACTGTCGCCGGTGAGCCATGGGAAGCGGCGGGGGTCATCTCGAACATCTTGAAGGAGATAATGAGCGACATCGGGGGACCGGGAGGCTTGATCCCGTGGAGCCTAAGTAGAAAGCAAGTTACAAAAAGTCAGTGGCTGATATTGGCGTTCATCCTTGAAGGCCTCAAAAACCCACCTCCAGTCGTTGAAGCATCTGTTCCTCGCACCAGGCTACCATGCGAAACCAGTCTTTTAGGATCCACAACCGGGGAAAAGTCTTGAATGCAATGTGAATGAACCAAGGCACAGGACTCAGTGGACCGAGAAGAGACAGAGCTCGCTGCATCAGCATGATAATATGATGCCACTCTTGACGCGACAGCATATCAAACGTTTTGTTGAAGACAAAGTCTCCCATACGATCAAAACCGAGCCAGTAGATTAAATCCGTCACTTCAGTCACCTGTTTAGTTGCAATATCTTGGTCAATGCATTGCTCCAGCTGATCGATGAGAGGGAGAACGCGATCTTGATACTGATCGAGGGCTAGCATCTGTCAGTTGGTGATCGGCCGTCACTCAAAAACCGAGAAAAGCAGTACCAACCTTGGGGAGTGAAGCCGCGATTCCACTGCCGACGGCGCTGTCCATGAGATTCTTTGTTTCGTGCAGTAACGAGGGACTGCTTTGGATGAAGTAGATCGTACCATTCGGACTTGACGCAATTTCCTTGGGGTCCATCAATTGCCATGAATACATCCGGATGATACACTGTGAGCTCGCTTGGACCTAGATTATTGAAACTTAGCCAAATCCTCTGCGATTTCCTCTTCGACCCAACGCATACCTGTTCTAACAAAGTCTCCATACTGGTGATTCAAGCTGGCCAAGAGCCGGTAGTTCTGGCGGTGGCGAGAATGCCATGCATGCCACAGTTTGCTGATGCGAGCGAAGCGAGGGCCCGGAAAATGACTCAAACGATGGAAATAGATTCGATAGACGAGCATACTCGTGAGCATTGTGGCAATGTATCCACAGACCATGTACTTTGCACCATCAACACAAACGGCCAATGTCAAAAAGCAAGCGAGGTGACAGATCAGAATGTCCGGTGCTTGGACATGCCACTCGCCGTTGATGAAGACGGCATGATGCATGAACAGTCCAAAAAGGGACCCGATCAGGGCCGGAATGAGGCTTTTCATGGTCACAGATAGCTCAATAAGAACAAGTGGAATCAAACACTGGGGTCTTGTGTAGAAGTGTATGAGAAAGAGAGAAAAATCAAACGCACGAGAAATTATTTGGGGGAGTGGAGAGCTGAGGGATACACAAGAGGGATTGATGTTTGCAAACAACCATCGCATCGTGCTGTCCCCTGGACGTGTCGCTCCATCCCATCACATATTCTCACCTCCAGGAGACTTCAATGTCTCTCTGAGGATTCTCTTCATGAAAAGTCACAAATCATTATTTTTCTTTATCCTTCAACAGTCTTTACCTTTTGTACATTGTTCGTCATTCCAGGGCGGCCCCCCTGCCCCTGCTGCTTCTCTCGGCATCGACTTTCGCTGTGATTGACTCGAACTACTTGCTATGACTCCTCCCACCATGGATACGCCCTGGATCCAACTGCTGCAGCTCATCTGGCTCTTCACCGAGAGCAACTTTTCCACTTTCGTCCTTCCTAATTCGGCCTTCGGACTGCTCACAGGGCTTGCTGCTCCTTTGCTTACGGATTGTCCCGAGCGTCCGGCTCTCTCACAACTCTTTCTGCGCGGTCTCGCAGTGATTCTCTTCAACTGGGCCAATGTCTTCGTATTCGATTTAGCGAACCAGCGTCTTCCCGAATCGCAATTGGAGGATCGGCTGAACAAACCCTGGCGACCCCTGCCCACCGGACAGATCAGCCCGGACACGACACGGCGGTGGATGCTCGTTGCCATTCCGCTCGTGCTGACCATCAGTGCGGTACTCGGCGTGGCAACGCAGAGTGCTGGGATCATGATCCTGACTTGGTTGTACAACGATCTTCGTGGCGGCGATGAGATCGTCCGAGACGGCATCATTGCGTGCGGATATGCGCTCTATCTGAGCAGCTCGCTGCGCATTGTCTCTGGACTCGATGTTCAGATTACCCAGCATGGCTACATGTGGATTGCTATCATGGGGGGCATCATCTTGACCACCATGCAAGTTCAAGATCTGAAGGATCAAGTCGGTGACCGCACTCGAGGCCGGCAAACGCTTCCCCTGGTTCTGGGCGACAAGTTGTCGCGGGGCTCCATCGTCTGTTTCATATTGTTCTGGAGCATCTGCTGTTGTTACTTTTGGCACATCCCACTGTGGGGATATGTGGTACCCCTGCTGACAGGGCTGGGCGTCTCTTTCCACGTGGCCAAGGGCACGAACGATGCCAAAGCGTGGCGACTCTGGTGCATGTGGCAAGTGGTCATCTATGGTATTCCTGGCTGGGTGGCCGTATCGGGCAACTACTGAGGACTCTGCCAGATTGTGCATCATGCGAGGGCTTACAGTGGTAGGGGCTATGGATGCTGCCTGCTTCCATGAACATTCTAGATATCTCAGATTGCGGCCAATGCCGGGAACATAAGGTTTACCTAGGATTGAATCCAGAATTATCCAAGTGAAACACCAAAAGTATGACGTCCGAGTAGCCGTTGCCATGTAGTTGGGCATTACTGTTGTGCTCTACATTGAACATGTATGTCGTTTAATCTCTCTTGGGCCGTAGACCCGTGTGGTTGTGGAAAGGCGACTCCTTTGAAGCTCTTATCTTAATCTCTCTTTTGTATGGAAGAGACCCCATCTCGTCAACTACCGCGTGTCTCAGTCATTTCTCCTCCGTTTCATCCATCTCACCCTAGAGATATAAGTCTTTCATCATGCGACAAATGACACTTTTTACCCTTCTCTTTGCTCTCTGCGTCTCGATAGTCGCCGGACTGGACTGTCGCTGCTTCCCCGGTGATGCCTGCTGGCCTTCGTGGCAGCAGTGGGCGGATTTCAATGCCACCATAGGCGGCCGATTGATCTCAACGATTCCTCTCGGTAGCGTCTGCCACACCACAGGAGAATTCTCAGCATACAACCGGGAGGCTTGCGCCAGTCTGATCGCTGACTGGGGGTTTCCGGCCACTCATTACAAGACTTGCGACTCACCTATGGCGTCGTGGTTCTCCAACGCGTCTTGTGATCCCTTCTTACCGCGGAACACACCATGCACGATCACCGCGCTCCAGCGATACGCAGTCAACGTGAGCAAGGTGGAAGATGTGCAGAAGACCATTCAGTTTGCCCAAGATCATAACATTCGCTTGGTCATCCGAAACACTGGCCACGACTATCTCGGCAAGTCCACTGCACCTGGAGGTCTCGCCTTGTGGATGCACAACCTGAAGGCTACCGAGTATCTGCAGTATCGCTCATGCTCCTACGAAGGACCGGCGTTGCGACTCGGCGCCGGCATCCAAGGCTTTGAAGGGATGGCTGCGGCTCACGCGCAGAACAAAGTCATCCTGACAGGTAACTGCGATAGTGTTGGGGTTGTCGGTGGTTACAGTCAAGGTGGAGGCCATGGTCAGCTGGCTTCCATGGTTGGTCTCGCTGCCGATCAGGTATTGGAATGGGAGGTGGTGACCGCCGATGGACAACATCTCATAGCCGCTCCCGACAGAAATCCCGATCTCTTTTGGGCTCTCTCGGGCGGTGGTGGAGGCACATATGCTGTTGTGATGAGTGCCACCGTCAAGGCGTACGCTGAAGTTAGCACTGCTTCAGCGAACCTAACCTTTAGTGGCGCTGATGTACCGCCTGACGTCTTCTGGTCCATCATTCGAAATTTCATTGTCGACATCACTCCTATTATCGATGCTGGCGCTGTCGCAATCTGGGCGGTCATTGGAAAGACATTCAGTCTCACACCAATCACATGGCCTGGAGGTAACGTGGATCAACTGCAGATGCATCTTGCATCAACTTTGAGGATGCTCAATGAGAGAAACATGACATACGGTATGTAAAAAACCACCCCTTGACCAAATATCAGCCAATAAATATGCAACTAATCTTTTTCGAAAAAAAAGCTTTCCACATCCAACAGTTCGCCTCGTTCTGGGACTGTTTCATGGCCATGAATCCACACAGCAACATTACGGAAGCGCAAATCGGAGGACGCCTCATGCCTCGCGGGGTGCTTGCACACAGTACCGACAGCCTCATCTCGACCTTGAGACAAATTTCAGAACAGGGTGCAGTGGTCTCAGGCGTATCACTCAATGTTTCCCGTCACTCGGTACCGGACAATGCAGTCAATCCTGCCTGGCGCGATGCTGCCATCTCCATTGTTCTCGGAACGTAAGTGATCTGTCTCGAGAGCAATGTAACTCTTTGCGGCTATGGATTCAACCTGACCAAGAAACTAGAAGCTACAATTACACAAATCGTCAAGTGAACGTCGAGTGCCAGTCATTGATGACTCAAGAGCTTGTTCCGCTTCTGACGGATATCAGCATCGACAGTGGAGCCTATCTGAACGAAGCCGACTGGAAGCAGCCCGACTGGCAGTCCGCCTTCTACGGTGATAAATATCAAGCCTTGCATGAGATCAAAGAGGAGTTCGATCCCAACGGAGTGTTCTGGGCCAGAACCGCCGTTGGAAGCGAGGCGTGGACAGAGCTGGATGACGGGCACCTCTGTCGATCTGATGACTTGTGATCCTGATGTCTCATTTTATGAGCAGGCTTATTATCAAATTTCCTTCCTTAATGTTTATGCGACATACGTGTATCACGATTAGGAAAGTTTATAGATTTATGCAATTTTGACTTAACATCACACCCTTTCAATTGATCACTCAGTGCAACCTCCTTTGTTACTGTACCAGACCCTCTGGCCTTGGGACTCTACGTAGACGAGAAATATTCGAGTGACATTTTCCGAAGAAAGGAGACGGCGAAGACGAGGTGGACGAGTGACCGGTCCCGTAGCATGACCGGATAATAATTCCCTTTGACTAGTATTATGACGATATTACTCGATTTCGTCTTGGACACTCCTTGCTCTGAAAAATGGTAGAGAAGACATGTGTTTGCATGTATTACTAGTTAAGTGATCTGGAATATCTTTAAATCACACTCGCACAGCAAAGGGTCACAGTCACCTCGCCCCATCCTCAATCCTCATCTTCCCACGCTCATGCTCAAGGGTCTGTTCGGTCCGAATCTTCCTTGATCAGATCAGCCGCACGCTCAGCCACAGCGTAGACAGTGGCCAGAGGATTAGCATGCGGAATGAGTGGGAAGATACTGGCGTCCACAACGCGCAAATTCCGGGTCCCGTAAACAACCAGCCTCTGATCGACTACTCCGCCCATTTCTTTGGGCAACATGGCAGCCGTTCCGCAGGCGTGATGTGCGGGCTGAGCTGTATTTCGCAGATCCCGAATAATGCTTTGCACGTTCATGTCGGGAGCGCTCTCTTTGACAAAGGGCTGCAGGTAGGGACTATGCAACAACTTGTGGCAATGTTGCACGTGTCGGGCCAGCACTTCAAGATCGATCTCTTTGCTTCCCAGTCCCGCTTGAATGGTAGGCTGTGCGTCCGCATCTGACGATTCAATATGGCAGCTACCGCGGGAAAGAGGGTGGGCAATGATCGGGACAAACACTGCCAGACCTGGTGCTGCCATACTGAGGATGATGCAAGCTGTGGCATTCCCGGGATCTTCAATCAATGAACGAATTGCTTGACCTGCTGGGCCTTGGAAACTATCCTCGTAGATGGCGTTGATGGCATTTAGCTCTTCAGTCTCGATTCTGACCAGGGCAAAAGCTTTCATTCCGGGAAAGAATTCCTCTGCAGCAAGAGGCTCTTTCAAAGGGACTCGAATGGGACACATCAGGTGATTCTGAAGGTTCTCGCCCACACCAGAAGACTCAACGACGATCGAGATGCCACAACGCTGAAGCCGCTCTTTTTGACCGATTCCCGAAAGCTCAAGCAATTTAGGGGTATGGAAGGCCCCAGCGGCAAGAATGATCTCTTTGGAGGCCTTGAAGAGGGATGTTTTTCCATCTTTGATAGCCTCGACGCTGGTGGCGATTGCGTCCAACTCGCTGCCGGTGTCAAAATTGATCTTTCGAACAGTAAAATTGGTGAGGATTGTCACATTCGAAGAGGAAGATACCAAACCTCCATATCCACGATCAGCTCCACTGCGTAATCCAGAGGCAGGATCAATTGTAGCCATCATAACGTGAGTCCCCAAAGTCTGCTCTTCAGGAATGAGCTCGGTCATGTAGAAGTATCCTTGACTCTCCAAGGCATTGAACCAGGCACTTGAAAAAGCGCGACTTGCATCCTTCTTCGGGGTCGGGTGACTTAGCTGCACGGGCCCGTTGGCTGCGATTTGTCTGGTGTCCACTTCATCATGATTACTGTCAGGTTCATGGACTCGGTCGGGGACGTGCAGTGTGACGCTTTTCTGCAGGTATGGCTCGAGGGATTTCCAGGTCCAGTCTGTATTTCCCAGTTTGGCCCATGCATCGATTCCATCTGGAGAGGGTGGGACATAGGCCATGCCGTTGATGGCGGAGGATCCGCCCAGAACGCGGCCAGCAGGGTGATCCAGGACACGGTTATTCAGACAAGACTATGAAATTTGAAGATAGAATGTGTTAGTATGCATTCCTTCATTAAAACTTTGTTGCCTTTGATGATCTGGATCAAATACCTCTGGAGCCATCTTCACTTTCCAGTCCAGGCCGGACCCACTCAGAGCGCGCCAGGTATTGGGACTTTGGACCAGTTTATCCTTTGAACGATCCGGGCCACTTTCAAGCACAAGAACATGCACATTGGGGTTCTCGGAGAGACGCGCTGCAAGCACAAGCCCAGCAGTACCACCTCCGACGATGATGTAGTCAACGATGAAAGGTGGATCGAAGGAGGCCATGACGATGATGTTGAAGGAACAAGTCTTGCAGATGAATACCTGGCAAGGGAAAAAGGTATGTGTCGATAGAAAATTCTGAATGATAAATTCCAAATAGGCGTAGTGATGGTTTGGGTTCAATCAAGATGGGGAGGAGAGAGGGTAGGATTTCATTGTGCGTTGGTGAAAAGAAATTTATTGTGCGCGTCCAACAGTCAAGCAAACAATTGCCTATTTGGTCAGCACTGTGTCACGAGCCTGCTGCTTCCACATGTGATAAGACTTTGCTTAGCACTACAACAACTATTCTGTCTGAAGCATTGAGTGTACTTCAAGCCATTTGGGAACTCCCTGGTCTTGGCTCTCCAACATGCTCGAGGCAATATCTCGTAGGAAGGGAGTGCTTTGAAATTACCCGAAAGAGCAGAGAACATGGCGATAGATCTGGTAGACGTGTACGCTCTCTGCCAAATCTCTAGAAAAACTTCCCGAGTTTACCATAGCGCCTCCCAAGAGCACTCGGCAATACAAGGCCTGGGACACGGCGGAGGAATCGACCGACAAGCACAGAAGATGAATGCCAGAAAAACAAGCCAACGATCGTATACCACTTACTCCATCATACACGGCACCCGAAAAACTTACTTTGTAGAGCATGATCATACTCCAAGCACTTTACACGGGTGCCAGCTCCTTAGAAAGCACAGGGATATCGACTCAAGTAACCGGAATTAGTCTGTCGAAGCCATTTCGAAATCCAATCAACAATCATAATTAACTCACACTTTCCAATTACACTGAGCCTTTTGCATTTGCCGAGGTGTGACGGTTCTATCTACATTTTCGCTGTATGATTCTGTATGGTCAATGTGTTTGCCCTTTCTTTCGATTACCAACCACCCGGTTGCTTATATGCCATTGCCATCCATACCCATCACCTTGTACCCGTATGTTGTACTCTCTTTGCTATGAGGCATCCTTGATTGTTTGGTCTTTGCGCTGGCTCCTGTCAGAATCATAGTTGATTCTCGTTGGAATCCTTCACATTTATCCCGCTGCCTACTTTCCAGTGAATCTACATTGATTCCCAGATGATTCTTTTGGCCATCGCATATTATGAACCAATAATAGAATGACAAGCCCATTCTCCAATCCAGTGGCGGACAAAAAAAGACCATGGAGGAGTTGTACCACGTGGATGTGACGCTCCGTGGTAAAGGCCAAAAGGGTACGGGTGTACTGATTCATTATCTAGGTCGAGGTCATCTACAAAAGGATAGAAGGAGGAAACGAGGGACAGAGAAGTTCCCTCCAGAACACACACAGGTGTCAAGTACCTTACCTTCGTGATTGTTAAGGTACCAGGGAGCCCCACTCGCAGTAGATATCAGATCGTAGAGAATACCGCGCTGTTTCGGCTTGGTTTCACACTCATTGACGGAGTTGAGGGTGAGCGTATGTTACAAAGTCAACACGACAGATCCACAGTCCCTGGAGATCATGTAGTTCTCATCTAGTAGGGATAGAAGCTTGCTGTATGACAAGTGTATCAAGTGTGATACCAAGGTTCGTTCTTGGGTGCACCCACGTCTTGCCCAGAATCACAGGCGGTCACACAGAACTGAAGGTACTATCATATGAGAACCAGTGTAAAGAGTAAGGCCAGATAGGTTCAGCGCTCTCAACTTATTTTGATCATTGTCTTGGAAGGGAAAGTATGTGGAGAGGCTAGGGTTGCTGAAGACTCTCGCCTCCATATTGAGTGATCAAAGACAGAAAGATGGATTCGGTCAAGACTACGGACTACTCGAATGTGTGTTCACCGCTCGAAGAGGGCCACTGGTCCTGGCCTGTGATGAAAACTGACAAAAGAAAAAATATTTGACCAGATGAAGCAAAGTTTCGATATGAAAGCCCCAATTTCTGTTATTTAGGCACACAATTAAAGGATCCGGCAACTCGGGGAGAGCCGAGACCCGCTGTTCAATTGCGGATCCCCGTGCGGAGACACCGCGGCTGTGACCCGAGCTTGGTCCACTGCCGCACTCGGTGACTCGAACTTCTTGTTCTTTGCCCTCGAGCTCTACCCTGCTGTTGTGCATATTCTTGGGTGTATTTCCCCCGCAGAGGAAGTCCTGCCAGAGTATACAATGGCTTCGACCGAGGCTACAAGAGGTCCCGTCTCAGAGGAGACCCCTCTGCTTCGAGAGGTCGACCCTGCCCTCGCAGAGTCTGACCAAGCGGAGGATCAAGCGCACGTCCCTGAGGAGCGCTCAACGAAAGAGCTCATGCTCATCCTGGGCAGCATCTGGGTTGGTGTTTTTCTCGCTGCCCTCGGTAAGGGAGCACACTGAGTCCCCTCTTTCTGATTATTTGATCGTGCTCAGTCGAATTAATGTTTGCATTTGGTTTCCTTCAGACACTACCATCGTCGCAACATTATCAGCTCCCATTTCCTCCTCTTTCAACTCATTCTCTCTGTTGTCCTGGCTCGCAACCTCATACCTCATCTCCAATGCGGCCTGTCAGCCACTCAGCGGCCGTCTGACGGATATTTACTCGCGTCGATGGGGGCTTGTCTTCTCCAATGTCTTCTTTGCTTTGGGGAATTTGATCTGCGGGCTTGCCAAAACCCAGTGGGCCATTATTCTCGGTCGCGTCGTGGCCGGAGTGGGCGGAGGTGGGTTGACGGCAATCTCGACTTTTGTCACCTCTGACTTGGTTCCATTGCGGAAACGAGGTGTTTGGCAGGGAATCGGCAACATCTGCTATGGGGCCGGTATGGGCTTGGGAGGGGTGTTTGGAGGATGGATCAGTGATACACTGGGCTGGCGCTGGGCTTTTCTGCTCCAGATTCCCCCTTTGGTGGTTTCATGCATCCTGGTCATCTTCACAGTGAACATACCCGTGAGGACTGCCGATACATCTCGAATCCAGCGCGTGGATTTCCTCGGCGCTGTCACTCTGGTGTTGACGCTGGTGACTTTGTTGATGGGGCTGAACACGGGTGGGAATCAGGTGCCCTGGACGCACCCGCTGGTGCTCGTCTCCCTGCCTCTTGCTGCCGTGTTCCTGGGAATCTTCATTTACGTGGAGGCCTACATTGCGACCGAGCCTGTCATTCCCGTCCGACTTCTCCTCGACAGAACTGTCGCGTCTGCCTGCCTCACGAATTGGTTTACTACCATGGCAGTCTTCGGGCTGCTCTTCTACCTCCCCGTGTACTTCCAGGTACAGGGACTGTCCGCCACAGCGGCTGGTGTCCGCCTGATTCCCCAGGCCATGGGCACGTCGATTGGATCGCTAGGCAGTGGTTTCATCATGCGCAGCACAGGCCAGTATAAGATTCTGAACTATGCGGTGATGAGTCTGCAGGTGCTGTCGGCGGTCCTGATCTGCACCTTGACCCTCGAGACCCCGGTTTGGCTGCCGTTTGTTTACTTCTTTTTGGGAGGTCTCGCCTACGGAAGCATGTTGACTGTTACCCTGGTCGCGCTGATCTCGGCTGTGGATCACCACCATCATGCTGTCGTCACATCGGCATCATATGCCTTTCGCAGTACGGGCAGCACGATCGGCATCACGATCGCCTCTGCTGTGTTTCAAAACACGCTGCAGACGGGATTGTGGGCGCGGCTTGGCCAGCACCAAGATGCCGCCAAGATCATCGCCCGACTTCGTGACAGTCTGGACGAGGTTCGCAAGTTACGGCCCGAGTGGATCCCTGGAGTCCTTGATGCATATATGAACTCGCTCCGGGCGGTCTTTGTGACTCTGCTGGGGTTGACTGTCTTGGGGGCTCTTGTGAGTATTGGCATGCGCGAGCACAAGTTGCACAATAACCTTGCTCGTCGCTAGCTGAGGCCATCTGGATATAGATGTTTTTTTTTTGATTGGAATTTGCAGTGTATACATATGGTCTGTGCAGTCAATATGGCTGGTGTGATGAACTATGAAGAGGAGTACAAAAATGGCAATGAAGAGTATGATGTGTCGTTTGAATTTCAATACTATGTCACCGACAGTGGAGAGTGCCTGACTCCCTGAGCGATGAGATCAATTTCCCCGCCATCTACGGTTTGTGCACTTCCTGGCCATTAGTCTTCATACGATAGGACTTGTCTGTACTTGTCCTTTGCGACCGCCCTTGTACCGCCTGTCCTTCTCGAGAAGACGGGACATCGATGGGGGCGACTGCCACTCAGAAACAAACGTATCGTACTTGACACAGTCGTACAGCGAGCTTGGAGAATACAGTGTTAGGTAGTCTTTACCTCGCTATAGCCACAGATCATAAAGGCGTATGGGCACGAGTCTCGATTAAGTGGGCTATATCATAGTCTTATCGACCTTTTTGACGGCCTTGCAGAGGGTCTTTTTCCAAGGCTCTTGTAGAGGATTTTGTAAGATGGTCTTTAAGATAGTCCTTATTTGACTACTGATCCAACTACTTTGGTCATGGTTTGACACATCCCAGTGGAGCGTGCATCCTTTCACAAACATTAATTGCCGGCAGAATCTCGAGCCCCGACGTAGATCGTACGAGAAGTAACGTACGTAATGTCCAAGCACGTATGGCCTATGCACTGTTGCACTATGAGCATGCAGTATGCACCGCATTAGTCGAGCTTTTGAGGCGTACGGACTCGTAACGGTCCGATTCGGAAAGGTATGGTGGAGTCAGCCCTGGGAGGCAGCTCTGTTAGTGCCTTCGATGCCCGAGAATTTATTTTCATTCACTCCAATATTTCATTCCTCGCATTCCATTCCAAAAAACAAAAAATTCGTTCTTTTCAAGATCTGGAGATCCCTAGAGATGTGATCTACTGAGCTACACCGCCCCGGCCACCGCCCCGCCAATCACGTCCGAGTGATACTGCCCGTCTGCCCCTTTTGCCCGGCGGTAAGCGGCGCTTGGACATTTTTTTTGGGGGGAGATCGGCATCTTGATCTTTGGCGCCGAAATGCATTTGGATGACTGAACCACTTGCACTGCCGGTACAAAAGCTGTTGCTGGGTGTTCGAGCCTTTGGCGCAGTCTGCAAGAATCGAGTAGTGCAGCTTTGCTGGGCCTGAGAGGAAGGCTGCCAACAGCGTTGAGTCTCAGTCTGTCGGTCCTAGGGGAGTGGAGCCGGGACTTGGCGCGCTGCACTTCCCGTCGCCAACGTAACGTCGACAGCAGTTTGACTGTTCAAGTGGTCCGGGGTGGCAATTCGGAACCAGATTCACAGCGTAAAGAAGTTCCTCCACCACACTCCATACATCACTAGGGGCGGAGAGAAGCTGGATGGGCGTTGGTTTTGTTTGCCCCTCCTGCTTTCTGCTTTTCCTCTTCAGCAAAGTCACCCGGTGAATTGCATTGCGTCGGTATCGACAGACACCGAACTGGAAAGTGGAACGCAAGGGCAAGATTGATCTGCGGGAGGGAATCAAGAGTCAGGTGTCACCGCTTCGATTGTGTAGACAAGTCGACAGACGCCAAACAACTCGTTCTAGGCCCTGCAGGCTCGATCTGATTTCGTCGGTCATACTGTACACGCCCACACTTGAACTCTTCTGACCGCATAATCCCTCTTCGCGCTACAAGTCATCATCAAATTTACTATCGCCGCAGCACATTCGACTTCGCCCTTCGCCCCCCTCCGGTCCTGCCATATCCTCCGAATCAACAGACTCGCCGCCCTCAAAGATCAACGTCCTGGATATGGGGTCAGCTGGAAGGGCTGACAGTGCAACGACGGGCACCAAAGAAGGCGAAGGGTTGCGATTTCACCAATATGGACAGAATCCACCACCAACAAATTCTCGGCGCCGCCGCCTGCTGCTCTCCACCGACAGCGCTTTCGCCGACTCCGTCCTCCCTTCCCTGGTGAACCACCCCTCGATCGAACTGCGCCTGATCACCGACGAATCCTCCGCGCTGCTGGCCGGCACGAACAAGGTCCCCCATTACACCGACTCGGTCGACAGTGCGACCTTTGATAAGAAGACAAGTGCGCGGAAATGGCTCAAAGCAAAGACGGCCGAGTTGTGTGAATGGGCAGACATGCTGCTGGTGGCTCCGATCGATGCGGGCGCACTCGGCTCCATGCTGGCAGGCCTGACCAACACTCTCACCCTGGCCCTACTACGGGGCTGGGTGTCGACCAAACCCGTGATCTTGATTCCCGGCATGACGGTCTCGGAATGGGACCATCCGCTTAGTGCACGACAGCTGGACGAAATTCGACGGCACTGGCCTTGGATCCGGATCGTCAGGCCTGTACTCTGGAAGTCGAACGGGCCGGAAGATCTCACGCCGTTGCCGTGGGATGGACTATACGACCTACACAAAAGCCTTGAGCTCGGGTTGAAGCTTCCATTCAGGCAGAAACAAGTAGCAAAGCAGGCGTATGATGAAAGGTCGGCATCCGCGGACAAGACGATCGCTTCGTCCAAGTCATCAGCAATCGATGCTGCTACCGCTCTCCGCCAACTTCAGACTCATTGGCCCACACCCGAAACCAGGGTCAAGTCCTTACCTGTGGAACTGTGGCTCAACATCTTTGAGAACCAACTAGGGGACTGGGAGATTGCCAAAGCCGTCGGTGTTCCCACCAATCTTCCAGTCCCCAAAGAATGGCAAAGTCATCTGTTGAAGATGTCCACGCCGGCCTCGTTGGAATACACCATCTTAAGAGGTTCATTCGCCGCAATGAAGAAACGTATCGATAGCCTGCCTCGATGGAAACCCTTGTCGGATCTTGCCTGCCATTTGATTGTCAAATTCTCTCGAACCGATATCCTCTCCTACCTCACCGAAAACCACCTCGACCTCCTCTGGACCACGTCACGCCTAACAAACATACCTTACCGAGCATCCGCCATCTACGGCAATCCCACCGTCTTGACATGGTGGCGCGACGCACCCGCTCTACCCAACAAAGAATATGCCGCCGATGCCATGGACGGTGCCTCCCGCGCAGGCTTCATCCACGTCCTAGACTGGTGGCTTCACTCGGGCCTCCCCCTCCGGTATAGTGAACGAGCCCTCGAATCCGCCAGTGCCGAAGGCCGCGTCGCCGTCCTCGACTGGTGGAAAAAGGCGTCCGCCAACGCCCCCGTGCACAGACCGATTCCGCTCAAAGTCGGCAAATCCGTCCTCCTCGCGGCACAATCGGGCCGTACCGCATCCCTTGCATGGTGGGATGCCTCCGGCATTCCATACAGTAATGCCGAAAATGTTGCCCGCATCGCCAGTACCCACGGCCACGTGCACGTCCTGGACTTTTGGTACAAGCTCAAAGGTCCGAAAATGATCTTTGACAATCAGGTGCTCGTGGGGCCTACGAAGAATGGCCACGACCATGTCCTGCAGTGGTGGAAAGATTGTGGTCTGCGTGTCGAATTCAAAACGTGTGACATTGAAGAAGCGTTGGAAGACGCCGTCACGGGTGCTGATGAACGCGTTCGTCGCTGGTGGGAGTGCAACGGACTTAATCTGGGCGTTGGCACGCGGGAATGGATGAAGACCAAGGTACTCTGATTTCTTTTTGGTATACATATCGAGCAGTCTCCGCCTTTTGAGCAGTCGAAAGGGTGTTGAAGCGAACTTTCTACAGCAGATTGTTGATTTATTTCTTTAATGGTGGGATGGACTTATGGACGTCTCGTGTCTCTGTTGTTTGCCATATTCTTCTTGTCTCCTTTCTTTCTGTCTCATCCTGTTGCTAGCTAGCGGTGTCGAGTTTGTGGCTTTTTGCAGCGGTTTTCTTTCTAGCTTGAGCGATCATGTGCAATATAGCGTGACACCGGATGATGTTTACGAATACCCATTCCCTTCTCGAGTCTCCAGTCATTGCGGCCATAGCGAAGGTTTTCAAACCGTCTTCATCATCTGCCGAACCTGTCTGTCTGAGAAAGAAACCACCGACAAACCCCGTTTTTTAAGCAGCCCAGCCTCGGCAGTGGCTGTAGTGGATGATCCTGACGGACATGAAATCAATGTAAAGATTGGAGATGTAACAAAGCTGAGATGGCTAGCCTACCATTCCTGCACATTGACCAAACATGAACTTCTGAAGCACGAAATCCTTCAATAATCAAGTGACGCTGTCTCAAGTCCCTCCTGTGCCCGTGCAATGGGAGTATCGTAAACGGCTCAAAACTGGATTGTGTCTTTCCCCCCAAACACAAAAGTTGCATGTTTTATCTCAGCATTGGCCACAATCGTTTTCGTTTCGGTAAACTTATAGTAACCGCGATTGGACTCGAGTTCCGTGGCGTGTTGTTCAGCATCCTCCCAATTGCTGAGGAAAAAAATTCCTCGTCACCGCCATAATTGTCAATACGCCAACCTCCAGTGAAATTGGGGTCAGGATCGTCGGCGATCTCTTCGAGACGAGTTTGACGCACTTTGAACAGGGCCCCGAAATCTGACTTTCGACTCCTCTTGACAAAGTATCTGTTGATCGCAATGGATGGTGCGTTCAATATTCCGAGGTGCTTGCAAGGCTTTTTACCGAATGGAAAGAAGATCAGCATTTCCAGGTTGCTTTGCACCAGGCAGCATCAAGGTAGTCGGCACGTGGACTCCCATGAGCAAGTCCTAGCAGGTGAAATCCCTACCTCAATGTCGACATGAAACATCCACACGATCTCGAGATACTCCTTTATGGACTCCAAAGCAGCCTTGTTCTGAGCAGATGGGAGCCAGTCCTCCAAATGGGCGACGACGGACTTCCATCCGCCGAAGAGATACACAAGCGTCGGGTCTTCCACTTGGCGGAAAGCCCTGATAGGGTATAGTGACCAGCGCCATTGTTCCTCAGCCGCATGAAAGAGTTTGAGAATTGCATCTCCGTACTTATTGGGGTTCTTGACGCGAAGAAGAGCGATTTCTGTGATTGGCATCTTGCAGGGTTGCCAGTGATCAGAGTGTTGGATGAAGCTTGATGGATTTCACTAGGGTGCTGAACGTCCAAGTAGATAGTGAAGAGAGGGTTTGGAGAGAGTAGAAAGACAAAGATTTGGGAGGTGAGAAATGAAAATAGTTGAGGTCTTTTTGTGCTTATGAAGGGCGGGGGCTGGTGACCAAGACAGGCAACTACAGTGTGTGCGCGTCCCCCCTCATCTCCGTCTCATGGACATAACCGGCAATTCCCAGCTCAGGTTAGTGACCCTCGTCATGTCAACATTCTATGTCCTCCTCGTGTCATTCCGAGCTTGCGAACACCTAAGGTCACACGAGAACCGCTCTCGCAACGACCATAGTGTTCGATGTACGAGAAGCTGGATGCTTTTGAAGAACGACGGATCAAAGTAATGAATGAAAGATACCGTCTCCAAGGTCGTCAAAATGTACTTGAGACACACATTTCACCCTGTATAGATCATCTTCTACCACGAAAATAACAATGGCTCCCAAGTCGTTATGGACAACAGCGAGACCCCTAGTACTCGACGAACTGGAAGCTCGCGCGAGTGATCTCGCATCGGCTCACGGACGCGATGTCATTGCCCCAGGCGAGCCCATCCAGAAGATGGAGTTGATCCTGAGACACTTGGCCCAGCGACTGAGCAAGACGAATGCTTCAGCCTCATTCTTGTCATCCCCGTCCACCCGCAAGACCTCTAAGTGGCTCTGGTAGAACGTGGTGACCCTCCATCCGAACCGTTCAAATGCCTCAATGCGGCTTGCGAGGAGATCTTGAAGGCCCAGCTTCCTTGCTCTCTTCACAAAACACACCGTCATAGCAATAACCGAATCGAAAACGTCCGGCGGAAAGACCTCATATCGCCTTTCCGGCTGCATACTTCATCAACGTCAACACATCCACTTTCAACGGCCGTTGGATGTTTATTGCCCTTCGGATAACGAGAGGAACTACCGACGCGGAAGTCACCGAATGAGGTCTCAAACTTACATCAAGATGGAGATGACCAAACATGTGCCTCGACCGGAATTCCATCCACTGATCAGATGTACGAGGGTACGGTCTTCGACTGGGCGAAACACCCAAGCGGACCGTCCTGTGACTTCCACTTGTTTTTTTCCGCAGTAAAATGCAACTGAATCATTGCAAGTCGCGAGCGGGCAGGACCTTTGAGGTGCAAAAAGGTCAGAGGTCACTCCGGTGACAGGCGTCTGGCACTGGTCACGAACAAGGGTTGACAGTAACCCGAGACTTCATTCGTAGGTGCGATGAGCTTGAAACAAGAGAATGGGCAGAGAGTTTTAAAGAGATGAAGCGTGTCGAAGGAGAAAAGCGAGGGAAATTTAGACAGTGAGACGTGGAACTAATTGATTGTGTGTTGATGAAAGACCAGGGGGCGTGACCAGGACAGGCCACTGCTTCAGTCAGTGTGCGCGTTCCCTTCGGTTGACCTGTTTCTGGTCGACACCATCAGGACTTTCCAGCCCATGACAGTGACCCTCATCATGTGACAATCTGTGCCCTGTTCATGTCATATCTTGCGAACGCCCGAAGGCTACTTCTGTAGTGAGACCGTTAGATCCACGCGGGTCCTACAATCTAAATGATCATCATGAGCAGTAATAAAATTCATCATTGGCCACATGGTTGTGGTAGAGAGTGTGTGGTCCTCCCAAGAGACATAAGAATATAACTGTCCATCTCGCCCATCAACAAACGATTCTCATCAATCTTATACACCTCATCATCAAGTCAGTACAATTGGGTATAGCATCCAATCCCGAGACAACCAATCAATGCGCTCAAATCACAGTCGACTCATCCACGAGCCACATATGGATGTATTATACCTCTTTCCTATTGAACAGTCAGCATGAAAGAGCAGAGAGCATGAGGAGAATTAGTCGACCAGAATATGGCGAGTGACAAGACTTACCAGGAATATCCTGACTTGTCAAGCCCAGGCGTCTTGATCGCATTGCGATCTCCAAATGGGTTGTTTTCGTCATCGTCTTCTGATTCTTCGCTTTCGCTTTCACTTTCAGGCGGTGGCCGAGATGACGAGGCCACCGGCGGGCTTGGCCGGGGTGGCCTGGGAGGATTGATCGACAATCCACTGAAACTGTCGTTCATGTCGGAGTGCATCTCAGATCGAGAGCGCCAATTGCCCGACAAGACATCGTCATCACTGTCGCTGTCATAATCCAAGCTCTTGTCGAGGACTTCGAAGGCCATCAGAGCGGTCACAAGTTCTTCGTTGGCGTGGATGAGCCCTCCCAGGAACTCCTCACTTTCCACCTGCTGAATGTAACGGAGGATTTGATGACGGAGTTTCTTGCACATATTGAATCGATGGCTACATTCCGCGTCATCGCTGACACGAGTGGTCTCGCGATTAACCAATTTCAGCGAGTTCAGCAGGTTAGTGCTCGCCACGGACGCCGAGGCAATGGTCTCGTAGATTTGTGGACGCTCGCGTTCGAGGTTAAAGTTCTTGGGGCTGATTGACAGCTTCTTCTCTCTCTTCTTGTCTTTCGACTTGGACTTTTGTTTGGGGCTACTAAGAGTGGTGGCTGGTCCATTGCCGGCCGAGATGGTCACCGTGTGACCCATTGGAGTCTCGGACTGGCCGCTGCCCTCCCGGAGGACCTTCGCCTTGGCCTGTGTGGCTGGTTGTTTTCGTTTTGGCAGTTGTCTGTACAGCGCAGCAATCTTCTGCATCCCAGGCGTATCCTTATAGGTCACCGCCCATTGCCCAAACAGCTGCTTGCACTTTTCCTTCACGAGAGGGTCAGACACCGGATCGGTGCCGGCGATACGAAGACGTTCCAGTAGGGGTTCGTCAGCGAACTCCCGGAGAAAGCGTTCACCCGCATTTTGAATCAAAAAGTCCAGGATTGTCAGAGCTCGAAGTTGGCGGTGGATGTTGCCATATTTCCTGATTTTTGGCGTCAGCTCCTGTCTATGTTGGGGAAACAGAACTTCGACTGGGCATCATCCCGACTCACAGCTTCTTCCGCAGCGCTCGGCTGGCTTCTTGGGGCCCGCTCCCTTGGATGCGAACCACTTCGATGAGGTCCACGATACCACTGGAGTCTTCCACCTCGTATTGCTCACTGGTCAGGACCTCGATTTGGACCGATACGGCCGAGAACGGTTTCTGCAGGGAGACGATTAGCTGAGGGGCTCTATTGACCAAGAAACGCGATCGCAAATCTTGGGTGGGACTGCTTACCGCGGACGAAAACATGCTGGGCAACGAAAATATCTGTTGTTGGTGCTTCCAAGGGGCTGAGCCTGGTCTCGCAATCTGATATTGGGCAGCTTCGAGCTGACGAAACTCCGTTCACGTGTCTATAAAGCACTGAAGCCCCGTGTAAGAAGCAGATCTGCCTTCCCGTCACGAGCCCCGCACAGCTTGAACTTGCGCGCGGGCAGATTGCGGCGCAACGGTACAATGAATCACGAAGACGACCGACGATGGCGATCCGCAAAGTGTGCGCAGGACAGCGACGCCGCTAATATAGGCACGAACAATAGGCTTTGCGTGTTGTCAGCTTCGACCTCGAGAACCCAATAATACCCAATTTGCGGCACAACCGGCTGGCTATCGTGTCGCGTGAAGTGCGGTGACGTCGGAGGTCGCAGCGTTTCCTTCTTCGTGCTAGCCGGGAGTCCGATCAGCGGATTGGATACGCTTTGGTGGACTGTTTCCGGGTGGATTCGACTGTTTTGGGTTCTTGAGTATCAATGCCGAGCTAGGAATACTGTAGGCCAAGGCTGAGAGCCTCAAACCAATATTGGGGTGCGATGTATATTCTGGTCGGGTGTGACTGCTGTCGGCAAGTAGACAGAGGATCTTGAACCTGTATTTCTGTGGTTTCTCTCCTCTAAAAAAGAATCTGGAAAGAGCGTCGCGGTAGCTCAGATCAGATGGAATCGAATAATGGACCAGCAACGTGACTTCCTCTAATTCCCAATGCGGATTAGGGCGGGGGGAAGAGGGGAGGCGGCATGACTCGAGACTCAAGAATCAATTGACACCAGCAACTTTGCATACAATTGACACGCACTGAATTACTTTAATATGCGATCCCTGATCAGGCTGCAATAAAGAAGAAAAAAACTTACTTTTGTTGTCTTGACATTGTATTCTACCGACATTAGAACCTATTCCGCTTTGACCAGTTCATGCGCCTCTCAACGTCCACCCCGCCAGAGCATCGCCGCCCCTCGAGCTTATTATTGCGTGTCCTGTCCCGCTTGTTCATCTGCTCCACCATCATCCTGGCCATCAGCGTGGCTTTCAAGACCCGCTCCCGTCTGTCCCTCTTGCTCTCTTCTTTTTCAACCTCCTCAACTTCCTCCTACACCTCACATCTCACAACCATGGCCTACCAGCAAGAACGCTACATTGCCGAGCTCGCCGTCCAGCGGGCCACCCTGCTGACCCAGAAGGTCTTCTTCGAAAAGGCCAAAGGAACCGTCAGCAAGGATGACAAATCCCCAGTGACCATCGGCGACTTCGGCGCCCAGGCGTTGATCATCCAAGCCATCCGCAAGAATTTCCCCAACGATGAAATTGTTGCCGAGGAAGAAGCCAGCTCCCTCCGTGAAGACAAGAGTCTCAGCGCCGAGATCTGGAGACTGGTCCAAGACGTCAAGCTGGAGGATGCTGAGAGTGATAAGATCCTGGGTGGGCCCATTACCAGCGAAGAGAGCATGCTGGACACCATCGACGCGGGCAAGAGTGCCGGCGGGCCCAAGGGTCGTATCTGGGCTCTGGATCCCATCGATGGCACCAAGGGCTTCCTTCGTGGCGGCCAATACGCTGTCTGCCTCGGTCTGATTGTTGATGGCGACGTCAAGGTTGGAGCCATTGGTACCCCGAACCTGCCTGTCGATGATGCCGCCCCCATTCAATCTAGCATTGGCGCCGAGCAGTCCGATGCTTCTTCCAACGGTGTCCTTTTCTCCGCCGTGCTAGGAGAGGGTGCCACGAGCCGTCCCTTGACCAGCGGAGCTCTTGCCGAGAGCAAGCCCATCTCTATGCGTCCGGTTCCCGACATTGCACAAGCAGTCTTCTGCGAAGGTGTTGAGGCCGCTCACTCTGCCCAGGGCGACAATGCTGCCGTTGCTGAGCGTCTTGGAATCACCGCCCCCAGTGTGCGCATGGATTCCCAGGCCAAGTACTGCTCTATTGCCCGCGGCGCAGGTGACATTTACTTGCGTCTTCCCGTCAAGAAGGATTACCAGGAGAAGATCTGGGACCATGCGGCTGGTGACATCATCGTTCGCGAGGCCGGTGGGCAGGTCACCGACATCTACGGCAACCGCCTGGACTTCAGCAAGGGCCGGACCCTCGCTGCCAACAAGGGAGTTGTTGCTGCTCCGAAGGCTCTGCAGGATCAGGTCATCGATGCGGTGAAGACTGTCCTGAAGCTGTAAGATCTACGAAAAGCCAAACTCTGCTCCGTTTCAGCCTCGTGCTGAATTACGATCGATGAAAAGAATTTCTTGTGATACCACACATTTGAGATAGAGAATCTACCTGGATGAGACATGATCAAGCTGTTTCAGTACATTCCCTCACGTACCCTAAAAATCGTACATATCCGATGAAGATGGCAAAAAGAAAGAAAAAAAGAAACACAAAATGAAAGTATATGAGTACACGGATCCCAGATGCAAATGTTCCAGAAAATATGGAATCCCACGGGTGGGAAACGAAAAGCAGACAAACCATAGACTGACCCAGTGACCCAACAATCCGGGCGTCCAGCGTCTATTTAATCTTCTTGGCCTTGAGCTTGATAGTCTCTCCATTAACAAAGATACCCTTGCCCTTATAAGGCTCCGGCCGTCTCCACTCGCGAATCTCCGCCGCAAACTGCGTCACCTTCCGCTTGTCCACGCCCTCGAGCAGAATGCGAGTCGGCTGCGGCGTGCTAGCCTTGACACCCTCGGGAACGCCGAGTTCAATTGGGTGGGAGAAGCCAACCTTCAGCGAGACGAATTGTTGGCCGGGGAAGGCGGCAGTCACGGTGGTCGCCTTGTCCTCGATGGTGGCCCTGTAACCAACACCCACCATGCTGAGAATGCAGATGTGCCCCTCTGAGACGCCGGTGATGTGATTTTGGAGGAGAGCGCGCACGGTCCCTGGATCGAGAGCAGGGCAGCGGTTAGTAAAGGATGATTTTCTTGGAGGGGGTTTCGTTATGCTTGCGGTTCTAGTTTTGTTTGAGATCGGATTGAGATGTCATACCCCACATGGCGCGCTGCTGAGGTTGCTCAGCGTCGTCAACAGTGATGGTCGCCTTCGAGCTAGTCGCATCATAGTTGACCGTCAGGAAAGAAGGGAGTGTAAGAGACATCTCGCCTGTATCGCAGAAAATAAATGAAGATTAGCCTAGCCCGAGTTTCGAACGTAAAGAGACAATTGCCAGTTCCCCGTCAGATCACGATCGCACATACCTTTGGGACCCTTGATCTGAGCCGAATATTTCGGTATATCCTTGCCACGGACTTGGGTGATCGACTTGGGCACATCAACCAAGCTGAATGATACCTCGGGGGGAACGGAGATCGGGGCGCCGCCGACACGGGATTGCATTGGCGTTGTAGTCGAGAAGCATTGTGTGCGAGCCGGGGAGAAGGCGGGTGTGAGGAAGAGAGGAAGGGAGCCGCGCTGGAAGGGCTCGCGGAGAAGTTGTCGCGCACAGCGCTGAGGGAGACCCGCCATGTCTGTTCTTTCTTTTATTTTGTTGTTGATAATCGGTCAATTGTCTCGCGCTGCGGCTTGGATTTTGTTGGAGTAGATTGCGGGCCCCAATCGAGTTAGGCCATCACGTGAGTAACCGGCTTCAGTGTCTATGCGTGCCTGAGAAATATGGTGCTAGTCCTGCAGTACCGATCCCGTCTGCTCAGTATTGTTGCAGCGTTCTAGAAACGCACTACTCAAAGTGAAGAGTAAAGTAAGAGTAAGACTGCGAGACTGCGAGGCTACGCGAAGCGATTCCCAGCCACCGGTGCTGAATGGTGATTGTTCTGATCACGTGATCTTGAAGATCCGGAATCGTCTCTATTCGATATCTTTCCTTTGAACATTGTCTCTATCCACCTGCACACCAGGTACATTCTCTGATCCCACGTCGCCGAATCGATGCTGGCCAAGGCTCAGACCAGACACAGTCCTCGAAGAGTCCAAGGCTTGTCAGGCGGATTCAACGCAAAGAGACCCCCAGTGGAAGTTTGCTCGGCACGAATCAGTCCGGGGCCATGCTTGCTCGCGTCACCCGTGATGACACCTTACTCTTAGAGAATCAGAGGTAATACGAGATGGCCGGGCATGAGCGAAAGGAGTCTTACTAGTACTGTAATACTGTAAGGGAGAGATTACCTTAGTTAGGTAGTTACCTGGAGAAGAGGACCTGACTCACCTGAGCTCCGTGCAGGGCTGTTCACCCGCCCAGACTAGCCCCCTCCGGTCTCGATGAAACAAAGTCATGAAACACGACTACTGTCAAAGCTGCCGATGGTGAAAATGGCCTTGCTGTCTCCACAGTCCAGAACATCACCGAGGAATTAAGGGCCAGGGATGATCTCAGATCTACAATTCCGGGCCATTAGTGCTCATACGATAGTACTTGTCTTTTGCGACCGCCTTTGTACCGTCTATCCCTTTAGGCAAGACGTGCCATCCAGGAACGAATGTAGCGTGCATGACATAATTATATGGCAGACTCAGAGAAGGTAACATCCTGTAGTCTCGGCTTCGCTCTAGCCACAGTCCTGAAGAGGCATTGATCTGGGCACGAGTCCAGGTTTAGGAGGCTACATGACAGACTTGTAGGCCTTTCAGGTGGCCTTTTTGGAGGGCTTTTGCGAAGGGTCTTGTGGAGGATCTTTTGTAGATGGCCGTTCCAGATGGCCGTTCTAGATGGTCGTTTTAGATGGTCGTTTTAAATGGTCGTTTTAAATGGATGGTCTCTATTTGACTATTAATCCAACCCCACTTGCTTCTAAACTAACATGCAACAGTGGAGCGTGCATCCTTGAATAAACATTGATTGCGAGCAGAATTTCGAACCTCGACGCACATAGATCGTACGAGAACCATGTATGAAACATCCAGAGACGGTACTTATGGGATGCTCGCGAACTACCTTATATATTGCCCCGTTGAAAGCCTACGACAGTGAGTTGTCTCTGAAGACGATCGCAAAGCGTTCTGTGAGTCTCGGCTAGTTTTTGGAGGTATGATTGATGCTTTGAAATTCCTGGTCATTATATTCGTGAAATGGGTATGTGTTGAGCGCCTGAGGTCGTCGGTCATCCGCAGCATACCGTGGTCTCCTCCACACCCTTGGGCTCGAGGTGCGTTTCATCCCCGATGGTCACTACCATCCAGTCACAGAAAAATTTGCCCAGTCCCGCGCCGACAAAGATGCAAATAATCACATACACATTGAAGTACATGGCCAACAACATGACGATATAAGCACCTCCAAAGGTGAGGGCGTGGATGAGTGATCGACCAAATTGCTGCAATGGGGTCGCTCGAAACTTGAGCCCCACCGCGTGGCCTCCGGTCACGGAATCGGTTCTCTTGGCAGCCAGAATAGCGGCTTGGCGCCGGAACTGCCGCTCCAGGAAGAGATCGTACTCTTTGCCCATGCGGCGAAGCGCCTCGACCAGGATGACCAGGAGGATGATGCCAATGCAGGTCACGGCAAACATGCCGTTGTTTTTGATCTGCCACCCGGTGGACAGGAAACAGGCATCGACCGTATACCAATTAAACAGCATCTGACAAGCGTGGGGTTAGCAGATAACGCACAACCAAATGCCGTCCGTGTCGGCCCACAGGGCTTGGCACCCACCGAGATTTTGCACTCTGGGCCGGAGCCATGGGAGCCCATGGCCATGTCCATGCCGTGCGTAAGGTGGTGTGAGTGCAGATGGAGACTTCAAGCGCGACCAAAAGATGATGCCAGAAAAGCTGGCTGCGCAACGGCAGGGTACCTGAGACGCAGATGTGATCGAGGGGTTGGCTGTCGTTTGCAGTGAGGACGCTCCCCCGAGGCGGGCTGAAGATCTTATACATTCCAGATCTGGAACCTCGTGTCTCAACAAGCCCGGCCGCGGCAATGACCGAAAGTGGAGTAGGATCCGCCGCGTCTGCAAGAAATCTGCTCAATTGCGCGCAAGGGGGGGGTTTCCCTCGTGGAGACTCGTTCGAGGGTGTATCGTTGAACGTGTGTCTGGAGCTTCAAAGGATCGCTCAAATGTGCTCATCGTTCTCATCCAGGCTTGGCAATGTCGGAGATTTCGAGCGAATGATTCTCTTTCCGGGACATCTCTCCCTCGCATTCTCCGTCACACATATAACAATCCTCGTGAGACCCTGTCTTTTCTCCATGGATCCCTGTTCGCTCGCAAAGCCTCTGAACATCCCGCCAGCGTGCCAGGATTTCTGCGGAAGACGTCCCTGCTTCCCGGCAGCATAGCATTTCGATCACATCCTTCAGCAACCCGAGCGGTCGATTCACCCGCGGAGGGGGGAGGAGGAGGAGATCGACAGACAATGTCGTTCCACCACCGATTCGAGGCCCGTGGTCATATTCAGAATCTCACGGCGGCGAAAACGCTCGAACCACACTGGGGTTATGCAGATCGTGCACTGCCATGCACCAACGATCCAGGCTCATGCGCCTATCTGGATCTCGTCTACTCCTCCCATGATCGGGGCATGCTCTACACCGGCATCCTCTGGGCTACCATCGTCGGCATGCTCTTCATATGGGCTCTTTGGAGACAGTGCAATCAGCCGCATACGACACCAGGATCGAATAGGCCTCATCTGGCTGGATTCCGGAAATTGAAGACCACGTGCGCCGTCGGGGTCCGACGATATCTTCTTCCTGATGGGAACCGCTGGCTCTTCGGCCGCACCACTCGCCTTCAGATTTCTGTCCTGGCAGCTCTGGCGGCCTATTTACTTGTCTTCACCTTTGTTGGCATTACATACCAAACCTGGATCACGCCCGTGTCGGGGAAACAAGGTCTGTACAACACCCGTTCAAGTATCGGCCCGTGGGCCGATCGAATCGGTGTGCTGGCTTATGCTCTCACTCCATTGTCAGTGATGCTTAGCAATCGCGAGTCATTTCTGTCTGTGATGACTGGGTTACCGTACCAGTCCTTCAACTTTTTGCATCGCTGGCTGGGGTATATCATCGTGGTGCAGGGCTCGCTGCATACTATTGGCTGGTGTATCGTTGAGCTCAGACTGTACCAACCCCAACCTACCGTGGGAATCGAGTGGATCACTCAGACCTACATGATATGGGGCATTGTCGCCATGATCTTGTTGCTCTTGATACTCCTTCTCAGTACCCCCTGGGGTATCAGGTTGACTGGCTATGAGACATTCCGAAAGCTGCATTATGTGCTCGCCATGGTTTACATTGGCGCTTGCTGGGGTCACTGGGCGCAACTGAAGTGTTTCATGATCCCGTCTCTGATCTTTTGGTGCATCGACCGCGCCGCACGTCTTGTCCGCACTGCGATCCTGCACTACCACCCACTCGAAGATCGAGGTCTGTTGGGCTTCTCATCTGCTGACGCTCATATTACTCGATTCCCGGACGAGGACTACGGAGATGTCCTTCGTCTTGATCTGGAGAACAACCAGGAACCCTGGAATATTGGCCAGCACTACTTCCTGTGCTTCCCGCAGACGGGCATCTGGCAATCACATCCTTTTACGCCTCTTAATGCTCCCGAAGTGGTCAAGGGAAAGGTGAAGCACACCTACATCATCAGGGCAAAATCCGGCGAGACCAAGAAACTGGCCGACCGTGCTGCCGCTGGCTCTATGTTTATGCCCGTGATCCTGTCCGGTGGTTACGGCGAGTCCATCGAGCAGGGGTTATATTCAGACACCAACATCATCTGTATTGCTGGCGGTACAGGAATTGCATATGTGTTGCCCCTACTCCTGAGCCTGGTTAAACAAATCCCCTCTTCGGATCGAAAGATCGACCTCGTGTGGGTGATGAGACACACCAGTAACGTCGAGTGGATCCGCCCCGAGTTAGACATTCTCCGCGCCGCTCGAAAGGCCTTGAACCTGCGCATTCGAATGGTCGCCACCAGAGACGTAAGCAGCGCAAACAGCTCGCATGACAATGTGCTTCGATCCACACAAGAGGATGAAAAGCAAATCGCCACTTCTCAGCAGAGGTTTTCGGCTCTGGGCGACCTGTGCGATTGCGCCTTTGACGTCCCACTCAAGTTGGGCGGCGGAGCTTCTGATTTGAGTCGACGTCCCGACCTGCGAAAGCTAGTGACTGGATTTCTGGAAAGCACGACTTCGGGTCCTACACGCATCTTCACGAGCGGCCCTGGTGGCATGCTGAGTGAATTGAGGGAGATTGTGGCAGCGTGCAACTCTCCACTGAAAATCTGGAACGGCCAAGAGAGGTTTGACGTCGATTTGGTCTATGACGATCGCCTGGAGTGGTAGATCCTTATATTTATGATTGAATGATAACTAAATGTACATACTTGTGTGAATACATCTCATGGAATCTTCTCATGAATTCTCACAGCGATAGTCAGCTATGACCCTCATGTGGTAACCTATTTTCGGACACTTCCGGCTGATTTCCATCAACTTCACGATCTCACGAGAATTGTCATTGTCACAGGAATTCAAAGGTTGATGGTGAGTTCGACCGGTCACTGATATTAGGCATGATAGTTCTCATTCCCAAGGGTGGTGGGTTCCATCGTCCCTCCATCAATGCTCTCACCTGACACAATCATTTTGTCCTCATCACTCAATTCACAGGTATCATCACCCGGAGTATCATCTCAACTCCGCAAACTTACTTTGGCTCTCGATTTCTATAGGCTTGTGAACCTTGAAGATGCCCTATGTGCTTGCGAGCGAACGCGAAATCCTTCAGATTGGCTCAACTGTTTTGACACAGAATCGAGACTTTACCTACTGAGCTGACTCGTTCATCTCGATCGATATAGTGAATCATTGGTTAAGTTCTAATCACGCCACGCAGACGTGAGCTCTAGAGGATCGTCGCTCCGTGAAGCCTTTCTGAGACACCTTCATCCCCTCACATCTTTCCCAGGATGAAACAATTCACCTCGCCTCTCCTGCTCTGCCTCGCCTTTGTCGTTGCTGAATTGACTGGGGCAGTCTCGTCTGGACAAGGTGGGTGAATCGAGCAAAGCAGTATCACCTTTGCTTTGAATCTCGCTGACGACATGGATCTCTTGACGACCAGATACTCCTGCAACCTTGCTGCACGACTCTCAAAATGAGAGCAACGCAGTGAGCTACCTAACCTCCAAGAACCATCAACCTGACTCGGTTTTCACTCAAGCCGTCCATCTTCTCCAATCATTAAACACCTCTCCGTCCTGCAATCGCCTTGCCGCAACCAAGCTAGTGACATCGTGTCAAGAGCTCGGCGGGAAAAGCCACTCTGATCCCCATACCAACCAGGAACTTGATCTAACCCGCTCTATATACGCTGCACGTCTAGCAATTTGTGAACTCGAGGGAGCCTCTGCTCTCATTCCGCAGCCATGCATCCCAGTGGCAGTTACGATGCCGACACAGTCCACCTCTTCCCACTTTAAATTCTTCCGCAGGTTCACGCCTACCAATCCCGACGAGAAGGACCTGTCGAAGCCGGAGTTGGAACTCTGTCTGAAGACTTTAGAGTCTCGTCCTCAGTGGTGGACATCGTACAGCAACAACCGCCAAAATGCGATGATCATCTGCCAAGCGTCGCGCACCGAGACTGAAAAAGATGAGATTCTCAACCTGCATCAGGCAATCGCAGAGGGGTCTATCAAACTCAACGAGGGCCTGCAGGAAGCTCTGCGCCAGGCGGAAAAGAGCGCAGCTGAGCAGCAAGAGTTCCTTCAACGTGTGCTGGCGCTACAGCAACAAGTTTCGAAAGAACTGGACGAGGAAAGAAGGGCAGTTGAGGGTATTTTCGACAAAGCCATGAGAAGAATGGAACACGGCTTTGAAACTGTCAATGCAGCGATCAGCACGACGCTGGGCAGATTGCACACGGAGTCGTTGGTCCTGAAGCAGGTAAGGACGTCTTTCATGTTTAGAGATTGGCATCGTGTTAACCTTTCCCGACTAGGATATACAAACCTCATCCTCTGAGGTGAAATCGCTTCAGCAAGCGTTGCTCGCCGCTCATCAGGAAACCATTACCAGAAGTCATGAACTTGCGCAGTCGCAGCAGCGAGACTCAATCGCCGCCAAAGCAATTTCTTCCGACCTTCAACATTCTCTCCAGTCCTTGGCGGACACCGACATATCCGACCTTTCCCGTCAGATGGCCAACATGGACCAAGCGTTGGTATGCCGCGAAAAAAAAAACTCAGTATTGTTCACATTGTGGACTCGTTGCTGATCTCATCAGGAATGGCTCACCAACCGCTTAATCGTCGCCCTCGAACAAGAAAGTAAACTGGCCGAGGTCTGTTTCTCTGGTCGTTCTCTGTAATATATTTGGATTTCTCCCCTTTTGGTTCCTCCACATAGCACTTGCGTAGGTAGCAACCCATACTGATCAACATAGCGACTCCGAATCATGGACCGCTCCGTGGACCAAACACAATCCAAAGCCGTCGAGCTCCAACGCATCCAACACTTGCAAACGCAAGAGTTATCCGCCCAGCAAAAAGCCCAAGAACACATTCGACTCAATGCCCAAGTATCACAAGCTTTGCTAGACAAAGCCACGACTTCGGCCGCTAACCTTCACACTCTCCTTGACGAGGCCGCACTCAAGTTCAAACAGACGCCCGGTCTTCACCAGACTGGTCTATCGGGTTGGACTCTGTGCATCGTGATACTCATTCTTGTGGGGGTACAGAACTTCAAGGCTGCGTGGGGGCTGGTATTTTTCATTTTTGGTGAGTTGCATCGTGACTGCGCCAGTGGATTTGCCCGCCGGATGTTTTGCTGACCATGAGTGGACAGGGCATTTGATCGCTACGACAGTTTTCCCTCTTCTTAGAGTATATCGTTCTTCGTTGTTGCCCCTTTGAGGGTTTTAATTCTTTTTTTTCTGGCAACGCAAGGAGTTTCACTCTTCATGCCTATTTAGGTATCCTTATGAGACGGCAGCATTTTCCGAATATGATTATATTTCAACTTTTCTTGTTCTTTTTTTGAAAGTCATTAAGATTCGACTGGATGAGGATTGATAGAGGAGAAATGATAGAGAGACATAATTTCAATTGATGCAGGGTATCATGAGGAACCGTACCGGGCCTGCTTCATATGGGGAATCGCTTTGCAGGGTAATCCTTGTACTTCCGAGGTCGGCTCATCTAGACGCGATGGATACTCGTAGTCCTCGTATCAATGGACAACCCCCTCTCCTCATGAAGAAACCCCAGATATGCACCTATTGTGCATCACTGTTTGTTGCATCTCCATCCGCGTCGACCATCGTCGCGTCGGCCCCATCCGTCGCACCGCCGACCGAGGCAGCCGCAGCTTTCTGTTCGCGGGCCTTCTGCCGACGCTTGAGTTTTCGCTCTCGATTCTTCCGAGTCTTCTTCTCGGCTTCGTGCTCCTTGGCCGCAACTGCGGCGGCCACCTTCTTGCGTAGTTGCACACGGCGTTTCTTGCCAGGCTTTTTCCGCGTGGTTGGCGCCTTGGAGACTGGAGCGCCGTCGATCACATAGACTTGAACATCCTTCGATGCGGGGGGCATCTTGGTCTGATGACGCTTCAGGTGAATGACTCGCCAAGGAAGGTCACAGCCGGGCTGGGGAAATATGTTAGCGATGAAGTTTCACGCGGTATCAATGAGCGGGTATCGCAGAGGCAACAGAAAGAGCTCACCCATGGCTGTGTTTTGGCCCATGCTGTCACAATATCACCAGTGACTGCGATTTCCTCGTAACGCTGTCTCTGTGCAGCAATACTCTGTTTCACCTCTTCGCTCTCTTCCAGTCCAAGGAGTGTCGGGGTGGAGGCGTAATATTGCCAACCACGGAAGGCTTTTATAAATCGGCCTTCGGAAGGGTTCCCAGACGGGGACGGGGATCGTAAACGAATGCGCAGCTTCTGTGTGACTGCTTTCACCGGCTCGGTTTGTTCTAATATAGTACCATTGGCCTGAGTAGAGGCACCACCTGTTGATGCGGTCGCATTCTGGCTGGCTGTAGTGTTCGTGGATTTTGCGGGCGCACTGAAGAGGCGAAATTCAAATTCCTGTTCGTCCTCATCGTTTGGTGAGTCTGTGGCCTTCGCTGTGTTGTCTTTGTTCGCATCGATCGTTGATGAAAGATCCATCAATCCGTCCAGATCAAGCAGCTTGCCCAGTCGAGCGTGGGCATCTTGTAGGTCGTTCTCATCGACAGGTGAAGGTGCACGGGAAGAGGCAGGGGATTGGACCTCGTCTCGGCGGACGCTGCAAGAGTCGGTTAGTTTCAGTGGTTCACTGGGAGTCGATGTCCCTTGCTCACCGTTTCGCGTTGGGTAAATCAAACATGATCCTTGATTTCTTCCGAGATAAGGCTTTGGTAGACGTCGAGGCTCACAGCGAATTTGTCCCCGTGGAAGCGCCAGAAATTCGAGACCACTAATGCGACGCTCCGGCGACGCACTTTTCCTTATCGCATGATGCCGGCAGCGCACGGACTTCACTTTCGGGCTGTCAACCAGCCTTCCACGACGAGACCCTTCTCCGACATGCAAGGTCCTGTCTGGCTCGTGGTTTCTTTGCGCTTCGATTCCTTCGACTTGAGGATCTTTGTTTCCTGAAGAACGTGCGCTCGTACCTCTCATTCATCCTCCGATCTCTCTGCTACTTCGACACTCTTTCGACTTCGTGCAGAGGTCGTCGCGACGCATTCCGATCCTCCCTTTCCTTTTTGAGGGGCGCCTACAAAGTCCCGCCGCTCGATCGATATAGTGAACGATTCCTCATGCCTCGTGCTCGTCGCGACATCTGTCCCCAGCTTTCAACATAAGTTCTCCTCGATCATCGCTCCCATGGGTATTTGCGCTTCGTGCCTAGGCGGCAATCGCCGTGACTCTTTGGAGGTAAGTCACGATAAGAGGTCCGAGGCCTCGGTCGAGCTGCTATCGCATTTGATCGAGCATACTTTGCACGAAGTTCCCGGATGTCCAGAAACCTTCGTTATGGCTTAAAAAGTGAAGGCTAAAGGCTGATCTCTTGCACTGTTTCAGCCCGAGTCCTCGCGACTGCTCGACGAGGATCCTTATCAGACCAGCTACAATTATGGCTCGCTTCATGCCCAGCAGGCCAACCAGCAGCCGGATCCGGAATCCGTGAGGCGAGAGCGAGAAGCGCTCGATGCAATTTGCCAACGCACTTCAGAGTGAGTATCGATGCTGGCCAGGGACCCAAAGATGGGACGATCAAATGACCTATGAGTTTGGAGTGTTTCATTCGGAAATTCTCATGACCCTGACCCAATACTGACGTCCTTTTATATAGCTCGGTCATCGATATCTGGTCACTTCAACCCCAACCACATCTCCAACCCCAAGCTACACTCCCTGCACCTGTATCGGTTTCCAATTCTCCCACGCCCTCTCGGGATCCCAAGGGCGTCACAGTGGTCGCCGTTGACAAGGACAACAGTCGTCCTTCGTCCGGGAACACCGCTCCCAAGCACTGGGGCGAGGTCGTGGTGAATACCAACAAGAAGCGGTCTCGCCAGAATCTCAAAGACGACGGTGATGCCCGAGACGTCTTTGGTGTTCTCAAGGTCACCTGAAGGCTGTGCTGGACACCGACAAACAACACTTGCGAAACCTGGGATACTGACAGATGCCGCTTAAACCGTAAACGCTGGCCAGAGAAACAAAGAGTGACAACGACAGATGGCAGTCACCGCCCGTTCGAAGCACGTGTTTGATTCAGCAATACGTAAACCCTTCAAGGTTGCTGTTCCTCCACTGACCCTGTCCACACTTACATCGCTGGCTCTGCCATGGTTTGCTTGGCTTTTCTTTTCGATCCATTCCCTACACTTTTGCCCCTCTCTGCTTCTGCTCTCGTTCAAGTTGTATCATTTTGCAGTAATCGCAGGCCGACTGATCATATTCACACCGCACATGTCTCTCCTTCCCTCACTACTCTGGACTCCATGACCTTTCCTTGTCATCCTTTCTGTTTTCTTCGTCCTTTGAATCTATTAATACCCACGCGGCAGGTTTTCTCCTGGCATATGAAAATTATCATTTCCTCATTCTTCCCCATATTTTTGTTTGAAGGAAGTTGCTGTGATCTGCTTTATATAAAGACTGGGCCTTTTTTCCCAAGACGAATAGTACCTATGGTTTATGCAGTAACCAGCGATGCGGATATTGGCTATTTAGGCTGTAGGTGTTGACTAGTGCTTGGTCTCTGTGTCTCTCCTATACCACCTTTCCTTTGGTGATGGACCCAGTGGAGTCCGGCCCGTTCCACAGGCCATCCATTGTATCTGGAAAAATGGAGACATTTATCATGAAAAGTCTGAGGACAGGCTAAGGCTTACATTTCAACTCCACACAGGAATCAACCTACATATTGGCGGTATTTCAAAGTGATACTTGTGAATGTTTCCCATTGACTTGCGGATCAAAATGTAGTCCATGAATCCCAGCATTAATCATTGAGGTTCTGCTCCCGCGTGTCCCATCCCTGACTCCTTGTAGCAACTGCAGCAAAAAATGCACCAAGTAAAGACGAAGAGACTAGAAGGGGAAAGAACAAACAAAACAGGGTAAGATATGAAATAAAACTCCTGGGGTGGTAATAACGCCTCCGCTGATCCGGTTGCCAATGAGCCCTGTGATAATGAAGAGCCGAGAATGCGAATTGTTCGTGCAAAGGCCCGTTCCCTACCTTATCTTCCTACCTGGATAAGATAAGGAGGCTTCCTCGGAGTCGAGGCCGTAGGCGTATCACTTCTAGACTCAAACGTCATCCATAGCTCCGGCGGGCTCTTCGCCCCCGGATTCGTAGCTCCCGGCCGAGCTCAATTCGTCTTCAGACTCGGTGTCTTCGCCTGCGTCATCGACGGCTTCCTTGCTGGCGTACTTGGCGACGTAGTCTTGAGGCCGATGACAGTCAACAGACATTCCAAAACATTAATCTCCATGAGTCAGGTGAGCTTACCTTTGACCTTCGCTTCGTATCCCTTGGGCTCACGCATCATCAGAGCGGCCGCCTCGCCATTCAGTGGATCCGAAGGGTTGGGGTAGCGCAGTAGCTGTGGCAGAAAGACTTCGAAGATATTGATCATGTCGTACATGGGCGACCAGGTCTGATTGATCACATCCAAGCAAACGGATCCGGAGCTTGAGAAGTAAGTCGCCGGTCAGTCTTGCATTCCGTGCTTATTCAAGAACATCTCCAACTTTTGCTGGCAAGACTCACAGCTCGTCAATGTTTGGGTGGAAGATTCGATTCACAAAGCCGATGCTGGGACTTTTGTAGGGGTACGTGTCGGGCAACTCGACGTGAATTTTCCAGTGGCCGCCGGCAAAGGGAGCTAGATCTTGGTTAGAGTAATGGATATACAGATTGAATATACTGGACCTGTCTCCGAAGTGTGAGATATTGGAGACGTACTCTCTTCGGGGCCTTTGAACCGGACGTAGAATTCTTGCCTGCTGAAGTATCAGTACAGCGCATTTATGCAAGACTCGAGAGGCGGTTGAAATCCATACACTGCAACCAAATTAGTCCGTGGCCTCGGCCAATACATTTCCTTTCCAAAGCAGACTCACTGTTGTCATTGACGAGAGTTACCTCGTAGTCACTCATCAACCTGTTGCACATCAGCTTCTTATCATGATAACCATGTCGGGTGGCGGTCGGGCAGAGTGACTCTGCGCGGGGCAACACGAGCGGCGGCGAACGTACATCCTGGATCCAAGTTAGCAATGACATGTCACCGAGACCTATTTCACAACAGTGAGAGGATTGATATGGTTGAGGATCGTACTTCATCACCTAGATTTTGCAAAAGAGATTCCGAGTTAGCATTTGCGGGGAACACGTGAGGCTTATCATGACACTCGTGCAGGAGGCAAGCTCACATCAGTCTCGATTCTGCGCTTTGGGCTGCTCATTATGACGATTTGAGTGATAGTCTCTCCCTCAAGAATAATTGAAGTTGTTGAGCGGGGCAGAGGTAAACAGGTCAAAGTGGTCAGGTCGAGAAGCTCAAGTATTGCGGTCACGGAGCGGGCGGGGATAGTCGTCGTGTAACGACTCCAAACGGGCGGAGCGGGGAAGCACCGAGGGGAAGCGACCAAGTCAAGCTGGGCCGATGGAGTCAAGAATTGATAAGGTCAGAGGCTAGGCAGAGTGCAGATTGAGAGTCGAGTAGTCAATATGCAGCGCGTGAGAACGGTTGAAATAAAGTTCGAGTCGAGGGAACGAATGTCGAGGATGAGGGGTTCAAATGATAGCCGGATGCACGATTCATGCCTTGATGCCTCAATATCATATGGGCCGCTGCGGTGCCCGGTGACCCGATGAGTCAGCTCCGAGGAATGCGGCGCCGGGCATTGAAAGCAGCAGAACCACGTGCTGTGCTAATCTACCCTCTTGTAAGTAGTAAGAGTAAGGAGTGATTTGGCTCCTGACATGGAGAAAAGCTCTTCACCGGTGTTGGATACAGGAAGGATACAGAATGATTATTATCCGGTGTAGACTTTGATACTATAATATGCATAGGAGCTTCGAGGTAATAGGTAGGAGGCACTATCTTAGTCTCTTTTTCTACAGAGTACAGACCGGTCCGCTGGATACTATTCATATCGAGTTTGAGTATATTGTGTACCCTGCCGGAGCATTCAGCAGCTACTGGGTAGTGTGTTCTTGTACTCACTTTCAGTGAGGCATAGAGTTTCCAGTCAGTTTCGCAAGTGATGGACAATGCATTCTGCAGTCCATTCCGATATCTACTTTCCAACCGCTTCCGCGTTGGAAGGCCGTCTGGATACTATTTCAGAGCTTTCAAGATGAAACCGGCTTACTAACATACACCTCATCCCTGCTCAGTGCCCACTGCTCAGTAGCTAAATTAGAGCCAATACACTTGTGATAAGGTACTGGGCTATTAAGTGGAGGTACTACTAGTAGCTTGAATGCCTTCTCATGTGAAGTTAAGTTAATCCTAGAGTGCCTTGGAGTAGGGTTGTCATTGTCAAAGGTTGATGATTCATTGTCTAGAGGCATTGTGATTGTTGGGGCAATCAATTCATCCGTTAGGTATGATTCACAAATTTTGAAATGGCCCAGGCAGGCACTATAATCCTCCTATCGAAACATGATCATTGCCAATTTCTGCTGGAGCTCCATTTAATTGAGTATGATATCACCGTGTTGTACCTAATGTTGTGCTGTACATAGATACCCGGCAACCGGCGATAGTTAGGCTGAAAGGCGCCCGTCTTTATCCACGAATCTTGTTCGTTATCTACTCTTCTCAGTCTCTCCATCCCTCTCACCGTACTCATTCCGTACTCTTGAAACACTAGTTTAAGAATCAACTCTATAGATCAGTTCTTCATCAAGTCTTTAATCTCGGGTACTCATCATGGCGCCCTCTCTGCCAACTTCGCGCGAATCGTCCACGAGTCAACAAGCAGATCCCAGCTCAAGCACCCTGAGCCATCGTCCCAGTCCGGTGCGTCCATCTACCTCACCAAGATCAACATCAAGTCCCAGAGGAGATACCCCGATTCCCGATGATGAACATGGTGCGAACTTACCCATGAACATGACCGCGTCGGTCATGCTCACTGGTCTGCCCCGCGATGCCCACCAGGCCCTGGCCGACGTGGAGGCAATCGATGCTGGAAAAGGTAAGATGATAGGCACTGAAACCACCGTTTCAAGTTTGTACTATTCTTCCCTGCTATACCTCCATGTTTTCCGGGAACCCGTCCGACCTTCGCTGTCGCATAGCATGTTCTGATCGGTCGTCCTAATGAGTTTGCCATTGCAGTGACTGTTCGCTTCCAGCCTCTGCCGTCAGCACCGATCCTCAAGAACCGGGTCTTCAAGATCAGTGCATCTCAAAAGTTTGAAACGGTGGTCAGATTCCTTCGCAAGAAGCTGGACTGTAAAGATACCGACTCGGTCTTTTGCTACGTGAACAGCGTCTTCGCGCCCGGACTTGATGAAGGCGTGGGCGGACTGTGGCGAGTGAGTCCTTCTGAAAGCACGGTCAATCTAATGACGGGCGACTATCTCGCCTAGTTCTTGTTCGGACCCAAGCTTACATCTCCCCTCAGTGTTTCAAAACAGACGATCAATTGATTGTTGCGTACTCTATGACACCAGCCTTTGGCTGAACTGAGAACGAACATACTCATGGGCTATATACAGATGGGCCACGAGGCGCATTTCTGATGGTGGGAATATGGCTAAGTGGCGACATGCACGGGGAGGGAAAGAAGGGCAAAAAACGACAGGGTATCATTCGCGACCAGTCCGTAACCTCTCATATGTCTGATCAACGGTCTCCTGGAATTTTGAGAGTTCTTCTTTTGTGATGGGGTAGGTGTATTCCGGTGAGGGGAATTGGCGACTCTTCACCTCTTCACGATACTGCTGCATGCCTCGAGTCGCCTCACTCCACACATCGGCATATCTCTTGACAAACTTGGGCAGGAAGCGACCTGGGGGAAGTTACCGGTCATGTCAACTTGGACGAGAACCTGCCCCGAGCAGCCATTCCCAGCTCCAATGCCAATGGTGGGAATCTGCAGCTTCGAGGTGATAAGGGTCGCCACCTCGGGCGGCATAGCCTCCAGAACAAGCATAAACGCTCCCGCCTCTTGCAGAGCCAACGCGTCTTTGAGCAGCTGCACTGCACCGGCAGAAGTTTTTCCTTGGACTCGGAACCCACCCAGGGCATTTTGCCTTTGTGGAGTGAGACCGATGTGACCGACCACAGGAATTCCTGCCTGGGTAATACGCTTGACCGTGGGAGCCAATTCTTCGCCTCCCTCAATCTTGACGCCATGCACGCGACCCTCCTTGATGAATCGCAAGGATGATTGTACAGCCTGCTCAGGGCTGACCTCATACGAGCCCATTGGAAGATCTCCGATCTGCGCCAATCGTCAGCCAATCCTAAAGATCGAGAACCCCTTTTCTAACGAAGAATATATGGAGAACATACAAGGAAGGCGGCCTTTGCTCCACGAGCCACGCTTCTACAATGTAATAGCATTTCCTCCATGATGACTTCGGTGGTGTTTTCCAATCCCATGGCCACCATACCCAGACTGTCCCCCACCAGCACCATATCCATGCCCGATTCGTCTGCAGCCCGGGCACTTGGGAAGTCATGAGCGGTAATCATAGCGATGGGTTCGCCTTTTCTGTAAAGATTGCGCAGCGTCACCATGGTGACCTTTTTGCGTGCGTTGGGTGCATTGGTGACTGGTTCAGGCGAATGGTATGAGCTGTGTCGACTCTGGATACGGGGCACGAGCGTTGAGCGCATATAGCACGGCAGGGTGATGGCTGAACGATTGACAGGAGCGCGGTATGTAGTCGTGCGAAGGGTTGTCAGCGCTGTCGACATCGTCCGCGCGAGTGGGCGCAAGTTCGCCGTCTGCGCGGCCATTGTGCGAGGTGCCTCTCAGTGGGAGTGCGGTCACTTCAGGCTCGAAAGATCAAGCTGATTTCGAGTTCGTATTGTGTGGGGGACGCAAACTTATGGCACCGACCTGTTTGTGAAAGAAGATGGGTTGAAAGGCAATGAGATTTCAGGGCGGGAGAACTTTCTTCGCAATGCCGCGGTAGTAATGACCTCACCCGAATGTGCCGATCAAGTCACCAAGCAACTGACAGAAGACAAGAGGCTAAAGTTGCGCTCTTGAAGCGATTGCGATCAAAGGATCTTATGAAGACATTCGATAAATTGCGCAAAGGGAATAATCGTTCTCTAGAAAAAGTTATCTCCGCCCGTCCGGAGTTACGTGCTGCGTTATGCGGCGTAGACGGCAGCATCAAAAAAGGCGGAGTTGAAGATTTTTCGGACATGTCACAAGCTTCGGTAAGTTACTGCCAAAGCATTATTTTTCTATGCGCCACTCGGCTTCTAACGGTAATTGAAGAATCTTGAGTATCAATGACTAATCTACATCTGAAGCGGATATTCTTGATGGACTATCATGAAGCTGTACAGGACCGAGCCAGCTGAGACCAGCGAACGGCCGGCAGTGTGCCAAGCTAAGGTAAAGAGATCGGGAGGTTTCCCCGCATGATTTCGAGAGCAGATTGGTGAGGTTAATGGAAGCTTGAAAGACTGTCAAGCAACAAATGATAAACTCAGCAAACATCGTCACCGAATGGAAATGGACTGGCAACTTTCTTGCTCTTCCAACTCTTCATTCCTCCCAGCTTATACCTTGGATCACCACTGTGCCCCTGGTAAGGCAATGGAGGGAGCGTCGCATATACGCGGCAAATGCCTGACCGCCCTGTATGGACAATGGCAATAGATTGACCGCCTGATTGTTCCCCGCCTGCGCGGCAACGAAACGATGCCGAGGCTGTTACTGTATTCGGACTAGAGCGGGGCCACCTTTGAATAGCTTCCCAGCCGCATGCTATATTTTACTGCGTATCCGTGAAGAAATCGAAGCTATGGCATTCGGACGAAGGGATGCTCCAGAACTCTATACGAGACATCCACATGAAATTCGTCTTCATCTTGAGACTGGTCTTACTCTGGTGAGGTGTGACTGACGACTGACGACGGGCATGTGGGAAGAGACTAAATCGAATTGAGACCGATAGTCCGCGTCTCTCATACTTCCATCCCGGCTTCCAGTACGTCAATTACCTTGGATTGAAAGTCCATCGCCAGACCTGGCCCATCTTTCTCGCGGAAATCACCGGCCAGGCAAGTCAGCACGGCCTTTGTATATCCAACGCCCATCTCCTTGGGCAATCCTTGCCCCGCCAGCGCCACCAGATCCGCAGCGACCTTGTGTCGGTTCGGTAGCTTTCCATTCTTACGTGCATCGTTGATCTTTGCTTCCATCAGGCGGGATAAGGTCGCCCACAACCCAATCTCCAACAGCACCACGCCCAGTGCATAGAGATCGTGCAGTCGATTGAACTGGTGGGAAGGTCGCCCTTGTCGGTCAGGATGACGGTATAGGTTGGGTTCAACCTCAAAATCAGGGCGCAACTCTGTCCCTTTTTCAACCGCTCGCGCGTAGCCCCAGTCGCCGAGATAGGAGACAATTCGATTTGCAGCATTCGCCGAGGCTTTACGCTGCTCTTCCAGGCCTGTGGTGCTCACTCCTGTGGATGTCTCGAGGAAAAGTAGAATTCCTCTACTCCATATGTTCTTGTGAACCCATGCCGACGCATGAAGATTCGAGACAGTCAGAGCGAGACTGCGAGCCATGCTGAATCGATCGTTCAGGGCTGGCTTCCTGAGTGGTCTCGAATTTTTGTCCTTGTCGACAGCATTGATGAACCCGTGCAGAGTCGTGAGAGAGGTACCGTCACCAGGCTCGCCTGCGGGCAATCTGTAGAGGAACACACTTCGCTCTTCTGCCGGTTGATCCATGAAGCCCAGACATTCCAAAGCATAGATCTTGGGCTGGTCGAGTGACTCGGTGGATGTACTGGTGAAGGTGGTGCTCTGCAGCAGCCAGGCTAGATCGCGAAGAGGTTTTTTGAGCTCCTCGATTTCATCAGCGTCAAGATCGTCATCTTTCAGTCTAATCTCATACTCGTGGTACTCAATCACGACTTTCATAGTCTCGGATCTGTCCAGAGACCAATTTCCTAGTTTGAAGCCTCCGGCTGCTTGTCCCACTTCGACCAGACTTCCGGTCAGACTGCGATAGTCTGCTGGAGCTTTGGCCTCGACGAGTCCTCGTCGCTTCACCACGGCCTCCAAACCACTGCTCTTCAGGCCTTGCTGATCGGTTTCGGCCAGCTTCGCCAGCGTTTCTTGCGACATGTGCTGCATTATATTACGCAACTGATCGGACCATTTGGTATAGGTTTCTAGTATCCGTTGGAGCTTCTTCTTGTCAAAGAGCGACCAGTCGTAAGCCTTCAGCTTCAGCAGCTTAGTCTTACTCTTGGCGCGCTCCAAGAGCGACTCTTGTAGTTTGACCTGCTCGCGTTCAAGCGTGACCTCCTCGTTCGCAATGCCGTACTTGATCGCGACAATCTCATACTCGGCCAATGTTTTTCGCATCTGCTCGAGAAGACCATTCACCGACTCGGCAATGAAAGAATCCAACTTCTCTGACAGTAAAGGATGGAAGAATATGCGCCTGCAGAAAAGAAGCGAAGAGATCTCCAGATTCAGCTTCAGACGGATTTCCGCCCGGTCATCGTCAAAGGACTTGATGTCAGAGACGACCCCCTGAATAAAGACTGCAACTTGGTAGATCTGAGTGATCGCCGACGAAGCAGTTCCGTAGAAGTCCATCTTGCGCTTTCGGGGACCTCTCGAAAACTTCTTCGCTTATGCTGAACCTGCACTGGCAAGGGATCGCCAAGAGAGTAATCACAGAGATGAATGTGAAAGATCGCCAGCTGGCGGGGAGCCCAGTATACTTGAGCCCCTCTCCCACGCCCGTACCTTTGCGTCACGCAAGCCGTCAGCGCTAACGCTAAAAGAGCCTTGATATCGATGCGTTGTTTGCAAACATTGGTTCGGGGCGTTCAGCCCTGAACGCCCCAGTGAAGCTTTTGTGACGGCAAATACGAGAATCCGCGCACGCGAACCCCTCGTGCTTTGCTCGATTGCATGACCTGGCTGGAGCTGCAATTCTTCCTTCGCCCACTTGTATCGCTCGTGTTCATCGTCCAGAGCGAGCTTGAACAATGGCTGAAGAGTACGAGGATATCCTCGACTCTATTGAAGATGATAACGACTATTATTCTGGGCTAGACGATGATCTCTCGCCGCCCTCACCAGCCGTCTCAGAGCCCGCCAGTGCGGACCACCTCGACTCCGACTTCTCCAAAATCGATATCTCGTCTGAAGGTTCGTCATGGGTCGATCCTCTTGAATCTGCCATTACGGCCACGCGCAATGGGTCAGCGTCAGTCCTGAGCACTCTATCTCAGTTTACCACGATTCTATCACGGACCGGTATACACGGCCCTCGTCTCTTGAAGGCAGGGAATCTCGATGCACAAGCTACCAAGATAGGGTCTGGAGGCCAGTTCGTCGTCTTCAAGGATCCAATCTTTGAGGGTCAAGTCATCAAACGTGTCAGGGTCCCACTTTCAAGTAAAGGACCGGATCGATTCGCAGCAAGCATTGAATATCGTCAGCAACTAAAGACGCTGGAGTTGGAGATTTTGTCTCTCTGCAATCCTTTGCTTCGATCGCACCCGAACATCACAAGCCTGTTAGCATGGGGTTTTGACTTCCCCTCAACTGACCTGGCGGTCCCGGTACTGTTCATGGAAGCCGCAATCTTGCCCTTGGATGACTTCCTCAAGGCAGAGCCGCGTCCCTTTGAAGTCAGATATCAATTCGCCCTGGATATTGCAAATGGACTAGAGGCTCTGCATCACCTGAGAATCGTTCATGGAGATGTGAAACCGGAGAATGTCCTCGTATTCGCCGGTCGCACTGAAAAAGTGCCGTTCTGCGCGAAATTAAGTGACTTTGGTGTCTGCCTTGACTTGGAGGCCTCGGACGGTCATGCAACTGCGGCTGATTATCGCGGGACAGATGCCTGGCGGGCACCTGAGCTGAACAATGACACAGTCGGCCAATTCGGGCATTTCTCACCCGGGCTGCTGTTCAAGTTCGATGCCTACAGCTTTGGTCTGGTGCTTTTATCGTTGTTCACCAGCCAGGGCCAAGCTCTTCACTTTGGGAAGTCCCATCAAGATGTATCAGGGAAGGTCTCTGCTCTACTGAGAGACCAGCAGGATATCACATCCGATACTCGTCTGGAATTAGGCAAAAGCATCAGAAACCTACTTGCTGAGGATCCTCGAGAACGAAGATTGCCGTCTGCAAGTATGCTGAAAATTGACAGTCCTGCATATGCCTCATGGTAAGCGCATTTCCTCCATCTCTCGACTTGTTCTCCGTAGCTTATAGCAGGTCCTCTATTCACACGACTACAGGCTCGCCGCCACTCAATCAAATACTGTCAATAATCACGTCGGCATCATCGATCCCATCTACAACAAAGGACCTCTATTCTGGTACAGACTTGACCACAGTATCCGCACCGAGCTGGAGGTTCAAAATCGCATTGGCAAAGAAAACGATGGTCCACCTTTTGGAGGAGACGTCCTTCTGGGAATTGCGCAGACCATCACCGGCGAGAAGCCATCCTATCTCGACCGCATGTTGACATACCTAGAGGACGCCGCAACGGCCAAATACTCCCCAGCTAGGGCAATTTATGCCCAGATCATGGCATCACACCGTCGCACTCCCGGGTTTTGCCAAGTAGAGATGGACAAGTGGGCCCTGCAAGCAGTGTCAGAGGGATACCTCTTTGTCGATACTGCGCCTTATGGAAAGGACAGGTGTGAGCTCGCAAAAGAAAGTTTCAGACATCACGGTGGATTCTGTTCGGATCCATTCTTACTCAAGAAAGACGTCAAAGCTGCCATGAATGGAGACTTGGCCACAGCATGGATCTCGAAAAATGGTGCTGTGGTTGACCGAATCGGTAACACACTACTACATGCTGCTGCTGCATTTGGGGAAGTTCGTGTAATCAAAGACCTTTTGGACTCTCAACAGGTCCACCCAAATTCAGAAAATGATAACGGCGAGACGCCGCTGTACAAGGCGTTTCAGGCTGGACATGCCGAAGCAATTGAACTTTTGCTCCAGCGTGGAGCTGATGCAGGCACGAAGACCCGACAGAAAGCTACACCGCTTCATTGGCTATTCATGATCCCTGAACAGGCAATCGACAAGATTGCGAGATTGATGGCCCAAGGTGGAGCAGACGTCAATGCACTTATTGAGCCAGTTGTGAAAGCGAATAGCGGTGGGTTTCAGGAGAAGATTCAGATATTTCATTAGTAAGTTGGTTATCTTTTCGTCGCTCTTCTCCAGAACAACAGAAGCTTATTTCGCAGCCCCTTTGAACTTCCACATGGTGCGCCGCTCCATTGGGCATGCTTTTTCAGAAATCAATCGGCAATGGACACATTGCTCTCTTTGGGGGCGGATGTCAATGCTTTCTACCATGCAGGTGACGCGTCGTCTACACCTTTATCTTTGATGGCGTATTTCGGCGAGACCAAAATCGTCAAATACTTAGTATCACATGGAGCTGATGGCACTTTGCTTGACTCCATGGGACGCAACGCCCTGCATGCAATTTCAAAGTACTTCCCAGATCGACATGGCTACCTCCCACGTCATTGGCATTACTGGATCCGTCACGGAACTTGGGAGCATCATGAGAAGGACATGATAGATCTTGTTCAAGCTCTGATTCAGTCTGGTGCAGATCTGAATGCAAAAGACAAAGGATACCCATCATTGACTCCAATAGCTGCTGCCGCCGAACTAGGAGTTTGGAATGGAGGCGCCATCAGTGCATTGTTAAATGCTGGTGCTGATCTTGAATCGTCGTTGCTTTCTGCTGGCGATACGGTACTGCATACATGGGCTTCCATTGTAGGGCCGCGACTGGATTATCCCGAGTCATACCTATCGACCCTCGAGAGAATCGTCGCAGCGACGCCCAATATTGATATTGCAAACAAGTTTGATGAAGATGCTCCACTACATCTGCTGACCACGACATACCATGAGGAGGCCGAATTTGAAGCAGCATTCGAAATCATGTCAGCACACCACAAGCGCCCAAATATCAATGCAAAGAATCATCTTGGACAGACTCCGCTCGCCATTGCACTTGAAACTGCGTGGGATCCAGCCCGCCGTGGCCTCTTCTTACTCGACAAGGGTGCTGATCCGTGTGCCCTTCACGTCCGAGATCGAGATATCTTCCATTCAATGGCGAATAATGCTGTTCTCACTGACCAAGCAACCTGCGATTTGATCCGCAAGTTTCTCAACCATCTCGATCTCAATATTGAGAATGCATACAAGCAGCATTATCTCACGAATCCCAAGAGCCACGAAAGCTTAATTGCAGCCGCAAGTCGCGGCAAGCCTTCAACAGTAAAACTTCTACTCTCTTTAGGACTCCTCGAACACCTCAACGAGGTCGAAAATTCCAAGTCTCCCCCCTGGACAGCACTTGATCATGCTCTTCACGCTGCAGAACTCAGCCGTCGTGCACACATCCAGAAACTAGCTTCTTACAGAGCTGGCCCGTCTCGCCAAAGAGCACTGGAAGCACATCTTGTCTATGAACCCAATCAAGGGCCACCAGCTCGTGCAGCTGAAGCCTACAAACTCTTTCCTGAAGTCATTCAGATTCTTCGCGCCGCGGACGCGCTGAGAACTTGTGAGATTCAGGGCCTCTCCAGCGGTGATTACATCCAGCAGCCTCGAGAATTCGATGGAAATGAATTGAGTCACTATAAGTTCACACCGGACACACAACCAAATAGGGAGATGTGGCAGGTCTTGTACGATGAAGCAAAATATGAGAGTCGTGGATGGCTGGACAAATTGAAGGTTGGGATCTTTGGTATCAAGAAGTGAAGGCTGGCAGGATTTGCAGGCCTCGGGTAGGCACTTGTCTCGTAAACAAAGATGCAGAGGCTTGTGTCTGAGAATACTAAGTTCTTCTTGTTTCTAAAAGGAAGGGTAAAGCTGAACTGATCTACCAGAGGTGTCTTAATAAGAGACTACTTTTCTCAACTCTGGCGGCACTTGAAAGTACAGCGTGTCGGCAGGAAGACCCCATTCCTCGGCCTGCTCACAATCTCGTCATATTCTGATGGCATCAGTATAGCCTGTCTTCAATTCGCTTACAAATGGAGTGAGAAGATTAGAATAAAAGAAAGAATATTTAAGCTATATGCTGAGTTGACCGGGTCGCATTTAAACCTAAATGAAGCTTAGAAGGCACAGTGGTACAGTACAAACACCCTTTCCATTGCGAACGCCGGGTATAATATGCCCACCTCAAATGGTGTAACAAAGAGTCGCCAACCACCAGTGAGAGATACCACAAAGCCCAGAATGTGGAGTGAATAAGGACAGGCTTGCAGCTACTACCGGGTAGGCACGCGATGAAATCTGCAGAGCAGCATGACAAGCCACAATTAGGCCCAGTTATCTGAACTCGAAGGTAAGGAACGAAGCCAACAAAGACCAGCGAAGGACCAAGAGTGTCAAGGCTAACCACTAGTCTGGACATTGTTGGGGCTTGAAAAAAGAAAATTTGCTGCAAGGCCGGAGGCTAGCAGGGATAGGAAAGACAAATGAGAAAGGAAAATGGGAAAGAATGTGGACAACATCCACAGCCTTCTTCATTCGCAGATGATTACAAATCGCAAACTTTGAAAGCCGGACGTCGATCCACTAAGCCTCTCCAATGCAGTGTTGCTCGATGGAAGGGCATCGTAAAGAAACAATGAAACTCCCCGTATGCAAATGTAGTGTGCCACGAATACGGTCGATCATGCAAGCCATGATTCGAAAACACTATGGGATGGAACATCGTAATGGATGAAAATCGAGATGTAGACATCATCGGAAGCGGACAAAATGCAGATAACAGGAGACTGGACATTTACTGAGAGGCAGAGTGTGGCATTGAAAGCGTCTGCTGAAGCTCAGTGGTCAGGACCGTGTTGGCACGGATAGTTCAAGACTCCCAGTCCCACTCATCTTTAGGTCGTTGAATATCAAACAAGAGAGCGTCAAGATCGTTCCAGTTAGAAGAATTTTGCGCAAATCGCCGGTGTTTTCGTGTCATGGTATGCTATATCTCAATCAGTATGTGAGAGATCACGAGCGTCAAGACAATCAAATGGACGAACCTCTTCGAAATCGTCGAACTTATCCCGGCAGTTCTCACAATAGCCAGGTTTGGGATCTCTCTTCCGTTCAACCTTTTGAGGAGCGACAACGTCATCTCGTCGCCGCTTCATGCTGGTTGCATCTCCTTGGGTGGTAGTCTCCCCAATGCTCACTTTTTTGACATCCGCTTGCTTGCAGAATGAGCCGGATCCATGATTGGGACGTTGAGGCGCAGCCATAGGTCCAGGCACGATGCTACCAGTCCCCTTTTCCAAAACCTTTCGCTTCAAACCATGCACTTCCTTGCTGAGTCCAGCCTTGGCGCCGGGGGCAGCGGCAGTGGATGAGATCATCTGCGAGCGGATTGCGGAAGTCACGTTGGATGGCTGCACACCAGATGCGGCGGGTTCGCGGCCGCTGTAGAATGGACCCGTGCGAGGAAAATGGGGCGGAATAAGGCTCTCGGAGCTCTTTCGCTCATTGATGTCTTCTAAACTTGGCTTTGCAAAGACCTCTTTTTTGATAGGAGGCTCTTCAGCCTTGGATACATCGCCAACTAGCTTCTTATCAGTGGGCCGCTGGGTCTGGGCATTCGCCTTGACACTCTTCGAGACTTTGGTCTTCAATCCCTCCGCAGTTTGCAGCGCTATCTTCTTCTCCTTCTGGGCTTGGCGTAGCCGCTGTCTGTCGTATTCCTTTCGGCTTGGTGGCTCGTCAATGAAGGGACATTTGCCCAAAGGCGCACTCCGGAACTGTGGCCATGCGCCGTCTTGCCGTCTGTTGACTCTCGCGTACTCTCTCACCATGACCGGTTTGGTCTTCTCGTTCATATCGTGGATGTAGATGAAAGGACCCTTGAACACAACCATCTCCATAGAGGCGAAAGGATCACGATCGGACGGACCATTGAGTAGTTCCTGTCGAAGGACGCGAGAAAGATCATTTTCTCCCTTTCCATGAGTGGTGCTGGCACCGACCTGTTTGCTTCGAGACACGTTTTCACTTTGTCCGCCAATGTCGTTGTCATTGATCGTGGTGATCATCCGTTGCAACTTTTCCAGTGCCCAAATCTTCATTCCCATCTGTCGGGCTCTCTGCAACACATCCATGCTTCCCTGATCCCGACGCCCCTCGATCTTCAACGAGACTTGCAAATGACCGTCTCCATTCTTTTCGAGTAGAGAGGGGTTGACGGTTTGCGTGTGATCTCCAGAAGCTCCATTGGTCTCGTTGCTAGTGTCTTCTGCTGGATTATTGGTATGCGCGGCCTCGGGAGGAATCGAACGAGCAGTCACAACATGGGTGACTAGTCTAGAAAAGAACTTTTCCTCGCACTGTTGTAAAAAGTCAGAAGAGCCTCAGCAATGTACGCTTTGTGATGAGCCCCTGAACCGTCGAGGAGTGAAACCAGAATCCACGTCAACAAGCACGTTTGAATGGGAAAACCACGTACCGCTCCAAGTGCCACAACTTGCCGTGAGAATTTGCAACGGACGTCCTCCGGGATACTGTCGAAATAGAACACAAACTGAGGAAAGGCCTTGCGGTAGTGTCGCTGCCACTGTCGAATTGTGTCGATGGTATCGGCCGCCGGTCTGTCATTCTTAGTCTTCGGTTGAGTCACTCTCTCTTTCTCTCGGGCGGCCACAAGTTTTTTTTCAAAGGCACTCGGGTTTGCATTGTTGCTTCGACGCGCAAACAGCTTCGACTCGGGTCCTTGGGGGACAACGAGGCGATTTCGGTCCTGCTCTACCGCGTCCATGACGTGTTTCTTGGGTGGAGGTTGACCGAAAGGTATGTCGACCTGTCCAGATCTAGCTCGTTTAGCTGGGACGAGCCCAGTCCGATGGGGGGAATTGGTTGCATTCGGCACGTTAGCGAGCGGGCGGCGAGTCGACATGTTCATGGATGTTCGAGGCGACGGCGGCACAAACACTGCAGCCATTTGTAGCTATCTGAGCCACGGCAGACGCGTCGAGAGATTGAATCCTGAAAGTCCTTGAGGAGCAATGGTACAAGAGGGGTACTCGTTGTCGAGCACGCGACGTGCCACACGTCTTGCAGGACTGGGATGAGGTCACAGAAGGATCATGATCAGACAAATAAAGCACTTGAGGGACAGATGAGAAAGAAAAGACCAGACAAGAAAAGAAACGAATGCCCGATCCACCAGAGCAGAAAGGACGACAGAGACTTGGACAGGGAGTAGTGAGCGTCGGAGAGGGGAAGTAGTATGTAGGTCAATCGGGTCGTTCACGTCACGGAAGGAAAAGGCCCAGGGAATCCGTTCGAAAAGGCAAAGTCGTGCGGGTGTGGAGCCCCCCTCGAGTTTGTTTTGACTGGCGTATGCCGGACAACCACCGCGTAAAGCATGAACCATCAAAACAGCCAATGTTTCATGAACTGCCTACGAATGAGCATTCTTTTCTTTGCTATTTGGATATTGGATGGGAGTTCCAGTCTTCGCTGATCTGAACTGAGCGTATGAAATACAAAGTGGAGCTCTGAGATGCTCGCGCAGTCCGATGCACGATTCATCCGTACCGCGAACGCCACTGTTTACTCCAACCTCCTCGACCAGCCACCGACCAGCCAACTAACAAGGCGGCGGCCAGCCACCCCCTTTCAAGGGAGGGAATTGAAGCTTTTGTAAGTGAGATGAACGGCTTGAATTATACAGCTTGTCTGGGGGTATACATTTTTACTGCTAGTTATACAGATAGGGTAAATCCTTCTATGGACGCAGAGCCTCAATGTCCGCAACCTAAACCATACGCGAGAGGTCAGAAATCAGATCATCAACGCGTACTAGAGATGACATTCTGGGATGAACTTACTTCCTTGACGGCCTCAGGTGTGAGGACAATTGGGTGATCATCACCTACACAAACGCTGTCTTCGATACGAATACCAATGCCACGGAAGTGTGATGGCCAACGCTCATCATCGGGCACGTAGATGCCACTGAGTTCAATTAGCTCGCCTCTCATCGCTCATGTCGCAGTGAATGGGGAGAGCCTGACTTACGGTTCAATAGTAATGCAATTGCCTGCTTTGAGGTCATATCCTCGAGAGTAGCTCGGGCAATCGTGCACATCCAGACCGATGTAATGGCCGAGGTGGTGGGGGAAGAGAATTCCCATCGCCTGGGTAAGTTCAGCAAATCTTCATTGTACCGTGCGGTGTGAGACTCCTTACATCTCCGGAGACATCGAATCCAAGTTGTTTCAACTGATCTTTCAGTCCGTTCTCGGCGACACCGTGCAGCTTGTCCAGAGAGAGGCCAGAACTCTCCCGGCAGAGGGCCAGGCAGCTCCGATGCACATTGAGGACAGCATTGTAAAGATCACGTTGAGGATCCGTGAATTTGCCGTTTACTGGCCACGTGCGTGTGATGTCGGAGATGTAATTCCCATGTTCCTGTGAAATGCATAAGTCGATAGTCCTACAGGATCCTGAATTGAGGGAATCCTTACACCTCCACCGTCAACCAGAACCAAATCGCCATCTCTAATAATCATGTCAGCTAGTACTTGTCAGCATGTTTTCCAGTGCTTACCGAAGGATATCGTCATTTCGTGTGTAGTGGATGCTTAGTGCGTGCTGCGGTCGTTAGTTCAGAGCATTGGGAGTTTGGACAGGATTCGGCTTGCTTACCTTTCCACCTGCGACTACGGGAACAAAGGCGTTTCCATCACAGCCATTGGCTTTGAATTGATACTCCAGGTAGGAACAGAGATCCTTCTCAGTCTCAAATGTCTTTCGCATCGAGTCTGTGAAAGCTCGGCCTGATGACTGGCCGAGTAGACGCATGTGCACCACCTCATTTTCGCTCTTGCAAACCCGCATTTCGGTCAGCAGGGGCCTCAATGGGCGTACCCGCCGATGCTCAACAATCTTCTTGAGCTTTTCGGACGCAACGGTAGGGCCGTAGAGGTATCGGTGCAACGATGATCGTGAACCATCCAAAGCAGGAATGTCAGAGTAGACTTCTGTAGCCCCAGCAATGATCTTGGGTAGAATATCCGCTATTTTTTCGATGTTCCCTGTCTTATCCCCAGTAGAGTGTCAGTGGGTGTGCTGTGAATAAGCCACAGCTCCTTCTAAGCGTACCTCATCTGCGTTAAACACATCCACTGCAGCTTGGGTGCCGGACCGGGAACCTTCCCATAACTCTGCCTTCGGATCCTTCTCACGCACATACAGATGGAAGATGTGGTTGTCGCCAGATCCATCATTTGCGATGACGGCTAATGCATTCGGCTCGTTGAAACCTGCTCATCGCCACGAAACGTTAGTCTGCGTCTGTTCGGCCCCGAGCAAACACAGTCTTGTCACGGTGGGCTTGCTGGATCGGATGCCTGTGCGGTACGCCCTTACCGGTCAAATAGTAAAAGTTCGTCTCTTGTCTGTATTCATGGAAGATCCCCGGTGCCCGATATTTGACCTCGGATGCTGCGAGTACGGCGACGGCGCCCTTGGGAAGCTTGTTGGCCAGACGGGATCGACGCTGCGCATATTCGACGGCGGTGATTCCGGGGGTCACTACACAGTCATTGTTCAGTCTAAGGTATTTCAAGCCACCTTTGGCGCTTTACCGGCTGCCGTATGCCACGTACATTCACCGGGACTGAGAAGATGGGGATGCGTTTCGTGCAACGGCTGACCGAATTGAAGCTCTGCGGCGGCCACGGAGGTCGCGTACGCCCGTCGGACATTTTGGTTACTGTGAGCAGGAAATTGGCGGGCTGGCCGAAGACTGAGACGCACAGGGGTGCGGAGCTGGCGGGCGCAATGCCTTGCAAGCCATTTGCATCCTGCCATGCTTGACCAAAATGGAGCCGAGGCGACGGTGACGGTGGACTCAACTGACTGATTGGGCGTTATCGGGAAACCATACAAGCATGCGCAAGGCTGACGGTCGGCGATTCTGTCGGCGGTGAAGGCCAATCACCTGGGCGGTTACGTTCTAGGTAGTTTCTAACTTTCTACCAACTATATTACACAAAGAGAAGATTGAAGAGAGTAGATGAACGGCTGCTCAAGACCTGGCGTTCATATCAAAAATGGTGGAGGACAGACTGATGAGGCATCGAAAGCCTTTGAGATCATTCGTTCAGATTGATCTGACTGCATCCGATGATCATGAATCCGCATGGACGGAGCCACAATTACCACCGTGAGGTCGAGGATATCCCACCAGCCTGTGGCACTGACTCATTTCACACTCCAGATCCATTGAGTCCTAAGTCACTTTAGGTCTAAGCTTTTACATCTTACATTCAGCTACTCTCCGCGTGATTCATAACTTGTGATTCGTATCCAATGGTATCTCGTTCATGACGAGGATACCTAGCAGCCAGCTAGTAAGGACTAAGGACAGGTGTGGATCAAGTAAGCTTCTCGTTCGAATACCACCTACAGAGTACTGAGGGTGAGTATTGAGGGTAGTAGGGCCAGAGTACAGACATCCACCCACATGGACGACGGACGAGAAACCGCAAAAGTATAAAGAGGGCCCAAAGTCCTCGTCAATTCTGATTCTCAATGCAACTACAGGCATCCTTGACTTGACAGATCCTGACTCTGCATCAAGGCAGACCGAAGCAAGTTCCATCATGGGTCGAACACTGGCTTATCCCAAGCGGATTTCCAATACCGCCAACCGCTACAAGCATCGGGGTCAGTACACTAGCCACTCTATAGTAGTGCGATCTATCACTCCTAGCACTGTAGATGGCCAACTCGAACTGACCATGTGATACAGCGACCTATGACTTGGGACCGATTCACTCAATTATCAATGATTCCCAAGTGCTTCATGTATCATTCAATCCAGGACCCGAAGATCCCTTTCCTGCCATCCTTCCCATGATCGGGCAAATGGGATCGTATGAGTATCCTTCGGCAGACATGAATGAGCCTTTGGACTGCTATCTTCATGGATACGTGAGCTCGCGCATCATGAACTTGGCTCGCAGCTCCGATGGCCAAGGCTTGCCCATCTGTGTGGCGGCCACCAAAGTCGACGGTCTGGTCTTGTCGCTCACTCCGAACTCACACAGTTACAACTATCGCTCCGCCATTCTCCATGGATACGCCCATCTGGTGACCGACGAGGAGGAGAAATTGTGGGCCATGAAGCTCATCACCAACTCTGTGCTTGCTAATCGCTGGGACAACACGCGTGTGCCTCCAGATCGTGCAGAAATGCAGTCGACCGTGATCTTGAAGGTCAAGGTCGTGGATGGCAGCGGCAAGATACGTGATGGAGGCGTCTCAGACGAGCGAAAGGACTCGAGCAGCGAAGAGATCACAGGTCGCATCTGGACGGGTGTGGTTCCCGTCTGGGAGACTTTTGGCCAGCCTGTCCCCTCTGGTGAGGGCAAAGTCGGCGAGGTACCCAGTCACATCACCTCGTACATAGAGTTGAAGAATGCGCAGAATCGAGCACAGGCAGAGGCGGCCGTCAAAGTGACGCTACCCGGAGAAGAGCAGCACTGAGCGGGATCGTTGACTCCAGCCCCATGCATGTATTTATCTAGTCTGCAGAGCTATTTGGATATACTTTGAATGCTCCATGGTGTCAATCCGCTTTTTTCAGTAGTAGATCAGCTCCGTCAGGACAAAGGTCTGTGAATATTGAATTGTCAACATCTTGTGTGCGGGAGGCTGCCGTGGTTTCCATGTCTCTACGAGTATGCAGAACCGGCATCTCCTCAGTGTCACCTGCACTACTTGAAGGCCCACGTCATCAGGGACAGCTGCAGCCTCTGGGCACCCACTGCGTCGGGTGTTCGTCAACACTCCAATTTAATCATCGAGTTGCTTCTCACCTCTCTTTCTCTCAAATGTGCAGTCCAGATAAATGGGATGCTGGCTTCGATTGGAAAAAAAGCCATGGTCACCTCAACCGACATCCAAAGTTTCTCCGAATACCTCAAGGGCTGCCGACGTATTCTCGCTCTGCTGGGCGCAGGTGTTTCAGCAGCCTCGGGTCTTCCTACTTTTCGAGGAGCCGGAGGTCTATGGCGCCAGTACGATGCGACTGCCCTGGCAACACCAGAAGCGTTTGAGATGAACCCTGCCTTGGTCTGGCAGTTCTACAGTCATCGCAGACATATGGCCCTCCAAGCGCTGCCGAACAAAGCCCATTACGCTTTAGCGGAACTGGCGCGCAGGAATCAAGACTTCATCACCCTGTCGCAGAACGTTGATGGTATTTTCCTTCCTTTCTATTGACAAGATGATC